>NW_026542602.1:84051038-84681330 GCF_028750875.1 Macrosteles quadrilineatus | reverse complement strand
ATGTTGGAGACATCAAAAGGGGCAAAATCTGGTTGAACAGTGGTCCGGCACCAAACTCCCTAGCCTTGTCGGTGATCTGTCGCAAAGCTGCCTTGCGCATTGGCGGCGTCCCATTCTTTATCTTCAGCAGCAACTTCATGATCTTACGTTCCTTCTGCTCCTCAGGGCTCAGCGACTCTTCGTCAACGTCCACCTGTGAAAGGTACGAGATTAACTTCTACGAAAAGGTAAGTGTGAGTTGATGATCAGAATAAAGCTATGGAACAGTTAAAAATTCATAATAAATTACAGGAGACCACATTTCAAATCCTGACATTATTTGGCATACATGATTTCTGGTTTTAAGGATTTCTTGGAAGGATGAACAGCAGGCTTTCTTTTCTGAGGAAAGTAGTTGAAAGTACACATGAAACATCAAATTTTAAAAAGTACTAGCTCTTTTTCCAGCTGTTGATGTTTTGTTTTCTTTTAGTCTGTTATCTTTCTACAAAAAATTGAATAAAATGTTAAATTAAGTTTTGAAGTTCTTTAATAACACGACAGCTTCTTGGTTTAAGAAATATAAATTTATTTATGTTCAAACAATACACTGCTACAGCTTTAAATTATAAAAATGAAAAAAGGAAAAAATTTAAATATTATTATTAGGCCTACATAGTTTATTTGAAATCATTGGTAACACAGAGGGTTCTCTCTTGAGTGGATAATTTCGGTCCAGACCTTTGTATGAATTATAAGAGGTTTGAACCATTAATGTTAATAGTCCAATGAAGAATTACGTTTCAAAACCACACTGTGTGTGCTAATTGAGTAAACACGCAATAAAGGAATAAATATCAAATGTAAATATACAAAACAGCAATAGACGTACAAATTTTGACTTATGTGGCTATAAAAAGAACATGCAAGTTTGTGAGTCAAACCACCTAATAAGCCACCTAGAATACGAAACAAAATAATCCAGTGAGAGTAGTCTATTGTAAACATATTAGGCCTAAACTAACACCCGCATTGATTGAGACTATTTATAACAAACCTAGCCTATTACAGGGAAGGAAAACATTTAAGAAACCAACCAACAACTTGTCGAAGTACTGAGCATCCTCGGGTTTGAGAAACGGTAGGTTCCCTTTCGGCTGATTGTCTACATATTTGGCAGACTTGTCCTCTGTCTGCATGAAGAATCCAGTAGGAGTGCCAGCTATAGGGGTGGGAGTGGCAGTCAACTTCCTCGCTGGGGTGCGGATGGGGATGTAACCTGAAAAAAACAAACATTTAACATTGAAAATACTGAGAGGAGGTATTTTAGGTTTTGCCAGGTAGCAAGAATTCTTAAGTTTTCAATAAAAAACTTTTAATTAAGAAAAAAATTATTGGTACATGATAATCTGTGGGTAAATTAGTGCTTTAAATAATAGCCTACATCAACATCTGCTACTTAAGGTCAGTATTTTTTTCTACATATAATCTACTGCGTAGCCTAAGGCTGGTAAGGTCACCAAATTAAAATAATAACTGCACAGGTTCCGTTAGAAAGTATTTCGACAGATTTTTAAACCTGAGCTCAAATTAAGAGTGATATTAAATTAGGTTTTGAATAAAGTATGTTGGACAAATATTTTGATTCTTCAAGTTCTATCTGTACAAGTAAGTGATAACTTGTTGGTAGAGTATTTACCTGCAGGAGGTTGAAGGACCTTGTAGCCAGGTGGGAACATAGTGTCAAGTTCATCATCAGTCAAAGGTCTGTTCCTCTCATCAATCTCTCTCTCCCAGCGATATGCTTGCAGCTGCTCTGGTGTCATTGTCAGTAGATGACCTTCACACAACATACAACATTACAGTAGTTTACTCGGGTTGCTTGTAAAGCTATTGATTTATTAAAACGTGACCACCACCACATTATTGTAAAACTCAACATTTTCAGCAGTGAGGGAATGTAAAATCATCTGCGGTCACATTAGATCATAATGTATTTTGCGGTCACAGCAAAATTAAGAACATCTTCCATGGTCAGAGGAACTCATGAACATATTCCATGGTCACCTCGACATCATAATCTCCCACGATAGCGGCAAAACCAGCAATATCACATGGAATGGCGGCGCTGTGAATCATCACATACACTTTTGACCCTCACACAAATAAAAGCTCGGCTTGGTTCAATTTGAACTGAGTTTGACCCAAAATTTTTTTTGACCCAAACTTATCCATTGCGCCAATTATTGGTCTGACCCAAAAAAAGGGGCAGACCCCTAGACTGAATAAAGAAGTTAGTAGTTGTTATGAGTTGTAGTAAAGTTATCAGACCAGAACTGGAGATATTTTTACAAAAAAGGTCAGTAAGGATGGCTTATTTGTTATTAATGGCAAAATATCTTATTCCACTTATTTATTGTTGGCTAAATCATAAAACCTAGTTTTTTCAAGACATGATTTTATCCGAGGCTCCTAATCTAGTGTTAAGGCAAGTAGAAACACTCTCTAGAACAAATGGTATTTCACCTAAAACAGTAGGCCTACAAGTATTGTAGACTCGTGAAACATCACCAAAGTATATAGTTAATGTTAATATCTACCTGGTGTAGGGGTGGCCATAGCCATCGCCTTCTGTCCCGTAGGAGTGACTCCGCTGGGTGTCATGAGAGGAGTGGAGGGGTGAGGAGTCACTGGTGTAGCGGCGCCGGGTGTCATCTGACTTGATGGTGTCTCGTCCCAGCGACTGCGCCGCTTACTAGCACCAGGTGTGGGGGTCTCTTGTATGAGGTCACCTCCACCACTACGCTCTGTGCGAGGTGTCTCGGCCCACCCACTCTGGCCTGGCGTCTCTGTACCAAACATAGAAAACTCTTTAAATAGTATCTAACAACTAGGGATACTCAGGACTTAAAACTTCAATTAAAGATTCTCCCGTCCTATATTTCCTTTTTAAATAAAATTTGTTTTAGTGTTTACGTTTTTACGTACGAAGAAACTGAGTAGTGAAACACTGTAATAACAAGTTATGTATTTAACAGGCCATTAAAAGTGACCAAAGCTGAGTAAAACACTAAATAGCAATGTTCCAAAGTCTGAAAGTTGGGATAATCAAGTGTGAATGTAGCTCAAGTATATCTTCTATATAATCAATAATAATAATAATCAATAATCAATCAATAAGATGGGGACGCCACTTAGGTGACAGATTATATGACAGATAAGACATCACAACTTCAAATTGAATAAGTTTTAGTTAGAACCAAGACATAACTTCACTGATACATTTGATTTATTTTGTAAAGCAGAACCGTCAACACAAGTCAAGAGAATTCATATACGGTACAAATTAATTTCTGTAAACAATCTTCAAACATAAATGTTACATGATTACCTCGCTCAGTTTTGGGTGTCTCGTCCCAGCGGTTACGTCTACTGGAGGCCATTTTGTCGTGAGAGGGCGTCTCCCGTCCAGGAGTAGCGTGTCCGGGTGTGGCATGTCCGGGTGTAGCATCCCACATCCGGGTGCTGGCGCCTGGTGTAGCACCCGGAGTCTCCCCACCCTTGCCGTGGCCTGGCGTCTCGTCCCAACGTGTTGTGGCAGGAGTTGCCTGAATATATGAAAAATTGTTAAAATAACCAAATCAGATATGAAAGCTGATAATAGTTATTTCAATAAGACTTATTAATGCCATCAAACTTATTGGAACAATGTTCTTGAATTAATTCTTTGAAGGAAACATAGAGATTGATACATAACAGCAATTATTTTTTTAAATTATTTATGATTAAATAGCTTCAGACCTGGAAATAAATCAAGTTGCTGGTAACAATACCCCCGCCGCAGCAAACCATGTAACAATGATTGAATTACTTCAAACTAGGCCTAGAGGATCTTAACATTATCAATGACAGAATCCATTGACGATTAGCGGGATTTGAACCTGGGGCCTGCACTATCTACTATTAGACGAGCAAGTGTACTCACATCCTCTTTGTCCCAGGGTGAGTCAGTAGGCAATTTGTTCTTCTTGGGTGCGGAAGGTGTAGAGTCCCCGTCAGCCGTCTGATCCCAGCGACCTCTCTTCTTAGGCGCAGGCTTGGAGTCTCCGTTGGCTACAGGCTTTAGTGTTCCTTCCTTGGCCTTCTCTACCAGCTTCTTGCGCAACTGTAGGCAGATTGTCGTGTTAGCAACATTTAGTTAAAATCCTAATCATTTTTCATTTGAGAGTATAATACAGTGTAGTTCAGATTGCGATTATTAATAGAATAATATTTCATTGTTATTAAACTAAACACACACCAATAGACAGCATTATAAAAAAGAATGGTATAAACCTAAAACAAATTACCAGTATGAAAAAAGTTCAATGAACTTAAATAAATACCATTACCGGTATCTACTACCATTTCTATAAACCAAAGAAGTCATTGTTCATAAAAAATGTCAAGTGAGTGGCTTTATTGATTAGCCACTTTGACATGCAAGTTTTCAAGCATATCATATCTGTAATAAATTGGAAACAGCTGTTATAGTAGTTTGCACAACAGTTGCATAATGATAGTATTAACGACACAAGTGGAAATCCTTGGTGAGTGCCTTAAAAACTTCTACGATTCTTGTTAAGACTATTTACTCAAGTTGCACACACTACTTTACCTACGACCGTTTTTTAATTGCCAACAATCACTACTCACAACTTCTAAGAGAGGCTATGTTTTCATTTTACAACCCCTTATTGCCACCGAGAGTAATGCAACGACTCATTATAATTGTACCAAACACTAATTGTGACACTCATTAACATTTTAATTGATCTAAACAGCTGATTTGTTTAAGTTCGAAGCATTACAATCTCATTGGTCCATTAATCGTGTTGTTAAGTAAAACAACGCTCTTAGTCTTAAGTGAATCTTTTCAATTCTAAGAGCTGAAGTGAAACGGCTAGATAAAAAAAAAACGGTCGTAGGTTAATAGTATTTTACGTTTATGTTATAAACAAAACAAATAATGTTATGTTGTTGTGTGATTAAATGAATTACCAAACTTACCTCAGATTCTTCGCCTCGAAGCAACTGTTCTCGCATGATCTCTGTATAAGTTCGGGAACCCACATCAGGAGTTTTGGCCCCTAAAACCATACAAAACCATAGATTAGACAAGTGCAATGACTGCAAACACAGTAGGACTGGTGTGTTATGGATTGTGTAGTATCTGTTCTTAATCATAAGTTACTAAACAGAATACACAAGTTTTCAGACAATAGAGAAAAACATTTCAATAGTCAAGTATAAAGATTGCATATAACAGGGAAGGATAGAAAAACAGACAGAAAAAGTTGGTTTCTATTGTCCAAGCAGAGATTCTGTAGAAACTAAATATGTTAATCTTCGTAACTATCAGAGAATATTATATAGAAGTTAATGAGTTTAACAAGAAAGGTAATTCTGTAAACAAATAGTACTAAAAGATTAAATTCCAGTATAAAAACAAGGTGTTTGGAGATGGAGAAATTCGCAACATAGTAAAAAATTCACAGTTATTAAGAAAAAAATACACTTTTTTAAATTACTGAATTGTCTGAAAACTTGGCCAACAATACTTGTACCTCACTGAAGGCATTTAACATTCCAAGTTTGAAATTTTTAAAGCTGAATTGCTATTTAGGAACTATAAACCTAGTTAAATAGGAATACTTGAAATAATAATAATATTAATAATTAATTGTCAATTGAGGATCAGTGGTGGTTTTGAGTAGTAAATACACAGGTGTGAGTATAAACTCTGGTAGGCCCTACTTATTTCAGTACAACCTCGTTGTCAGCCCCTTTTAAATTGGATCTTCAGAAAAACTAGATTGGCTTGTAATGAATAAACATAAATTAATATAATATTTGCATTTGGTAGCGCTACTACTTTATATTCCGCCATTTTCGCACAATCAAGTTTGTTTGCCATGTATGTACATCTGATGCTTGACAGTAGCGTTTGTACTTAGGCGACGAGTCATGGTCAGTTTGTGATGTTTTGTTGTGATGTGGGATGTGTTTTTGAGCGTTTAGCTCCATAATAAATAAAAGAAATTATAGTAAGTTAAATTGTTTTTTTTTAGCTTTTTCCTCTTTCTTTGGCTCACAGATTTTCATTATGTCTGATCTGACAACAAGGTTGTACTGTACTCATGAATTTTTAAAATTAAGGATCTACAACAAACTTTAAAAACAATAGGAATACTGGTTGGCGACAATGTTGTAGTGAAGTTTTAGTTTGGTTGTGAAAGCTGATGATTTATTAAAAAAAAAGATATATAAAAATATTGTAGACAATACAATGAGATGGAGCTAGTGACCAATCCACAGCTGCCAGCGTTATCTGACAAAAGTGTAAATCAAAAATGAAATTTCAAAGGCCTGACATCCAAGAATTATTTTTGGCAGGGTTTTTATATTTTGACTTTTTGAATGTGAGAATCCTGAGATATGAATGCAATCATGGAAGCTCTTTGCGAAGTTTGTGCAATTGAAAATTTAAGAGGTTACAATGATAGAAGGTTTTGGAATCGTTTTTGATTCCAAAGTAACTTAATATTGGGAATCGACAATCCTGTGATACCACTGTATCAAGTTTTGAGGAATAACCAATTAAAATTTACCCAGCCCTATTTTAATGATCATCCGCAAAATATACTCAATCCAGATTTATTTTCAGTTGGAAAAATTCACGGCTAATTTACAGTTTTGACGATTTCACAGATAAATGAATGGTCTACAATACTTCAATTCAATTAACTGTTTGTGTTAATGTGTTAAAATACAGAATACACAGATTGTAAACAATTTGGTGAACAATTGATGTAGGTCAAATAGAATTTAGAATCTCGATGATGGTAAGACTCAGTGAGGCACAAGTATCGCAGAATGGAAGCCATTCAAGATACGTACGTGTGCCTCGTAGTCGGCAACTGACTGAGGTGGCGGCAATCCACTACGACACCTGAAATAAGCTGGGGTTCATTAATAATGTTCTTAGACCATTCACTCTCACTCTCATACTGCCCAGCCGGGTCCCACTACCTTACAACTATCTTCACACAATAGCTTAACTTACAACTAACTCTTAGCTGTTCTTAGCCTCTCACAAACACCGTGGATCTTCAGTTAAAACATACTGTTATATCTCAATGATTTACAAAAATTATTTGCAATATTTTAACTAAACAAAAGGTATGCCACTATCAAGGCGGGTTTTCCTAGCTGCCGAATACAACTGCGGGATTGTGAATAGGCTATTAAGTATGTTTTAGCCCCCTTTTTGGCAAGGACATTTTTCTAGATCTACGATATTCAATTACAGACTTGGTTTTGTAACATATTTTAGTAGTCTAGTGTAGGTACCTATAAACAACACAGGTGTATTGGGGAATCAAATTCAGCAGCCAGGAAAACCGGTAAGGATTGTATATTTCATCCTGTTGAGTTGATAATTTTCATAAAATGAATAAACGCATTGATCAGTTGTGTGTATAGTGCAACAAAATTTGCCATTATTGCTTATTTAATACAAATTTATTTCAATATAATTTAGTATGAAATCAATTTGAAATAAAATAATAATAAAAAAACCAATAACAAGTTTATAAAACCACACAGGGTTAAGAATAGTTTGAAGAAGGCATAAATAAAGCTCGAAGATAGATATGGAAAATGATCAAACTTGGAAAAAAAACAGATGTGGATGAAGACAAAACTTTAATTAATGGGTGTGGAAAAGATAAACTTGAAAATAATTATCTTGAATCAATTATGTTATTCAGTTCCTAAGCATGGGTGCAAACTTTTACCTAAAATGTCAACAGAGAATATTAAAATGTCAAGATGAGCTGTATTTGCATTGCAACAATCTCTAAATGTATAAATATCGAATGCTGCTAGTGGGAAAGATTTTTTATTCTACAACAGCAGTACAATGGAAATACAAACAATTTCTTTCAACCACAGCCGAGTTGTTTTTCTTGTTTTAATACATAGTAAAGAAAGGTTTTTAATTGAGCTCTAACTTGAAAATTACTTTCTTAGCTTTTTTAACTTGAGGAAAAAAATGTTTACTCATTTCCATTAGACATAAAAAAAGTGATTATTTTGTTTGAAGGATGGTATTTACTTAATTCAATTACTTGTGAGATGAAACAAGATTTTAATTTGTAAAGAGATTAATTGAATCTTTAATATATCTTTAATATTTATAGTCGAGACAGACTTACCTAACTTAAAGATCAATAATAATTGTTTGAAACTTAACATACCTACATGGCTTGCTTGGTTCTGATCTGTACTTTTTTCAGTTATAATTTAATTTTTTTGTTAATTTTTTTTTTTTTAGTTTTTAGTTTGGACCTGAAGTGTCCGAAGACAAGGGAGTAAATTGAATACTCAATACAATTTACCGTGTAGTACAGGTCGTAATGGAGATTGTCATTGTACTACCATTATTGAGAACATCCATGTTTACTATCTTTAGCCAACCGAAGGCCTACTCATAACCCGTGAGAAGGCGCTTAAGTACATTTGACTTACTTTAAGTTATACTTTTTTTACTTGCTAATTTTGGTGTTGTCTAGATTACTATCGTAGTAAAAAAAGTTAAAGTAAAAAAGCGTTTTGCAAATACAAACTTTAGGTTTTTGCGATGGCAAGTCTCCTTATGGACAGAGATGTCCTATGGACTCTGTACTACACGGTTAATGTAGCATGGAGCATAGGCTGTTATCCTTACATATTACTCCACACATTTGTCTGACTTAAAGTGTATCAAGACCCAACGTGCACCTTAACTAAATATAGTGGGACCACAGCTTCCCTAACCCCCCTCCCCCTCTCATGATGACTGATGATTCTTGAAATACAGAGCTTGAGATCCTTCTGTAAATGAAAATTAGATTAGAGAGAGTTAGACGGGATGCTTATACCATAGACCTATCACCTACACTTCCTTGCAAGAAAATGATTCATTAAAATAACGGTTGGTACTTAGAGATCTAGTAAAATCTCCCTGATAAGTTGTTAGTAGCCGTGAAGCGCAAGCCATATGGAACTTAAAAAAATTGCTAAGGCCTCTCCCATTGAGAAATCTCAATCAAAACTGTGATTATTTGAAATTAACAACAAAGCTGAGGTCAACAAAAAGTTTTTTTTTCAACTTTTTGTTTCATTCCTTTTTCAGATTTTATCTGAAGAAAAAATCAATCACAATCGCGGACATAATTCAATTCAAGATCACATGTTAAAACATTATTTTGGTGGAATCATTTTAGTGCAAAGGACACTTAAATTTATTTTAAATTAAGCCTACTGAATTATGTTTCACAAAATTTACAACATTCTTTAAGCATTCTTATTGTTACAGCCCATCTTAACAAATGTCAAGCTTAACTTACACAATTAGAGGCTGAATACACGATCACAGATAATATTAAAAACAAAAGGCTCTCATAGAATAATGCTACAATTAACAATAGTTAAGAATTTTTGTTTGCTAATAACTGCTCTTCTTTGAGTGACAAATTATCTTATTAAAAAAAAAAAAAAAACCTAACAGAAAGAATAACTTTATTTCCAACCAGCAAATTATTTCATGCCCAATTTACACTTTCTGTTAATGCTAAATAAGTATATATGAAAACAATCACTTGCTTTCTGTTATTAACTCTCCACAACTTAAATATTTTTAGGATTGGGTTTTCTGTAATTTTATTTTCTTAGGTTTTACAGCAACAATTGTTCTCGGCCAGTTTTGTAAAAAAATATAGGCTAAGTTAATAGTCTCAAAACTTTAGATTAAAAACTAGAACGTTGTGAACTGTCAACTGCCTCAAGTAAGTTGGTTGTTTCTATTTCTTCTTCTTTGTTTTATTTCTAAGCTAAATGCTCTTCTAAGTAAAAATGTATCAATGTAGTTTGGGTGCAGTGTGGTTAAACAATCAGTTACTGGGTAAACTATAACTTTATGCAATAAACTGTTAACTATTTGCACAAAAACTTTCCAAAAAGATTACAACTGCTTTTTGAAACTGAAGTCCTTCATTAGGCTATAATAAATACAAAGCTGTATCAGTTTGGAATTTGGATAAATCTTATTTAGAACAAATTTTTATTACATTAGAGCATCTTATATCTCATCCAAATTTTTCTCAAGTAGTGGCAGGGTGCACACCGGAGAAACCCGTTTCAGGAAATTGGATTCATCAAATTGGTTTCAAGGAAACCATTTCTTTAACAAATGCACACAGAAGAAACGGGATTCCATCAGTTTTGTGATATGAATTCGGATGATGAAGATGGTGGTGGTGGCTAAAGAAAATGAAAAGAAAGAAGTATTGGGTTCACCCGTTGGTTCGGGATGGTCAACACAGTACTTACATTGTAGCTCGTTAACTATGCAGTGATCCTGTCAAACTCTTTGATTTTTAGCATGCCAAAGCCTCTTTTTGAACGTTTTGTGGAATTACTTAACTCAATAATAACAAAGAAGGACACCAACCGGAGGTTAGCTCTGAGTGCTGAGGAAAAATAACAATACACTGAGTTAAGTCAATAAAACCAATAGAAACGTGAAACTGAAGCCTATACGAAATCTGTTTTTTGGATTTCATGTAAACCAGTTGCATGAAACAAATGAAATTACAGTTTCATGCAACACAGTGTGCACTGCCCTGTGTTAAACTAATGTATCTGTTGCAAGCAACTAAAGTTTCTCGTTTCATTAAATCGGTTTCCTGAAACGGATTTCTCCAGTGTGCACCCTGCCTTAGATATAAGCACATCCATTTCAGAAAAACAGGAGAAATATTCTCCGTTTTGACAATGCAAAAATCCATACACTTAAATCTGGTTGTTGTATGTAAATATCCGCAGTTGAAGGTGGAAAAGATTATTCATATTTAGTAACCCCGACGGTAGATAAGAGGCGTTCTACAGTAACAAAACTAGAAAATGTATAAGAAACATTTCAAGCTATTTTTACTGGATTTCTCGCAGATACTTATTTCTTTGTAAAACAACCTAAACAAAACTACAAGACCCTTTACCAACACTATCCGCAACAAATTACAAATAAGATGAAGCGATGGGTTTCTTCTACTTGGTCATCTTCTGGGGGAAGCGGAGAGAAGACTCGATAGACCCAAATGGAATAAACAAAATCCACATTAGTAATGTAAACAAACTAACGCATCCACACACACATTCAGCCTCACCCAGCATATAAATATGTAAATCCATCTATAGAACCACTGACATTGACAGCAAACTTTTCAGAATTCAACAATTTATTCTGCAAAAACTGTGCCATAGTGAAACAGATATAGTTACAATTAAGACGACTTTGCATTAACATTTACCAAAGGATATACACTGTCTGTACACTGAGCTTGAATAGTTGCAAACAAGGGAGAAGGAAATTTTAAAAATTTATCTTTTACAGTTCAAAACCATCAGAACCATTTCCAAAGAGTTTTTCAAAGGACAAAAACAAAGTTAAGTAACAGAAGTAGAAAAGCTTGATCACTAAATACTTTAAATTTATTATGAGTTCTGTGTAAAACAATATCAATCTAGGTTATCTAAAGTATTATGAATTTGTAAACTGTTAATTTCTTAACTAGAAATGTTAATATTACAGACCCGCTGAATTAATTAAGAATTATTTTTGATGATAGTAGGCCGATTCTATTTGATCACATATATGTAATTTGCAAAGATAATAGAAATCAAAATCAAAATAAGAGTTGAAACTTACATAACTCCAAATTTAAAATGGGAATATTAAACCTTGTTTGTATCAACCATGGAGAAAAATGGCTAAGGAGAAATGTAAGACCCACAACCAATATTTTAACTAAGTTTTAATACAACTGTGGCTTCAAACTGAAACATTCAAGTCCCTCATTACAATGTCAGTGGTTTAAAATGAGTTTTTTACAGAGTGATAACCATGATAAAAGGATGATACTGTAAAACATAAAATCTGACCTTCAGCAAAAGGATCAATACGTTCAGGAGAGATGATCATTCGCCTGCGTTTTTGTCTGTACTCGTCTTCTTTTTCCGCAGCCGTTTTCTGGCGCCTGTCAGCAAAAGGATCATAGTCTGATTCGCTCTGAAAAACATCAATTCAGATTGAGTACTAGAGCTGTGTACTTACATATCCTGAAAAAATCTCCTATGCAGCAAACTTGAGTTGAAACAAATTAGCTTTTGGGGGAATAACTTGCTAGGTGTAGCACTTTAAGCATCTCAAATATAAAGGGTCATAGATTAGGCCTAATGCAATATTGATTTTAAAAACTTATTCTAGACGTTATAGTTCATAAACATACCAACCATAGCAGTGTATAGGAGGGTTTTACCATTGAGTTTTGGATACTTAAGTAGACATCCTATCTAGCCTATTATGGACTAACTGTCGAACATTTTTTATTCACAAAGAACATGGTAAAATGAGTCAGTCAAAAGATTTGCTAGAGTCTAAATTATATTTTCAATTTTATTTGTTGTAACTGGAATAGATGTTGTGACATACAAGAGTGGTTATTTAAGAAAGTAAGCTTTGCTGTATGTTTGTGGATACTCAGACATCTCAAACAAGACCACAACGGAAAAAAGATTTCACGGCCATTTACACTCCATAACCCATTTTCTGCACCTTACCTTCATTTATTGCATTAGGGCCATAGCCTAAAGCCATCTGGTGATGAATGTCAGCATCTGATGTGTTTATTATGATCCAAAAACTTATCACTGACCTTAACTCGCACACAGCGTTGTTTTGATAGTTTAAACATTTTAAAAACACACAGCAAAGCATACATATCAGCTACAAATTGTGTCATTCTCTTCACAAATTATGCCAGTAAGTGGCAAGGAGCCTCATTGTGGCATACAAGCGAACTACGGATTCATACGCATAACTGCTCTTGCTTGAAAATTTGCCCTCGTACAGTACACAAAAATAACAAGAAGTTGTTGATGAAAAAATGGCATATTTAAAAATGTATAATTTCTATCAGCGCGATTTGTCTGTGGTTTATCAATTAAGTCCATTTTAAATCTAAATCTAGTGACACTTTAACATGGGGATGGAATGTCTAGTTCTATTAAAAGTCAAAGGTAGCTATTACTGATTTGATAAAACTACATTTTCAAGTTTAAAAAATTATAAACATCAAGTAAGGACATAAGGCAAATATTTATTTGCAGAGGATTCTAAGGAACTCATTAAAGCATCAATTTTATTGTCGTCCAATGCAACAAATCAGAAAAAGTATGGTTGAGGATATGCAAAATATAAAATGAAAAGTGATAATTCAGACTGACAGTGTTAATAGATATTTTGACAAGTGTGTGTTTCAACAGCTGTTAAACACAACAATGACTCACCTGAGCGATATCATTAAGAAGAGCAGCTGGGGCCGTAAAACCAGCCCGTTTATTTTGAGGAAAAGACGGGACATCATACTCTTCTTCCTGTAAAAATGACAATTAATAAAAAAATATATTTCTGCACCAATTCAAATCCAAGATCAAACAGGACATGTGTCACAGACCAGATCACACATTTGATGAAACTTAAATATTTATGAAGCCAACATTACTATGCCTAAATCAGTAAACAAAGATGTAGGCCTACTGTACAGATACAATTAAAAGTATTTTCACCACACTACGATATTTTTTGCCGTTTTACTAACAGTTAGGGCCTATCGGATGTTTGAAACAGGCAGAAAACTACGTATTGCTGTCCATGCCAGCTGGCATCGTCATTTAGGGGCCAAGCAGGTTTTTACATCCCTAGGGCCGAAAATCAGATGTTCCTTTATTTCTTAAAACATTAATGCATATTAAATACCGTACACAATCAGTTCCCATAGCATTAGACAATAACTTGTTGTTTTGTTGTCACCGCTGCCTAGGGCACAATGTAAAAACTCTACTGCATAAAACTTACAATATAGTCCAAGATGCTCTAGTTGCCACGGCTGGTTGGGTACAGTACTAATTAATTGTAGCTAAACATGCTGATGCCAAGATGGCAGTCCTAGCCTCCCCTCCAGGCCAAATCTGTCATTAATTTCTAGATAGCCCTTGTTTATACTTAAAATTTGGTCATTTTAAACATTAGTGAAGATAATCATTATTCAAAATAGGTACCTACTATTGAACTAGCCAATATTTAGAGGCCTATTTATATAGGCCTAGGCCTATAGGTCAAATTGGACAATAAAATCTCAAATATTTTGGATAAAATGGACAAATGTATATTGTCAAAGTTACTCATAGATAAACCAAACATGGGAAACAATAAATAGCCATGTTTCGTTAACTTACTAAATCAAATGTGGTAAACATTAGGCCTAACTTAATGGGACATATTTACTGAATCTTAAGTAAAGAGGTACCGGTACTGGTAGTAATAAAGTATACTTACTTCAATTTCATCATTGGCTGCAATCGATGTGACGTAACCTTCATATTTGCCCCCACCATCATAAATATCTCTGTCGTAAAAACCTTTTTCTCCTAATCCAACCCTCTCCTTCTCGGTTAATACTGCTTCGATGTTTTCTTTCTTTTTGGATTGGATCTCTCGAATTTGGGCTTCAATATCTAAAAAATTTGAATGATTAACAATATAGCCATAACTTATGTTAAATGACACTCGGTAACGGAAAGTACCATTTAACTTAAAACGGTTAATTTTTCGTTATAGGTGCCTCCAGACTAATTTTAATATCTTGCTTAATAGTTTTTTACCTCCTGAATCCAAATATACCTACATTAACCCTCCGAGTGTCCCTTGTTTTGGCCTTAATGTATGCCTATTTATTGCTCATTCACCACTGAATGTTACCGATACTGAAGATGTCACCGTCCAAATATACATCAATTGAATAAACAAGGTAGGACGGATGACATTTACAAGTGGAATGAACTGTGGGTGAAATAGGCCAACAGCTGATTGTTTTCCTCAACAAAACGTCAAGCAACTGAAAGTGACAACTTAATTAACTAACTCATCAACTAACTCTGATTCGGCAATTAGAAAACCATCTGATTAGGTAGGCCCTACACTTTTCACGAGTCAGTCCTGAGTCACGATGTGCATAATAATGAGTTGAACACCAACAGTTAGTTATTTGATATTCCTTTCCTTGCCTTTATGAATTGGGCAGCCATTTTGATATCTTTTTGTAGGCTACACTTAGCATCACCCTGACATGCCTTAAGTTAATTTAAGCTCTACGTGTTATTAGTCAGTCAGTCCATCTAGGCCTTTAGCTATTTCTCTAAATGTGATAAAATTCCCTTTAAAGAAAACATTATTGACAACAGAATCACTTAGAATATTTCTAGACTTAGTCAATATTTTGTTTATCGACTATGTTCTTCTTCTCATGATCTAGGCCTATGTTACAGTCTTCAGGGTCAATCCATCTGAAGCGATCCAATATAAAAATACTTGGTTGCTTGACCATTAGAGTAGGCTTAACTTAGCCTGTCTACTGAACAAGAAAATACAAACAAAATAAGACTTTTTTTCTATCAAAAAATTTTGTTGTTTTTTTTATATGCAATGACTGTATATTTAAATACAGTTTATTACAATAAACTAATAAAATAAAAGAAACAGGATCCTTTTTTGTCAAGTCATTCAAATTTTCTGGTAGGTAGCCTAGGCCTACCAAGCAAAAACATGCAGAAAACATTGATTTTGCTCTGGCCATTTGGTGCTTCACATGTATATGATTGCTGGCCCATTCATAGACGAAGTCGTTGCATCTTTTGATGGCGCTCAAAAGGTTACGGTAATAAAATTCAAACGATCATAGTCCTAGTTTAGACTTATTTACGGTAGGCCTAACTTACTTAGTTGTTGTGACAGCAGAAAACTTTTTGCACCAATGTGGTAATTATTTGGACGTAGTGACTACTCGCAGAAGTGAAATTTTTGTTTTTCATAATGACCTAAATTTCACGCTGAATCCGAATATGACGTTTTTATTTTTCGGAAAATACCGGAAATTCCCGAAAAAAGGAAAAAACGGGAAAAAATATTTTTTACTCAAAATACGTCATGTGGGTACTCAAAATACGCGGGATATTGTGTAGATTAAGACTATGCAAGAATTTTTTTGATCCGATGAAAAACACCGGAGATAGGGCGAAAACACGGTGAATAATCGGTTAGGTTAGGCTTGGTTAGGTAAGTTAGGTTAGGTTAGGTTAGGTTAGGTTCGGTTAGGTTAGGTTCGGTTCGGTTCGGTTAGGTTTGGTTAGGTTTGGTTAGGTTTGGTTAGGTTCGGTTAAGTTTGGTTAGGTTCGGTTAGGTTAGGTTAGTTTAGGTTAGTTTATCAATAACATGAGTATTGTAAGTAAACTAACCTAACCTAACCTAACCTAACCTAACCAAACCTAACCTAACCTAATCTAACTCAACCTAACGTAACCTAACTCAATCTAACATAAACAATAATAATAAAATAAAGACCAGCTGATCAGCTGGTATTTTAACACAAACAAACGTTAAACAAAAAATCTAAAATAACATCGCACATTTTCGGGTTAGGTTAGGTTAGGTTTGGTTAGGTCAGGTTAGGTTTGGTTAGGTCAGGTTAGGTTTGGTTAGGTAAGGTTAGGGTAGGTTAGGTTAGGTTAGTTTACTTACAATACTCATGTTATTGATAAACTAACCTAAACTAACCTAACCTAACCGAACCTAACCTAACCGAACCGAACCTAACCTAACCGAACCTAACCTAACCTAACCTAACCTAACCGATTATTCACCGTTTTTTCGCCCTATCTCCGGTGTTTTTCATCGGATCAAAAAAGTTCTTGCATATTCTTAATCTACACAATATCCCGCGTATTTTGAGTACCCACATGACGTATTTTGAGTAAACAATATTTTTTCCCGTTTTTCCCTTTTTTCGGGAATTTCCGGTATTTTCCGAAAAATAAAAACGTCATTTTCGGATTCAGCGTGAAATTTAGGTCATTATGAAAAACAAAAATTTCACTTTTGCGAGTAGTCACTACGTCCAAATAATTACCACCAATGTTTTCAGGTAAAAATATAGTTTCTAATGATATAAAAATTACTATGGTTCCCTTGGTCACCTTAGGCCTAATCGACATAGGCTAATTTCCCTAACTTAACCCTTTGAGTGCCAACGTCGGGGGAACCGGACGTTTTTAAAACGAGCCAAAAGTGCCAACGTCCGGCTGACCGGACGTTTCGTAATGATCGAACAGTTGTCATAACAACCGAATGGATACTCGGATTCTTTTAACCCATATATTAACATTGAGTCGAAAGTTACTAGATGCGATACTTCGTTTCGTTGGTCGAAATATCGAAAATTCGATTTTTACGAAATTTTAACCTAAAAATCGCCAGATCGCGCTCGGAATGTTTAGCGCGACCTTCGGGAAAAATCATCGGCATTTTTTGAGCGTTACTTTTATTTCTCGCCTGGCACTCTAAGGGTTAATGTCTGCCGGTGAACTGGTTATAGGCTATGTAATTTAGGCTATGTAAAAGTAGGCTATCACCAAGATTTACGTTAACATATGAATTAGATTGAAAGCATGGTTATCTTCTTGAAGATGCTTAACGGTCCTTGACATCAAGATTGGGGGCCTAGGCTAGGCCTAGGACTGGACTGCACCAAGTTACACTACATTCAACAAAGTAGGCTTAGGCCAAGTAAGAATTAAGTGCAAGTTTGTTTTGAATGTACTTAATCTAAAATTGATTATTTAATAGATTGTGTAAATGAAGAACGATCCTACTTTACTTGATTACCCAATAAAAAAAGGCTAGTCTCTCATGGGGTCCGCAGGGTCTTCCACAAACTTATTAGAAGCGCTCTAACAAATACAATACAGAATATTCATAAGTTTACTGTATATTACTTTAAGATAAATAAATGTAACTTTTCAGACTAAAATCAAGCGTCGAAGAAGTCCAAATATGCCTAGTTTTATCAAAATTACCTTCATGAGTCCTCGGTATATTCGCCATTTTCTTGAAAACAACACAACACAGAATTGAGAATACAGAACGAACGACGGACGGGACGAACGACAGACAGAACGAGAACGACAGAACAGAGACAGGAAACAGCAGAAACGGAGACGGACCACAACGAAATACTCCCGCCGCAGCAAACCTGCCGACTAAGCGAATTTCCATATTTATCTGAAATGATTTTCAATTAAATCTATTTAACGTTTGGTTTAAAGAGTACCTAGGTTTGCTGCAACAAGGGAACTAATACAGTGAGTTTTCTAGTAAAATTTTAATAGCTTAGTATAAAATAAATAAAATTGCCAAGTTTGATAAAAATATATCCATAAACAAGCAAACTATAACATTTTACAAATTCTCTATAAGAATAACATGTTAATTTTAAATTTTAAACTTTTTGAATTTTCTCCGTCACCAATAACCGTACAAAAACACTTTTGTATACTAAAATATTTGTTTTTTTAAGTTCTTTAAAAAGGTCTAGAGAGAAATTGGGAAATTTTGTGTTTTGGGGGTCAAAAATGACAAAAACGAATTTTTACCCCATAAACCCCCCCGTAAAACCCCGTTCCCATGGTCCGATCATGCTGATTCGCGAACTCATTCAAGTTTATCCCGCCTTAGGCCCAGCGCACACGGTGTGACTGTTTTACAACTTTCGTTGCAAACTAGTTGCGAGTGCAACTGTTTTGTGACCTCGGCAATGTATTGCAGTGGGGAAGCGCACACGACGCAACTGGTTGTATGCGATTTAAAAAAAAACATTTGAAACCAGTTGCAACCGTGGGCCCGACGTTGCAGACTTCAGTTGCACGAGACCACGGGGTGTTTGATGGTATTTTGACGGCCGTAAGTGTTTATAATTTCCTATCCGACTAGCTCTAGCTGCTACAAACAGCCTAGTACTTAACATTCTTGCTCAAATAAGGGTGAACCCAATGCTCTCTCAGTACCCTTCGCTGTCTTCGGTATTGATAATAGCTAATAACGTCTTCTTCGTCTGAGACTGGCATAGTAAGCGCACTTGGCCTTAAAACAACGTAACAACACTAAATTGACACTCCACTGATTGCACAATAGACGCAACTGTAGTTGTAAAACAGTCACACCGTGTGCGCTGGGCTGGGCCTTACACCTTTAAACCAAATTTCATCAAAATCGGACAAAAATTAAAAAATTACTCAAGTTATCGCGTTCATGGACATCTATCTATCTATACTATTATAAAAAAGAGGTGGTTGCTGTATGTGTGTATGGGAAAAGTAAACTCGAAAAATACTGGTCGGATTGGGCTGAAATTTGGCATGATGATAGCTCACATTCCTGATTAACATATAGGCATATTCTTATTTCAAAAATCCTTTCGGGCTCCGCCCCAGTGGCTCTGGAGTTTCCCATGTTAACCTTATGAGAAATGGAATTATTGAATCTTAACAGCTGTTTCAATTAAACAAGTTGGTTCTGTTCTATGATGTTCAATAGCATTAAAGTTACAAGGATTACCAACAGGGTGCAGCACTATTATTTCTTTTACATTTATGACAACAGCTAATTTGCAACCAAAAGGTGAGTGAGCGTAGCGAACGAACTTCAACCTGGAGGCGAGTTAGCGTAGCGAACGAGCTAACCTGAAGGCAAGTGAGCGCAGCGAACGAGCTCCAACCTAAAGGTGAGTGAGCGTAGCGAACAAACTTCAACCAGGACGTGATTGAGCCATGCGAACGAGATAATCTTGAAAATTAAGAAGTTAAACGGGGCAAAGCCCGCGGGTTACAGCTAGTAATATATAAAAATACCGAAAAGAGAACATAAACTATAAACACGAAATAACAGGTTAATTCGTAGTTATAATAGTCAATCAGCTGCTCATAGTATTATTTTTATTTAAGTGTTGCCAACCTATTTCCAAGCGTACACGTACACGGATTACGTGCATAATAGAACCACGCTGTTTCGTTTTGTTTCGTTGGAATCCTGATGTGCGGCAAAGTATAAACAAACCGTACGACAATAGTTAGGGTCTGACTTAGGGGAGGTACGAATGAGGCATTAGTTCAAAATTCCTCAGTGAACAGCGCTGTAGTAAACTTAGAGAGTACTTTGGCAATGAAGGTTTACTAATCTCAAAAATAGTTCTGTTCATAAAATAAAATTATAAATGCCTCAAATTAAATTTTATTATTTTTTAATTATAAAATTAAACTATCATAACCTAACCGAACTAACCAAACTGGCTGATAATGAAATAATATAACAAAAGTTTAGTAATAGAAAAAATAATTTTGTTTATTAAATAAAACTAGAAATTGCTCAATTAAAATTTTATAATGACTTAATAATAAAATTAAACTGTCATAACCGAACCAAACCAACCAAACTTGCTGATAATAAAAGAATCTTGGACAAAAAGTTAAATCCACCAGCGGGATTTGAACCAGGGACCTTTAGCATATCAGCCCGGCACGCTAACCATTAGCCCACCGAGGCCGATGACTAAGGATCCTTTTGTTACGGTAATGGCGTTCCCTCAGCTAATAAGAAGCCAACAGCTGACATCGTAGCCTCTTCTATACCTCCCCTGAGTAAATACCCAATAGGGTTATGTGCAACTAGTGAGAAAAGTGAGCAATTGACTCACTCGAGAGAAATCCTTACTCACGAGCCGTAGGCGAGTCCCTGTGAATCCCTGTGACCACAGGGCGAGGGCACAGATGACAACACAGAAAAATTGGTACACAATACAGAACAGAAACGAGAATCAGCTCAGTTAGGCCCCTGAATATATGGTTTGACCTAGAAATAATTAGAACACAGATGAAACCATTGTTGTTCGATAGTGAAAAGTATTGTGAATAACATATCAAAAGTCTCCAAAAATATCTTTGGTGGAACACCACCATTTTTCCAAAATGGCGGCCAAATCCAGTAGTTTTTTTGTTTTTTATTGAAATTCTGACTTTCCAGTCAATATTGGTGAAAAGTCGTTAATCCATTTATTGTTCCTCCTGAAATTACCTTTAAAATGATACCAAATACATGTACCTAATACAAAAAATAAACCCCGTAGAAATAATAAAATATTTAAAATAAAAATATTTGTTATAAATTAATGTAATAGTCCATAAGCAAACTCAAAATAACGTACACAGGGATCGTATAAAAATTTGCAAGTAAACATTTTATGGTTTTATTTTTATTGTTGTTGTGTGCAGAGTGACATACCGAAAGTTGCAAAAAATCAGTCCACGGGAAACCCCTAAATTAAGGAATAAATGGCGGCTTTTCCCAATATTGGAAAAAATTTTCAGCAAAAGATACCACATGTTATTTTGCACATTTTTCGAGATATTGACTTGGAACCACGAACAAAATATGTTGGATGGTCCGTACTTAATTTCCATAGGGGGCGCTTTTTGGGCCGCCAACTTGGATCAGCCATATTGGATCTGCCATATTGGATATAAATATTTTTTAATAATGTAATTATAGTGTTGGGACACATCATTATGAACTAGATTTCCACGCTGATTTCAATGCTGAAATCCGTTTTATCGTTGCTTAAGATATATTAAAACGAAAACTCTCCCCTATACATCACTTACGGACGTATCGTACTTTGAAAATGTGTTTGGAATATTTTTCTCCAGGTATTATTAATGCTTGCAGTTCGTTCTAGCCTTAAAATATTCAGTGATAAAAGAGCTGTCATTTTAGTTAGCTTTCATTTTGTTTTATTTATAGTTAAAACAGACTAGTTATAGACAAGGTACAAACCCCAACACAAAATTTAACTTTTTTTTATCAGTTGTTGTTAAAGATTTATATCTCGGGTTGTTAATATGTTAACAAGTTCGTTCTGGTATCAAAGTATACTCAGTAAATGTTTGGCTTTAATTTTATTAATTTTAAGACAAATTTAAAACGAATCATGTAGGCCTACCTTCAATGAACTATTGAATGAATTATTGTTATTTTGAAATTTGTCTTTAGTTAAAGACATTTATCCCCAATTCTAAATAACTCCCAATAAGGAATTCATAGCTAAAATAAAAGTCAATACTTGAACGAATAGCTATGACGAGTTTTTCCCGTTTTCACCCTGCACAACACTACAAAATAAAACCATAAAACGTTTTGTTGAAATTGTTTAAAGGCTATATCTTATGTTTATCTAAATATAACTTCCAAGTTACACAGTTACAGTTATTTATAAGTACAGTTATTTAAAAGTTAGTCATATGTACCATCAGTCAAACACCACTCCCAATCTGTTGGATCTGCTGGTGAACTATTTCCACGCCATACTTGAACCTATTAGTACAACCTTAGGCTGTGGTAGTTTTCAATGTGTTTTTAAATTGTTAAAGTACGAAAAGTCCATAAAAAATGTATGGGGGAGAGTTTTCGTTTTTATATATCTTAAAATCGTAAAACGCTATTTAAAAACTGATTTCAGCATTGAAATCAGCGTGGAAATCTAGTTCATAATGATGTGTCACACTATAATTACATTAAAAAATATTTATATCCAATATGGCCGATCCAAGATGGCGGCCCAAAAAGCGGCCCCTATTGAAATTAAAATTAAGTTTTTTGCAAAATTTGTCCAATATTGGGAAAAGCCGCCATTTTTTCCTTAATTTAGGGGTTTCCCATGGACTGATTTTTTTGCAACTTTTGGTATGTCACTCTGCACACCACAACAATAAAAATAAAACCATAAAATGTTTACTTGCAAATTTTTATACGATCCCTGTGTACTTTATTTTTAGTTTGCTTATGGACTATTACATTAATTTATAACAAATATTTTTATTTTAAATATTTTATTATTCCTACGGGGTTTATTTTTTGTATTAGGTACATGTATTTGGTATCATTTTAAAGGTAATTTCAGGAGGAACATTAAATGTATTGACGACTTTTCACCAATATTGACTGGAAAGTCAGAATTTCAATAAAAAGCAAAAAACTACTGGATTTGGCCGCCATTTTGGAAAAATGGTGGTGTTCCACCAAAGATATTTTTGGAGACTTTTGATATGTCATTCACAACACTTTTCACTATCGAACAACAATGGTTTCATCTGTGTTCTAATTATTTCTAGGTTTTGCTATTTATTTTCTTATTTTAAGGCGCCTAAGTGACGAGAATCGAAGTAACGAAAACGAAGCCGATTCCGTGACCCGAGACCCGATTGCCGAGGCGATTACGATTAGGATTAGAATATGATGTTGAAGTTGCGCGAAGATTGATATTGACATAATCAATTGAAATTGAAAATGTTTGGACACCGATTTTGTGAACGACTGTGTTTTCGTGTCTAGCTTAAAATAGTATCATACATAAGGATTTATAGGCCTAATTTTGTTGCTGCAATAACAACTAAGGTTAGTTATTGTCTTATTCTTTAACCTTTTAAGTTTTAAGTTCCTCATAAGTAGGCCTATAGCCTGCCGGGCGCTGTTTCACATAGGCCTAACTTAACTATTCACACTTATAATGTAACTTAGGTTTATTGAATTTATTGGTGTGAACCTGGCAATAACTCCAGCCATAAGTAGTGCGCGAGCCCGAAAAAATCCATTGCTGGCCGCTTTGCGGCAAAATACGTCCGCGATGCATATTACCGATTATGCCAACAGATAGAGGACACTTTAACGGACACGACAGTATCAACATTATGTACCTGGGGAGTAGGTTAAGGGGGGTAAAATGAGCAATAAGTAGTGCGCGCACCACCAAAAATCTATTGCTGGCCGAAAATACGTCCGCGATGCATATTACCGATTATGCCAACAGATAGAGGACACTTTAACGGACACGACAGTATCAATATTATGTACCTGGGGAGTAGTATAAGGGGGGTAAAATCGGCAAAAAGTAGTGCGCGCGCTACAAAAAATCTATTGCTGGCCGTATTACGGCAAAATACGTCCGCGATGCATATTACCGATTATGCCAACAGATAGAGGACACTTTAACGGACACGACAGTATCAACATTATGTACCTGGGGAGTAGTATAAGGGGGGTAAAATGGGCAAAAAGTAGTGCGCGCGCTACAAAAAATCTATTGCTGGCCGTATTGCGGCAAAATACGTCCGCGATGCATATTACCGATGATGCCAACAGATAGAGGACACTTTAACGGACACGACAGTATCAACATTATGTACCTGGGGAGTAGTATAAGGGGGGTAAAATCGGCAAACAGTAGTGCGCGCGCTACAAAAAATCTATTGCTGGCCGTATTACGGCAAAATACGTCCGCGATGCATATTACCGATTATGCCAACAGATAGAGGACACTTTAACGGACACGACAGTATCAACATTATGTACCTGGGGAGTAGGTTAAGGGGGGTAAAATGGGCAAAAAGTAGTGCGTGCGCTACAAAAAATCTATTGCTGGCCGTATTGCGGCAAAATACGTCCGTGATGCATATTACCGATGATGCCAACAGATAGAGGGCACTTTAACGGACACGACAGTATCAACATTATGTACCTGGGGAGTAGTATAAGGGGGGTAAAATGAGCAATAAGTAGTGCGCGCGCCACAAAAAATGTACATTAAATAACTAATACAACTAGTACCTAATAGTAAAAGGTATGCCATCATGTACTATGCCAACATGTGGCATAGTAGCTCTACTCTACTTCCCCCACTACTGCCCTAATTTTCACTTTCCTGCACACTATACCCGTGTAAACGTGATTAAGTCAGTAGTAGAGTAGAGTTTCCAGTAGAGTGAAACTGTCTTGAGCTGTATTTGAGACTTGTATTGTTGACATTCGTGTATTCATTAATTATACTATTTATTAACAGCTGTGTCTAAGGAACATGTCGGCCTTAGTCACTAACAAGACTACAAGATCGTGCCACTCATCCTACACTCATCCTTCACTCATATTTGGGTTAAAATACGCACATAGTGGCGTCCCCATCTTAAATAATTGATAATTGATAATTATTATTGATTTTCAGGCGTGTTCTGGGTGAATATTATTGTATTTGTATTTGTATTTTCTTCACAACAACGCTCATTTTGATGAATTTAAAAACCTATCACCAACACGAACAGTGAGGCACACTATCATCAACACTCTACTGTGTGTGAACAGTCGGCTTCTGTAAATCGGTAGAGTGAACAAGATAGTGGCTCTACTAGAAACTCTACTCTACCCACAACTCTACCCTTGTAAACCAGGCTGTAGTCTTAATAGGTACTAGTTGTATTAGTTATTTAATGTACATTTTTTGTGGCGCGCGCATTACTTATTGCTGATTTTACCCCCCTTATACTACTCCCCAGGTACATAATGTTGATACTGTCGTGTCTGTTAAAGTGTCCTCTATCTGTTGGCATCATCGGTTATATGCATCGCGGACGTATTTTGCCGCAAAACGGCCAGCAATAGATTTTTTGTGGCGCGCGCACTACTTATTGCCAAGTTATTGCCAGGTTCACACAAGTATTGAATTTGCTGTATAGGCCTAACTTAGGATAATTTTATTGTCATGTGCCTAATTTTATAATAGTCTAGGCTAGATTAGAAATTTAGGCCAAAATTTGGCTGCACTTTAGGTCCTACACTCATTAGAATGAAAATATCGATCGATATACCGTATCGATTATTCGATATAGCCTATCGTTTGGTTAGGGTAAGGTTAACCTAACCTAACTAACCAAACGATGTAGGCTATCAAATGAAACAATCGAATAATCGATATTTTCATTTGGTTGTTTGTGTAGGACCTAAAGTAAAGTAGGCCAAAATTTGAAATCAGGCTCCATTGAACTTAAAAGTAGCTTATCTAAGTTAGTCCTAGCCCATTCAATCGTATATTTTCATTGTAAATTTAATTACCAGTGTATGTATCACTGTATGCCGCTAGCTGCACAATATTGAACATCATGTAAAAAGTGGTGTTTGCCGTCGCAATAAATTAATTGATTACATTCCGTAATTTTGATCTACCGTACCGTAACTTAACTTATGTCTACCCTAGAGTTTTTTGCACGCTGAATCCGGAAATGCAATCAGTTTTTGTTGGAGAGATTCCTAAATGACCGGACAGTTAAATAATTAATATTAAGCTTCAGTTTTGTAGTAAATAATATTCACATATTTGTGGTATGGGCGAGTCCAAGTTCTAGTGGCGACTAACACTTAAAGGGGAGGAAGGATTGTGGAGTGGAAACAGCTGTCAGTTGTTTACATTCGATAACAACAGACAAAACCACACAGGACGCCATGACAGCAAAATCAGAGTTACAATATGCAATAACTAGATTTTTAAAAGAAAATGGACTTTTCCTACAGTCACCCGACAAAGTTGGCTTCCTTGTACTGTTTATAGTACAGAAAGCTGCTAATTGCTGCATATTTATACTTTGCCGTACGGTTTATACTTTGTCGTACGGTTTATACTTTGCCGCACATCAGGATTCCAACGAAACAACACAAAACAGCGTGGTTCTATTATGCACGTAATCCATGTAAGCTTGGAAATAGGTTGGCAACACTTAAAGATAATAATACTATGAGCAGCTGATTGACTATTATAACTACGATTTAACCTGTCATTTCGTGTTTATAGTTTCGGTATTTCTGAACTTTATTGACTTTTCTTTTAAACGTTTTTAAAAGGTTCCTACGATCTTAATAAACAAGAAAATACCTTTAAAGCATTTTTTTTAGGCGCGGAAACCACTTCAAATTACAAAAACATACGGAACTATATTCTCAAAACGTGGAGCACATTTCTTGCCGAGGAAAAATAGCGGAGTGATACGGACCGCGGGTACTACTTTCTCTAGGGCACCATTTGTGTTGCCAGCTGAACCTAAAAACGTGTTGTATATTGTTTGAAAGACTAATTATTTATATGTTTTATAGTGACTGTAGGAAAAATATAATGTGTAACACGAGTTAAAAAGGCCTTTGCTGCACTCGAGATCATTCCGCACTCGCCTGCGGCTCGTGCGTAAACATTGCTCTCGTGTGCAGCAAATTGCCACTTTCACCACTAGTTACACAAATAACTATTGGTGCTGTTTAGAAAATACACTAAATCAACTACGATACATAAACTATTAATCACATCAACATAAATTATAGAACAAAATAGAATTTATTCACGTAAAATATCAGTAATAGAAGCAAGGCCACTGCCGACATGATCATCGTCTTCATTCCAATCCTGAACCATTGACTAATGCCTCAACGTCTGTTAATGAACGTGCCATAGTGCATAATCCCATCTAGTACATAATCCCATTGTGTCTAAAAGTGAAAACGTGCCACAGTGCATAATTTAATGTATCAGCAACTAATAAATGATGTTACATAATCTAATCTAATCCAACCTAACCTAACCCAACCCAACCCAACCTTAATAGTAATGTTTAAATCGCATTTTATGTCAGAAAAGGCATGTGAGGAAGATAGGTCGGACTTTATGCGGATTCGTGACTGTATTAAGTGTTTTGAAGTGAGGTTAGATTATGTAAGTTAAAGGTTAGGTTATAATGAACCGACTCATTAATTTATGCTACTTCCAGACTGTTTTTGCACAGTTAAATAGTGGTTGAAACACAATGAAATAACAATCATCAGTTGATAACAGCTAACTAAATTCTATAATTCCTTTTGAATATGAATACTCATAAGGTTAACATGGGTAACTACAGAGCCACTGGGGCGGAGCCCGAAAGAATTTTTGAGATAAGACTAGGCCTATATGTTAATCGTGAATGTAATCTATCATCATGCCAAAGTTCAGCCCAATCCGTCCAGTAGTTAATGCGTGATTGAACTTCAAACAAACACAAACTTTCACATTTATAATATTATAGTAAGATTATTAGGTTAACATGGGAAACTCCTAGAGCCACTGGGGTGGAGTCCGAAAGGATTTTTGAGATAAGTATGCGTCTATACTGTATGTTATTTGGGAATGTGAGCTATCATCACACCAAATTTCAGCCCAATTTGACCATTATTTTTTGTGCTTAGGCTACTTGTCACAAACATCCATCCATCCATAGGCCTACATCCAAACTTTCTCATAATATTAGTATGATTTGGATCAAATTTGGCAAATCTATTTTTTACTACAGCTATTAATATTTTACTAACAACACACTTTATTACCCACCCTGTAGTTATCAAACCTAGTTACTTGTTAAACATAATGTTATATTTGAATAGATTTAATTGAAAATCAAAACATACCAACTTCAATGAGAACACATTCAATCTTTATTTGAATGTAAAGCAAAAGAAATCCTTTAACTTGCACTTCAAAATTCAAATAATGTGTTGAGAAAATATATTTTTATAATGCTAAGTGCATAATGAATAGCATTCTGTTCTTCTGAACAGCTGCAGCTAAAAAAAAATACTTATCAAATGAAAAATTTAATTTAATTTTTTTGTTACAGAAATGGCTAAAAACCAAGTAGGTAACATCAAATTTTCTACATGGAATGTTTGTGGGAACGGAACTCCAGAGGAGATTGATAAACTTTTACATAAATCTTCTGAACAACAAAGTTCACACATTGTTTGTATCCAGCAAGCCAACCTGCCTGTTGGCGATTTGCCACATTACAAGTGGCTGTGTTCTGGACAGCAAGGATCAGCTGTGGCAATCAAGAAAACATCCTCTCTACAAGCCGAGACCTTTGAACAAGTATGTGAACAGATATGCGTGGCTCATGTTGTTACTGAAGACAAAATACCTGTATACGTCATATCTTGTTACATCCCGCCTTCAGATGATTATGCTTCCAAAGACTTATGGCAAAAATTGGTATCTGTTGTTAAAAAAGTTCCAGCAAACGCTGCATATGTTATTGCCGGTGATTTTAACGCGAAAATTGGTAGAGATGATTGTTACACTAAAGATGATTGTATCACTAAAGGTATGATCGGCCCAAAGCTGTTTCATAACGTCTCTGATGAAAATGGCGTTCAACTGAGGAAGTGTATACTGAGTTGGCATGCTACAGTATTAACCACTTACGGTACAGGTCGGCCAGTACCCACGTATAAAGATGACCGAGCATCCCAGCGGAGCTACATCATGGGGTCTTCTGATAGGATTCCGTTTCACACAAGAACTTTGCTGCAAGATACTGAGAGTAGCTGGTATTCAGGCTACAAGAGTGCTCTAATTTCAAAATGTGTTCGAATTAAGGTAAGTTATAGGGATCAAAGTTTAAGTAACAAGCCTATAGGTACTCTGGTTGCTCAAAGAGTGTGGCTGGACTCAGGATCAGCCCTACTCACACACTTGTAACCCTCACACAGACACAACCGATTAGGACGGACCATTGATCTGCCACGTGAGTAATCACTGGCTCACACAAATTTTATTAAAAATTTTCTAATCTAGGTGATGAGTTTCCTCTGTAAAAGTAGATTTTACTATGGTTTTTCTAATTTTTCCTTCCTGTTTGAGTCTAATGCTTTTTGTCAAGCTCAAAATGATATGTAAAATGATATCATTCAATGTTTAAATTTTACTAAACTAATTTAGAAGTTAAGATTATTTGGAATTATTTTGCTAGGAATTGAGTAGCAAATTTAGAAACACAAAGCATTTTACTGTATATCGTCACTTAATTTACTAGCAACCATTGGTAGGGAAGGGGAGCGGATCCTTTAGGCAATCTGGACAGTGGTGAGTGTGTGTGTGTAGGAGTTGGTTCCCTCGTAGGTAGGGGCAAGATTCAGCTGCACTCCCTGGACAAACAGATTATAGTTTCTTATCTAATGAGTCCTTTATGCACTTGACTATTTAATTAGGATTTAAACAGGTAATTGATCTACAGTAGAACTTCTTTAATCCAAACCCCCGTAATCCGAACGTCCACTAATCCGAACCCCTAATTGCTGTACTCTATACACAGTACAGCAGTTCTTTATTGTATACTGTATTTAATGTACAGTACTGTTTATTCACCATGTTTACTACTGTATTAAATAAACAATGTATTTTAATTTATAAAACATTTTTTTCACTTTTCCCAAAATAATTTAGATCAATTTTAACCATGTTTTAGCTATTGTTATGTAAAAACAGCAATATGTTCTGTAATCCGAACTATTCACTAGTCCGAACTACCCCTGGTCCCAATTAGTTCGGATTAAAGAGGTTCTACTGTACTCACATCTGTCTTAATCCTAAATGTCATTTATTTACATAGTCTAAAATCTGGCTTACATTCACATTGATCAATGAGACACTTCTAATCGTTTCTACTTTAATGTTAAGTACTGTAGACACCCTCTGTCTTAGCAAAAAAGAGCTTGGTTTATCCTCCCTCGGTTTTAAAATTGGTAAGTTTTACCAACCTTTTCCTAGAACCAAGAGGCTTCCGTTCCTATCCTCATTGCAGTAGTACCTACGGTAAATAGATTAGTGTATGTGGAGCCCAACGTTTATTAAAATTATTTCTCTGTTTTTGAACATTAATGTGTCGATAAAAGTTTAATCATAAAAAGGTCTGTCCATTTTTAAAGACTATTAAATAATTAATAATTTAATTCAATGAATTTGACCATTGGTCTTAATGACCTGAAACTAGTAATTCTTCTCGGAATACTATACATAAGTAAATTTGAAGACAGGCAAAGATATGTATCGTACTATATATTCAGATCATCAATCTTATTGGCAAAAATGTTAAAATAATTTAAACTATTTTAATAATATTATAATATGTTTACAACATCATGTTCATTACTCGTGTTTAAAATTAAAGTATTATTTTTTAGGTGTATGAGAAATATGAAAGTGTGCTTTTGCCAAAAGTTGGCCTCGCTAGTTGGAATGTACACGGAGCTTCTCCTGCAGCCGTAGATAAATCCCTTAGTGAGCTGAATATTCCTGTAGTCTGTGTACAAGAATTCTTCCTCACTAGCGACAAAGACCTAGAGAACCTTAACTACACTTGGTTCACATCAAAGAAACTTTGGGGCAAAAATGTTGCAATTCTCGTTAAAAACTCCTTTGACATAACTCTCTCCGACTTTGTAATCGTGAATGAATATCTGTGCATCGGAACGCTCTCTCTTGGAGAAACAGCAATCAACGTAATCTGCTGCTCGATGCCGTCACACAAAGATGCTGAAAAGTTCCGAGAGACGACCCTGTTACTGATGGAAATGATGAGAAACATTCCGGAAGAAACTATGTATGTGGTCGCCGGTGACTTCAATACAGATGTGAGCTACACGTTGATCGAGGACACGCTGGTGTACAAAGACGGAGACGAAAATGGAGTGTTTGTAGAGAAAATTATGAAAGATTTTAAGTTGGAACTGCCGTACACTCATAGCAATTGGACTTGTGTGTCAGAGAAGGGACGCAGAAACTCCAGTATAACGTTTACCTCTCAGAGCTGTTTAATGAAGTACACCCAAAAATATGTGATCCGTTGGGTCCCTTTTTTTGAGAGTGGTGTCGTCTGTTTGCACCTGTTGGGAGATGAGACTAGTAAGTTGAGCTTTTATATCTAATTTATTCTTATCGCTACATAAGTTTAATGTGAGGATGTAAAATCAGCACAGAGGCCAAGGTTTTTAGGATTTTTAGTTAGGATAGCCAGCTTACTTGGATGGGAAAGAGTAAACTGGAACAAGAGACACAAAACTTTACACTAGCACTAGGTATAAGTATTTAAACACTAGAATATTTCACAGTCGCTGACAGCATCTTCAACTAAGGAAGGTGAGAGTTGAAAATAAAGTTTTATCTCCAATCTATAATCGTAGAAAACTCTTTTTTTTACTCATACCTTAGTTGAAACTGCTGAAAGTGAAATATCCTAATGTTAAGTGTAAACTGTAAGTTTTGTATTTCTTAGGCCTACCAGTTTGGACTCTATCCCATTAAGGCAAGCCTGCTATTCTCACTAAAAATCCTTTAACTTAAATGTAGTACACTAACTTAATCTAGGAAGAAATTAATAGCATAGTTTTGGTACCTAGTGTGTAATTGGATCCATACAGTGCTAGATAAAAAATAGTAGGCCTATTACAAAACTTGATCTATCAGTTTGTAGAGAAATCTTAATTTGTATTTGTTTTGTTAAGGTCCAGAACCTGATAACATCCTCTCATGCCCAGAAAATACTGGAACTAAAGAGGAAGAAGAGAATATAGTTGAGCACATTGATGGATTTGTTTATAAGACAAAGCGTTTCTGCAAGTTGAAAAAATTTCTTTCAAACTTCACAGTTGAAAGCCAAGCTTTCATCAACCAAAAGATTGCAGCTACTAGAGAAAAAGTTGAAAAGTCAGACCTGCCATTAGAGGTTCATACCAAGTACAAAAACTTGGCCATACCCATTGATGAGCTGTTAAGGTAAATATAGATTTTAGTTTTTACGTCTTTTTATTTCTACTTAAAAGTGAACTGTAGGGTTAGGCTAGTCTCACTTAACTATAGAAGACTCCCACTTATCCACGTTAATGAGTGGCTGAGTGATTGTGGACAACGCAAACCTTACCAAAAATACTACAAATTGGTGTAAATACCTGCATTAATGTGATCTTAAATGGTATAGCAATTAGTTACGACTCGACCATGGAGTTATTCAGGCTAGTACGGATGTTATCTTATTTTTCATTCGAAAGTCCTCAACATAATAGTAGAGAAGACGCATAAAGTACATTTAAATTACATAACACACTTTTTGTTTTGTTTTAATTTTGCGGTTCTGGTTCATCAACTGCAACGTGGTTAATCCACTTGTGGATTTCAGGAGCCTACTGCACTTATTCTATTAATCACTGTATCTTTGCTGTGGGAACAAATTTTTTGGTTCATAAAGTGAGTTGCTTACTTTTTGCAAAGAATGTATGACATCAAGAAGGCATTTTATTAATTGGTACCATTTTGTTTGGCATAATCAGCAGAAGAATTTCAAATTCAGAAAAAAACATTCAGTTGTATACTCAAATCCAACTGATTCTTTTTTTACCCTAGGTATGAAAAGAGCCTGCAACCCTTGTACTGAAAAAAAAAACCATTTAGCTGCAGTGTAACATGAAACTAAATTTGAATTGCTGTAATTGCCAGGGAAAAAATAATTCTGACCATTTCTTTTTCTCCTTTTATTGGTAACAATGTAGATGTAAGTACTACTTGTGTCTTTCTTCTATGTTATAGGATTTTGGGAGACGATTTCACACTGTTTCATGGATACACGTTGGAGAGTACTATACTCAAAGGTCACTTCACTGTGTTGACGGCTTCCTTTGAGAATTTAAACAGAGGAGGATTGTTTGTAGAGTTAATCGATGTTTTGGACAAAACTGCAAGTGAAGTTGTCAAGTAAGTCTTTTATTGCATACTTTACATATTTTAAAATTATTTTTGTTTTTGGAATAAAAGTATTGTATTTTGTTAAAACAATTTTTGTTGAGAGGGTCAACACTGAGCTTGAATGACTAATTCACATATTCACAATTGTTGCCGAACCATTACTGGTTTTAATTTGTTTAAATAATATAAACCAACTATGCGAAAAAAAAAAAAAAAAACATAGTCAAAACTAGCTGGTTGTAATTATATTGTTTTCTTCAGGAAGTTAGTCAAGTTTCGATGGAACGGGATTGTGGTGCATGAGGAGGAGAACAAAAAGTTTGCCACTCACAAGAAAATGATAAACCAAGGACAGACAGCTCTACTCAGCAAACTGGGTCAACATTGCTTTACAGTCAAGGTGAGTTAAACTGTGTTTTTCGGTACCATTAATATTTTTTTTACCTTTGTAAGGAAACAGTCCAAACCCCCAGGGTCTTGTTATACATTGATCTAAATCAACTAATTTACTGATGATCTATAGTTTGAAGATTTCAGAGTGAACTGATTCATTAACCAACCAATATGTCCACCAGATTGTTGAATAATATATGAAACACAAAGCTTTTACCCCCGCACTGAAGCTGATAACTATAGTGTCGCTGTGAGCAACGCCTTATATATTGTGTAACATATTGATTGTTTGGCAGGCTAGAGGGAGCTTTTACAATGGCTTACCACCTAAGTGTGAAGATGAAGATCAGCTGAAACAACTGTTGAGGTATGTTAGAATCATCTACTCTCTGTCTTGGAGAAGTTGTTAGGTTTATGAGGGTGTAGGCTTAACTACTAACTGGAATTGTCTATAAAAATAATCCAAATTTGAGAAAAAAAAACATTAATAACAAAACATAAGTAACTTTTCCTTTTGTTAACCAAAGGGTTGAAAACTAAATTTAGAAGAGTAGGTTTACCTACCTTTTTTTAAGAGGTTTGCATCATTTAATAGATAAGCAGTTGAGGTTGTTAGACTCATATCATTGCAATAATCAGTGGTACAAACCTATTTTGGTTGTGATAGCCATTAAAAATTTCAACGTAGTTTGCAAATTGATCAAATTTTGTAAACAATTAGTTTTGATACTGTGTTTTCAGAGTTTTTAAACATTTGCCTCTTATGTTATATTTATTAGATGAATGTTCTAATTGGTTTCTAAATTTCTGATGGTTTGGCCTTGAAAATAACAGTTAAGTTTAAAGGTACCTGAGATGTAGGAAAGCACTGCAAATCTAATAACTTTGACCATGTTTCAAGGGTGATGAAGATGTCAGATTTCCCTCGGTCAGTTACATTTGATGATATAAAACAGCGCATCTTCAAGTTCCTCGCAGAGAAACCTGAATATGAGTTGGTGTTTGGGCCGGAATTCTATGAAAAGTTCCAGGAGCCGATAAAGAAGTAAGTTTGTAATAGTGTGTTAGTACTAATGTATGTGTGTGTAGGTACTAATACACATAAGTGAATATATGTGTGTAGTGTCTAGCAATTTCGGGCATTATGCATAAATATAAATATTTATTTAAAATTATAACAAATCTAGTTTGCAAAATAACGACAACTTGTTATATATTTTTGTGCAGCTTAATACATGCAATTTATAATTCAGCTTAAATAATTGGTTTTATACTCATTTTGTAATAAAAAAGTACTGTACTTAAAAAGACGAAAATTGCAAAATAAAAAATATGAAAAAAATGTTTAAGTCAAGGACAAAATGTTATTAAATGAAACATTTGGAACAGCCAATTTTTTATAAATACCCACATAGCACAAGTACATCAATTTGACGTAAAATTGATGTCAAAGACGTCAACGTCAATGATATTTTGTACGTCATTTTGACGTCAATCAAGATCAATATGACGTCAAAATGACGTCAATATGAAGTAAAAAAGAAAATAAAATTTATGTAAAAATGATGTAAAAAAATTGTCGTCATTTGACGTCTTTTTGTTGTAAATTTGACGTAATATTGCTCAGTTTTTTAGGCAAAATGATGTCAAATTCACATCAAATTGACATCATTTTGTTGAGCAAAAAAATGTAAAATTGACATAAAAATAATGTAAAATATTTCCCCTATTTTTTTATAAAATTATCGGTAATTCTTCATAGAACTGTAATTGTATTCATATTAATTTTCAATGTTACTAGTGCCAAACATTTTTTAGTTCTGCAAAATCTTGATGACATAATTGGCAAATCTTTTGCAAAAATCTGTTGGAACCATGCTGAGGAAAACATGTAAATAAATACCTAACCTAGACAAAGGTAATAAGTTTTATTTAACAAATTGTAAAACAAATGGATGACCTAGGCATCAGCTGATGAATTTTCTGCATAACAGATAAAATAACTAGGCCTACTAAAAAAATACTGCAATTTATATTTGTTAGGCTTCAATTTTTTTCAATAGCAGCGTTTGACATTGGTATAAACTTTTTCAACAGCAGTGTTAGACATTGGTATAAACTAACTGTGGAAAATATATTTGTATGCTCTTACTTCCTGATATATTTCAAATTATGGTGTTTATATTCTAAGGTTATGTAAATAACAATATAAAAGTATCTTACAAAACGGAAATGATCGGCTTTATAAATTTCATACAGAATCTTTTATGTACTTTTTACATTTTACTGTACAAAAATATTTTCAATTTATGATATTTAAAAAAATAGAATAGGAATTAATTATACTGGAAAATAAAACCTGGAGTCCAAATAAAAATATTTATTCATACAATAAAACTAGGTACATCATTTACATCCACACTACTTATATAACTCATATTCGCTCTCCAATTCTTCTCTATTGCACCCTCCTGTAACAATCAATAAATAAAATGGTTGATTATGGAAATACAAAATAGATTCTTTATAGAAAGATCATTAAATGGATAGCAGCGCACAAATGTTGTGTCAGAGGGCTGGTACTGATTTACCAACGGTTTGAGGGGCTAACCAAATATACAAATACACCTATCCGTTTTAAAGACCCAGGAGGACAGACACGAAAAAGAGGGTGGTGTGACGAAATAGTCAAATTTACCAACTCTTTTAAGTTTTAGGACAAGATGTGGCCAGGCTTTGCAAACAAGTGCATGGTTTCATGCTAGCTAATTTGCGATGCATGGGATTTTTTTATAGCATACTGAGAAACGCTCATACATGGGCGTTTTTATTAATAGCCTATAGGCATATATTTGTTGATTTTATTTATTGAAATGAAAAAATTTTCAGAAATATTTACCCTCAGTTATGTTTAAAAATATGAGGTATTATTTAAAGTTATTTCTAAATAATTTTAATAGACAGCGATTTACGATTTTGTTCTTTGTGTGCCTTTTATTGAGGATGACAACTGAACTTCAAAATGTGTATTGCTTGATCGTTTGTGAACTTAGCGTATTCAAAAATTTTACCTGTTAACCCATTAGAGTGGAAAATTAGGACGGTTCAAGAAATTTGACCAAAAAGGATTATAAATTAAAATCAAGCATAAAATTAAGAATCCATTTTAAACGAACGCAGAAAAAACAAATAAAATTGTATTCACGAAAAAGACTAGGCCTACCCATAGAACCAGCCACACTCAAATTCCCTCAAACTCGGAACGCTCAGAAGGAGCCGATAAAATTCAGGGGTCGATAAAAAGCTGTTTCACTCTTTTTAACTGATTAGTTATTTTAATTTTATCGAAGGGACCCTAGGGGATTTTATAGAGCTCTAGAAGTGCTCATGAAATCTAGCAGACGCTTAGGTGAGAGCTATCTCATATTCACCCTAAAATTGGTCTAGCTTTAAGAATGACTCTGTAGTCTAGGTCTGACTAGTATTCTACCCTGGCCGATTCAATAAAACGAACCCGTCTTACACTTTAAAATTATCTGACGAAAGGGGGTAATAAATTAATGTAGGCATACAGCATACGTACTATGATTAACTGGAAAAAATATACTGTAATATAAAAATATAGAATCTTCGGGGGCCTGCTTAGGATGAACACAGAATTGATCATGATATGGTAAATACATTAATGGTTAGGCCTACTAACTTATTCTTCATAGTGTAGATCCAATCGGGGTACTCCCAAGACCTAATTATATCATCCCCAATGGGAGGGGGGGTTAGGAATATGATATCAAGTCTCTGGATATTAAAATACATATTAAAGATTTACTAATTAAACTGAACGTTCGTAATCTTGAATTAATTAATTAATACAAATCTAAACTATAGACACCGCTAGTACTAAAGTAAAGTAGTAAGCCAAGTTGGCTAAATGTATTTGATCAAAATCGGCCTATTTAACATTGCCTATTTAACATTTTATCAACATAAGTTAATAGCCAAGTTGACCTTCTAAATAAATAATCGATAATTGGCGTAGCCTAAGATGCGTAAGTAGGTAGCGTTTAACAGTGACAATGTTATCTCGTCGTTAGCGTACAAACTAGTTTAATCTTGTATCTTGGTCATGCTCCGATTAGGCTACAGTTAGATTGAAGCTTAAACAAACTTTTTGTGATGGATTAAAGTACTAGCCAACAGCCTACTTGATGTGACTATAACCTATAAGAAGGGCCACAAGCCCTTTCATACAGAGGGTATAGAAACTGAAAGTTGGTGGAAGATTACTGTTAGGTCTAATTCGTCTCTTAAATCACAACTCTGAATCCCTCTTTTGAAGAGCTAATTATATACCCCAACCAAACCATAGAACAGTAAACAATCCCTATTGCCACAACAAAACAAAATATCATAAATATAAATTAAATCACAACATGATTGCTAATTACCTGTAAATGATTTTAAATTTACTTAATCTAATATTATTATTGTATCTTGAGAGGGAATAGTATTTCAATATGCAGGATTATTGTAGTAATACATGTCGGGATTTGGAAGTGGAAATTAGGCAATGCTTCCTCTGAAAATTAAACGCGGAACCAACACAATCGCAATATCACAAAAAATGAACTTAAATAAAAAGTTGGAGTTGTTTTTTATGGTGGATTATTTAAATTATTATGGTGGTTAATGTTTAATGATGGTTAATTAACTTTATGTAAAAAGTTAAATCATGGGCATAACAATTTATTTATTTAGGTTACAGGAACAACACTATTTTCATGATTCGTCTTAACATTTCATTTGTTCATACTTGGGCATATTTCCTTATTCATTTTGTATATGCTACCTATAACTATAGTAACTTCATCAAACTTATTTTTAATAGGCCTACATGTAAGTTAAGTTTATCTATGAAAACTTACTTTTAGTAAGTTAGGCTAAGAAACCTCAAGTAGCATGCCACCCGCATCCAATTATTTTGAGGTCTTCAACAATGTTGGCGGTAGACCCTGGGCATTTGGAGTTCTTCATCATGATAGCCTCTGTACCGTACTGTAAAGAAGATAAGGTAGTTTTAATTACGGTTGATTGGAAAAATGTAACTTTAAAAATTATAGGCTTTTGCTTGGAACAACATAATTACAGTTCTCAATGTACAGTTGTCGCAGCTAGTCTGGGCGCGCGGCCGCGCTAGGGTGCGGGGTGTAGAGGAGAGTGTTTATTGCTCATTTCCAAAAACATCTGGCCCACACGGCTCTCTGGGGTTGTTCAGCGCCTCACTGCTGTCTTCGTGGCTTTGGCGTGGGGGACGGTTAGTACACAAGGGTCCGCGCGCCCAGACTAGCTGCGATAACTGTATCACACTAGGCCTGCCTATACTATATCTATTGTTGTTAGTGAAGTGAAGTCGCGAAGTGGGCAATTCAGGGTAATATTAGATAAATAGTGTTACTGTACATCAGCTGTTCGTAGGCTATGTTTACAAAGTGAAAAGCAGATGAAATTAAGTAGGCTACTAAGTACCGGTAACCTAATTATCCCATTGTATATTAAATATCGGTATCCAGCAAATTTTGATGATGGGCAAGATGAACTCAGTTCGAAATGCAAAAGGTTTACACATATAGGCCTATTTAGCTGTAAGTGGTTTTTTAAGAATTATACCGTACTATAAAATATAATTTAAAACAGTAGGCTAGCACACTCTGTGTAGATGGCTCATCCAACTACCTTGGCTATTTTGTTAAGTTATTGAGTTAGCCTACTGATTTAAATACTAAACTGGCAGGTCCTGATTGACGGAATAACTTGTAACCTGCTTCAGTTTCCAAAATAAGTTAAGTTAGTACAAAATGGTTAGGCTAGAACATTACCTTTTCATTACCTACTCCTTATCCAAAAGATAGCCTAACTTACTTAACTTAGGCCTACCCCTACGATACCAAACAAGCTTAGCTTAACTTGAAACTGTAGAGTAGGCCTACTTCTAAGATAGCCTAGGCTAAATACTTTGCTGCAACCGTATTGATTAAATCGCTGAGGATACGCGTCCAGTAACCGAACGTAGAATAATTTAATCGTCCGGCAGCAACCTCACAGGGTTGTGGGGGCCCGGAACACTATAACCACAACGATACAACATACAGCCATATTCAGTGGTGTAGTGGATAGAGTAGCCTACTCGGCTGATGAACAAGAGTTATCTAGATCCAATACCAACGGAGGCACTAAGTTAACTTTTTGTCAAAGATTTAGCTTAGAATGCCATTTCTTCTTAACTGTACATCTTTTGTTAGAATTTGAGGCATTTATAATTTAATTTTATGAACAGAATTTAACCTGCATTCGATTTTTTCACTATCAGCAAGTATGTTTAGGCTAGTTAGGTTAGGTTATGACAGTAACTGCCGGACGCGTATCCTCTGCCTAATTAAATAGCCGTGGGCCAGGAGTCTATATGAAATAGGCTTAATGTTACCGATTAATGTTAAAGCTAAGTTATTTGCTTAGGTTAAATGATTAGTACTTGCCTGAGTTCTGTTGAAATTGGATTTCCCGGTTGAACTTTTAAGGATTCTTCTAGGCCTGAACACTTGTTTTTAAGTAAAACTAGCTAAGTTAGACTAAAAAAACTGTTAACAATTGAAACTACCAAATAATAATAAGTTATTAATGTAATAATACATCTTAATTTTTCAATAATTGGATGATTATAAATAATTCATTCAAGAAAAAGTCGGCTGGTTTTTTGGCCATCACAAATGAATAACGCAAACACATAGCAAACATAAACATAAACATTCAACCATATGAAGCAGACAAGCAGACCAGACACTCCAGACAGGCATGACAACAAAAATTATTAATGGACATTGGACAAGGACCAAAGAAAAAGATAGAGGTACCTTTACTGTTGGAGTCAACTAACTGCTTTTACAAACTTGCCTTATAAATAAAGTGTACATAAATAAAGTTTTTAATGTAGCTTGCCATAATAAAATGCCTTTTTAAACCAATATGACATTCTGTTCATCCGAAAAGAAACTTTCTTGACTTTTAAAGAAAATAGCGTTGTTTTACTACACGACTTTAAGCACTTATTTGACACTTGTATTCAATGGAACTCTACAATTTGATTAGGCTATGTACTTTTTTCACTCTGTAAAATATGTGAACTATAGCTTAAGTTAATGTATACAACAATTAATTTAGGTTTTCGTACGAGTTATATAAGTAAGTCTCCAAAGTTTTTTTTTCATTTCCACTTTAAATTATATACAGATTTTTGATCAGTGTAGTTGATAAATTATTTTACGTCATTTTTACGGCAAAATGATGTAAACATTTTGATGATAATTTTTGTTCCAGTTGGATTATGAAGTTGGTTTTGATTATCATACTAACACAAATTATATTTCGTCATTAAAAATAAAGGAAACAAAATTTTTTCATTGAAATATGTGATAAAAAAATTGACCACAATTTGACGTCAATATGACGTCTACAATTTGATCAGGACGTCAATTTGACGTCTTTTACTTAATTTTTACGTCAAATTGATGTTATGTGCTATGTGGGTACTATAGCAAAAAAGAATATAAGAACTTTAGTATGGTTAACATAATTTTTAGGATAGCCACAAGTCATAACATGATAGAGCAGGGGTCTCCAAACTTTTTACCTTGAAGGTCACATTGTACATTTTTTGAGGGAAGGCCATTTGTTTTTGAGTAATCATATTTCAGTTCATTGCCGAGGTTACCCCCCCCCCCTCTCGCAGCATAAACCCAGGAAGTTGCTAACCAAAATTCGGGTTATGTTTTTGGTCTTTAGGCACATCAAAACAATTTGTAAAGTGATCCTGGGTCTAAGTCCTACCTTGAGACTTGCAGTAAAAGCTTAGCCTACTCTATATGGGAAATTTTTGATTACTTAACTCTTAAACAAATAAGGCTGTGTAGCCTATAGAAGAACAATTATTTAATTAATAAGACATAACTTTTCTGGCATAGAGCATTACAAATCAGCTACATTACTCACATGTCAACATAGGCATAAATTGGGATAACAAAGGAAACATAAACACAGACAAAAGGGAAATGTCAATAACCGTGTGTTACATATGTTGGCTGATGTAATAATATATCCTATCAGGAAATTCAGTTACTGATTTTCCATTTTTCACTTTTAGTTATTTTGTTATTTACCATTTCAGGCTAGTGATCAACTTAACCTCCAAGAAATGTGGCGTACGACTGTTCAAGTCCAGCAGTGATTCGGAACATTTTGACAACGTGAGTGTGTTTCTTGATCGCAGCCCTCGAGAAGTTCGCAAGATGTTGATGAAGACCCCGGAACATAGAGATATCAGGTTCCAGCTAGTCCCACCCTGTGGCCCTGAGTGAGTCTAGTGCTGTAATTTATTGGTACAAGTTTGTTGAAAGCAAAATTAAAGAAATATGAGGGTATCCCTTTGGTTAAAAATGAAGACACATTTTGGTGGACACATACTGGTCATCCAAAACCGGGGGTAAATGAAACCACCGTCAAAGATGTTAAATTCAAATTTACAGCCATGCCAACATTACGAAAATGGGCGACAGGAGCGTACATGGCGAAGTGAAACTCGGTGACACAACGTGGTGGTCATGTTGTCAAATAGGCTCTACACGGACCTCACTTTGTGTCAGAGACATCAGTAATTGTTGTTTAAAGTAGGTACGTGTTGTTTTTGGTTTGCTTTTTAGTTTACGGTAGGGCTTAGCGATGTAAGCAAAAAGGAAACAAGTTGTACTTGGTATATCTGACAAACTTAAAATATTAGATCGGCTGAAATACAGTGCTAGTGGTTTGAGCTCAGCTTGGGGAACTCAATCACTGACAATAAAAAGAACAGTGCATCTATTACAATGTTTGCGTCTATGCTGGACAGTGAGGTTGGAAGCCTGCATAATATGCTAGCATAGTATACTATGCTCAATGCTTAGTTTATATGCAATGCTGAGTGTGCTATACTTTATTGCTCCGTATGCAGTAACTGATGATGATTATGGTGATATGGTCTGATACGCAGAAGATCTTGGTGAGAACCTGTGCTGACGAACACGGTAGCACTACAGCAGTACAATGATCGCAAATGCTGTTTGTAGCTTAAATTATACACTTTATGCCAAGATTGATCGATTCTAATTACACTTAAACAAGAGAAAGAAATAGGGCTATTTTACTTAAATGGTTTATATTACCTGTACGTCAGTGATCGTTTTGTCGTCTTAGGTGACCGGTTTCGGGATTAAAATCCCATCATCAGGCTGTTAGAAATGTCAATTCACTCAAATTGAGATCGTCGGTAAACACATAAAACATGAACACGCAAACACGGAGGGACATTTTACAAATATTGGTAAATGGCCAGTACAGGAAACTACGACAAGGCACGGGTAGATGCATGGTCATGACTGAGGTGTCCTCGCTCCCCTCCCGTTTACCTAACAAATGCCGGTGGTGATATTGTTATCCTATTCTAATCGCTGCGTCATAGATAATGTTGGACTTGAAGGAGGTCTGTTCATTTAAAATATGTTGTGGCTCATTCTTTATGGATTTGTAGGTCTCAAATTCTTGTAAACAGTCTAAAAACCATCATATTTTACGGCTATTTTACGTTGATGTCCAAATATTTGAAAAAAATTGATTATCTGAATACCCCTCTGTCTCAATTGTTTGGGATAGTCAACGCTCTTCTGCAGGCCTATTTTAAAACGTTTTTATTAGCTCGCTTTCTTGTCCGGTACAAATTTTGCAATCAATTATATACTAAGTTCCCGATGAGCTAGATACTTGAAACTTGAAACATAGCTAACAAATGGATGACAATGCAATATTATATAATTTAATTTTCATATTTCCCTTGGGATACGCCCCATGGGCTTCCACATTTTCCATATTTACATTTTGAAAGAATGTAAACATATCAAATAATCTGTACATTGCTCAGAATTATATATTTTTAGGTTATTTTTACGTCTTATACATTAAATAAGCAGAAACCAGTCTTATCTCAATTTCTGTCTGTCTGTGTGTCTGTCTTTCCCTCTGTCTGTAACACTCAAGATGGCATTTTACGCTATCTTCTCCTGGAAAACGAGAGTACCTATCAAGATCCAAGTAATTTTAATGTATTCACTGGATTGGCGAGATTGTCTTTAGCCATTAAAATATGGCCTCACTACTATGTAAATAATATTACGAACGTTCAAAAATGTTGTTTTCGTCCAATTTTTATTGCATAATCATCTATGAAATAACGAACAGCTGTTCGGATCAAGATTATTTTTCCTAGCTGTCACTGATATGTTTACACATGTTGTTTACAAATACCGCAACCTTTTTCAATCACGTTTTGAATGCAAATCCCAACCAAGTGAGATTAAAAACGATTTTCTTACATAACGGATTTAATTAATCGAAAGTGCAATAATATAGTGTAATAGTGTAACCGCAAATGAAATGATATAACTAGGCATCATCCAGTTCAGGAACCAGAGATTCTTTGTGTATAAATTGTTCTTGAGTTTTGATAACCAGAAAGAAGAACTTGAATCAGTGTTGTATACGGCTGGGAAACTTAAATTTAATAATGATCGTCGCCAATAGCTTAGAAACATGGTTTCCACTCATTGACGGCACTTCAATGGCGGTTATGTAAAGTGTAAAGTAAAAAATCACAACTGCAGTGGGTGATTGTAACAGAGGTTTACGGATGATGCTAAACTCGCTTTTCTAATGTGTTATTTTCTGTTCCTACCATTGACTATATATATAGCCTATATAGTGAATAGTACCTACTCACCGCGTGATGCAATCGCTGGACCATACAGCCAATAGGCCCATAGCCCATCTCTTGGGTACGTACGCCTACCCAATTATTCATAACAACCTTTTTGACGACGATCCTTGATACCCGTACTTTTCCCTAGAATACACGGCCTACCTACTTAAGAAATAAAATTACAAACGTCCAAAAACCCAACGTTGTGTGATTTTTGTCACATTTCCTTCTAATGTTAATAGATAGCCTATACCAATCATTGTTTAGAGAATAAGTATTCTATTAAAATAACAAAAAGTTTTTTTTTCAAACTGACACCGATAAGTTTACATTAAAAGTTGTTTACAAATAAAGCAATTAATGGGAAATAACTTTTGATTGCCGTTTTAAAACGTTTTACGAGAAAATCCAAAACCAAGAGATCAATAACCTCGGGACTTGATTAACTCATATAATTGGTCAGCTGTACTATAGTTCTCAACTGTGAACGTTGGTTTTTGGTACCGGTTCTATTCCTTAGAACCATTGGTACTGTTGGTAGCAGCAAGAATCATTTTTAAGTACCAACACATCACTGTACTTTACAAATTAGTTATCGTTGGTGTTGCACCTTATTTATTATTACAGGCGTAATCAATTTAATTGATGTCTTAACTGTACAATTTTTGCTTTTTCTTTCTTGATTCCAAAATGTTTGTTTATGCTAAGAAAACAATAACGCATTTTAGTGAAACATTTATTCAGCAAACCTTCATGAATTGTTTAACGCTTTACGTTGTTTATTTATCAATAGTTCGTGGCCTATTTCGGTAATTTTTATTATAAATTACCAATCTAAATCGTCTATAGTACTTCATTTCATATAGTAAGCCGTCATTTCGGGTCATCATCGGTCCAAGCAAATATAAATTGTTATGATGAAATTTGATGAAATTAACAAAGATTTCAGATACTGATTTTATAAGTACTTTGTTACGCTTAAAGCGTAGCAAATTCCCTAATTAAGTTCTGTATTTGTGTGTGTATGTCTGTTGGTAACGCATTAATGTCCTTATTTCTCAGTGTTTCACGGGAAGGGGCAAAAGCACCTTTATTGAGCGGAGTGAGCGAAGCGAGCGAAGCTCTTTGGGATCAACTTCAATGCAAACAATATAACACCATCACTCAATAACGGCTGAACACATTTCAGCCAAACTTAACAAGACTACTTAGACTAATAATGAGATGGTTTGTAAACAAACAAATTTCAATTAGATAATGCTAATGCAATTTAAAACGAACTTAAAATTTCAAATTTTTAACATTAGGCTTATGGGACTAAAGTAGCTATGACAGTTTTTTTGTTTACAAGAAAAATGTAAACAAGAGAATCATAAGGTATTTCTGAACTTTCTATACTTTTCTTTTAAACGTTTTTAAACCATTCCTATGATTTTAATAAACAAGAAAATGCCGTTAAAACATTTTTTTAAGGTGCGGAATTCACTGAAAATCGAGAAAATATACGGAACTACTTTCTCAATGCGCGGAGCATAAACAAGGAGCGGAGGGATACGGACCAGTGACTACTTTCTTGGGAACCTATTTGTGTTGCCAGCTGACTAGAAACAGCCAATGTTAGAAATCAGGATTTAATAAGCGATATATCGAACCGCATCGAAATCGATATTTAATCCGATAATACATCACTGATTATATTATGTTGAATTACATCGACGGTGCAGTAAGTTATTACACTTATTAATAAAACGCAGATTGCACACTGATCTAATTTAGGCATGTGGGGAAGGAAGGTCGGGGTTTATGAGTGTATTCGTGACTAAGTGTTTTGAAGTAAGGTTAGATTAGGGAGGTAAAGTGTAGGTTATAGGTAGGTGATCGAGTTGTTTATTTGTGTTGCACCATATAATTTTTATCTTTTGGAATAGTTGGTTAAACGGGGAAACGATTTCAAAAATGTTTGCATATGGTCTTAACAAACCATCTACTGTATTCTAGCATTGACTTTATATAAAGTCAATGATTCTAGCAAATTACTACATAAAAACCAAAAGAAAAGAACATTTGGATTTGGACCTTTGCCCATCGCAAAACTAACATATAATTTATGAAATGTGAAAAGTTGTACATCATTAAATAGTATTCTGTAATATTAATAATTGTTCGGCAAATCCTCATTTTAATGGCTCGGCTGAAAATGGAATCTGCATTTTGTGAAACAGTAAATTGGTAACAATTCAGTAATTTCAAATGTTGATAACAGTAGCATATCCTATATAAATACTGTTATTTGATTGCCAAGCCACGGACTATACATACGTCCAGTTACAACCGTAATAATAAGTAAATAATTAATTACCTGGGCTTAGAGAAGTACACTTTTAACCACGGTATGGAAATTGTCTAGGCTTGTCCAGAAGTAGGCTAATAATTTCTAATTATATTGTCTACATTGTATATTTAAGGCATGTCTTCCCTTCTTATTATTATTCTGTTTTCACTTAAATCAGCTGAATGCTATGTTTACTTAAATTACTTATGTTTAGGCCTACATTTCAGCCATCTTATTTTATTGTTTAAAATTAGTCTTTTTGCAGTTTTTACGTTTTTACACATTGAAATACATGATTGATAATTCAGTTCATTTTAGTCTTTTAAAGGTATTTACATTGAGTCTTGCATTGAAATAGCCCTACATTTTTCGTAAGCCTATGTTTTATCTTTGACTATCAATACAACTAGACATTCCATCCCCATGTTAAATTTATAGCCCGCTTTTTAATCAAAATCTTCTGTATCCAATGGTCAATGGTTTTATTAAGGCCAGTATTAAAATGCCGTCTCTAAATCGTCCCAATAATGGTGGAAGACCTACATTCCAGTTACATTACAATCATATCAAGAATACTTGGTATTAACAATCATAAATTATTTTCAGCAAAGAAAGCTGAGTTTAACCGATTGCAAGGGTTGAAATGAAGACCAATGTTTATGTTGCACAATTGAATTTAAATGTAAATTTTCCCTCCGTGAATTATTATAATTTTAATCAATACAACAAGCAATAATACATCTATTGACTTTTTTACATTTAGTTACTTATACAAATATCAAATCACGTTTGTTCCGCTCAACTGGCTTTCACCTCTCTGAAAGCAACCCTAGTAATGAAAATGTCAACCCGAATAAAGTGTTAAATTGTGAGGTTGAGGTAGTACCTTAAATACTTTTAACCATTGTGGAAGGTAACTTTCAATTATAGGCCTACATTAGGGCTATGCCTCATAGATCTATAAAGCATTTTTTAGTTTAATCATTGGATTTAACATATGGACCAACACGACCCAGGTTACATTTAATTTCGAAGCATTTGTTTTGGCTTGAAACTGTCAGATACTGTATTTGCGAAGGTTTATATATAGGTAATAGTTTTACCAGCATATCTGAAAATATGCAAACCAACTTCTGTTTTTAATAAGAAGGTTTCAAGTGACTACAATAAGATCCCCGTGCGTAGAACGGCCACACAGCTAGTTAAAGACTAAAAAAGTTGAAAATAATTTATAAATAAAAAACTTTTTTAAAACAAAACGTTTTTAAACGCACTAAAAAGTAGAAAATAATTTATAAATATGCGGACAGTATAAATACTTGTAAGATTTAAAACGAAAAATGTGGGGTGCTTGCAATTGATAATTTACAATTACCTTCACCTATTGAACGAATGCAATTGATAATGTATTGTTACAAGTCAGGAGCCCCGCGCAACAATAGCCAGGCGCCGTCTCAAAAGGATTGTTTGTTTACACGGGTTTCTCAGAACGCACCACTGATAGACAATAGACCCATGTCAACGGACTACCTCAATAGGGGCCCTAGAACCTTCTACACTTCTACGGCGTAAACACCTTTGTCTAGGCTACCAGGGGTCTCCAGAATGTTCCACGTCAAACTTATATAAGGGACCGTCTTCCGGCACACGGAGTTGAGTTGAGTTGAGTTGAGCCTTCCGAGAATCGTCGCAGCAAGCGCGTGTCGGTGTTAGTGACCAGTGCTAGTGCTAGTGGCAGTGACAGTGTAGTGACAGTGAGAGTAACAGTGTAGTGACTCTAGTGACAGTGTAGTGACAGTGTTGTAACAGAAGTGATAAATCCTGTAGAGGCTAGCTGTAAGTAGAAACATTGTAAATTAGAATAGGCTTTAGCTAGGTTTAGATAGGGTTAGGTAGGTGTTAGGTAATTCTAATATCTGTAAATATAGAATAATTAGTGTAAATAAATAGTTATTATAAAATCGCCAAGTTTTATTTGTAAAGAACCTGCTAAGCCCGCAACAATTGGTGTCAGAAAGCGGCATTATTTTGGCGATTTTAATTGTAAAATATTGAGTTTTGTTTTAGTTGTATTAGAGATTAGTAAGAATCAGGGATTTTGTTTCATATTAGTAGTTTGTGTCGTAAATTTGTTTACGGAAAAATTAGTTTATTGCTATTGTTGAGCTTGTATCATCTGAAAAATAACAATTTATTGTAAAAATAATTGTAATTGTTTTTCATAAAAATGGCTTTCAAAGGTGTGAAACTTGATGAGTTAAAAGTAGCTGATCTTAGAAGAGAATTAGAAGAACGTGATCTAGATACCAATGGAACTAAATCAGCCCTTCAGGCACGCCTTAAACAAGCTTTGACTGATGCAGGTGAAGATCCAGATAATGTTTTATTTGAAACATCTGATATGAATAAAATGCTTAAAAACCTAGAGTCAAAAATGTCGGAAACTAGTAAAACGTTAGAAAACCTAGAAGCAAATATTGAGTCTAAAATGTTAGAAAACAGCAAATCATTAGAGTCAAAAATGTCAGAAAATAACAAAAACTTAGAAGCTAGCATTGAGTCAAAGATGTCAGAAAATAACAAAAACTTAGAAACTAGCATTGAGACAAAAATGTCAAATGTAGAATCAAAAATGCTGAACAAATTAGGTGAATATTCTAGCAAAGTTGATAGTTTAGAAAGTAGGATAAATGAAATCGATGAGAAAGTTAACTGTATAGAAAAAAATCTAGAAGATAGGTTAGTTGATAAGCTTAGACAGGAGATGGCTGCATCGGGGAGCTTCACACCTGCGTCATCGGCTAGCACTGACGAACTTCGGCAGGATAACACCCCAGAAACGATCTCCAAGCCAGCGCCCACCATTGCTGCCGCTGTACCTCAGAACATCGTTCCTCATTTCGATGGTAAAACTCCCTGGGAGGACTACATGCTTCTCTTCGAGACAGCGGCTATGGTCCATGGGTGGACCGAGGAAACAAAGGCTTCGACGCTGTGTCTTGCACTACGGGGCGATGCGTTAGCTGTTCTGCATGCTATGCCAATGGCGGAGCGGAAGAATTTCGCTGAACTAGTAAGAAGATTGGACATGCGCTTCGGGCATCGACACATGGACCAGCTTTACCGATCTCAACTGCGGAACCGGATCCAGAAACCCAGCGAGTCACTTCAGGAGTTCGAAGCCGACATTGCTCGCCTGGTGAGAAACGCCTATCCATCGGTCACGGATGATGTCTACGAGAGTTTGGCAGTGGATAATTTCCTAGACGGACTACGTGAACCTAAAACTCAACAGGCAGTGAAGCTCGCCAGACCAAAGACCCTGAGTGACGCACTGACACAAGCACTGGAGTTCGAGGCTGTACGGCAGTCGGTGAGAAGTCAGGCTCGAGTCCGTGTGACAGACGCAGAACCTACAACTCCACTGGACATCGAGGACCTGGTAGAGAGAGTTCTGGAGGCACTCAAAAATCGTCACTGGCAGGCACGCTGTTGGAACTGCGGAGAGATGGGGCGTCCCCGGAGTAAACCTCATTCGATCCCTCCAGGATCAAAGCAGGAGTATGACTTCGAGTCAAATCATCGAACTGGGCCGAGCCATAAGAAGGCGGATGCACTCTTCAGAATACAATGTGGAGACAGCGGCAATCATTGTGTGCGCAAGGAAGACTATAGTGCATCGGTTCGTCGTGTGACCGTCATTAACGACGAAGAGGACAAGAAGAAGCTCTCAGAGGACCAGAAGGGGGACCCAGACCTAAGGCACATTATGCAGTGGAAGATGGGCAATAAAGGAAGATCATCGTGGCAGGATGTGGCTCCCTTGTCAAAGAACGGGAAGATGGTGGACGAGAAAGTCCGTCGCATCATATCTGGAGGAAGTGACAGGATGAAGGAGAGGTACGACGTGAAGGCCGAGAAAGGAGGGTTCAGACCTGGAGACCTCGTGTGGCTACACAATCCCCGAAGGCGTCGTGGATATTCGCCAAATCTCCAGAACTCGTGGGAAGGACCTTATGAAGTTATTTCCCGTCTAAATGACGTCATCTATCAGATTAAGAGGCAACCAGACGGCAAACCCATATTAGTCCATTTCAACATGCTTGCATCCTACAACGGGGATCACGGCAAACAAGAGGAACAACAAGTTCGGAACCTCTCAACCGAGCCAAGAGACATCGTGCCTGAGAGACGTGGAAATGAAGGACCGAGGCTGTTATACAAGGACCTCTTCACCTTGCCAGTGGAATATGCCTTGGCACACTGTGTAGCAGAAGACCTGAGAGCGTCGCGAGGTATAGCCACAGTCTTCAGGAAAAAGTTTGGAGGGACTGAAGATCTCGAGCGTCAGAGACCCACCATCGGCACCACCCTTCACCTGAAGCGCAATGGACAGCATTTGTTCTACCTCGTTACAAAGGAAACATCTAGCAAGAAGCCGTCCTACGAATCTTTGAAGAAAAGCCTGCAAGACCTGCGAGACAAGCTCCTTCGGATTGGAATCAAAAAGCTGGCTATTCCAAGGCTGGGATGTGGTTATGACGGATTGGAATGGAAGATTGTAAGAAATATGGTGCAGGAACTTTTCGAGGACACTGGCATCGACATTGTGGTCTGCGTATACAACCCTTGGGGAACCTCCGGTGGACCAGAAGATCGCAAGCTTCAGGGGAAATCTGTTCTGGGACAGAACAGTCTTAAGGAGGGGGTAGTGTTACAAGTCAGGAGCCCCGCGCAACAATAGCCAGGCGCCGTCTCAAAAGGATTGTTTGTTTACACGGGTTTCTCAGAACGCACCACTGATAGACAATAGACCCATGTCAACGGACTACCTCAATAGGGGCCCTAGAACCTTCTACACTTCTACGGCGTAAACACCTTTGTCTAGGCTACCAGGGGTCTCCAGAATGTTCCACGTCAAACTTATATAAGGGACCGTCTTCCGGCACACGGAGTTGAGTTGAGTTGAGTTGAGCCTTCCGAGAATCGTCGCAGCAAGCGCGTGTCGGTGTTAGTGACCAGTGCTAGTGCTAGTGGCAGTGACAGTGTAGTGACAGTGAGAGTAACAGTGTAGTGACTCTAGTGACAGTGTAGTGACAGTGTTGTAACAGAAGTGATAAATCCTGTAGAGGCTAGCTGTAAGTAGAAACATTGTAAATTAGAATAGGCTTTAGCTAGGTTTAGATAGGGTTAGGTAGGTGTTAGGTAATTCTAATATCTGTAAATATAGAATAATTAGTGTAAATAAATAGTTATTATAAAATCGCCAAGTTTTATTTGTAAAGAACCTGCTAAGCCCGCAACAGTATTATTATCAATTGCATGCACCCAACGTTTTTCGTTTTAAATCTTACAAGTATTTATTTTGTTCGCATATTTATAAATTATTTTATATTTTTTAGTGCGTTTAAAAAGTTTTGTTTAAAAAAAGTTTTTATTTATAAATTATTTTCTAATTTTTATTATACTTTATTGACCTGGAAAAAAATTATCAAACACATACAAAATAACCCTTGCCATAATAAAAGCTTAATCCCTGTATGCTAAATTTGCTAAAACTATAATAACATTAAAATCATTTTATGCTTACCTACGTAAAATTAATTTAAATTAGTTTACTACAAATTCAACCAGCATTGAGAAAATAACAGTTTGAGTTTTATTTTGGTTTTTCTAAATACTTACACCTGTCCATAACATTTTTAAATTTTGTTGTGTATCACAGGGGTAAAAGTCTTTGTGATTGGCAAAATCAAAGCAAGCTATCAGTGTCATGAACTCCCCCCCCCCTCTTCTCACAATACTGTATGTAGTCATTGTGTGGCCTAGTATTATAAATATTATAAATTACATGTACTGCTAGGTACCTTTTGTAAACTATATTGTGTTTTTATACATTCCCAAATACCTATTATTAATAGTGCATCTTAAAATTAAAGTAGTATTTTATTTTATTCAATTGAATTGAGAATAAACTATCCAACATTTTCAGTAATCTAACACCTTCCCAGCTTCCTACATGTCAGATCATAAAGGGGCAACTGTTTTCTGGAAAGTTGTTTAGTTTATTGTTATCACTTTTGATTCAAGCTAATAAAACTTAAACACTGGTCAACACTCACAGGAGCTATGGTCACTGGTACAGGTTAAGTGTAAGAAAGGGCCATGTGGCCCTAACTTTGCCGTATAAATAAATGATTTTTCATTTCATTTCATTTCATTTCACTCAAAGTTGTTGTGATACCGGTACATATTTTATTATGAAGCATTTAAACCTATAGTGAAAGTAATGTTTGGGATCCTAACACTTTTTAATATTACCTAGCATCCTCATACACATATCAAAAAGTGCTTTGTTTGATAAAAATACTTAATTCAAAAAACGTTATTGATATCAATTTTCTTTACAGACGAGACTATTTCGATTGGCTAGCTGAGTGGACAGAGAAGATTATCCCAGAAGAGTTTTACCAGCCATTTTTGAAAGAAGAAACACCTACTGTTGTTCCTTCTGATGTAGTTACAACCAATGGAAATGCAGGTAAATATAGGACATATCAAGGGTGCATTGTAATTTCCTTTTGTTAAGTTTATTTGTTGTATTTTTGGTAAACAATCTCATTTTTAATCTTCTTCTTGCAACATAGCCTATATAGGCCTAATTAAATATTACTAACTATTGGTGTTACTGTTAGTTAATATTTTTGGCATGAATTCCCTCACAATAGGTATAGACCTAATTAATTGGTTTTTCATTTGTGTAATATATTATGCTCAATGGTATTAATCCAATTGTGCTATTATGTATTTGTAACATACTTGTGTAAATGGCTTGTAATTAAACATGAGTTATGTTACAACTCTGTTATTTAAGATTTTTTGGTATTTCACATAGCTATCATCGTGACCAATCAATCCATAAGGTGATGTTAAATTTCTGTAGTTTTAATTCCTGTAGTACAGATCCCTAAGGTCGATTTGTCTAATTCAGATCTTCCTTCTAGTTAGTTTATATAACCATGCCAAATTTTGTAAGGATCACTTCAGCTGTTCAGGAGGAGTAATTGTGATTCACATGCAAGAATGTAGTATAAGAGCTTTGCTCCCTCTGCTTAATGAATTCTCAGCTTCATTTGTATATCTTGGATATTAGGATTTCTAGTACTTGATGACTTGACTTACGTTAATACTGCATATCGTTGTGTATTTGCATATTGTATAATACCTTGTAGCAAACATTTTAAGCTATTTCAATAGCGTTGTTGAAGATTACTTTTAGAAATTTTTCCTTACTTTGAAGAGGCATCCTCAGTGGCTATGCTGAGTCTATAGCTACTGAGCGTGCCTCTTCAAAGAGTAAAACTTCTGACAGAAATCCCTGAACTGACGACTTGTCGGTAAAAACCTCTTCCTAAGAAACCAACTTTAAAAGGTTAAAAAAAATCATTAGTTCCAGAAGAAAAAAAAGAGGCAAACCCGGAAAAGCTGATCAACGTTGAGTCAACGCATGGGAAGCACAGAGTTGGGTTTGTCGAGAGGAAGGTGAGACGAATCGGAGGATGGATTCACAGAATAGTGAAGTTGCATAATGTAACTCCCTGCTACACCACTGCAGTGAAGTCCAAGGGCATTAAGATGTGGACAAAGTTAGCAAGGGAGGAGTCTGACCTGCCGCAGTCTGTCGTTGAAAAACTGAGAGAAACTCCGCCTCCCATTGAGGAGCTCGCAAGGTACATTTTGGAAATTCTAGCTTGAAATTGTACATTATTTCAGAATAGGCTTAGAGGGATGCAACTTTATTAGTTAGATATTCCATTGGTGATTGGCAGGATTTGAGCCAGGGACCTCAGGAATTGAATTGTCACACAGGTTATGGTGTGACGGTTTAAACTTAGATCATGACAGTGAATGTTTGGATTAATACCATCACCATGATTAGGCCTATTAGATTACTTAGATTATGCATTTATTTTTAAAAAATGTTCAGTGGTTTACAAAACAATTTGCATAGTGTGGATTACCCGCTTAATTAATTGAATTCTGTTCAACCCATTCAAAATTAATACACATTTAGGTTGGAAGGTGGGTAGCAGATCCATTATTTTGCCATAGATTATTTTGCCACAAAACAAAGTGTTGCAACTCTGTACATATTTTTGATCTTATAAGTTTTTCTCAATTTAAAGATCAATTGTTTTTGTCATGTAATGTGAGTGTAAAAAACCCTAAAAGCATTTACTAGACTAGCACTAGATTGCTATATTCCTTTCCTTCTGCAGTAAAATGAAAAAAATAATGACTGAACTCTCCATGTGATAACTGTATTTAAGTCTCAGTTAAGATTTTGTTTATTCAAGGGCAGTAGATTCAGCTGAACGTAAAAAATGTATGCGTAGGTTAAATTAGCTAAATCTATATAAAGCCTATGTATAAAATTTGTCATAAGTTAGCTTTTAGTCTATTTAATAACACATAAATAACATTTACACAATGATTTGTATCTAATACAACTATGAATCAGTAATCATCAAGTTTATTATTGAGAAACTGTTCAAAATGTGCAACTTATTCCTGTTTCAGGATCCTGGGTGATGAGTTCACTCTCTATTACGGGTTTGACCGAGAAAGCTGTGCCATCTCAAACACTCAGAACATTCTGGCAGAATCATTCGAAGCTACTGGTCGCGGAGGGATCATGACTGAGCACATAGAAGTTTACAAGGCACACAATCTTGTACACAAGTATGTTCCAGTAATCTACTTTCTTCTTGTCACTTGTAAATATCTTGTTGAATGGTAAATCTATGAGTTCTCACATTCTGTAGTTTATTTCAGTGAAACAATAGTTGATATTTTTAATCTGCTGCAGTGAAAATAGGGTGTTTAAAATTACTGATTTGTCGGTTGCAAGTTTTAGTTGGATTTTGTTTTACGGGTGTCGGTTATTTTCTGCTTTACATAGATAAAGTTACCATCCACATAATAATATTATTATAAAAATATTAAAAATAATGATAATTTCCTTTTTGTAAGTTTTGTTATTGGTGATATATGTTTATGTTGTAACAGGGATTGTTGCTTGTAAAACTTAAGTTTCAAATGCTAAAGAAAAATGTCAGCAAACATTCTTCAACCAACAATAAAAACTTGTTATGTTTAAGGCATGTATTATATGGTTGCTAATAGAAAATCAGTTATATAAATTTTGCATTGTGAGTAGGGTAGGCACTTATTATGTTACTATTGTAGCTACTAAAAATTGTACCTATGTGAATTGTTTTTGTAAAAATTTCAACTTATAATTCAATTTGATTGTTTACAGACAGATTGTAAAATTCAAATGGAACGGAATATGTATCCACACTGAGGAGGGCCCCGCTACGGACGGCTTCAAGATTATTGGACAAAGAGGACAAGCTGCTTTGGTAGACAAACTCGGACAACACTTCTACACTGTTAAAGTAAGTTATTGGTCCAGATGTGCTCAACCTTGTAAATTTTATAAATTTCAGTATAGTTTAACTCCTCATATCCACTCACCACAGAACCGGACCCCTGTCCAACTAATGATTTGGCCGGGCTAATAAATGCAGGAAAAGTAGTGTTAAATCTCTTTTGGGATTATAAAAAATTACCAGTAGGCCTACACATGATTTTTAATGATACAGAAATAAAAGTATAATAAATTGAGATATCGTAACATGTACACAAATGTTCCATAAAGATGGAGGTAAAATCACCACAATAAATTGGTTTTTGGCTAGGACATCCCTAGTGAAAAAAATCCAGTTACTGGCCAGGTTCTGGCCCAGGTTCCAGAATTGGCAGGAACCTGGGCCAGAACCAGAACCTGGCCAGTACTGTTCCAGAACCTGGCCAGTACTGTTCCAGAACCTGGCCAGTACTGTTCCAGAACCTGGTCAGTACTGTTCCAGAACCTGGCCAGTACTGTTCCAGAACCTGGCCAGTACTGGTTCAGAACCTGGTCAGTACTGTTCCAGAACCTGGCCAGTACTGTTCCAGAACCTGGCCAGTACTGGTTCAGAACCTGGTCAGTACTGTTCCAGAACCTGACCAGTACTGGCCCAGAACCTGGCCAGTAACTGTTCCAGAACCTGGCCAGTACTGGTCCAGAACCTGGCCAGTAACTGTTCCAGAACCTGGCCAGTACTGGTTCAGAACCTGGCCAGTACTGGTTCAGAACCTGGCCAGTAGGCCTACTGTTCCAGAATGTATTGGTTGTTTGAGCTTGCGAAGACGACCCACTTTTACATGAGAATGATGTGAAAAAACATAATTGTGTTAGTATTTTATCACGTCTTTCACATTTTCTCAAATTAAAATACAGTAACGTTTTTGTATCCATAGTTTTTTGTATTTTACGTGAATAACTCGTTAAAAATATTTACCTTTTTACATGAGGGAAAGGAATTTATCGACGGATTTTCCAAAAAATTAAATTTGTATGCTGATATTTTTACATTATTGGTACATGACGATTGTTTGTTATTTCCATTTATATAACTCTTTTGTAGAAAATGATTGTAAAGGGTCACACTCTTGACTTACACTTTCCAATCAGACAAATACTGCCATTATCTTATCACAATTTCCACTCTTTTCTACTTACTGAAATCAATGGCAAGACTAATTAATTTTATATAGGCCTAAACCATGGTTATTGATGGGCATGATTACTTCTTACTGAAATGGTTGAGGACCCTATAATTCTGCAGTTTATGTAAGATTAGGTACTCAATTACAATAGACACTGTTATACCTAATAAAAAAAAAACTTTTTTGTTATTTCCGTGCTATTCAAACCGTCAAACAAAATTAAAATAACCAAATACATATCTAATATTACCATGAATGTATCTAATATTACATGTCTAATATTAACATGAATCTCAATCATACCTAATATCACACAATTTTACGGATTGATACACAATTTTTAATTGAGGTTAATTAACTTTTTAAAATATAACAATATTGATTGTTAAATTAACTAATTTCTATTGAAACTGTTTGTAAAGATGGCTTTATGCCAGCATTTTATCGATTTTTTATGTAGGCATATAAATCTTAGGCCTACCTTAGTGACAAAATCAAAAGACAATGCACAATTTACAGGATTATTAGGTCTACTAGCTCCTTTGTTGGTAAAAGAATTATTATTTGTGAATTTTCTTCTATTTTAGTCAGCAAGGTAATACTGCTGTTAAATTGATCATCCATTACAAAATATTTAATTTTGTTAATGTTTATCCATAGGTATTTGAAAAATTACCTCATTAGCAAATGTGTAGGCCTTAATCAATATTCAGCATTATACTCCAACATGTATGTATTTAAAAATATTACATTAGATCTTTGCAATTATAAATAATAATGAATTTTAAAGACATAAAGATTATCTAAAGATTGAGTCCATGAGCCATTTATGGGATGCAGTCTTCGTCCTCCTCAGTCGTTTCTCCCTCCTCAGTTGTTTCTCTCCTGAAAAAAGTAACATTATATTATTAACATTGAATATATTCAACTGGTGTTGGATGTAAATTTTTAAGAGATGACTCATGAACAGATTTCTTATTCTAAAGCAGAATCAGAACACCTGGCTTCTTTCAATTTACTGAGCCCTTTTTTGCCATTAACTCCTTAAACATGTCATTTTGCTTTGGTTGAGAAAATGTTGCAGTTTCCAATAAAAAAAGTGTTGGTTTTAATTTGTTTGTCTATAGGCCTACCTATTAGTTTTGATATCTTAGAGAGATAGGCTATGTGCAAATAAATCAAGCATCAACTCTGTAAGGCAAATGAAACATTAGGCTAAGTTTTTACATTTTGCTTTGATGGTGACTGACATCATCTATTAATCAATCATTAGGTATCAAATTACCTTCCTTCCTACTTGCTAACAATTCGATTTCATGACGGTCTTAGCCAATCTTTTATTACCGTCTTGATGTTTCTTTTTCTTTGGCCTCTGGAAACTGGTTGAAAAACAGCTTCTGTAAGAAAAAACAAGAAGTTTGCTATTATTAATAGTAAGTAGGCTATGTAGCACTAGTAACGTGTCAAAATCTAATCTCAAAACCACCAAAACTTTGAAAAAGGTTTCAGCTTGAAAAGGTTCCATCAGCGAGTTTCTAGATTCAAAACTTTAAATGGGGAAGACAGACAAAAAGAAATTAAACCTTTGACAAGAACTTCATGCACACTTTTTTAACTTTATTTTTTTGCAATCTCATGTAACGGTGATTTGCTGTTGGGAATAAATAAATTTGATTGAATCAAAATCAGCTTAATATATTTCTCAATGCTGTAGTAAAAGGGCCTAAAAAATCAACCATAATAAAGTTTTCCCAGATCTACTCATGCTTAAATAGGGTACAGTTCACAAAACTCGGCATGGTGCAATAAGGTGCTTCGACAAGCATAACCCACGCACATAAAATGTGCCGCAGCCGATTCCCATTCAATTATCACAAATTTCAAAAGTATGGATACAATAACCAAGCTATGTAGGCTACATACCTACATTTATTAACAACATAAAATTTGTTCTAGCCTAACTTACTTTCAGTTAAGAAGTAAACAGGCCTAGAAAAATCCATACCGCTTAAGAAACGTAACAGATTTTGACGCAAATTGGTTAGCTAGAACTTAACTTATATTTACTTATACTTAACTTAACCTAGGATATGTAAAATGTCGCAAAGTTCAGGTAAATTAGAACAAACTGGCTGTCACTGTCAATACCGTATGAATAAATTATTGGTAAGTTATCAGTCGAGAAATGTTACCAATAACTTAATTATAACATAAAATAGGCCTCATCCATAGTGTGACAGTAAATAACAAATTAAGTTATTCTAGGAATTGGTCAAACAAATACGTTAGATAGGAGTACATTTTCGGTTTGTTGGAAGTTATTTTTGGTTAGCTAATGCTCCCTAGCCTAAGTTTAATTTACTGCGCTTGGCTCGATTTTATTTTCATCCTACCCTATCTAGCAGTACCGGTAGCCTATTTTTAACTTATGCCTAAGGAATTTATTTTATGAAATCAACTATCCTTTAAGGGTGTAAGAATTATTTAGGTGTAGGGCCTAACAATTGAATTTAAGATATTTAACTTGTAACCTAACTTTTAATCTAGGCTTTGACTAAGGCTGACTGCATAGGTTTAAGAAAATGATTGTAGTAGGCTAAGTTAGGTATATTCCTAAATAGGTTATTAAAAGTTGCAGATTTGAAACTGTGGCCAATGATTCACCTAAGTAAGGTTAAAAAGTGATATCGCATTAGGACATGCAGTAAAACGTTAGGACTCCGTTCAAGTAAAAATCAAACTTTCAAAGAAAGCCCCATAAAGGCTATAGGCCTACTAACAAATGTACTAAGATTAAATCCAATGCAAATTTGTTAGGTAGTCTAAAAAAACTTAAAACTGTAAGCCAAAGCCTGGCTAACTCATTTAGGTTAGTTTTCTAGCCTATAAGTAACTTAACTTAACTACCGGTTTATAACTTAACCTAACTTTAATCAGTTTAAAGAAAGACTAGATGTTGCAGAATTTTTATCGAACCTAATTTTTGATGTGTAACTCACATTGAAACTTATTAACTAAAGTAGGCCTAATGTTATTTTGAATTCCTTACCTTGGTTTGGGAGACAGCCTCTTCAATAACGATATTCTTTGGTGAAAGAAAACTAAAAAACTGAAGGTAAACTACCTAACAACAAAAATCTTAGGCAACTAATATAATATGGATACGATTATACACTATTACATTTTAAATTGAAAGGACTAAGTTATACTTTTGCAAAGTCAAGAGGTTAGGCACAACAGCCAAGCAAAGATAAAGATGGCGATGGCGACGCCGATCTTTTGACAGTTGGAGTTGGAACAGAAAAATCAGTCCCCTCCCCTCCTCTGCCACGGACTGCACTGGACCCTGTCATTAGCTCTCAGTCTGGCGCGAAAATTCTTTTAAATTTTAATCTTGCTCAATTTTTCAAAACAATACAGTAGTTATTTTAATCAATCTTTTATTTTGGTTTTAGAGATAATTATTCTAGGACACATACTTGTCCTATGTATGGGTATGTGGTAGTACTGTAGTAACTTTAATATTTTACAGGAAAAAATCACAAAAGTTGCAAAAAATATAAACATAAACCCTAATTTTCACAACACTGAGAGGTTGCACCATTTAGATTTAAATTATAAAGACCAAAATATACTAATTTTGATCAATATAGGTTAAAAAAACACAGTTTTCCTCTATTATATATAAAATTACATATAAGTTACAGTAGCTTTTAAACCGTAATTTTACAGTAATAGGCGTTGTAAAATTTTTTTCAGAATTTAAAGGGCTCTAACATACTTGTTATTTATAAAAAATTTTTGGCCAATTTTTTAAAATAAGATTTTGCTATTATTTCATGGGTTTTTATGGAAAAGTCACCATTCAAAATCTGAATTCTGGACCAGAGGCCATTATCAGCCAAGAACACTGCCAGTATCATCCAGTACCAGCAAAAACCTGGCCAGTATCAGAATCAGAATATAGTTTTATTGCCATAATAATACAAAAATGTACTGGGCATAAGTCACTAAAACTATCAAGTAAAACCAGACCCATTAAAATAAAGATACAAACTTCAATATCAGCCCAGTACTCGCCAGAACCTGGCCAGTATCAGCCCAGTACTCGCCAGAACCTGGCCAGTATCAGCCCAGTACCCTCCAGAACCTGTCCAGTATCATTCCAGAACCTGGCCAGTATCACCCAGAACCTGGCCAGTATCGCCCAGAACCTGGCCAGTATCGCCCAGAACCTGGCCAGTCTCGCCCAGAACCTGGCCAGTACTTGTCAGTACTGTGGCAGAACTGGTCAGTTCTGTGACAGTACTGGCCAGAACCTGGACCAGAAATTTTTTTTCACTAGGGATGACACACAACACAAATACAGTCTGACAGATACACAATTAAAGGATCTTGAAACATAACATTGATATTTTTTCTTTGACCTACATTTACAAACCAGGCCTAACTTAATATTGGCATAGAATATGGAGACACTATTAGATTTTAGTTGGAAATTAATTCTTAACATTCTATTTTTTAGCAACTGAGTTTGATTAAAGTTGTAATATTTACCTATTGATGAAATGTGCCAAGATAAATACAGTATCTTATGTTTCAGGCAAAAATGTCCTTCTTTAACAGTGGATTGTATCCTGTCTGTGCCGATACGGATCAACTTAGTACAGTTTTTAAGTAAGTATTATTTTCACCATTACCTTACGTTTTTACAAACTTAATTTTGTGTCCCGAGAACACTAAGTTTACACATTGTTTAGGACATATTGTTTACAGAGTAGGATTTAGTGATGGTTAAACCAGAAATTTTTAATCTCCTAACCTAAACTTGAAACTATTTTAGTTGCTTTGTCAAGATTACAAAATAAAAAACAACAAAACACACAGGTAATAATAAAAATGTTTATTGTGTACAATCAAAACTGAAGGAAATAATTATCCTGGCATATTAACATGAATATGTACAGTAACTAGTTGTATTAATAGTCAAAGCTAATACACTTCAAAATTATAGAAAATACATGATTTTTGATAAACAACTAATACTAGAATAGTTTTAAAAAACTTCTGACGCTAACATAAACATAAATTAATAGATCAGTTAAAGTAAGTTCTTATCCTAATTTTAAAACTATTTTATCATGGCCTTTTAGAGTATCTCAGAGTAAAATAGATAAAGCGTTTATCTTAACTGTATTTTTTTCTTGACACTATCCTTTTAGGAGTAAAAGGTTTTACTAATATAATGTGTGGTACATAAATTGTTGTTAGAGAACCATGAATGTAGAATACTATCCATTTTCATAGTAATGTCAATGTAATGAAAAATAATGGTTTAAATACAATTGTAAAAAGAAAACCGCAAAAATACCGGTAGCCGCATCTGTACCGATTTTTTACTAAGAACCGACGTACAAAATATTGTACCGTACCGAACCGTACCGACCTTAAATTTTCTGTACCGCAGACCCCTATTAAAGTCATGTATGTGTACATATAGGCAAATACCACATTAACAAAAATTTGCAGAACACAAATCTGATAAATTTTAATTGTTTTTACTTCACTCCATCGACAAGTATGAATAGAAAAATACTTAAAAACTACAAAAAATAATAGTGTTGCTTTGAATCCAAGTGCATCGATTCAAATAGAAAATTTTTGGAATCAAATCAAAAAAACCTTTGCTGCTTTGTTCACCCCTAATATTATTTATTTACAAATATCCTTTATAATTAAGTTTATCGGTTCATGAGTCTAAAGTTTTTCAGTTATTTATTTCTGCTTGCAGGACTGTAAAACTAAGTGATTTTCCTGCACCATTAGAAGTTGCAGAGCTGAGGAAGTTCATCTTAAATTTCTTTAGTCAAGAAACTGATGCGGAACTTGTGTTTGGATCAGACTTTTCCGTCACTGAACATTTGGGACCTCTGAAAAAGTAAGAAATTAATATTTTACCATTCATTTATTTAAATAATTAAAGTAGATAATTCTCTAACAACCCTCTCAATCTCTCCCTTCAGATAAACAATCGTGCAATAACACAAAATGATACACAAAATCAGTATTTTGGAAATTTCCCTCTGAAAGAAGTTAAAAACTAACAAAACTCTAAAGAAATGCATGTGTTTGAACTCTCTACCTGTGTGAATCAATTCAAATCCAGGCCTGACTTGACTGTACCTTATGGGATGGGTAACCCAACTAAGAATATCACCTTTTTGTATTTACGAACTTAATGAAAAATCATAGAATATTCTTACCAAAATAAATAATCTAGTCACCTTTACAGAAGCCAATCCTAACACATGACTATAGTTGCTGCCATTGCAACATCTTCTGTCTTCTTATTTTCTGCTGAACACTTCTCATTGCCATGAAAACATTTGAGTTAACACACGTAAAGTTCATACACACAAAATGATTAATGACAACTAGTATACATGTTGCTCGAAATCGAGCAATTGCAAAGAAGTAGGCTACAGGTGTTATTTATAAACAAATGACTTGTTTAAAAACTAATAACAGCCATAAATTCCGATGATTTTAAAAGAGTCGACTAAAAGATTATTAACGGAAATACTCACAATTTACATAACAGTCCTATTCCAGTTTAAAGGGTTAATTTTTTACTATCAAACTGCTCATGGACGGGAAAAGGTAAGCTTACAATTTAAGTCAGCGTAAAAAGGCTGTCAGCTTTTATAATGTACTATACCTAAGTTATTTAGCCAATTCGTAGACAATAAGGTTTTAGGCTACTTTAAACTCTACATAACAGAGATAGGCAAACACTGGCAGAACTCTGAAATGGTGTTATTTATCATAGCCATACTCATATGCCAAAAGCTTAAAATAAAAATTCAATAATTAATAACTTATACATCATTAAACACAAACCAACATCCAAAACTATACACATTTTTAATACAACATAGATAATTTACATATTGACTTTTTACAATAACATATGATCTTCTCACTTTTAAGTTTTGCTTTGCAACGGGAAAAATCTGTTTCATAATCATTAGAATAGAATTATAATAAATAATCTATCATGAAGTTTAAGATTAAATAAACCTACTACATAGTTGTTTTATTTTTTTGGATCAGCTGTCTGAAATTGTGAAATAGGCATTTGACAGTTCTGGTTGTTTACATTTAAATGTCAAAGCAAATGTAAACATTGTGAATTCCCTCATGCTTCCATGGAGACCAATTATTAATATTCACTTCGTGACAACAGCTGGAGTTTCAAAACAATGTTTTTTCCCATGTTAATCTTATGGATAAATACGAAACTTTAAAAGGCCCCAGGGCCTCACTCTCTAATTATTTACCTAAAAAGAAAGTTTCCTGCACAACTTCACGTTACGCTCTTTCCAATGACACCAAAAACATGGCAATCGGTTCAGTAGTTTCGGAGGAGTAATTGTCACAAAAATCCTGCTTGCGTATTAAATAAGTATAGATTACACAGAACATTTATACATGTTTGGCCGGCCAAATAGTAAAAAATTCCAAACTGCGTAAGTGTTGATGCCGCTAATACGTACGATAACTGGGCAACATAACTTGAAACTTAAGTCTGTTAATTATAGGTTTGGCGATAGTAACAGGTAACTAACCTATTTATTTTAGCTACCTGTTACTGTTTAAGAGGCAAATAATAATAATATGGATAACAAATTCTTATCTCAATTCGCTAAATATTATCAATAAGTCTCTATGGCCCATAACACTTCTTCTTGGAGCTACTTAGTCGCCAACAAAGATAAATTTTAATCCTTTTCACCATTTGAATAATTTTATTTGAAGCATCTTACAAACTTTTGTAAATGCTACAACAGTATAGCAGCTGTTTACTAAATATTATCATTAGTTTATAGTTAGACATAATCTGTTGAGAACATAACTTTCTTACTTTACTTTGAGGATAACATTTCAGAACTTTTGTTTTTACCCTCCTAAGTATACTATGGTGATTTGTTTATTACAGGTTTGCCAGTGAGCAAGGTCTGAACTATCGTTTCATGAAGTCCGCCGAGGGATTGACCAGTTGGGACAGTGTTGCATTGTTTAATAGACTCAGTCCGTTAAAGATTCGAGACAGATTGATAAACATTCCTGATCATCAGGATTTGAAGTTCTTCTTGGTTCCACCTTGTGAATTCTTGTAAGTAATGCATATTTGTATCACTATTGGCTGTTCCTTTTGTCAATATCATTTACTATTTACGTCACATGTTTTTTTAAAATTATTGTCTCATCATTCTCTGTATTTCTGTAAACTTTTACTTAACATTTCCTTTTTAACCCTGTAGCAGCAAACCGCACATGGAATGGATTAAAGGCTGGGCAGCTGAGAACTTTGCTGAAGAATTTAAACTTATTTCGGAAGAAGAGAAGAAACCAAAACCCCCTTCAGTGGATCAGAAGAAACCGAAACCCCCTTCAGCAGAACAGAAGAAACCGAAACCCCCTTCAGTAGGACAGCCCAAACAGACCCCTAAACAAAGACCAGGTAAAGTACACTTGAAGCTGGAGAGTTGAACTATTTGAAAACCCTTAATACAATATACTAGAAATCAAGTTGTAGATTTGTAAACTAACTCAAGGTACTTGTCATTTAAACATACTAGTGTCCCTGTTGCTCGAAATCGAGCAATTGCTAAGTATTACAGGCGTTATTTTAAAACGAATAACAGTCATAATTTTTGATGACTTTAAAAGATTCGACTCAAAGATTATAGAGTACTCAAGATGTGCATAACAGATCGATATAATCAACATTTCTTGTAAATATCTTATCATTTTTCAAGAGCTGATCTTGTTTTTTAGTGTTTTCTACAAATAGCCTTATTCATAGCCGCATTAGGTTGTCCATAATAACGATTATAAATATAAAAAAAAATTATTTCTATTTCTTCTCCTTGATGGTGTTCTATGACTTTCCTATGTTTCCATAGTTTGTAAATCGGCTCTTTCAACAATTACTAAGAAATGTAGCACAGTGTTAATTCAGTTTTCTTTTTAGTATATCAATTTATCCAGGCTCTCTCGTTTTTTCCATTGTAATATTTACGCCAATCCAAATTCAAATATTAACTATTTAATTTCAACCAAGTAAGTAAATGTTTGTAGCAAACTAACTGTTAAATTAGCAAACTTATTGACTGTTTACAATGTTCTTCTTCTCACTTTTAATATCTGACAAAAGCTAGAGTTTCATAACAATATTTGTCTCCCATGTTAATCTTATGGAGAAATACAAAACTTGTAAGGGCCCCAGGGCCTCACCCTCTAATTATTTCCCTAAAAAGAAAGTTTCCTGCACCACTTTACTTTATGCTCTTTCCAATGACACCAAAAACATGTCAATCGGTTCAGTAGTTTCGGAGGAGTAATTGTCACAAAAACCCTGCTTGCGTATTAAATAAGTACTAGTGTACATGTTGCTCGAAATCGAGCAATTGCAAAGAAGTACATGAGTTACATATACCCAAATGACTTGTTTAAAAACTAATAACAGTCATAATTTCCGATGATTTTAAAAGAGTCAACTAAAGATTATTAACTAATGGAAATACTCACAATTTACATAACAGTCCTATTCCAATTTAAAGGGTTAATGTTTAACGATCAAACTGCCCATGGACGGGATAAGGTAAGCTTACAATTTAAGTCAACGTAAAAAGGCTGTCAGCTTTTATAATGTACCATACCTAAGTTATTTAGCCAATTTGTAGACAATAAGGTGTAGGCTACTTTAAACTCTACAGAACAGAGTTAGGCAAAAACTGACAGAACTCTGAAATTGTGTTATTTATCATATGCCAAATCCTTAAAACAAAAGTGCAATAATTAATACCATTAAACACAAACCAACATCCAAAACTATACACAATTTTAATACAACATAGATAATTTACACATTGACTGTTTACAATTATCATATGTTCTTCTCACTTTTAATTTTTGTTTCGCAACGGGAAAAATCTGTTTCATAATCATTGAAATAGATTTATAATAAATAATCTATCATAAAGTTTAAGATTAAATAAACCTACTACATAGTTGTTTTTTTTTTTTTTTTTTTGGATCAGCTGTCTGCAATTGTGTAATAGGAATTTGACAGTTCTGGTTGTTTACATTCAAATGTCAAAGCAAATGTAAACATTGTGAATTTTCTCATGCTTCCATGGAGACCAATTATTAATATTTAACTAGTGGCTTGTAGGGGCAATAGCCCCTATATACAGTATATGTAATATATTCTAATAATTATTTTGTACAAATTATTTGTCTCATGGGTTACCGTACCCTACCTTGAATTATCGTTTAAATTTTTTGTATATTATAATAATGTATAACAGTTATCACATACCTGCATAATTCATTTTTATGTCTGCTCTGTTTAGGATAAAAATTCAAAATGACTCTTCATGTGGTGGGTTTGTAACATAAATTTTCTAATCATAATACAGCAAAAGAACATTTTCAATAATCTTCACTATTAATTAAATATATATACATTTTTTTTTTATATAGACAAATTCACTTAGAAAAACACAACACATAGAGATAATGTCATCTTCCAAATTGTAAAATACTAATTCTGTAACAAAATCTCTCTGAAAACAACATTTGTTGTGTAGTATCCATTTTGGTCCATTCCTTGGTCTTTATTTGTTTCTATTTCTATTTTAACGTCATCTGGCCGCTTTACCCGGCTAAAAGCAACATAAAGTTGACCATGGGTAAACACCGTTTTTTTTTTTTTTTAAATAAATTCCAACTTTTGGGAAGGTTTGGCCTTGCGCTTTATTTATAGTAATGGTGAAAGATAATCGCAATGGGAATTGAATCCTTTGTAAATTTAAAGGGCATATTAGGATCTGTAGATATTAGTTTTATTTTTGGCATGAAAAATATGTTCCCTTTCCCTACTCCAGTAATTACTACTAACTTTACACTTTTTTCAGACATACCCAACACAACCAATCGTACTCCATTAACTAATCCAGACCCTATTTCTTATGAGCATCACTATTGAACCAACTTTTAAAACTAATTTGTGTAGTGGCATTCCAGATGGTGTAATTGAATTTATAAACTCAATTGGTATGTTCAACCTCTCTGTAGGGTCTTCTGAAACTACTTCATAATTACTGTAGTAGATTTTTAATACTTCTTCATTTAAATTATCACAATGTTCATTTAAAGGGCATACAATTATTTGATTGGAGTAGTTTTGAATATTTTCTGGATTTATTGAGTTGCCATAAACTATTGCACAATCAGAGAGAACAAAGTTATCTGGAATGTACTACTTCATAATTACTGTAGTAGATTTTTAATACTTCTTCATTTAAATTATCACAATGTTCATTTAAAGGGCATACAATTATTTGATTGGAGTAGTTTTGAATATTTTCTGGATTTATTGAGTTGCCATAAACTATTGCACAATCAGAGAGAACAAAGTTATCTGGAATGTCAATTGCCGGTGTTGCCCTATTGCTCTCTAAGATTCCATTACCTAATATAAGCGTAGAAGCCAATCACAAAATGCTGTTTCATTTTCATTTGCACGCATGTTTACTTTCAAATGCACTATAGTTACATACAATACATATATTACATACTACCTTTAACACTATTAATACAACTTTTGTAGCCAATAGTCAATGACATTACCATATGCTTTAAATAAATCTAAACCACATGTTTTAAAGTAAACAAATCGGACATGACCTGGATTCCCATGCTATTTAAATGTGATTTATTTTATCCTGTAATAACCTTTTGGTGCATAAGTAAGAAAAATGAGTATTTTTCCCCAAAACTTCATGCCCAGACCTTTAAAATGAGACCCCTTCCAGCTTTCTACGGCCTCCAGTTCGCTCACAATTTCATTGTAAAATTTTGGGCTTACGGAATTAGATATATAGATTTCTGACAACAGCTGGAGTTTCAAAACAATGTGTTGTTTCCCATGTTAATCTTATGGAGAAATACGAAACTTTAAAGGGCCCCAGGGCCTCACTCTCTAATTATTTACCTAAAAAGAAAGTTTCCTGCACAACTTCACGTTACGCTCTTTCCAATGACACCAAAAACATGTCAATCAGTTCAGTAGTTTCGGAGGAGTAATTGTCACAAAAATCCTGCTTGCGTATTAAATAAGTATATATAGATAGATAATCCAGAAATATTAAAAAAAGACGTTGTAATTTTTCACTTGTAATTTGTTTAAATTTTAAATTTTGCAACCATAACTGAAAACAAAGTCTTCCGATTCTAGTATTAATTGGTAAGGATGAACTGAAGAACTATGCAAAAGCCTTTCTTATATTTGTAGCTATTTATTTGTAGTTTTAACAACATTCTAAACTACAAAGTCAGTAGTACTATAGTACGTTACTTTAGGCTATAATAATCAAATTTACATCCTCACCTTGATTGTATATGTTTTGGTATATCTTTGTGTTCATTTTTTGTGTGTGGCATTTAGCAGCGTCCAGTAAACGTAAAATGCAGACTTCAAACATCCAAAGCCCCAAAAGCAGAGTTGCTAACAACCGACGTTCCAACCAACAAATCAGTAAGCGGAGAAGAGATATTCATTCACTGCCATCTAGATCAAGATTACAGTCGCCCAGATCAGGTACTTATGTTTAATACTTGAGATATTTATCCTTAGAATATTGAATTAGATAATAAACGCAAATGGTATCAGTGAACTAACACATGTTTTTTTTCTTGTTACCTTGATATTAAAATTTAAGACCCTACTAATTTTAATTGGTGTGCAATGCATCGAAAATGTATTGAAATTTTGATTCAATGCCTCCAATGGTGATTCAATTCAGTATGCATCTCGATTTAATCTTGATGCATCTATTTGGTCCCAGGGTGTCCACATTCTGGAAAGTCAGGGATAGTTATGGGATAAAATTCTGGTTATTGAAATCATAGAAATAGGCAAAAGGTCAAGAAAAGTCATGGAAATCCCCAATAATGGATGGATTTGAGGGGACCATTCAATTCTCTAGTCGGCCGTCGTAACCCCAACTATTGTAGTATTTTTCAGGATTTTTCAAAAATGTTGGACGATTTAAATTATTACAGTTCTATTAGGTAGTTTATTAGTTTTGAGTTAGTATTAGCATAGACAAAAAGAAATAAATATAGACTGTCAGCTGTGCTGCGGCTAGCGTATATTCCGGCGCCGACCGCTAGGGGTAATGTGTAGTTACGGCGCACACCGCTGCAGCATCAAGCGCTAGCGACCGTTTCCATAACAACTTGGTAGTTGGGAGTAGTGTTGCCAACTTTGGAGGAATTCCCCGGAATTGGAGTTTACTGACTTATTTAATATTAGCAATAAATTAATTAAAATGCCATCATTTATTGTATTTTTTTAAACATAGGCATATATTTGTTATACTTTTGTAGTTTCATTACAATGATTCAATTTATTAATCATAATTTTATTCCGAAACTATAATCTTAATTCATAACTTGATTAATCCATGATTTTAGGAAGTTGTTTATTGGAAGGTTTTGTTTTATATTTGCAAGGTAAAATCTACCAGGGTGTCTAGAGTAGTCGGGGAAAACGGGAAAGTCAGGTATTAGTATTGAATTTCAAAATGGTCTTGAAAAGTTGGGATTTAGTCTTATTTGATATCAAAGTCGGGAAATTTAATGATTTTACCACGATCGCGCTAGACAACGATCTCGTTTCCGTGACGGCGCAAGACGATGATGATGTCTACACGACCGCAGGCCGCGGGAGATGTTCTTAAACCGCAACCGTGCTAGACGACGTTTTCGTGACCGCGGGAAAAATGATCACGTTTTTTCTACGATCACGCAAAACGATAATATCTACACGGCCGCTGAAGATGTTCACGATTTTGCCGCAATCGTAGACGACGATGACGTTTCGGGACCACGGCATTCGATGATGATGTCTACACAGCCGCGGAGGATGTTCATGATTTTGACGCGATTGCAGAAGACGATAATAGCGATATAGTAAGCATTTCAAATTGCAAGAGTGGTAGTGCTGGTAACAGCTGGCGAGTAGTCGACGATGAAACCGAATAGAATACCGATAACCGATATTGAACGGCGATAACGCTCTAGCGGCAGATCGCAAAACCTTTCTTTGACAGTCTATATTTACTCTATTGCCTATGGTATTAGTTCATTGTTGTACCTATTGTACTCCATTGTTATCTGTTAATTGTTAATACATATTTCAGTATTTTCTGTGAAATAACTTGTCTAGGGAGTATTATTCGCGTGTGTATGTTAAATTATAATTTTCAAGTAAAGTTTGTGAGTCATGGAAATCATGGGTAAATGGTCATGGGTAGTTATGGAAAATCATGGAAATTAATGAAAAATTTTCTGTGGACACCCTGGGTCCCGATGCATCAGAAAAACCTTATTCAAATTGTTAGTGAAGTCTGGATTTTCTTAGGCCAACCATAAAATCAGCAGTGTCCATCAGCAGGAGGTTAGATCAGCAACTATCATCTTGTTAGGAACACATTTTATTTGGTACATTTTTTTCTTTAATCTTTTCTAATGTAAATAATCCATTTCAACGCAATTTCTAAATAATTTTTGCAATAATAATTGTGTAGATTTGAATCAAAATTCTTTGAATCACTTTTATGCATCGAATTGAATAAAGATGCTGCATCGCACACCCATCTTCAGCAGTCGTGTCAGGTTTCAGTACCGACAGCTACTCTTGATAATTGATTCTCGATACTGATACCAATGTCTGAGAATCTATTATATCGAGAATCAACACAGCCCTATTGTGAATCAAAATAATAAAAAAATGACCTGAATTTTAATATCCACATACCAAATTTCATTAAAATCGGATCACAGGTGTAGTCTGTAGCTCTGTACAATTATACACACACATAGACATATTCATTTTGAAAACAACTTTTTTCCATACAAGGGGAACTCAAGACAAGAAGAAATTTCTCTCAAGACTTCAATTTAAAATTGTTGACAAAACAGTGCTTTATCCATACACTATGTGTAGAGGGAGAAAATAAAATTTCAAATTTTATAAATACTATACTACCTAATACATAATGTTCATGCGATACTGGGTGAAAATGTTGATTAGTCATTACCATTTTCCCTTCTCTTATCCCTATGGTTTATATTCTATAAATTTTTCCAACAACAAATGACATATTTTGTACACTATCCATAGTAATAAAAAGTATTATAGTATTAAGTAAGTAAATACATTGATTAAATATATGTTATTTTTCAGTGAGAAACAACCAAAGGAATGAGCCAGCCTATCGGGAAGACAACTCACTGTATTCGAGATCTGGTATAGTACAATGTTTTCTCATATTTTGAATTTTAAAATGCTCTATAAAACAAATAAATAAGTACTAACTTTAGGAAAGGGATTGCAACATTTTTAAATGCAGTATAATGGATAAAAAATAAAACTTCACATTTTCGGTTGTGATCTTTATGTGTTTGTTTCAGAGAGATATTACCCACCAATATCCCCAGCCCGGCAATACCACGATCATTATTTAGCAGCTTTAGATGCATACTCGCCATATTATAGACCAGGTAAGTCTTAGAAAAGTTGGGATATTTTTTCAAAATGTAATTGTATCTTATTACATTTCACATACATATTTTTTAAACATTTTATAGTTTTTCATCCCACCAACTTTTGATTTTCTATAATAGGCTTATACAATTTTGATTGAATTAACAAATTCAGTATGGATTTTTCCTGCATCATGGCTATAATGTGTGTTTGGATGTTATTAGGGATGGACGGGATTGAATTTTTAGTTCGAGACGGGACGGGACGGGATTTTTTTCTGTGCATAAAAAGAAAGTATTGCAGTTACCAAAAAAAGGCATACGAAATCAATTTTCCCCATTTGTGGTACTGATCTATAAAAACCAAAAAATGGGTAACAATTTACAGGTACCTATAGTAACTTGTGACTCGCGGGTCACGGGGTGATCGTCTGTATGACTCACGGTCACGGCGCGATCGTCGTCATGACTCGCGATCACGGCGCAATCGTCGGTATGACTCGCGATCACAGCGCGATCGTCGGTATGACTCGCGGTCACGGCGCGATCGTCGGTATGACTCCGCGGTCACGGGGTTACCGTCGGTATGACTCGCGGTCACGGCATTATCGTCGGTATGACTCGCGATCACGGCTCGATCGTCAGCATGACTCCGCGGTCACAGCGCGATCGTCGTCATGACTCGCGGTCACGGCGCAATCGTCGGTATGACTGCGCGGTCACGGTGTTATCGTCGGTATGGCTCCGCGGTCACGGAATGATCGTCGATATGACGCGCGATCACGGCTCGATCGTCAGCATGACTCCGCGGTCACGGCGCGATCGTCGGTATGACTCCGCGGTCACGGGGTTATCGTCGGTATGACTCGCGGTCACGGCATTATCGTCGGTATGACTCGCGATCACGGCTCGATCGTCAGCATGACTCCGCGGTCACAGCGCGATCGTCGGTATGACTGCGCGGTCACGGTGTTATCGTCGGTATGACTCGCAGTCACGGCTCGATCGTCGGTATGACTCGCGGTCACGGCGCGATCGTCGGTATGACTCGCGGTCACGGCGCCATCGTCGGTAGGACTCCGCGGTCACGGCGCGATTGTCGGTATGACTTTTCTCCTGCATTCGCGGACCTTTCGCTCGCAATAACGGCGTTATAGGCACTCGCGAAGCGGAAAAATCGCCGACGATCGGACCAAATCCCGTCCCAAAAAATTCCCGAGTCAAATGTAATCCCGTCCCGATAATCAGGAATATTTTTTTCCCGAAAAATTCCCGAAATTTCGGGACCCGTCCATCCCTAGATGTTATTATCCGCTATGATTAATAGATAGCATTCTTTTACTGATATAGTTTTCTCGGTCTAAAGCAAAATTATATTTGTTTTAATTTTGCAGTAAGAGTCACTAAAAGCTCTAGAAGTTTTCCTCAGTGTAGGAATGTCCTTCATTACTTGATCTTACCATGTAATTCTCAAAATAATTGTCAAGTAGCCTACCTTGGTGCCTACAAGGTGCCTACCTTGTAGTTTTTCTTGAAATTCTTTTTTCGACTGTCAAATCTTCTCTCCTCCACCCATAGCCGGACATCTTTAACTTCTCTCCTCCTCCCATAGCCTGATATCTTAATCTTCTCTCCTCCACCCATAGCCTGATATCTTATTCTTCTCTCCTCCATCCATAGCCTGATATCTTAATCTTCTCTCCTCCACCCATTGCCTGACATCTTAATCTTCTCTTCTCCACCCATAGGCTGACATCTTAAACTTCTCTCCTCCACCCATAGCCTGATATCTTAATCTTCTCCCCTCTACCCATTGCCCGACATCTTAATCTTATCTTGTCCACCCATAGCCCTACATCTTAATCTTCTTTTTGTTGACTCACTTGTCACTTCTATAGTTGAGTGTATCTTAACTTGGGGTTTTTCCATTCCGCTGCATTTGGTAAAAATATGGAATGGTCTATACATGTTTCTAAGCACTTTATTTTGAAATAGCTTATATATTTGCTATTTAATCTGCTACTTATGCTTTTCTATATTTGAGGTGAGTTATTTTATTAATATTTTAGTTGTGCCATGTTTATTTAACCCTTTTTATGTTTCTCCCTCAGAAGATTCTTATGGGGGAAGTTCAAATTCTCGTCTCCCTAGAGCAGGTATGTTAATGTTGCGAATATTTTAAAGCTTTAAAATATAGATAAGTCCCTACATGTTCTAAGCACCCTATTTTGAAACAATTTACATACTTATTAATGCTAATTAATCTCCTATTTATTTAGGCTTATCTGCATTTGAGATAATTTATTTTATACCTATTTTATTTATGCCTTGTTTTTTTAACACTTTTTGTGTTTCTCTCACAGAAGATTCTTATGCGGGAAGTACAAATTCTCGGCCCCATAGAGCAGGTATGTTAATGTTGCAAATATTTTGTTTTAAAATATATTGGTCCATACGTATATCATATCTTAGCACTATATTTTAAAACATTTGATATATTTGCTATTTTATCTGCTATTTAGGTAAATTATTTTATATCTATTTTTATTGTGCCATGTTTTTTAACTCTTTATGTGTTTCTCCCACAGAAGATTACTACGCGGGAAGTTCAAATTCTCGTCCCCAAAGAGCAGGTAGGCCTAAGTTAATGTTGTGAATATTTTCTTCAAAAATATAGATTGGTCCATACATATATCCAGCACTCTATTTTAAAACATTTGATATATTTGCTATTTTATCTGCTATTTAGGCTTATCTGCAATTTAGGTAAATTATGTTATAACTATTTTTGTTGTGCAGTGTTTTTTTAACTCTTTATGTGTTTCTCCCATAGAAGATTACTATGCGGGAAGTTCAAGTTCTCAGCTCCACCGAGCAGGTATGTGAATGTTACAGATATTTTATGATTTAAAAATTTGGATTTGTCCATACATGTTTCTAACCACTCTATTTTGAAACAACAGTTTTATTCATTAACTAGCTGTTACCCGCGGGCTTCGCCCAGTTTGACTTCTTATTTCGTAGGTATTAATAAGTTAATAAGTTAATAAGTAAATTTCATGCCAACTTGTTTAATTGAAACAGATGTTAAGAACCATTAATTCCTTTTACATATAAAACATCATAAGGTTGACATGGGAAACCCCAGAGCCACTGGGGCGGAGCCCGAAAGTCAGATCAGAGTAAAAACTACTTGGTTTTCCTATTTAATGCCTAAAGAATTAGTGTTCCAAATTTCAGTCTTCTAGATAAATGTGAAGTAGGAGAATTAGTTACAAGTGAGTCAGTCAGTGAGGGCTTTGCATTTTATAGGTATAAATGCTAATTACTCTTCTAACTAGGCGTATCTGCATTTGAGATAGAACCCCTCATTTACTACCATGACGGGACTGGGCCATGCTCAGAACGGATGGTAGGTTGGATATCGGGAGGAGCATATCTTGGGGTCTCCGTAACACCTGTGTGATCGGCCTTTCAATGAACTGAACGCAATTGGAATTTTTGCCCTAGACAAATAATAAGTAGACGGTTGAACACTAGGTCGGAAATCCTGAGGAGTCGGTTATGCCGAGGTCAGATAAGGGGTTCAACTATATTTAATAACTATTGTAGTTGTGCCATGTTTTTACATCACAAACATCTAACAATAACAATTGTATTTCTCCAACAGATGATTATTATGCGGGAAGTTCAAATTCTCAGCCCCGCAGAGCAGGTATGTGAATGTTACAATTTTATAGTTTTTGTAATTCTTTAGTATTTATTGTAGTATTCGTGCAAGCGTTATTGAGCGTTTTAATACTTTAACACTTGAGGGTTTTCTAACTCTTGTTTCTGTTGGTTATGTCGTAATATATCAATTGGAATCTGTATTATTAAAAGAATTTGTTGGATTTTTGTGTGCAGTAAATCGACCCCTAAATATTTATTTTTTATAGGCATATTGGGTATTAATTTAAATCTCTTATCCTCTATATGTGCCTTTTGCGGGTTTGGATGATATCTCGTAAAAGCCCTTTGTCCTACAGGCATTTAAAATTTCAGAGTTTGTGATAAATTCTGTTGTCAATCATCTGAACTGTTTCAAATTTACATTTGTTTACATCAAAACAGATGGCCATAATACAATTTTGTTTCCATCCATAAGAAAATGGGGTTATCTGTAGTACTAGCGGCTAGTCCCTGCCCACGAAATCTGTTGGGGAGCGAAACTTCTACCCTCCCTCCAGCAAAGCTGTTATTTGGAGGCTTCTGATTGGCTGAGGGAATACCATTACCGCAACGATACGGAATGATGCCATCGGCCTCGGTGGTATAGTGGATAGAGTGCCGGGCTGATGAACTGAAAGAGTCGGGTTCGATTTTTTTTTCGATTAATAAACCTATATTGGATTTTTTCATTATCAGCGCGTTTGGTTGGTTTGGTTAGGTTATGACAGTTTAATTTCATAATAAAAAATTATAAAATTGAATTTGAGGCATTTATAATTTTATTTTATGAACAAAACTAATTTTTCAATTTGTTAACCTTCATTATAATCAATCAGAAGCCTCCAAATGACACTGTTGGCAAAACTAATCCTGGAATAAAAGTTCAGCTGGAGGGAGGGTAGAAGTTTAACTCCCGAACAGATTTGGTGGGCAGGGACTAGCCGCTAGTATCTGTAGTTGGTGATGTTTCAGTGAATTCAAGTGAAATACTGTTTGTATAAAAAAGTGAAATGATATTTGTATAAAATTTAAAATGACTTAAAAAAAATTACTTACGTTGGATTTTGTGTTTTCATAGTCTGTTTCATGTTGTGTTTTAGTTGTTTTAGGGAATTTAAGTAAAATATTGTAATGCTATTTGTTTAAAATGTATAGAAGAGATTTTGTGGTTTCATTGTGTGTTACATTAGCATTTGTAATTTGTAATACTACTAAGTTGCCTCAAAGAGATAGAATGAAATAATTAAATTTTTCATTAATAACCAAATGATTATTTGTCAATTCATTCAAAACAGAAAATATTTTGCTAACACATTCATATTAATGTAATAGTCATAAATTTTCAAATTACAGGTTTTACTCTTTGCTAACCTTGCATCACAATCCGTACAAACCCATCGGTTTTTATCACCAAGATCCTGGACAGCACGAAAATCGCTTTTTCATAGCCCTGCACAAATTACTTGAAATACTATTTCACATAATCCTTCACACTTAATACCGGGCTTAACTTTATTCACAGCTTTAGAACACGCACAATATGGATGACAAACTGATCTATCAGCCATCTTGATGACATCTCCTTTAAGGTCAAATTTAAATGTCATATATTATTCTGTGACTAATTTTATGATTGCATACACATCATTCTTGTAAACTGTAACTATCATATTTACAACAATTCTAGCTAACCGTTAACCGAATTAACAATAGGATATGATTAGATTGTAAGACAACTATGTTTAACCAATGTTTTGCCTTTTGTCAACAGATGACTACTCGTATTACGGAGAGTCTTCTTATTCACAGACACAAAATTATGGAGCAGGTAAATGATAATAATTTTTAAATTTATAGTAAGCTACCACTACTAAGTTGATTTTAAGCTTTCAAAATACTTTTTATTGTTTAAAAAATCAATGGTGTGTAAAGTTCCTCTGACTTCATGACAGCAGTTAATAGGGATGGACGGGTCCCGAAATTTCGGGAATTTTTCGGGAAAAAAATATTCCCGATTATCGGGACGGGATTACATTTTAATCGGGAATTTTTCGGGACGGGATTTGGTCCGATCGCCGGCGATTTTGCCGCTTCGCGAGTGCCGATGACGCCGCTATTGCGAGCGCAGGAGACGAAGTCATTTCGACGATCGCGCCGTGACCGCGGAGTCCTACCGACGATCGCGCTGTGACCGCGGAGACATGCCGACGATCATGCCGTGACCGCGAGTCATACCGGCGATCACCCCGTGACAGCGGAGTCATACCGACGATCGCGCCGTGACCGTGGAGTCCTACCAACGATCATGCTGTGACCACGAGTCATACCGGCGATCACCCCGTGACCGCGGAGTAATACCAACGATCACGACGTGACCGTGGAGTCCTACCGACGATCGCGCCGTGACCGTGGAGTCCTAGACGATCATGCCGTGACCGCGAGTCATACCGGCGATCGCGCCGTGACCGTGGAGTCCTAGACGATCATGCCGTGACCGCGAGTCATACCGGCGATCACCCCGTGACCGCGGAGTCATACCGGCGATCACGACGTGACCGTGGAGTCCTACCGACGATCGCGCCGTGACCGCGAGTCATACCGACGATCGCGCCGTGACCGTGGAGTCCTACCAACGATCGCACCGTGACCGCGAGTCATACCAACGATCGCGCCATGACCGCGGAGTCCTAGCGACGATCGCGTCGTGACCGTGGAGTCCTACCGACGATCATGCCGTGACCGCGATTCATACCGGCGATAGCTCCGTGACCGCGGAGTCATACCGACGATCACGACGTGACCGTGGAGTCCCACCGACGATTGCGCCGTGACCATGAGTCATACTGACGATTATGCCGTGACCGTGAGTCATACCGACGATCAACCCGTGACCGCGAGTCATACTGACGATCACCCCGTGACCGCGGTCATTTTGACGTTCGCACCGTGACCGTGACCGTGAGTCAAAAGTTTCTATAGGTACCTGTATATTATTACCCATATTTTTGGTTTTTATAGATCAGTACCACAAACGGTAAAAATTGATTTTGTATGTCTTTTTTTGGTAACTGCGGTATGACTTCTTTTTATGCACAGAAACAATCCCGTCCCGTCCCGTCCCGAAAATCGGGAAGGAAATAAAAATCCCGTCCCGTCCCGTCCCGAACTAAAAATTCAATCCCGTCCATCCCTAGCAGTTAACCTTGGTGCTGATGGGGTGAGCTTGGTGAACATATTATCATTGACTATTTATTATGAAGTAACTGTTAATAACATCTTTCACATTCTTAGTATGTTACCTGCAACCGTTTTTTAAACTAGCCGTTTCGGTTCAGATCATAGAATTGTAAAGATTCACTTAACAGACTTGTTAACTTACTTAACAGCATTGTTGTTTTACTTTAGAACACGAGTACCGGACCAATGATTGAGAGAAAAGAAGTAAAATTGTAATACTGTACTTCGAACGTAAACTTATCAGACCAATTTAATTAATTAAACAATGAGTGAGTGGTTGGAACATTAAGTTGTTGAATCACAATCAGTAGATATGAGAGGTTGTAAACGAAAACATACCCTCTCTTGAAAGTTATGCGGAGAAATTTTTAGTAATTGTGGGCATCGTAGTATACAGAAAAAATAATAATCTGACCGTAGTCTCTGACAAATCCATACAAGTCATTTTACCTTGCTAAAGGATATTGGATCAGCTATAACAAGTCACTACAAGATTTGTTCCTCCATCTTTTCGTAATACAATCTCACAGTAGTTTGTAAATTTTCATTTGATAATCAAATAAAGAAAACAAAGTGCTTGTTATTCTATTAATCTTATTTATGTTTTCAGACAATTATAAAGATGCATCTTGGTCATCCCAGCAAAATAGTAGAACAGACAGAGGTATATTTTTGCTTAATTTATATTAGAAATTTAATTGTAACTGATATAAACGGTTAAATGATTTGATAACTAACATTGGGGAAACTAAAATAGTTATACTAGCCTACCTATCGAGCTTTTTAGGGACTTATGTCCCTACAAGCCACTAGTACATAATATTTCACTAACATCATTTAACCTTAGTTGGTAAAATAGTCTTTCAGTATTAGTGAAATATTCTAATATCTGTATACAATGTAAAGTAATGTGTTTCTTATGAAAGGGTGGGCTCCTAACAGTCAGGTTGGTCACAGAAATCTTATATTTAGCATTTATAGTCTAGGTGTATAAAACTTCATAATCCTTTTATTTTTCCTCAGTTAGCCGCAAGCGAGACTGGGACCAGATGGACCTCAGCCAAGATGTGAGGTTCAATCAGCCAAAAACATCAGGTACTGCACTGTTGAAAATTGTTTTAGCCAAAACAACTCATTAGTTTAACAATAACAAATTGTAGGTCTGCAAACTATTTTGTACTTTCTTCCTATAAAGGAGTTTTTAACATGAACTCGTCAGCAATGCCCAATTAAGGATATTGAAAATATTTTTTGTTAAGGATTCATTTTGAAAAATATCCTGACCTAAATTTAAAATTCCAATGTTGCCACTCACCACTCAATCATATCCCAACTGTGGTGTCTCCCTCGTAAAGTCAATAGCTACAAAAATTGTACAAATTATATAGAATACAGTATCTATATAATAAATTATATAGAATACAGTAGAATAGTTGGTTGGTTTACAGTACTTTAAAAAATATCGTATCTTTGGCTGTCTTTCTGAAACTATATCCATAAGTAATCCTGGAACTCCCCCTGGAAGGTAAAGCTAAAGCTATAAGTACAAACTAATTTATGCATTTTAATACTTCTGTTTACAATGATAACTAACTGATTTGTCTAGCCTAATAGTAACAATGTGCCATTTCAGTCCTGAAGGCCAAGTTCAAGACTAGCAATTGTGACAAAATTAATCACTTAATCAAATAATTTACCTAGTACTTTCTGTACTTACCTAGTATTTTTCTTTACTGAATTCCATTTAACTCAAACACATCTTTTTTAATTGCAGGTGATTATCTAATTTCAAGTTTGACAACAATTCAAGACCCGTATGTTGAGGAAGGTGTGTACTGTGTTTCATGGGCAATTTAGTAGTTGTAAAGCATGCATCCTAATCAGGTGTTGGCTGGTTTGGTCCGAAGTCTTATGCTATAAAAAACATTGTGGTTCATGTTATGTTTACACGATGCCAGTTGGTGAGACAGTTGTCTTTGCCAATTGTCATTCCGTGATCGCGGGATTGTCGAAGGCCATTTGTCCTGCTCATTGTCCTCAGTCTACTCCCAGAGACAACTGAATTTCAGGGCAGTTGGCAAGTCAATTGGATTGAAATGTTTACAAGAAGCCAATGATTTCATGACAGTCAAATGTCTTCTGTCAATTGTCCCACCAGCCGGCATAGTGTAAACCAGCTACCAAACCAGCAGTTATGGTTTGACACTATACCCAGTTGTGTTTGTTCTTTGGAGTATCAACAACGGTCCAGGCTAAAGAATCATTTGACCAGTGGCAAAACCACATAAATCATGAAAATAGAAATTTAATGATAATATACAAATTTTTACAATAATTTTATAAGTAAAATATTGACAAAAGGTTGTCTGCGGGTGAGGATCCAATGATGCTGGTGACATTTCCTTTTTGTATGGCCATGGCAATTTGTTGAACTTAAATCATATTCCCATTGCCTATTCAACACTCATACTTTATGTTTATTTATAATCAGATTAAAATACTGCTTGATTTTATTTCCATCTCAGAGTTAATTAATTGTGTGTGTTTATTGTTTATTCAAAATAATTCTACCAGTATAAAAGCCTTTCCGAACACGAGATCAATTTAAAATATAGGAAATCTCTGTCCTCACAAAATGGCTTTTGGAAAATTGAACAGATGTAAATATGGTTATTGTGTTAGATGGACAATAATTCTGCCTGTTAAGTGGAAATTTGCACTTATTGGATTGAATGTAATGAATACAGTCTAAACAAATTAATATTTAAGAGTTAACTAGGATCAAAATGAATTAACCTGTTTTTCCACCCAGCAAGAGTTTTAAAATGATCGTGTGCATCCTTATGAGGATTTTTGGTGAAATGCATGAGTATGAATATTTTATTAACTCAAAATCGTGGAAATAAAATTGAAATATAGTTTATGTGTGACTAATTTTGAACCAAAGCTTCCAACCGTCTGATCTGGATTTCCTTTTCTATTACCGTAACTGAATGTTTTCAATAATTCCTATTCCTATGAATGTAAAGAGCCTGGGTTATGAAAACTATTGTATTTGATAACTCCTAGTTTCTAATTGAAAACTATTAAATACTTCAATTGAATACTTCAGCCAGGAGCAAGTTTTATTTGAATTTGGTTTTCACTTTTCACACTTTTTTTGGGACTTAACCACTTTTCACAATTTCAGCACTGTATAATTCACTTTTCTTGTAATCCTTACAATTACTTATAAATCATTCAAATTTGTTAAGTAAAAAAATATGCCCTTTAGCACTTTTAGCGAGCCAAAACTTTTTCAACCCTGCAGTGCCTGAAATGATTTTTGGTCAAATTAATCATTTGCTAATTTCAGTTAACTTAGGCCCGGTTCACACGAACGACAAACCTAGCAGACTAGGCTTGGACTAGGTAAGCACGACTGGGTAGCGGACCACAGGATCAAATGGAGCCGTTCACACGAGCCTAGGACGCCGACTAGCTAGTCGTGTTCAAGCTTGATGTCCCAAAACCTAGACGGGCCCTGCTTCCCAGTCCGTCTTGGCAACTACCCAGTCGAACTTCGTAGCAGTACATGTAGCCTTATGTGGGCGTTCACACGAGCGATCGGGTAGTCGAGCTGCAGCTCACATTCTTGCCTTTGTTCTCATTGTACACCAGTGATGGAACCGAGTGGTTTTGATATCGATATTTTCACCTAGTCCGTGGACATGTCGCTCGTGTGAACCGGTGTGATCCTGTGGTCCGCTACCCAGTCGTGCTTACCTAGTCCAAGCCTAGTCTGCTAGGTATGTCGTTCGTGAGAACCAGGCCTTACAGATGTGCTTGGTCTTAAAGTTTGTTGTGATGTATGTTGTTAGGTTAGATATTTGACTTGGAGTTGTATTGTTTTTAGAGATACACGCTCCAGAGACAAAGCGGCCGAGGGAGTCTAAAGCGAATGTCACAACACCTCGCTGGGACGACATCGGACCACTGTTGATAGTTTGGCCTGTCACAGTGCGCAGCGAACTTGAGAAAGATCCCAGGAAGATTCTTGAAGCAAACTTCCCCACGGATATAGAACTGTGAGTCAACACCTTATTTACTTTTTATTGATTTTACATTTTTTTTTAATGATAAAGTAGTTATTACAATAGTTTATGATAATTTAGATTTTTGGTATAATGATTTAAATGGGTGTGATCAGGCTATTTAAGCTAGAGAAATTAGTTTAGACAATTTGAAACACAGAGGAACACCAAGTTTGTTTTTATTAAGTTTTTAAAAGAGGAATAACATGGTGTGTGAATAGCTAAAGTTGATCTCAATCTATCGACAATGGTGAAATTTTACATGGTCAGAACCTGTCTGTCTAAATCCAACTGAAATCTAAATGGTATTGGTTTTAAATTAAAGTCTCATCGTCATGCTTAAATTTAAAATTCACATAGATTTTTATCTTGTAACCAGTTTACCACCACTTAGACGACGGTTAGATTACAGACGGACATGAAAACAAAACCATATAAAGACAAAAATATAGAGTCCCAGGATTCCATGAAACCATATTATTCATTTTGGTGGGCTTGGGCCAATAAGTACTATGAGACTTTGCCTTTGTCCAACCAAGAATTCTATTGCAGTCCATATTACTTTGCCAAAATTTAATGGATTTGTTATTTTATTATTGAATCAATTAAGTTTAATCTCAGTCATGGGACAGCTCCCAAACAGCAGATTAACTTTGACTTATGATATTTCTATTTGAAAACTGCTAAAACTGTTTCATCACTTAGTGCAGTGGTCATAGAGTAACTTCAAACATCAGCAAAACTATTGACGTTGCTTCAACAGTTGGTTGTGCTTATTTTTGGCCCATTCTTCCAGAAACAAATCGGAACACAAAAAAGGTCTTGGAAAGAAATAGACTGTCAAACAATAATAATATTATCCCGATTCTTAGGTGTAGCAAAGAGTGCAGAGCAGTTAAAAACATCCAACTAGCATTAACACTTAACACAGATAGTTTTGATGGGTGGGCGTACACAAGCTGGACAAGATGTGCATCAAATAGAAAATGGTGAATGAATAAACAATGAGGATTCACTAGAATCTCTATGCATTAGTCCCACCAAAACAATAATCATCAGTATAGCTGCCTCATAATCGTCCTGTTCTTATTTTGAACAAGCAACAACAATCCATCTTAAGTGATGTTAGCAATATAGCAGTCCTCACCAGCATTGATAGCGGTGAATTGTGACATTTTTGCTGCAATTGTCTGCAGTATTACCGAGCTGGAGAGGTCAGGCTGCTGCCCTATGTTCCTTGGAGGAATAGCAGGACATGAGTCAAGTGAATGATGTTTTTTGTCCACTGTCTAATAGACTTCAATATTCTATTGATTTCTATTGGTTAGTGATACTGATAATGTCATTGAATCAACCTGAGCTCAAAGGTATCTAGTCTAAAATTAAAGAAAGGGATCCAGATATTTCAACATTAAATTAATCCTCTAAAATACAAGTTTTTAAATTACTCAGTACTATACATTCATTAGATGACAGTCTTGTTTTATTTTATTAAGGCCACTGGCTAAAGAACAATGCTGTAGTCTAGTGGTTTGGAGCTCATCAATTTTCCACGCGTCTCTAATATCAGGGGTTTCTTCACTAAACGATCAACATTGCAGTCTTTTCATAGCTCATAGCTGGCTCTGTCGGCTGCTTGGCTACATAACTATTCTGCACCACATTTTTTGGTGCACCGTAAACTCCTGTACACACATACCAGGGGTTTCTTCACTAAACGATCCACATTGCAGTCTTTTCATAGCTCATAGCTGGCTCTGTCGGCTGCTTGGCTACATAACTATTCTGCACCACACTTGTTGGTGCACCGTAAACTCCTGTACACACATGCCAGGGGTTTCTTCACTAAACGATCCACATTGCAGTCTTTTCATAGCACATAGCTGGCTCTGTCGGCTGCTTGGCTACATAACTATTCTGCACCACATTTTTTGGTGCACCGTAAACTCCTGTACACACATACCAGGGGTTTCTTCACTAAACGATCCACATTGCAGTCTTTTCATAGCTCATAGCTGGCTCTGTCGGCTGCTTGGCTACATAACTATTCTGCACCACATTTTTTTTTTGGTGCACCGTAACTCCTGTACACAATCCGTATAGTGTTTTTACAGGAATCTATATCAAGTATAAAGGGTCAAATTGTTGAAAATCGATGTTCCTTGATACCACCACTGGTATTGAGGTATCGAGGAGTAGAATTGGCCCATCCGGAGATAATAGTTACCTCTTATGTGCTTAACACTCTTTCTCTGTCATTAATAAGTTTTTCAGGGAACCGCTAACTACGTGGCTAATGATAAAAATTCCAGAATGAAATCTTTTCACAACTTAACTAAGAGTTGGGTTATGTGAACTGCTTTCTTACATTTGAGTCTGTCAAAAATTGATGTGACTTGTTTGAGAAAAATTACCTACCATGAATTCGCTCAAAAACATTTGGGCCTCAACATCTAAACATCAGGGTCATTATTTGATGGTTATGTAAACAAATATTTTCTTAGATAAAAAATATTTCCAACATGGCCATAAGCTTTATGTGACATCAATATCACATTTTACCTTACATAGTTAACTCATGTAATATTTGATTCCAGGGAACAAAGCAATAAGGTAGCTGTACACATTACGTTGCCTCTACGCAACGGAAGGGACAAGCAGTACTGTTTGTGTGTTGGAAATGGTGTTTACAATGCGGCGAAAACTGCTCTTGACATGCTTGTAAAGAGGAGTTCTATCATCAAGGTATAGCAGTTCCACAGGTTTTCCTTGGTAACCTGTCAAATGACGAAGGTTAACCGGGCAATCCTTAAAGGTTTACATCCGTGTTTTCGATTGTAATCCTTTAAACTCCTTATCTTCCATTTCTAATTGGTTAAGAAAATTTTTCACCAAAAGTACAATGTGGTCTTACAAAGTTGTAGGGGTCTGCAGGCCAGACTTTTTTGCTTTGGGTAAGGTAAAAGATTTTGGCCTTTGAGCCTCAGGCAAAAATTGGGTCAGACCAGAATTGGGTCAGACCAGAATTGGAGTAGTTTGGAAAATACAGTATTGATAAAAAAAACTAATTGTAACAATTAGTTAATACAATATTGTACACTATCTCCCGCAGTCGAGGTCATTGCAAAATCGCGAATGTCTTCCCTGGACAGGGAGACATTTGTATAGTCTACCGAGATTGCATTAAAACCATGAACACCTCCTACAGTCTCGGAGAAAACGTACTGTAAACATTTTCCAAGGTTACCATGAAATCCTGAAATCTACCCCAGTCACAGAATAAAAAATTGGCAATCATCTTCCGTGGTCACAGCGAAATCATTCACATCTTCTTTGGTTACGAAGAGAAGACATCATCATTGTTTACCGTCATTGCAGACAATCACCTGCAGTTGCGGTGAAATCGTCATTTTTCATACCTTTGAAGACACTTTCTGCGACTGCAAAATAAAGCTTGCACACCTCTAACATAAATGACTTGACCAACCGTTGGCACAACCTGACCCAAAAGTATCGATGATCCACAGACCCCTACTATGTTGGTATCACATTTCGCAAGCAACTTAATGTTCCTGCAAAGACTTCAGGGACTTGAAAAGTTGATTTGCTAGTTCCTTTATAGAACCTGTGAATTTCTTCTTTTATTGAATCCTTAGGTTTTGAAACCTATAAGGATTCATGCAAGTTGTGATACGTTTGATGCTAAGAAACTTGAGTTCTAGAGCTCATACACTATTTTACACGTTTAATAAAATATTTTTTGCGGTGATTAAACATTGCTGCCCTTTTATTAGTTTTCTCTTATGTTCATGTGTACTCAATGTTATACTCTTTATGTACTTGGACAATACTGATGTTAACCTCAAGTAGATAAAGGGGTTTTCATTCGGTTACTATATACTACACAATATAAAGCCAAAGTCAGTTCTTGCTTTGGGGAGCGAGCTGGTTCAGTGGTTGAGTCTGAGCCTTTGGTCCCCAAAGTCCCGGCTTCAAATCCCGTCAATCACCAATGGATTTTATTTAAGTGATAATGCCGCGACCCTCTAGGCCTAGCCTGAAGTAATGTGTAAAACAGATTCAGGCTAGAGCCTAGTGTTCTAGTATATGAAGGTAGGACATCTGCAACCAAACTTATAATAGAATGTGGTCGGTTTAGCGTCTAGTGGGATGTCAGTTTTTGGTGAATAAGTTTCAAATACTGTGAATTTCCTTGTTATGCGATAATGCTGAGATCAGTAGAAGTTCCATGTATGATTGGTGTCCAGAAAGTAACAGCAATTTTTGCCCAGCACTGGATTATTAACATCTCTGCATCCAAGCGTATGTATCCAGCTGTTGTGATATCCACAATGCTTCTTTTCCTTTGTCACCATTGGGGAATTGAAAACACTGGAATATAAGAGCCATTGGTCAACTCCGCCATTGTATTGAGTGGCGGAATTAGCTAACTCAGGAACTGGTCAACACTGATAATAATTTTATTGGTGGTTCGGGAATTTCGGCCAGAGACCAAGCTGCCCTGTTTTTTTCCAAGAAGGAACTTGCTTGTTAATTGCTTATTATTGCTACTAATACTGCTCAGCTAATTCTGGAGTCAGCAAATTCCTAGAGAGAAAAGTTTTTGGGTTCCTACAAAACTACTTTTTTTTTAAGCGCATTTTACATTGGAACTTAAATAATTTATGGTCTTATGGCTTAATCAGCAAGAACAATCAACAAAACCAGTGATAACGAAGCTCTGAACGTTTTCCATGATTTTTACTGAATTTTTAGAAACTTACGGAATGACAGCAGTTAGAATTTCAGGAAGCTGTTTCCTACCTGTACCTTTTAAAAGAGGAGTACAGGCCATCAAACATTTAGTGTTATGAAATGATGAATTACCCAATCTGAATGTCAATCAGGTATGTCTTTGTTTTGTCATGACTCATGAATATCAATGTAGGGCTGTTTTAAAGTGTTTTATCTCCAGTCTTTTACATCAAAGTCGGTTGTTATCCTGTTCCATTCTTTCAAATGTCTTATGTTTCAACATTTGAGCTGTCTTTCAAAATGTGTATGGTAAAAATTGTTTTTTATTCATTTTTTTAAGCCTGTTACTTTCTGGAAAGCTATGAATTCTGTGCTAGTACCCTCTGAAAAGAAGGAGGAGAAAAAACCTTTGTGGAAGAGCAGAGGTTAGATTTGACTTAGTATTTGAGGACCAGTGGGTTAGTAATACAACTATCTCGCGGAGGAATGTGGTGACGGATTAGACCCATAAGTTGTCGTCAATGAATCTAAATGAATGGGTGATTGTAGTCAGGCTAACATGTTCATTTTATGTGAGTTTTTTTTAACACTCAAGCTCTAGGCCTATTTATTGCATTGTAATGACTTGATTGATTTTTTAGCACACTGTTGGTTTTCTGCCTCCTGACGGACAAGTGCCAAATTTCATTCGGTACAACATCCCTTGCCAAACCAATCCTCGGACTTACATGTGAGTAAAACAAATATTCTTGATTAAAAACATTTTTAACATTAAAAGCCTCAAGGTTTGATATAGCCTATTAAACATTGTAATGTAACAAAACCTTCAATTGTAACAATTGTCCAAGGATCAGCTTAATTCTATGTTATAACCCTAGGTGACAATCTTACAACTACTAATTGAAGATAGAACAGTGGATCAATGTCTGTGGATGAAGACTATTAAAAATATACTAAAAAGGAAAGATATTTTATCTTAAGCACATTGGTCCTCTGTTCCAATATTTTCTCGCATATATGACTAAAATAATCAGATTTTATAAAAAAACTAGTTTTCAGTGCACACACATACATTATGTATGATTAAAAAAACCCAAACTGCTTGATAAGAAATGAAACTCACAACAAATGAACCAATTCTGTTAACTTACATTGCAGAATGCAGATGTAAACAAAATTGCTATTGGTCAATGCATCGACAGAAATAAATGATTACAGCTATTTGTAACCTTTTTTGATATGACCATCATCATCTCCTACCTAATCTTTTCCTAGACTCAAAATTATTTATTAATTACGAAAACTGTTAATAAACACCATTGACTTTCATGGGTTTTACACGGCATCAATCTATTTATTTTTTGTATCACTCGTCTTGTGAGATTCAAAGTGTTCAAAGTAAATGAATTCAAATAGCCTAATAGTCGACAACAATAAAACAGTTCACTGCAATCGGCAAAAACAATACCTACTCTCGAGTCTTGATAATCAAATTTTGCCTACTACAGTATCAAAGTTTACAAGTTAAAAAATATGTACAGTATGTCATCGAGTATAGCTGATTCTTTTTTTCCTTAAGGAGAAATTATTCATGATTCTTTACTCCCTGCAACGCATGTATTGAAAACAACTGTTTTTGCTGTAGCCTATTATGACAAAAATAGTTTTTTTTACACATTTCTTATGCCCTCTACTTAAAGTTTTATTCCATTGTTTTCTTGTACCAGAATTCTCAGCTATATGGACACTGGACCACTGACACTGGATAAGATTGATGAACTACTTACATCCTTCAGATCCAGCCTAAATGAGGATTTGTTCTTCGACAAGAATATCTACACACATGACATGAAACTGGCATTGTTGGAGTAAGTATAACAAACGTACATACAGTACGTCAATGATCCGACTATCCAAAACAATTGGAGGTTTGCGGTGTTTGCATAACTAATTATTCATGTTATGGGTCAATGGGTCATTCACAGGAATAAATAGGTACTATAATATGAATTGATAGCATTTACCTATTTTTACATGTATTTGTTCACTGGTTTTGATTGTCTCCTGTGATTGTCGCAACATCAGTGAGCATATCTTATCTTGTGGTCCTGGCGACATTACTTCTTCCAAAATAAGGAACACATTTTAAGGAACGGCAATGAGTCACATGTTACTTGTCAGGATATCTTTGTTTCTTCATTTTGGATAAGCGACCGGAGCACTGGTCTTTGGATAATTGACGCTCTACTGGTGGCTCTAGTGGTAGTTTGAGTCATGTTACCAGACCAACATTAATGGTTTAATAATTGACTCACAATTTGATATTTCGAAGCAAGTAGACAAAGTCTCCAGCAAAATAATCAGTGGTACGACTATTTCCAACAAGACTGCACGGTGAATGTGGAATTGAGTCGAGCTATTGAATTAAGAGCCATAGCCCAATGCTACACAAGGCATTTCACTTCATTCTTCACTCATCCTTTGTTCATATTTTGTGTCAGTATCATGCCCATCTTAATAATTTAACACTGACTACAAACAAGTATGTGTTGTACACTCTTGGGAGGCAAAGTTTTTCGTGTGAGTTGTGGACCTCTCAGGTTATGGTAAGATCTGCAGATTAACATTTTGTGATTGTGTTTGACAGTCGAGCGCCCAAGTTCGGTCTGAAGGTGCGCCACTTTGGCACTGACAGTAAGCTGCAGGACAGATACGTGTGTGTGTACAAGACCAAGCCCAAAGAAGAGGTACTTGAAGAAGTACTGAAGATGAGGGACTTTCACCCCAAGTACAAACTGACTGCTGACAAACTTCCTCCTAGGCTGGGCCTCAACATATTCTAGGTATGTTTGTGACCTTGAAAAAATACTTTAGGATACTAAAGTAAATTTCCCGTCTATATGGATCAGCTGAAGTAATTGTTTTATCTAAACATATCATAGTAAAACGGTATTTAAAAAATAATAGCAGACATTTCCCATTACCATTAAAAAGAAAAACTTTTTTAATCCTTTGAGATCTGAAATCTGATCCTGTCCTCAGGTGAAAAAGTACCTCAAACATAACAAGAAGAATTTCAAAACCACACACAGCAATATGTTGTGTATTAGTTAAAGAAAACCACAAAATCCCTTTAAAACTTAATTATTTCTGGTCACACCAACTAACAAATTCTCTGTATTTTGTTTCAGGTACCGTATACTGCTAGAATTTCACAATGTTTGAATACCTTACTTTTGAAAAATGTGTATGCATTTCTTTTATGATTATGAACTACAATTTTATTTGACATTATAACTTTCTAGAGAAAAGTTTTTTAAAACATTGTTTATTTCCTCCCATTTTGACCTTACAATAGTTTTGATAGTATCTTAAAAACATCTGGAAATATGGTAGTTATCTAAGCTTATATTCAGTGAAACATCCTTAAACAGATTTACCAATAAAAACATTATTGATTTATTAATATTCATACACATTTTTGTCTGTGCTGGTAGTGTTTTAAAATCCAAGATCCACAAATATTTCCCTGGAAAAATCACCCGTTTTACAATTGTCAGTGTTAACTTTAAAACCAATGTCAAAGATTATCTCGGCACAATTCCTCTTCTTCCCTGTCAGTTGTATCCTTCATGATAACACAGGAGATAATGTCTTGTCCAACTTTCAAACTATATTACCTTGTAATTTTTCCAAAGGCAACTGAATGCCAATTTAAAATTAATAATATTACAGTATCAACAATATATATTGTTTTGTTAAACATCCTGCATCACTATATTTCATTGGCTCCACATTATTATTTTAGGGTATACACATTTTAATTGGATATAATATTGTCTAAAAACAGTTAGATAAAGCAGGAAATTGTATGTACAATTATCACTTAATGACTTAGTATAAAACATTATAACCTCATGGAAAAGAACTTTTGACATCTGTCTCTTACATACGTATTGCAAATCCGATATTGCCAAATAGTGTTATTTTCAGTTCGGATCTGTTTACTCAAACGACATCAAATACTTTGTTTTATGAATAACTCAACGATATTGTATTTCTTGTTTATTTGATGTCGACATCGAAAGGAAAAGTTTTGTCAATAACTTAGAGGGATAAATGTTAAGATCTGAGATGCTGTCAGAAGTTTCTCACTTGACATCCAAGATTTCAATGGTTCGATGCGTGAACTGACGTTTTGTGTGTGGCAAATTTAAATTGGATATTTTTTTATTAAATACTGAAATCAATGAGTTGAAAAAGAACATCTAATTTGATAAAACGTTATTATAAGAAAATGTAATGATTCTTCAATCTGTGAGTTAAATTATTTAGGTAACACATTAATTAACTAATTTAAACTGACACCTGATCAAGCTATGCTTGAGATTAAATTTTACTTCTACTTGTATAACAGTATAGAGACCTCTCCCAAGTAAATCAAGAGTCCGATTCCTTCCATATTTGATGTAATAGTGTTTCCACAGAAATAGAGCCACTATGATACAGTAAATGGCACAAAGAAGATGAACTAGAATACTCATGTTAAATAACTTATTACGTTCTTTATTTGCTTTATTTTCAACACACAAGTGTACAAAAAACGAGTAGAACCACTAAACAAAACACCGTATTTCTTGTAACGCTGCAGTGACGTCGGGGAAAAATAAGCATGTCACTTACCTTATTCTAAGTAGTCCTAGCTTATATTGCAACTGAAACTGTGCTGAACTTTATCTCTAAGTAGTTTTATTTGCACATCCAAACAGTTGGATTGGAATAGCTGATGGTCCTAGATGGTTCAACAGATTGTAACATAGCTTATAATAGTGCTTCACAATGGGAAGAGGAAACTGAATACTAGAATAATGTGGTTCTTATTTCTGATGTAAGAAAAAGTTACACAGGCATAATTAATTTTGTTTAAACAAAATCTAATGTTACTGCTTATTTTGACAAAACTCTTTTAAATAAGTTAAGATGTTCAAAATTTCCCAGGCAACCTAGCACGGCGTATAAGTGTCTTGAAAAACCTTGACAATGACTATAATTTAATTTGAAAGTTTTCTGCATCACGTTTCTGCATCAGAAGAAAATAGCGACTTTGGAAGCTGGTCAGGCGGAGCACTTAGAGGGATTCAAAATAAAAATTGGCTTATGTCCATCTGTCATATATTGACTCAATTTTAGCATAATTGATCCAGTTTTAATGTGGTCAATCACATGTCATATAAAAAATTTCAACTTACATTTGAAATATTATTAAGATAAGATTTGTACAGTACCACTGAGATATGTTGAGTTACAAAACTATTCAGTCAGTTAATCAAACTGGATTTGCCATTCTGTAACTGTTGAATATTCCACAGCTGTACGACCTACATTAACAATCAGCTGATCTCAGAGATATTGCCTTTGCAACAGATACAATATACCACCTGGCATAACTAGTGAAGGAGATGTTGAAGATAACTGGAGATAACCATAGAATTTGGTTATATTGAAGGGACGGCAATCATAGACTGCATAAAGATTAATTGAAAAAAAAAAAACTGTTCTTAAAACAATCCTAAAAAAACTAGAGGATTTTGATGATTAAAATCTTGGCTCAGCTGTGCTTGAACTTTTTATGAAATTGTGCTGGCTAAAGAAGCGGCTGATATTAGTCTGTAACAAAGTAACCGTTTATTTTACACTCATCCTTTATCCATTTCACCTGTTGTGTCCTACATATTATCTAATCTAAATATAATAATATACTTTAATAATATAATAGATTATGGGGGGACTCGTATAAATCCGGTTAAGTAGTATGAGTGGAAAAGGGGTGTTGCAGAGAAAATCACTATGTATATATATCTTATGTAAAATATTTCTCTACGTTTCTATGAAAAGATAATTATTTTTTAAATCACAAATAGAAAATATTTTTACACTTGTCTTGTCATTCAACACCTTTTACACAAGTTTGACATGTGAATCCAAACAAGTTTCTGAAGAACGAGACATTAAACACAACGCCACATCTACTCGGGTGTTCTTAGAGGTACAAAACAAACTTTGCCAACTTGCTAAAGTTTCCTTACAAATGTCAATGTTCAATACATAAGTTTTCTTTACAATAGAATTCCCTCATAAATGTTCACCTTTAAATGGTTTTGAAAGCAATTCAGGGCAAAGATAAATTCAAATGATTTAATATCATTAACTGATATTGGTTCGAGAAAAATCTTTAATACATAAAAATAACATGAAATTTCATCATATTATTCTTATAGATAGGTTTTAGGGCTATAAGAGACCTAGGTTTTTAAAAAAATTGTTTAACTATTTTATTTATCTGATACGCTTTCATTAGCTGATTTTGCAGTTGGCCAGAACCTACTAATTTTATATAGGTACCCAACATTTTCTCTTAGTTCAGCTTTTCAAATTTATTGAGTCAAATGACAGGCTATGACCAACAAAAACTATTTCTACAAGACTGACTAAAATGTATTTGAAATTTAATAGGAGTGTTGTTTAAGAGAAATGTTGCAATAAAAAATTGCAATAGGCCTATCAGTTTTCACTATTCTTAATATCGAAACTATGGTAAAAAATATGATTACGGTGATGGCCTTTTTACCTTACAGTTTTAAAGGTACATTTGCGACATTCGGTTTAATATATATATTATGGTATAGGTAGACATAGCTAAATCTTCTTACAAATCTTAACTTATCCTTTCATAGCTATATTTATTAGGTGGTTTGACCAAATAGATTAAGTTAGGCGTAAACAATCCTGGATTACAAAAGTTAGAGAATTGCTAATTGAAGCAACTAGCTTTCCCTCAATGTGTTTCTTTGTGAACACAATCGCCGAGTTTTTACAGACATTAGTTGCGAGTTCCAGAATTAGTTTTCCTCCCCAAATACCAAACCACTCGTTGAAAAGTAAACTAACATGTAATCACTGTTCAAGATTGCCGTTGTTTTCTTCCTTTCTCCACTAAAAGTTCTTTTAAGCCTTGAAAGTAAAAGAAACTTTTTCTAATAAAAAATAAAAATACAGTATTATAATTTTTTATCATGTTATTGAAATTATTTGATTGTTGCAAAAGATATATTTTACGTGTAATCCTTGAGAAAATATTTTAACAAAACCATTGTATTTAATGATTTATATATGCGACATTTGACTTTTCACTTTGTAATGAAAGCTATCTTACAATAATTTATTCTATAATAATCCCCTCATGTTCCCTAAAATAAATTTTTTCCATACGTCCTAGTAAAAAAAAACCTATTTCCCCATATTTGTAAGCAGCATTAAGGAGGAGAGTATTACAGTGCATAAGAGGAGAGTACTACAGTGCTTCTTTAATCAACTGTAGAAAAGAGTTGCACACTTAAAGACACTCCTCATTAATAGAGGAAAAACTTAATGTCCCACTTTATTTTTAAGTAATTCTCTTTATTCATGACAGTTATTGGCTGAGTCCACTGTAAGATAACTAATTAGTTTACTAAACGTTTTTGGTAGCAGCTAATGCAATCTAAAATTGAATATTTTTAGTAAATGACCCAATTTTTCATTATGTATCGTTAGCTGACTAAAACCTATAGCTACATACTCAAAGGGGAATTACCAAACAATAAAGTTGAGAAAAGTTTCAATAAAAATATATCTGTGAGTGTATTGCAGAAGTTCAAAACTGTTCAAGGAAAAAAGTTCACTCAAAGCTGACAAAATAATTGTAGCGAATTATATCACGTTATTAAAGACATTTGACACTTTACTGAGTTTGTTGTAAACTTCTTAGGAATTTTGACAAAGATTTTCTGAACCGTACATGAAGTGTGGTGATATTTTCGCTATCATTTTGTAAACTTTTGTAAGACTTAATCCAATAACTTGACAAAAAACCTTAATCACATAGGATATTATATGAAAAAAAAAACATTTGCCAGAAGGTATCAAATATAGTTATTGCTCATGCTGTACATGTTTTAATCTTCTACAAACCAATGTTTTCCAGGGAATGATTTTGTTCCAGGAAAATCATTTTAAATCAATGTAACTTTGGCAGAAGAACCAAACGTATTGTGACTTGTATTATATTTCACCAGGAAATGTCTTTTACTAATAAAGGAAAAACTACAAGCAAAGTAACGATTGCATGGATTTCAAACTGCGGTTTCAAAATTGTAATAATATTGTTTTTATTTACGACCCATCAAAATTAATATCAATATTTCCGTATAAGTTTAGTTCTATTTATCAAAAAGCCCAACGTCAAAGGGCTCTAAGGAGGATGACTTTTTGTTGTGAAAATCCCCACCAGGGGAACACTAACTGTTTGTCTCTAATGTTCAGACTTTTGGCAATTGACAAAGTTTCACAATTTAAAACTCCCTGTCGATAATTTCGTATTCGTTCAGACTTATTTTACACATTTAATAAAAACTTATTTTTTACAAATCCAGTAATTTGACATATTTTTTGGTAGCATGTATGACACTTTAATGTGAAAATTGTAAAACTCAATTGACTTCAGAAATTGATAGTACAAGACACCTTTTGTTTCCCTTTATAGAATGAAGTCTGAAAAAACCTTACAATGAAACTTTAAAAAAATCTTACTTTGGATTACCATAGAAGGTGAAAGCACTATCAATGAATAGTTAATGTATTCAAACCAGGAGTATAATTTTAAATACATAAAATGAATAACTTAGGTTTATCGTTTTGTGAAGATTAGTGTTTGGAATCCAGAAATGTACTCTTTAAAATAGCTTTTTCTTTTATAAAAAATTTTTTCCCAAAAAAATTAGTGGAAGAGGCTAAACCTATAGTTATAACTTCTTCTTAAACATGGGATCCAATTAAGGTAAGTGTTTTGTGTTATTGCTATCATAACATTAACTTCTCAGGTAAATTGTTAACATTTGTGGTAGTTAAGGAACATTTGTTAAAACACTTTCTTCACAACCTAAATATACATAATTTAGGGATAGTAATAACTGGAATATAGGATATCACTTTAAAGCTGAACAAAGTTTGGAATTTATTTATTTTTTATTTCATTCATTTGATGTCTTTCTAAACACACAAGTATCTAAACATCTTTCTGTATCCAAGCAATGTTTCGAGATAGCATATTTCATCACTAGTGCATAAAGTAACTGTTTTCGACCTGACACTTTTTGCCCATGTGATGAATTGTATTTTTAGCGAATTTCCCTATAGGGAAGTAGCTATTACCGTAGGTCTCATGGTAAGACCTAAGCCCGGGACCGATTTACTTTTTCATTTTGATGTCCCTAGAGGCCAAAAACACCATTCGTTCAAATTTTTATATAAATATATATAGATATATATATAAGTAAGATATATATATAAGTAAGATATATATATATATATGTGTCCATCCGCACGATAACTTGAGTAATTTTTGTCCGATTTTGATAAAATTTGGTTTGAAGGTGTAAGGCGGGATAAACTTGGATGAGTTCGCGAACCAGCATAATCCGACTATGGGAACGGGGGTTTATGGGGGGTTTTATGGGGTAAAAATAGGTTTTTCCCATTTTTGACCCTAAAAACACAAAATTTCACAATTTCTTTTAAAACCATTTTGTAGAGCTTAAAAAAACAAACAATTTAGTATATTGAAACATTATTATGCGCCTAATTGTTACGGAGAAAATTCAAAAAAAATTATAATTTTAAAATTCCCATGTTATTCTTATGGAGAAATAGTCAACTGTTGTAGTTTGCTTGTTTATGAACATATTTTGATAAAAGTTGGAAAATACATTAATTTCTTACAAAACCACAGTACCTTTTAATATTCTACATAAAAAAAACTTTTTTACCCTCCCTGTTGCAGCAAACCTAAGTACTCATTAAACTAATTCTGTTTAAATAGGGAATAAATGTGCTATTTTTAAGGAGACATTTTAGTTTAAATCCAATCAGGCAAATGGAAATTCGCTAAGTCTGCAGGTTTGCTGCGGCGGGGATATTTGTTATATGGCACCGGAACCATTAAGCAAAACAAGTTACAAAACGTTTGAACATAATCAACTTTAATACTGTATGAAGGTTTTTTAATAGGTTCATTAATGTCAGTCTCTCTAGAAAGAAAATAACTACTTTAGACCTGCACACATGCATTAAAACGTTGTTTTTTCTGCAGTATGACAAAAAAGAGTTTTTCAAGCTGTTGTCAATGTGGCTACAAACAGGTTATCAGTCTACATTTCAGCTTTGTAACTAATTAACAATAATAAACAATGGGATCAGACCTCTAGAAATAGCTCTGTTGAGAAACAAGAAACTACACAGAACATCAGTGAAGTAGGCAAATCAAACAACAATTGTTTAAGATTTTAGTATATACCATAATACATTTATGAAGATGTATTTTGATTTTTTTATGCCATATAACTTCTTAATTTTAAATTAATTAAAAACATTTAGCTCTTTTTATTCATTTTTTAAACATGTAAAGTTACTGCATTTTTACAAAGCCTCAATACAATTTGATGATTATTTTAACTGTAACAATGCTAAAGTTTATTGTTGCTTATATGCTTACTTGAACCTAATTCCAAATACAAATATTAAGAATAAATTTATAAAAAAAACCATTGTTACAAAATGATTCTTTATATAATAATTTTACTTTGACAAAAAACCACTTTTGATGATATTGAAATGCGTGTAATTAATAATTACTTGACAATCATTATCAATAATAGTCATAACCTTAAGAAATAAGAGTGTAAAAATAATGGTTGTTAATGATTTAAAATTTGCACAACATAAAAAATTAAGATTTATATAATTTCACATAATATTATAGACAATTAATATTAGTCTTATATCCAAATGCCGTTCATGAGGAATAAGCTTAGTACGGCAAAAAATCACAATCTATGGCGAATCAGGTGATACAGTAGTTGTAACAGCTGATTGTTGTCTCGACAGCTGTTTAACCTGATGCGACATGATTGCTTCAATCAGTAGGCTCAGTCATTGTTGAGATGACGTAGTTAGTGAACGTTCCGTGTTTGCTGAAGTGTTATATTGTGAGAAGCTCTTCTCGTTTATTTCATTTTCTCCGTTGGATAAACGTAAGTAAAGAAATATATATCTTAACTCTATTTATATTTTCTACTTTTATTTACAGTCAGTTTTTAAAACAAAACTCTTGACAACGACCTCAATAGTTCGTTGTTATTTGTAAATATACACTTTGATTATTTTGACTGAATGTCCAGTACAGATTTTCCTAAGTTATTTTTCGAAATGTCAGACTTTAAATCCATACACGATTTTACTTTGACCGTTATTGTGAGCTGATTTTATCTCTCATAGCGGCTGTTGGTAAACTGCAAATAATCCAAAAAATGTAAACAAATTTCACCAATACTTGACTGTACGATTACAATTTTGAGAGGATTTAATAACTAACTGCATCCTTTTTAATGTCATTTTACTGAAAATGTTGGGCAAGAGACCTATTTATTCACGCACTGTTCATTTTGCTGTTCGTATAACACTTGTTAATTTTAGCCTAATTGTGTCATGAATATCAATCAAATCAAATAAAATCATTCTTTATTTTGTAGTTTCATTAAGAATAATACAATGGCGTCAATAAAAATACAATAATATACGTATATATCTGAACCATAGGGGGTACAGTTTCTTAACTGAGCTATGCTAATAAATATCGATTGAAACTACCGATTCAATTAGTAAACCTTCATGCGAATTTTTCACCATCAGCAAGTTTGGTTGGTTAGGTTAGGTTATGACAGTTTAATTTTATAATAGATATATTTAAAAATATCGATTATTGATCAATATTTCGAATTCGATAGTTTCAATCTATATTAGCATAGCCCAGTTAAGAAACTGTACCTCCATAGGGAAGTAAACACATATGTTTACAACTATGTTAGAATCTTTTACAGGCATACAACGATGCTTCAATATACTAAATTATTTTTTTAAGTTCTACAAAATGGTTTGAAAAGAAATTGAAAAAATTAATAATTTAAGGGTCAAATATAGGAAAACCCAATTTTTACCACCTAAGAACCCGTTCCCACAGTACTTTTAAAACTTTCTTATTAAGCGATTAAACCCGGCCATGCTGGTTCGCGTACATCGTTCGGTTAACCGTCTACAGGTTTGTACCGTATTTAATCAAAATCGGATTATTTTTTTTTGCTCAAGTTATCGCTCTAACTGACACATGCAAATAAATAGGCCTATGTATATTTGAACGAATGTTATTTTTAGCCTCCTCAAAAATAAAAAGGAAATTGGTCCCGGTCCCAGGTCGTACCTTGAGACCTATGGTAATAGCTTATTACCTATATGAGAGATTCGCCGAAACAAAGATTGTGGTGTGGAAAAGCGTATGTCGGTGTGGCAGTTTACTCCAATCCCGAGAAAAGCGCTACCGATAACACTGGACAAAGTAATCCTGGTCTGACGCGGCTGTGGGACGGAGAGATAACCTCACATTTGTGGTTGGATTGGGGGATTCAGGAATAGTCTAGCACGATCACGAAATGAACGATTAAACCTTCCCGTGTAGGTGTTATGTCCACATTATTAATTAAGTTAATACCGCAAAGCATAAGTAAGATAAATGAACCAACACAATAATAAGACATCACTTAAGACGATGATTTAGTTATACTAAACACGTAAATATATCTATCTATTGACTATTATAAAATCGAGACAGTGTCTGTCTGTCTGGGTTGCTGTCTCGACTAAAATACTAAACCAGTATAGCGAAAATTAACCACAAAGATGGTCCATAATATATCTAGGAACGTCATAGCCCTATATTCACTTCCTCGGGCTTCGCCCCGTGGATGTCCAAAGTTAAGAGGTGAGGTTTTCAAAAGTAAATATCAGAATGAGAAAACTGATTATGTTTATCTATGCTTTGACATTTCAATGTAAACAAGAAGACCTGACAAATGCTCATTTCACAATTTCAAACAGCTGATCCAAAGAAATTAAATATTTTTTACACAACTATGTGGTAGGGTTATTTAATCTAAACATTGATTATTTTATTCTAAATCTATGTGAATGATTACCACACAGATTTTTCTCCCCGTTGCGAAGCACGGACCGGTAGAGTATTTCATCAAATTAATTTTGAGCTTTATCTATGTGTGAAAACATGCATCTGATCATAATAATTGAAGCTCCCTTATAACAGATAACCAACACAACAAGGTTGAGAGTAATTCTCACCCCAAAAGTGTGCAAAGCAATGCGAGGATTTCATAGTTTCTCTTTACGGCACATTTTACAACCCAGATCATTCCTAATGTTGTTGTCTCTTTTACTTCCTCTGCTTATTCCTTTCTTAACACACCTGGTACTCGGTTTTCATAAGGTTTGCAGGTTTGAGATAACTGTACTTCGTAATTGTAAGCTGATTTGCAATAATTCATGTTTTAAGAAAGAAACCCGTCGCACTTACGTGAGCAAGCGTAGTGGTTGGTTTATCATTGTTTTTGTCACACTTCAAAATGCAAAACAAAGATAATTTATTTTTGTAAAAAATACAACCGACTTCAAACGCTCTAAAAAGAATGAAATAATTTCAATAAAGTAAACTTTTTTATTAGGCAAGCTCACGTATTTTAAGTCGGCGCGGCTCTATGGTGATTTTTGATACACAATTGAAAGAGGGTGTCCATATGCAAGTGACTATCTATAACTAAAGGTGTTGATCTGCATGTCTTTTTCATAGTTATGCGTTAAGTGTTATTTTATTACCGTAATCAGAGATCGGCATTATAGTGGTATTAACGAGTATCTTTAAAAAGATTATGACGCATTTAAATGTTTCTAACTTGGAAAATTAACGTTTTAATACTAAACTAGCTTCTTTTCCCTATCATAATATCAAACTAAATTATTTTCCTATTCATATAGAACATTTGTGTGTGTTATTTTCATAATGCATTTATTCTGAAGTAAACATAAAATACAAGAAAATATTTCTTTTAATATATAAACAAAACAGTTCAGTATGTTTTTTATATATTTATGTTTCCAGCTACAATTTATTGATTTTCAAAATACACACACAATATTTAATTTCAATCATATTTGCAGATTGAGCCGCGCCGACTTGAAATACGTGAGCTTGCCTAATACAAAAGTTTACTTTATTGAAATTATTTCATTCTTTTTAGAGCGTTTGAAGTCGGTTGTATTTTTTTACAAAAATAAATTATTTCATGATTTTTAGTGACTGTATTATTTTTATGTATTAATTACTTGAGGTTTTTTGATAAGCAAAACTGTTTGAAACAATCAAAAGTACCACAGAACAATCATTATTTTAAAACTGCTTCAGTCACCTGTTCAGGTTACATAATCAATGGGTATGAAAATAAACATTTTTAGATATTCCTTAAGAAAGAAAGAGTTGTCCATTACATTAGGCCTAATGAAAAACTAATTGTCTTTTCTAGATACATTGAAATGTCAGACATCATCGTTTCCTGCAATCGGTGTACTTCTACATTATAAAAAGAAATACAGTAACATCTCAAGCCTTTTGGAACAATATGAAAGTTATTCCTCAGCCACCAGCACTAAAAAATCTCTCAAAAGTGGAAAATTGGTCGTTAACACGTATAGTACCTTTGGAAAATATTATATGAAAGATTGGTTCAGCTAAAAGTGGTGTAAGTCATGTAGGGGGTTTTGTTTGTTCAAGATATAGTCGAAATTGCAAATCATTTTCCTCTAGGACTTTCCGAAGCAGGCATAATAGTATTGATATGATATAGTAACTGGGTAGAGAATATTAATAAACATTCCACATCTGCAAATGAAATATGTTTTTGAAAGATTGGTTCAGCTAAAAGTGGTGCAAGCATGTAGGTGGTTTTGTTTGATCAAGATATAGCCTAGTCGGAATTGCAAATCATCTTCCTCTAAGACTTTCCGAAGCAGGCATAATAGTATTGATATGATATAGTAACTGGGTAGAGAATATTAATAAACATTCCACATCTGCAAATGAAATATGTTTTTGAAAGATTGGTTCAGCTAAAAGTGGTGCAAGCCATGTAGGTGGTTTTGTTTGATCAAGATATAGCCTAGTCGGAATTGCAAATCATCTTCCTCTAAGACTTTCCGAAGCAGGCATAATAGTATGGGGGGCCACCAGTTGACCGACAAGATACTTGGTCGTCTTGCCACTAGACCGTCTTTTTTAATTAAATAGATAAATACTGAAAACCAGTACGTCGACAAGTTATTTCATCGTCAGTCCAGTTGACCGGCCTGTAAATCTAAATTATTATACACGAGAAACCAACTTGTCGTCAATCCTCCACACCGACTTACCACTTGCTCGTCTTTTAGGTGGGGATGTGTTGAGCGGCAGTGCCAGCGGCGCGCGCAGCTGTGGAGGGCACTGCAGGCGTACCAACTTCTGTATCTTGTAGCGGCGGTTTTCATTCCGACGATTTTCAGCTATCACAATGCAGCGGACTAGCGAGGTTTTTATTACGTGTAATTGTTTGTTTCCCAATCGATATTTTGTTATACACAGTACAGTGAATATAAATAGGCCTATATTAGTTTACTTCAATGAAATAAATGTTTTATTTAGCTAAATAAATAAAAATACGCCGATTGAACAAATAAAATTGTTACAGACAACAGGAAGTCCTTAATATGATAAAAAAGTGTTTATCTTTATTAAAAAATTACTGAAATTTGTAAACTTACTGCTGGCGACAAGGGTGGTGCCATGCATAGGTTTATCAATAAATAAGATAAACATGGACAACCTTATGCAGCTATAAGTCAGGAAACATTTGTAGAAACATTAAAATGCAATACCAATTTATGAAATATGATAAAATATTTACAGGAAATGTTGATTACTGTATATACATCGTGAGTATCTCCAGCAGTTACACACTGGTGATCTTTGAGTTGACTCTTTTAAACTCATTGAATATTACTTTTTTCGTTTTGAAATAAATTCTGTAATACTTTGAAATTGCTCGAATTCGAGCAACATGTACACGAGTTTGAATATTAAATTAACTAACATATTTATGTAATAGGAGGGTCAAATATTGTGAACAGTGGTGAGGTAACTACCGTTACATTTATTCAATTGACAGATAAATACAAATTGATAATACCGGTTATTTAAAGCTTTGTTGTCTATTTTTCCCTCTCTTAAAAAAATAAAATAAAAAATGAATTTAGACTTTTGGTGACATTAGTTTGTACTATTTCTCCTTAAATGACACTGCTGTCTTGGTAAGCAATAGTTATCTCGGTAAACTATTTATTTGCTGAAGTGCACAGTGTGCTACTTAGCCTGAGAAACATCTTTTGTTTTATGATTTTGTTGTAGGCCTATTGAAAACCTTGTCTAGAAGGAATTCCCATTGCCTGTGTTACCGGGGAGAAGTTTTTCTTAGTAAAGTCTGTAGACGTCTTCGGTTTTACACAGAAACATGTAATTATAATTGAAGAAGTACATGTTTTATCCTCTCACGTTGTTGCATGGACAATACTACGGTGATTCAATTCTGTGTACTTCAATTGTCTAACTGGCCCTAACTGACGCATCCTTGTTCTTTTTTTTTACTAAATAATGTAGTCTTTACTTCCGTGGATCTTTGCGTTTTATTGTGTAACTGTCCTCAAGTAAGTCTGTGTTCTGAGTAAGTACTTCAAATGCACGGCACTACTGTATATTCAGATTTTCTAATGAACTAATATAAGGATAAAAGGAGTATAGACATGTATGTATGACAGAGTATGTCTACTCCTTTTATCTATGGTACATACTATTTCCAAGTTCATCTGGACGACCCTGCAAATCGTTTCTAGTAAAAAAAAAATTATTTGGTTTATGTTTATGAACTTGTATGAGTGTTGTTAACTAAAGCTAAATTCACATCAAATTAATTAATTTAATTTATTTTAATAGTATTTCTAAATTAATTTCAGTTTTAAGAACATATAGTAAATAAATCCTTGTTGAAACGGCTGTACTATCCATGCAATTATTGTCAAACTATATGTTCAAAGATTCCTGGACGGCAATGTTATAATACTAGTTGGAGCAGAGGTACTGGATCTAGGGTTAATACAGTTTTGTGACGTAAGGTATATCACTGCAGAAGTAGTTAGCTCAAGAATTATGACGCGGATGACAAAGATTGGTAGTTTTTGCTATAATAATAAAAAAATTATCAAACCCCAAGTACATAAAATCATTCACAGTTTTTTTTCACAGTCTATTGAATAGCCTGCAGTTAAGTTCACTCTAATGAAGAATATAGACGTGGCCAGAGTTCCAAACTATTTAAGTAACAACTGTTTACATGAACTATCCTAGTGTGCAATGTACTTATTTAATTTGCATTAGTAATATATCATGGCTATATCGTTTATGTAAAAGTATCAAAAGATAGTAAAACGAAAACGAAACAATCAACCAAGACCAGTGACCGAAACAAGTGTCGAGCTGGCGGCGCCGCGCCTACCTCGGGATTCCCCGAGGGCATTAATTCATCTTTGAAGTAACACCGGTAACACTGACTCACTGGCCGACACGGATACCCGCCTACCACCCCCTTTGTGTCGTCACCCTATGACCACCGGTCGGTCAGCCACCCATCCAAGGAAACTCTAGACATCGGCGGCTCTTTGTCGTTCGTTGACCAGCGTATTTTCTAGAGTTGAATGTATACCCTCACTCACACCAGGGAATAAGTAAACTGTAGTAGTTTTCTTGTTTATGAAAATATTTGCATCAAATTAGAAAAAAAATCATTTATTTATTTATAAAATGTTATTATTTTACACAAGAAAACACACTTTTACCCTCCCTGTTGCAGCAAACCTAAGTACTTGTTAAACTTATTCTATTTAAATATGGAATAACTGTGATATTTTCAAGAAGTCATTTTAGTGTAAATCCAATCAGGCAAATAGAAATTTGCTTAGTCTGCAGGTTTGTTGCGGTGGGGGTATATTTCGTCATAAACTCTTTTTCCACTTAAGAGTCTTCAATAGTAAGGCTGGTACTATACGGACGCTAAATGCGTCGCGTTAATGCGTCGCGTTAACGCCAAAGTTCGGCGCATAAGTAGTCCAGACTATACGGACGCAAAATGTGGCAACTAAAACGTGACTCCAGCGACCCAATTCTGGCGGCGCTCTAGAACTACCCGAAGGCCTTTTCCGGTATTACGCGTGCCGCATCACACAAGTAGTTTTTTCCCGCGCCCCTATTCAAACGCTTGTAGGCGAAGAAAAAGAAAGCGAGTTGACGACCGAGGCTAGGTCGACCCGATCGACTTCGACAGCTGTTTTACTCTCTCTCTCCCTCTCTCTCTCTGTCTTTGGATGTGTAGGGTTGGCGAGGGTTGTAAAATTGCTGAAAGTGAAAGGGACGTGGCTGGCGCTACGTTCCTAGTTTTTGGCCTCTTGATGCTAACACTGGGTCGGCTACTCGAGATCAAACAACAGCGTGTGTTTAGTACAAAATTGGGTCCACAGTCACATCTATCTATATCTATCTATATATTAATAGGCAAGCATGTTTCTTTAAAACCTTTTTTCTCAGCTCGTGTGCATCGTAGGGAAAATCTACGCATACCGTTGGAAAGCTATTTTCCTGTAGGTGTGCAGAATCCCTTTATAAATTTAAATAGGCTCAAAGATAAGCACAAAAAATAAGTTTAAAAGTTGTAAAAAATTAACATGGATCTTATGCGTTGCTATGCTGGTTACGAAATAACAACGAAATATAAACAGAAAATCAAAACAAATGGAGGAAACTCCAATCACATGTTTTATTTACAGTGTGGGGTGAAAATAGTTAAGTGAGTACATTACATATTTTTGGTCGAGTTTCGACCACTGGACGACCTCTCGTACTTATTTAATACGCAAGCAGGTTTTTTGTGACAATTACTCCTCCGAAACTACTGAACCGATTGACATGTTTTTGGTGTCATTGGAAAGAGCGTAATGTGAAGTTGTGCAGGAAACTTTCTTTTTAGGTAAATAATTAGAGAGTGAGGCCCTGGGACCCTTTAAAGTTTCGTATTTCTCCATAAGATTAACATGGGAAACAAACATTGTTTTGAAACTCCAGCTGTTGTCAGGAATTAAATATTAATAATTAATTGCTCCCCATGGAAGCATGAGAGTTCTGTAGAGTTTAAAGTAGCCTACACCTTATTGTCTACAAATTGGCTAAATAACTTAGGTACAGTACATTATAAAAGCTGACAGACTTTTTATGTTGACTTAAATTGTAAGCTTACCATTTCCCGTCCATGGGCAGTTTGATAGTTAAAAAATAACCCTTTAAACTGGAATAGGACTGTTATGTAAATTGTGAGTATTTCCATTAGTCAATAATTTTTTAGTTGACTCTTTTAAAATCATCGGAAATTATGACTGTTATTAGTTTTTTAACAAGTCATTTGTTTATATGTAACTCCTGTTCTTCTTTGCAATTGCTCGATTTCGAGCAACATGTACACTAGTTAACCTATAATTTTATACAATAGCTAAAATATTCCACATTCCAACCAAATTTCTGGCCGAAAGTAGTTTTTAATTGCATTTTAATTGAATGATTTGTAACGAATCGAATTAAACCATAACTGTGGTTAATACTTGGGACTAACAATTAAGGGACACTAGGTTCTAAATACTACAAGTGCAGAAGGGCACGGTACCCATTCGAGCCGTGTCCATATTTTGTTAAATTAATAGTAGTTTACAGCAACTGGATAAACATTTTACAATATTTATGTAGAAATATGTGCATGATTTAGAAAGTCATTAAGCTGGAAAACTGCAATATACTACAGACTTTTCAGAGAGGTTACGTATTCATTCAGCTTAGTGAAAACATAATATAGATACGTATACAAATAAGAACTTGAACTCTTTGAGAGCCATTGAATGTTATTAGACGAAAAGGGTTGTGCATGTTTACTAGCGCTACTCAGCAACAAAAACCATTTAATTTATCTCTAAAATGTATATTCTCAAAGTGCACTGAGCAGCAGCCTAAAAAATCTATGTAACTTACCTATATAGTTACAAAATACTCAAACTCGCATTGTGACATTATAATTCGGCTAATATTTCTCCAACAGTTAATTCATCTACAGAGAAGAATTTTATTGTACTCTTACCGTGTCTAATAACATCCAAAGACAAAAACCTTGCCTAAAAATGGTACCTGTCTTAACAAATTATTTGCAGTGGCCTATATTACGGACCGTGGCTCACTGGTTGGTAACATTATTGAAAATAACACGACATTTTGGCAGTAAAAATGGCCCAATTAGTAAATACTATTTAAGCAGCTACTGTCATAACAGAAAGGTCATATTCCTTTTAAACTAGATCACATCATCCTTTATAAGATACGTTGATTAACAATGCATGTAAACGTCAATAAATTACGTAACAGCCAATTTATTTTTTTGCTTTTTGGAAATGCCAAATTTTTATGTAATTTCCATTATTTGTTGCCAATGAAGCCACACACCCATATAAATGAGGAGACCCCTAACAGTTCAAGAATAAAAGCTAACTTCACTTCAAGTATATTCCACTACACCTAACATTCCGTAGAGAGATTATATTGACATCTTTATGAAATTGATAAGGCTGAGACAATTAACTGACATCCCCCATGTCAAGGAATTCCAGTTTTAACATTAACCCCACAACCAATTAATTTCTCAAAACTGTGCTAGAGGGTTATTCATTGGCATAGAAGTACGATATGAACTGACGCGACGTGACGAAGGAAAAATCAAACTTACGCTGTAACTGATATACCTTCCTTTAAAGTTAAAACATGTCTTCCCACAAACAGATATATATTTCAAATAAAATCATAGATTAATATGCATTAGGCTACACTGATGAAATCACGGAAGTGTTTAGCTACAAAAGATCCACCAATACTATTTTAATACAATTTAAAGGTTCTTTCAAAGGAAGAGATACCAGATTAACATATTTATAAAAATTCCGATTACGTACAGTATGGGAAATATTTTATTCATTGAATGATCAACTATATTTGGCAACTAACGCAATTAATATCATTTTAGCGAATTTCCCCTATAGGGAATAAGCTATTAACGTAGTACTCATGGTAAGACCTGGACCCAGGACCGATTTACTTTTTCGTTTTGAGGTCCCTAGAGACCAAAAACACCATCCGTTCAAATGTATATATATTAATATATACATTATTAATATATATTAATATATACATTAATTATTAATATATACATATTAATATATACATTATGTTATTGTAATAACATTAATCTACATGTATACATGTACATATTTATATATATATTTTTAGGTTGGTTTTTCTATGATTATTCTAAAAAACTCCCTCCAAAAAGTTAACATAAAACAATATAACGAATAGAGACTAATCACACTATAACAATGGAACAGTTCCAGAATTTGTGTAAAACTGGTTTACAAATTGTTATACTGTACTGTATATACAACTTTATTTGACTTGGGGTTTTCTACGAAATAAACTAAAACAAAACTATAATGCGACAAGATGGTAAGGTCATAAGAATACTAGAATGATAAAATCGTCCATAAAACAACTAAAAAAAAAAAACAAAAAAAACTAAAAACCCCGCCTATGCCGTTTGAGTTCCAGTAGGGGATGGGACTGGTTCTGAAGACTAGGAGTTTCCTTGTTTGTTAGGCATTTCTAGGAAGAGGCACTTTCTAGTTTACAGCCCCAATGTGCGGCTGTTTAGTTTGATCACATTGTTGCCGCCCTTTTCGGGACACTAAATCATAATATCCACAAAGGCAACACACAACACTACTAAACTTACCCATATTCGAAACAGATGGCTTTTAAAAACATTGGGCCCAATCAATAGATTTTAAAGTACAGAATTTAATTATGACATTTAATATGATTAAAATCTAATCTCTAATTAAATTTTAATTAGAGTACAGGTAAAATAAGCATCGCAACGTAAACAATGTCAAGCGTAAGTATTTTATGACGGTTTGCTAAAAAAAATGTTAATTTAAATGTGTTAAAATTTTGGTAGCATGAACTAACGTTTCGGAATCCAGACAGATAACGCAAAACTTATACAGTACGGTATGACATAAATTATAAATTAAATGTAACATGACTGTAAAAAATAAGATGGGACAACAACGATAATTAAGTTGTAAATAGTGATTTTGTGTTGTCTTCACTTGATGTTGATGTTCATTATCTGACAAGGTTTAAGTAATTTGTTTCTGTTTAGTAATGTAAAATGTGACAATGTTTGATTAAAACACAAGTATCAGGAGACCAAGCTTGCTCGAGGTGTCAGGTTATTTCATAAGTAGCGATGCATATTTGGCTAAATACACTCTCGCCAATTCAGTCAATACAAAAAGACTATTTTAATGCCTATCGTATTTCGTATTCGTATTTTTCAGGAGAAGGCCTCTCGTTCATCTTTACATGCAAACACTACGTAAAATACCTTCTGGGCCGTGACAGACAGACAGAAATTGAGATAAAACACTAAAAGCTTTTTAATGTATAAACGCAAAAATAACCGAAAATAAATAATTCTGAACAGTGTACAGACAAAACTCTAATTTTATTTGTGATCAACTACCGTACATTAAAGTAAACAAAAATCAGCTGTGTGTGGTTTCTAATGCTATTCTTATGGAGACAATGTTACGTTATATATAATTTTGTGTTGAAATTTGGGGAAATTAACTATTTTTCCCGCCGTCACGGGATCGAGTCCTTTAATTTGAGCCCTCTCCCGTCCTTCTACGACTTCCCAGTCACCCACAATTTTGAGGTAAAGACCCGCGGCTTACGTAATAACGTAATTAATATATAGATATGAGGAGTCTACTTGTATGGTATAATGTACCAATCGTAATAGATGAAATGATTGAATCCATTGCTAAACAGCTGCTTATTTGCTATAGCAGAATTGAAAACAAGCTCATTTTGATAGGTTATCTATACACAAAACCTTATTCGATTTCTAGTTTAGTTTGTTAATTAATGATGCAAATGACGAAAAATATAGTTCACCACACGGGCAATTTTCAACTCTCGCTCATTTACCGACCTCGGCTTTGCCTAGGTCGTAAAACTTGACCTCGGGTCAAAAAGAGTCACTTGAGGTCCTAGTGATTAAATATTCTAATAAGATAATTGTTTTGACGCTAATATGCAGTTTGTAACAACTGTAAAAAATAAAGATGTTTGAGTAGCCGACCCTGTAAGTCAACATAAAGTTTAAATGAGTGTTTTAAAGTTTGTTTGATATTTATGCCAATGTTAGTAATTAACAATGTTTAATATTTAGAAAATCATAAAAAATCTTACTTTAATAAAAACTATTGTTATTGTACGCGTACCACTATCACACACTGTACACTACTGCAATGTCTTGTTTGTGTTTTTATGCCATATATTAGGGTCTTTTGTCTTATGTATCCTTTTGTGTTCCTTGTTCACTTATAATAAATCAACATTAATAATTCATTATAATTAACAAGGGAAATCTAATTTTTTAACACCTTTTACAACTAAAATTAAGTCTATTTGAATTATTAGCCAGCTGTACACTTTAATAACCCCAGTATTATGTATTCGATATTGTTACTTATGCATTGTAATTACATTTTAACGTTGGTCAATTTTAGGAAAGGGTTTGTCAATCATTAAATTTTAAGTTGTTATTTCATGACAACGTAATACGAAGTTGACGTACCACTTTAGCATTGCTCTGCATTTTACCCAGAACTGAAAGAGTAATATTTTTTTTTATTACAATTAAATAATATCTCATGAACTGCCATGCTGTAATAGCTAGTTTCCGGCGTAGGGCTATGGGAGTAATAATCGTGTCGTAACACTTCGGCCCAAGTAACACTTCGGCCCAGTAACATTTCGGCCCGAAACCCTCAGATGTGGCCTACGGTCCAACTCTCTACCTGCCCACTAGTAACACTTCGTCCCAACAAAATATTTGACAGGTTAGGTTAGGTTAGGTTAGGTTAGGTTATGTTAGGTTATGTTATGTTATGTTAGGTTAGGTTAGGTTAGGTTAGGTAAGATTCCACCGATTCTCCGTCATGTGAGGTCAGAGGATGCAAGGGGTGACGGTTGGGCGACATTCCACCAGAGGGTGATTGCAAAGTATACAGGTCATGTACCTCTTACTACCTGAACTGCGCTCCTCAACCCTTGTCAATTTTTCGTCGGGCCGAAATGTTACTCCATTAGCTTATTTAATCATCTGTAAAAGCGAGTGGGACGAAGTGATACTGTTTTTCTAAGAAATTTGAGTTTGGCCGAAATGTTACTGGGCCGAAGTGTTACTACATCGTAATAATACCCTGGATGCCCCAAACTCGTGCCGATTATTAAGTATTGTGTGAACCCAAATCAGCTATTATTATTTCTTTTTCTTCGCCTCCATACTAGGTACATGGCTAAAACCTTCTTTTGCCGTGGTGTTAGCATCGCAACTACTGAGCCACAACTGAACAGAAAATAATAAATATTCAGGCGTGAATAATATTCTAATTAATAACTATAAACTTTTTAAAACCTCATACCATCAAAAGAGTACTAGTTGGAGCAAGGTAATAAGAAAAAAAACCTATAGTTTACCCAAGAATTGAGAGTTTTAAAGCAGGAAAGAGCTAAAGACCACCTACAGTGACAGTTCCATGTGACGTCAGGCCTCTGCCAGACCATAGGACACATACAACATACAACCATGATATGAGTCATGATGACATACTGTTTTTTTGGTCAGATATTGTAGAGATTTAAATCATATACATTGTATACTTATTCCCATACTGATGGGTTGAGGCGTTCGAAAGTTATGGGACTTTGAAATCTCAAATTTAGACAACTTTCTTCACCCAGAAAATCATATTTTCAGTCTTACAGTATTTTCAATTAAATTCTCAACAGTTGTTACAATTTGTCCTCTTTATTTAATGTTTAAAGGTATTTCAAACCTACATCCTTATTCCTTATAAAGTAAAATTCAGAGACATGCCGGGAGACAGCTATAGTGTAAGAGTTCCTTATCTATTATCAGGCTCATGTAACCTATATCCTTGTCCTTCTACTGTCTGTGCTGTAGTTTGACCAAGTTCATACAGCACAGGTCAGTTTCATACAGCACGGACAGGATATAGGAATATTCTCAAGTCATTAATTAAACAAGCCAAGTACAGTTTTTTCAAAAATAAAATCGAAGATGCAGACGGAGACTCCAGAAAATTGCGGCACATCGTAAATGAGGTTGCAGGACGTCCAAGTAGGAAGAAAAAATTCTCAATAGAAGCATTCTGCGCGCACGATGGCACTGTCACCTCTGACCAGATAATAATTGTATGCAATAATTTAGATTCAATTTAATTATTAATTAAATTAATTTAATTATTAATCATTCCCTAAGACTTTTGAAGCATGGCTTTGCATAATTCCATATTCACTTGACATTTCCCACCCTCCAACTTGCCTCCACTTCCTCTACGTCGTGGACCTGTTTCCATCATTCCCTAAGACTTTTTAAGCATGGCTTTGTATTATTCTATAGTTACTTGACATTTCCCACACTGCAGACCTTTTGCCCTTGCAACTTGCCTCCATTTCCTCTACGTCGCGGACCTGTTTCTATCATTCCCTAAGCCTTTTTAAGCATGGCGTTGTATAATTAATTCCACAGTCACTTGACATTTCCCACACTGCACACCTTTTGCCCTTGCAACTTGCCTCCATTTCCTCTACGTCGTGGACCTGTTTCCATTGTTGTATATTTCCATAGTCACTTGACATGTCCCACACTCCAGACCTTTTGCCTTTGCAACTTCCCCTTCACTTCCTCTACGTCGAGGACCTGTTTCCATCATTCCTCAAGCCTTTTTAAGCATGGTGTTGTATATTTCCATAGTCACTTGATATTTCCCACACTCGAGACATTTTGCCTTTGCAACTTGCCTCCACTTCCTCTACGTCGTGGACCTGTTTCCATCATTCCTCAAGCCTTTTTAAGCATGGTGTTGTATATTTCCATAGTCACTTGATATTTCCCACACTCCAGACCTTTTGCCCTTGCAACTTGCCTCCACTTTCTCTACGTCGTGGACCTGTTTCCATCATTCCTCAAGCCTTTTAAGCATGGTGTTGTATATTTCCATAGTCACTTTATATTCCCCACACTCCAGACCTTTTGCCCTTGCAACTTCCCTCCACTTCCTCTACGTCGTGGGCCTGTTTCCATCACTCCCTAAGCCTTTTTAAGCATGGTTTTGTATTATTCCATTGTCACTTGATATTTCCCACACTACAGACCTTTTGCCCTTGCAACTTGCCTCCATTTCCTCTACGTCGCGGACCTGTTTCCATCATTCCCTACGCCTTTTTAAGCATGGCGTTGTATAATTCCATCGTCACTTGACATGTCCCACACTCCAGACCTTTTGTCCTTGCAACTTCCCTCCACTTCCTCTACGTCGTGGACCTGTTTCCATCATTCCTCAAGCCTTTTTAAGCATGGTGTTGTATATTTCCATAGTCACTTGATATTTCCCACACTCCAGACCTTTTGCCCTTGCAACTTGCCTCCACTTCCTCTACGTCGTGGACCTGTTTCCATCATTCCTCAAGCCTTTTTAAGCATGGTGTTGTATATTTCCATAGTCACTTTATATTCCCCACACTCCAGACCTTTTGCCCTTGCAACTTCCCTCCACTTCCTCTACGTCGTGGGCCTGTTTCCATCACTCCCTAAGCCTTTTTAAGCATGGTTTTGTATTATTCCATTGTCACTTGATATTTCCCACACTCCAGACCTTTTGCCCTTGCAACTTGCCTCCATTTCCTCTACGTCGTGGGCCTGTTTCCATCACTCCCTAAGCATTTTTAAGCATGGTTTTGTATTATTCTATAGTCGCTTGGCATTTCCCACACTCCAGACCTTTTGCCTTTGCAACTTCCCTCCACTTCCTCTACGTCGTGGACCAGTTTCCACCACTCTGATACGTCTCAGGAAGCAAGTGATACAAAATATGCCACAGAACATGAACAAGACGCAAGTGATACAACTTACTACAAGAGAGCTCAATGACGAAACTGACGAAAAATCCAACGCAAAACCTGGTACATATATATATATGTATATATATGTATATACTAGCTGTTGTACCCGTGCTTTGCAACGGGAAGAGGACACAAAATACAAACATTTTGATCTTTACATTTGTTGTATAAAATAGTTACACATATAGGCTACCACTTTTAGAAACAAAATTTGGCTGCACTTTAGTATCTGTCCTACACTCATAACAATGAAAAATATCGATATAGGCTATGGATTATTCTATATATTCATTTAAATTAATAGTACTGTACCCTTTCAGTAAACTTTATAACAACCAACTTGTGTATTTGAAACAGCTGACGAAATTCTTTTATTCGTTTTAAATATTACTCATAAGGTTAACATGGGAAATTCCAGAGCCACTGGGGTGGAGCCCGAACGGACTTTTGAGATAAGAATGCGTCTATATGTTAATCGGGAATGTGAGCTATCATCACACCAAATTTCAGCCCAATCCGGCCAGTATTTTCTGCGTTTACTTGTCACAAACATACATCCATAGGCCCCTACATCCAAACTTTCTCATTTATAATATTAGTAGGATTAGTAGGATATATATATATACCATAATACCATATAACCACACTACAAATTTAATTCTACAATATACGGTACGTAGTTTTATCCAAACAAACGATCAAAAACCCCGAATGAAATTTGTAATTGACTCAATAGTCAATGCATATAAGCGAGTCTTATCTTTCGATGCAGATTAAATAATACAAAGGCAGAGGAATGCGCGAGACCAAGGACAATGTCACGGCACGGTTGCTATAGAGACGACGCAACGAGAATTGCGCGCCAACGTCAACTTAACGCCAGACTGTGTAAACACGCCGCGTGTGTAGTGTTCGACGGAGCTATAGTACTTTCAGTTGGCAATACTGGCTTCTAGCCTCGAGTGAGGTGGTTCAACCATGAGAAGCGCCTCAAACTCCTGGGTAATCCCCGGTTAGCTCCTCCCACTCTGCCCCCTATCCCCACCTAAAAGACGAGCAAGTGGTAAGTCGGTGTGGAGGATTGACGACAAGTTGGTTTCTCGAATATAATAATTTAGTTTTACCGGCCGGTCAACTGGACTGACGATGAAATAACTTGTCGACGTACTGGTTTTCAGCATTTATCTATTTAATTAAAAAAGACGGTCTAGTGGCAAGACGACAAAGTATCTTGTCGGTCTACTGGTAGGCTCCCTAATAGTATTGATATGATATAGTTACTGGGTAGAGAATATCAATAAACATTCCACATCTGCAAATGCATGTTTAGTAATTAAAATATTTAACACTTTTAAGACAATTGACGATTATGCACTGTCTGTAAGGAGTAATTGAATTTAATTTATATTTAGACCTGTTTTACGAATGCTTTGGTTTTCACAATACACCTTTATTTGTCAATATCATACAGCTATTCACTGAAACATATATGTTTTTGTAAGTCAGAATATTCAATTCTAAAAACAGAATTACTGTATACACAAATCAGGTCAAACGTTAAAATACATTTTTTATAGTAACCAAAACAAAATGCATTTTCTCAATGTAATTCATTTAGGCTCCATGCAAGAAATAGTTTATTGATCAATATGAAGCAACTGTTTCATGAAGAATTGTCTGTAGCTTTATTTAAACTAGTGGTCGTCCAGTGGTCGAAAATTCGACCAAAAATTTGTAATGTAGGCAACATTTATTGACTATTGGATACTGAAGTAGACATCCCATCTATATGGACCAGCTGTCGCCATTTTTATATTAAAAACATGTAGTTGTGTGAGCTAGTCATAGCATGCGTGTGTAAAATTCTATTTTCTGCCTTATTTTATGTCACAGACAGAGTTGATGGGTAACACCAGTTGCCATAGCTCATAATAAGTAATTCAATAAGTTTGATTTGATAAAAAACATCGTGTATTCGACTGAATAGTAATTTAGATCAGCACAATCTGTTGGTGACTCACATCAACTACGACGAATTTAATTAAATAATTGGTGACAACTTAAACATTGGGATGGAATTTCTAGTTATAAGTCAAAGGTACATGCTTTTATATTTTCACCCCCACGCTGTAAATAAAACATGTGATTGTAATTTCTTCCATTTGTTTTGATTTTCTGTTTATATTTTGTTGTTATTTCGTCACCAGCATGGCAACTCATAAAACCCATGTTAATTTTGTAAAATTTCAAATCCATTTTTTGTGCTTATATTTGAGCCTATTTAAATTTTTAAAGGGATTCTGCACTTCTGCAGGTAAATGTCTTTCTAACGGTATGCGTAGATTTTCCCTGCAATAAACAGGAGCTGAGAAAAAAGGTTTTAAAGAAACATGCTTGCCTATTAATATATAGATAGATGGTTTCAACTAACAGCTGTAGGAATGTTATTATTATTTATTGCCTTCTCTGCACAAATGTCAACAATCTGCACAAATGTAAACAAAATAAATGTTGAATATTTAAGGTTTTCAGAATTTTTCACCGAAACAAATATTATACTTAAACATAATATATAAGGTACCAAATAGAAACTCTCCTGGTTATTTTGGTGGTGGAACCACACTGATCGGTAAAAGAATCACAGAGAAATTGGTGAACATACATATAAAAAAAAACATCGCCACAAACAAATTGAGAACCTCCTCCTTTTGATGGTAGTGGGGAAGTCGGTTAAAAACACTTAAAAAGTGTTCGTCTAGTTGTTGATAGCTTTGGTTGGATATAAACCTATTTATATTGTAATTACATAAATTGTTATAAAAACGTGCAAGCCATACTATAGAACGTAGATGACTAGAAAATAAAACATAAATTAATAATTGGACATTTTATATTCCGCTTTAACTAATATTAATTTAGCTTTACTTTGTACCAAAGTTACCACTTATGTTGTTTTATGCTTACTTCGAATCTGAAGTTTATATCTCTTACGGTAATAATGTAATGTAAAAGTAATGGTATAACATGGTTTTCCTGGAACAATGTTATCCCTGTTGAACAAAGAGCCATGTGCGTTAACTACTATTTTATTAAAAGTTATGTTGAATTATATCTACCATTAAAAAACCTGTTATATTTGTAAATAAGTTTATAAAACTGTAATATGAATGGAGAGTATGTAATAGAAGACTAGAGGGTAGACATCAATAACTGAATGCTAAACAAGGATGATGACTATTTTTTATTTTAATTATATGGCAAATGTCGTAACATATAAATAAAATGCGTTAATGGTTGCTTATATGTGAAAAAGTGTATAAGGCTTATAAGGTTTAAATTTAGGCTATTTTGTTATAAATGATTGTGTAGCTTAAATAATAACATTTGTTGTTATTAATATTCTGTTTTGTATCGAACAAGAATGTTACTTACATAAAAAGGTCAAAGCCCAATATTTCACATGACATTGCAGATGCATGAAAACATAATTACGGAAACAATATTTGTTATTGGTATTTTAGAAATAAATGTAATTCGAATTTACACATGTTTAACATACTTTAATACGTACTAATTGGTCCAGTTTTGAAACTAATTCTTCATTTTGTTTGCGTTAATGTTCATACAAAAATAATGGAAACTGCAGTAATCTTCCACAAGTTAAAAATCTAATTACCCTCTTTGAAATTACTATATTATCAATAATTGGCTTATATTTTAGGATAAAGGGATAGAATTCCACAAAACCTCGTAATAGTCAATATGAGCAAATTGCAAAATGAAGCTAAGCATCTCAAACTAATTAACGAATAGAAGATAACAGTTTTTAGAGTATTTTGAGAATTAACTTGTTGATAACATTCAAACAAGTTTCAAAATTTTGAATTTTAATGCTTAAGTTGTTAAAAATTTAAATAGCTATGTATATTATACACATGAAAGTTAATGGGAGTTTCACAGCTTTGTAATAAAAGTTAAGGGTAGTAGGGCAGTTAGTGTTCCCTATGGGGAAATTGTAACTAAAACAGTCAAATCCGTAACGGCTCATCAACTTTGTTACATGATGCTGGTTTGCAATTAGAATGTTAACGTTCTAATTTTATATTTGAATATAAGTTGTATAGTAGGTTGCTAAACATCATTTAGTTTTATGTGCGTTACATTTATTATTTGGTTTTTAATGAAGTGACTACAACAATTGGCACATTTATTTGTTCAAACCGGTATGTCCACTTAACAAAATTATATAACGATAGTAAAAGATTACAAGCTAAAGTAGCTATAATTTACGGCTGAACTAGTAAAATGAACGAAGCAAAATGTTGCAAATTACCATAAAATTTGAGTAATGTTAGGAAAAGAAATTTAATTAGTTTTAAGCATACTACTACTTTAAAGCTATGACATGTGTAAACTAACTTCAAATATGAACCAATTCTCAATAAAGTTTAATAAAATCAGTCTCAAGTTAGTTGGAACAAATTTACTATTTCTTTTTTCAACACACAATGTTTACATTCATGCTTCTTTAAATTATCATAATTAAACATCTGTTAATATATCTGAAATACAAGTCATATCTTTGCAAAGAGGATAATATTGAATTATATACCAATATTACATTTTATAACACACTCCCCCTTTTTTTGCGAGGTCGCAAAATAAGAAGTCTTCATTCAGTCCTTCTCCGGTAACTTCCAGTGGGTACAGTCGTTGTATGGGTCTTAGTATTAAACCCTTTTTAGTTTTTACTTGTACCAACCGAACTTTGCCGTCTTTCCCTGGGAACAGTTTTATTACAATACCCAAAGGCCAAGTAATTCTTCTTCTGTCTTCAATTCGAACCAATACCACGTCTCCAACTTTAATATCGTCGTATTTTAACTTGTTGGTCGATTTCAGGAACCCCAAATACTCCTTTTTGAAACGGGAGTTCATATTGTCTCTTAGACTTTGAATATATCTCCATCTTGTTTTCAAACTGGTTCTCTCTAGGATGTCCAAGTCCGTGACTTCATTTCCCACAATGCTTTGTAGAAACATAGATGGAGTCAGAGGTCTTAAGTCTCCCGTCTCCTCTGAGACGTATGTTAGTGGTCTTCTGTTCATTATTCCCTCACATTCACATACTAGGGTGTTTATTTCTTCGTATGTGAGAGACGAATTTCCCAAATTCCTCCGGAGGAGTCCTTTTAGGATCCTTATCAGTCTTTCCCAAAATCCTCCCCACCAAGGACTTGCAGGGGGAATGAACTTCCACACAATTGCATTGAGGCTGAATGTATTTTGGATTTCAGTCCAGTTCAGAGACTTCAGATTCTTGTTTAAACTAACAAAATTTGTGCCATTATCTGAATAGATAACACTTATCCGGCCTCGTCTAGCTATAAACCGTCGTAAGGCTCTTATGAATGCTTCTGTGTTGAGGGATTGTATGACTTCTAAGTGGACTGCACGATACGCGGCACATGTAAATATTACCACCCAACACTTCTGATTATCTTTAGTGATCAATGGACCAGCCAAGTCAATCCCACATACTTGAAAACATGAAGAAATCTGAGTGCGGTCTGTGGGTAAGGGAGGTGATGGCATCTCTAAGGCTTTTGCTATGTGTCGCTTGCATCGAACACAGTTGTGAACTACCTTTCCAACAGCCCTTCTGCCTTTTAGGATCCACACTCTGTCACGAAGGATGACAATCAACGCTTGTACTCCTGCATGTTTATTCTGTAAATGGTACTGCCTGATCATTTTCTCAACAACAGGGTGTTTGCTAGGTAGAATGGCAGGGTACTGGTATTCAAAACCTTCCTCCCAATCTGATACTCTGGTTTTCATTCTTATGACGCCATCTTCATCCACAAATTTTTGTACACCACTTAGCTCTTGAGATTTTAGACCTTCATGAAAGCTCTCTCTTTGAATCAATTTAAATACAATCTTTTCTGCCTTCAAGAATTCTTCAGAACTGATGTTATTTCCTAAGTTCAATTTATTCTTGGGAGACATTCTCAAGATCCACGCTATAGTTCTTACTATCGGAGTGCATCCTCTGGAAAGAATGTCAGCAGGGTTGTCAGGTCCTGAAACATGTCTCCACTGTGAAAGTTGGGTCAATCTGTTAATTTCTTTCACTCGGTTTTCAACAAAAACAGACCACTTCCCTTGCTTTGCAATCCATGCTAGAACTACGGTGGAGTCCAGCCAATAATAAACTGGGACTTCGGGGTTGTTGAGACACTGTAAAGCTAGACATGAGAGTCTCACACCAGTAATTGCACCCATTAACTCAAGACGAGGTAAAGTAATTGGTTTGATTGGTGCAACTCGTGATTTGGCTAATATAAGATTTATGTCAATGATACCATCTACTTCGGTTCTTAAGAATATACAACATCCAAAAGCAGCTTTACTGGCATCACAAAAAACATGTACTGTACTTGAAGCATTCAAAAATATTCTCCTACTCAATACACACCTTTCCAGACAGCCTAGTTCCTCGACCCATTTTTGAAACTGTACCTGTAGGTTTTGAGGTAGTTCTTCATCCCAACCTACCTTCAACGTCCAAGTCATTTGCAAAATAATTTTGGGAATCAGTCCAACCGGAGCAGTAAAACCAATAGGATCGAAAACCTTTTGAGCACATGATAGCAATGTCCTTCTGGTAAGTACTGAGTCCTTGATATTCAAAGGTTGAACATTACAGTACAGTTCATCTTTAGAGCATAACCATCTAAGTCCCAAGACGTTCTCAACTTGTTCAGGAGTTTTAAAGTAACCGTTACCAGCCCAACCCCTTAGGTTAAAGCCTCCTAGCTTTAAAAGTGTTTGAGCATCATTTATGAAATTCTCTTGCTCAGAAATGCTGTTAACTCCCGTAAGGCAATTGTCAACATAAAAAGTTTTTAGCAAAGCCTTGGCTACATGTCTAAGATTGGTAGGAGCGTTTTCCAGAAGATTATTTAATACTGCTCCCAAAAGAAAAGGACTAGGCTACACGACAAACCGAAGACAACTCTAGCATGGCGGTAAACGATCACGTGACTGTCTTCCCACCACAAAAATCTTAACATGTCTCGATCATCATGGTCAATTCTAATTTGTAGAAAAGCCTTTTCAATATCTGCCGTTAAAGCAAATGCATGTAACCTAAAATTAGTCAGTACCTTAGGTATTAACTCTATCAAGTTAGGTCCAGACTCAAGACATCCATTAACAGAATATCCATTTATGTCTTTAGCGGAAGCGTCAAAGACAGGTCTGATCCTCGTGGTGCTTCCCTCCTTGACAACAGCCCGGTGTGGTAAATAGTGACTTTTCAATGGCTGTGAAATGTTTTCATCTGTCACTCGCTCAATGATGCCTTTGGTCAACCAATCCTTCAATACTAAATCATAATCAAGATACATATTACACTGTTTCAACTTACGTGTTGTTGACAACAGACGTTTATTGGCTACTTCACGGTTCGTATCCAGAGGGGGGTGGTCTTCAATCCAAGGTAGTTTTACCTCGTAGCGTCCATCCACATCTCTGGCGACAGTGTCTTCGAAGAACGCTAAAACATCTCTATCTCTCTCCTCTTTCTGTTGTTTGACACTCGGATCCATTATACCCATTGTCTCTAGTTCCCGAAATTGCCTAATATCTTGTGAAGATTGGAAAGCCACAAACATGGAGGAGACAAAAGAAGATTACTCGTCAGACGTGACAACAATTGTCCAGCCCAATCGAGTTTTTACAGCTACAAGTTGCTCATTTACCTTATGAAACTCTGGAGTGATGATCTGTGTCCAAACGTCAGCTCCTAATAAGACATCAATACCAGTGAAGTCGTCACCGTCACAAGAAGAAACATCAGTCAGAAATATGTTTTCTTTCTCTAAACGAGTGATCAAGCTGTAATCACAAAACTTAGGAACATGATTACAGATAACATGTTGTTCAACAACGTTGACACTTGTCCGAAAGTTCTCATTTATTGAGCTCAAATTTAATTCATAGGTGTTATGATATTTAGGACCGGATTGTTTACCTCCAAAGACTTCTTGCTGGATCAGAACCTTACCATTGCTTGAGAGACTCAATTTAGATACACAGAGACTAGAAATGAAGCTTTTCTGTGAACCTGAGTCAAATAAGATTCTAACCCTTTTCGGTTCTCCATTTACATTAACAAAGGCATACAAAGTTTGTAAATAGGTAGTTTTACTTTTGTTGTTCAAAGTCGAAAATGAACTAGTACTTTGAACCGGAGTTTGTTTTGACTTGTCCTCACCACTCGGCTTGGATTCATTAGTGGTAGGGATCTTTTGACATAAGATTGCCAGATGTTTACCCATACAGATGTGACATTTTACCTGAATCCTGCACTTACTTGCTAAGTGTCCCTTCTTCAAACATTTAAGACACAACCCCTTTTCTTTGCAATCTCGGTTCTTTCTGAGGTTGTCTTATCAAAGATGGAAAAACAATCAGATGAATTGTGAGTTGATTTTCCACAAAATGCGCAAATATTCTTATTGGGGTACATACCTGTGCTCATTTTAGGATCCTGATGTCCATCAGACGATACCAGAACTGCTGCTGAAGGTGTCTTAGGCTTACCAGTTCGTTGTTGTTTCTGTGAATCTTCATTTGCCTTGTTATTTTCACTACTAACTACCCCAAAACATCCTTCTCTCAACTTAAATCTCTCCTCTGCCTCGACTTCCGTCTTTAGGAACAACAATAGCTCTCGTAAGCAATTACCAGGCTCCATTGTGGTCACATTTTTGCCTACTCGATACCTTTCCCAAACTTTAAAAATATTCTCTGGTATTGAAGTTTCGACAAGAGGGAATAACATAGCGGCATATTTTTCCTTAGTGACGCCCAAAGTTTCAAGAGCCCGCAGCTGCACTAAGTCTATCATAGAGGTTAGTGACAGACACCTGGCTACTTTTACTTAACACTAAGGTCAACAGCTCCCTTACATAATACTCGATTAGTAATTCGTCTTTGCCAAATCGAGATTTCAAGAGCTCGATTGCTTTATAATAGTTTTCCTGAGACAAAGGAAAACCCTCGATCAGTTTTAGAGCCGCGGAACCTGGTGTCATTGATTGAATTAAATATTCGAATTTATCCTCATCACGCAGACTCTGATCATTATGAATTTTCGAAAACTGTGACCAAAATCCAATTCAATTTTTGAACTGCCAGTCAAATTTCTTTAGTTCAATTTTTGGTAAACGAATTTTGGTTTCATGTTTAGAGGGGTTCAACTCACCTCGGTCGCTGCAGGGAGAGGTTTTTACCAGGTTTTTGTATTGGGCCTTCATGTTGAACCACTTGTCTCGAAACTCTAACGAAGCGTCGTACTCTGCGTCCAGGTCAGCGTCAGAAGTGTTCTCGCCTAGCATCAAGTCTTGTATCTGTTCATCCATAGTGAAGAGATTGTCACATGTCCACTCCATACTTAAATATTGTGTTTCAATGGCTACCAGGAGTTCTTCTTTTGGCAAATCTTCTTTTAAAACATTTTCAAAATTATTATGTGCTTTCAAAAATTGTCGCCGAAGCTGTCTTCTCTTCCTTCCTGTTTAAACGTATTAGGTCATCTGCCATTTTTTGTTAATTGACCTTCAGGTTTTATACAATAATTAATACTTCAAAATAATTTATTCTTCTAATAATCCTGGCAGGGTCGCCAAAAATGTAAACTAACTTCAAATATGAACCAATTCTCAATAAAGTTTAATAAAATCAGTCTCAAGTTAGTTGGAACAAATTTACTATTTCTTTTTTCAACACACAATGTTTACATTCATGTTTCTTTAAATTATCATAATCAAACATCTGTTAATATATCTGAAATACAAGTCATATCTTTGCAAAGAGGATAATATTGAATTATATACCAATATTACATTTTATAACACAACAGGCATACATCTAACAAAACACAATCGTGTAGAGTTTTCAAGCAGTGACTATATAAATTGATGGAAACAATTAAACTATTACATACCTCGTCATATGCTACTTCAAATACAATATTGACGCGTCCAAATTGGATAAAATGTTTCTGTAACTACTTAAGAATGCCATATATAGCGAAACATATGTAGTGGACCTCAAACACTATATTATTTGAACTGCAAGACGAGGTATGTAATAGTTTAGTCTACTACGCAGTTCAAGGGCTACAAAATTGAATTTAATAAGGCAACAAGTAACGAATTGGATGAATGTACAATGCACATTTGCCGAATACAAAGTTTCAGTGATTCCTTAGACAGGATCACATATTAAAACTCAATATTAAAAGATTAGCCAGATCCAGTTTATAACGATCGAACGGGTGTAGTACCAGTACTTGCATAAATTCAGTTAAAACTGCAGTATAGTTGAATTTGAACACAATGCTTGCAATCCTGTTTTATAGAGCAGAGTCCAAGGTGCTAAGCCGTTAATGTTGATTCTTATCCCATGGAAGTATCAATTTAATAAAGATTAATGTTACAGCAACAATAATTGTATGATACAATACATGTACAGTCCGTAGTTTAAAATCTCTTACATTAGTATAAGATATTTTATGGACTCTATAATTGCTTCTCTTACTACAATAAAAAAGAAGAATATTTGTGCTTATAAATAGTTGTCTTTTAATTTGAATATGTTGTAGTTTGTGATAAGCATTGTCGTGATTTGCTTGATCAGTTATTAAATAAAACCCCAATTTCTATTTAATCTTTTTCTAAGGGACTGGCTTTTATTCATCGCTGAACTACTGTTTGTTTTCAACATTTATTTATTTTTACACTCATGTGTTTATATCGTTTCATAAATGTAATCAAGTTTATTTTGTTGTTTTGCTTTGTGAAGAAAACAAGGTCATTTTGTTGTGTTCAGTATATCCTAGTTATGTCATTGACTTTCATTACTGACATCGTCCGTGATATTTACCGAGGGTAAATCGCATATACGTTGACAACGACAGCATGAAAAACATTCCCAGGTATGTGTGAAAAAATCATCAAATGAACATAACAAAATGGCTTTAAGCGTAAGAGAACCCTAGAACCGTGAATATCGTTACGGAACCAGTAGTGTCGTTAAGTGTGTCGTAAACCTTATTGTCTACTCTTAAGATATCAAGAAACTGCGAGAAGCTCTCGGCTGTAAAGCACTTTATTGGTGGGTGTTTATAATTGGTTTCAGTAGTTGGTTTATCTTACATAGATAAGGTTGTGAAAACAATTGTCTTATGCGGAAGCATTTTTGGGATTCAAATGAGATCTAAATAATTCAACTATCTTCGTTTATTGAAAGTTTAGATACCGTGGACCAAGAATTGATTTGAAAGAGGAACCAGTGACTTTGACTTTGAATCCTTGGTATCCACACAAAACTACTGACCGCTAACATTTCATATTTTAAGAAGGCCACAAAATAATTGTACTTCATTCTAGTCATGCATCGTAAGTTTGGTTCTGGAGGATGACCTTAGCTATAATATAGAGACGAGAATAACACGTAATATTTTTCTTACTCATATTTAATAATGAAGTGGTATTATCACGATGGCACTCAGATAATTAATAACTGACAGATATTAACTGGAGTTATTTGTCGTTTTCAGTGTTCTTTGGGTTGAATGTATGTCAAATTTACTTCGTTATTTACTATCATGTAGGTATCGTTGTTACTAGTGTTATTACTAGCAATTATCTATTGTAAAACACTCAAGACGCCATAGAAAAGAATAGAATCGCGGAAGTTGGCAGTTCTTGAAGTTCTTATTTATTGAATCCTTCTGAACTAGATTTATAGGCAGTAGAAGACTTTATTTTTATTTACTGTCTCAATGGCAAGAACTGGAAATTGTTTTATTATTACCTTATTATGTAGTCTTCATTGAAGCAGAAATCCTTATACCGCTCTTCAATTTCAGATAAAATAAAGTAAAACTTGACAGGCCTATTGAGTATTATTCCTTAATAAAAACCAATATAAATAAGATAATCCAATATGAATAGGTCAAATAACAGGGTAAACATTGGAGTACATTATTATGCAACCATAATTTTTATTGATATAGGGTAATTTATGAGAAAAAAGCTACGACTTACAATTCCGTATTTCTTAAACCAAAATCTTCTTCTTTAGGTACGAAAACAAATGTTCAAACGCATTGCTGTTTTGGAATTTGATTTGGAACTTACATAACAATAACAATAATTATAGTCATAAATTTTAATCGCTTGTTCTGTTGTCATAATTTTTTATGTTTGATCTGTCTTGGTCGCTAGATTAGAACTCATTCGTGACAATTAAATAGCCCAATGTTTTAAGATTCCATACGAATTCAAAGATGTGCATCCGGTAGGAATCGAGGTCTACCACTAAGTTTTAAGAAGTTGGCAGACACTTTCAAAAGTCTAATGTTGTTTTAAAACTCGGCATGAAGCCAAAAGAACCAGTAGGCTTTGGATAGAGGGTTCAGAAAATATACGTATATCAGTAGCATAAGTTTGAATATTGATCCATATACACTAATGTAAACTTCAAGACGGACACAAATTGTGTTGGTGACCTAGCTCAGTGAATCAATAACACAATACCAGACTATGGATATTGGGTAATAACTACAATGAGTGGACTAATGAAAAAAAAAAAAAAAAACTGTTGAATTATGTCATCAATACAGTTTAATTCACTCTTTTTTTACCAAATCATGTGTTTTGTAAGCTTTTCTCTTCAACCTTTACTTTTTAAAACTAGTACAGTATTATGATTGCTAATTATTTTCTGTAAAATGTTGTATAGCTTCTACCGAGGACTAAAAAAATCTAGTTCGCAACAAACTATTGTTGCTTGCAGCATTAAAAACATTGTGCTCTAAACTAACGTCAGCAATTAAGATTTGAAGAAAAAATACATTCTATAAGAAAATATTTGTTATGAGCCTGCTTTTAAACAGAACACATTCATAAAATAATAGTGACAGGATGTATTGCATTGTAAAAGTTTGATACTTTTCTCGTTTCTCAAATTTCATACTTCGATCTTAGATTAATCAGCCTCTCATAAAACATAGGAAGTCTAAATTGAGTTTAAACCTATCAGGCAAAGACTACTTACCTACAAAAAACTATTTTGATATTTTGGACTTTCGTATGAAAGCTATTTTGTATAGTGTTTCGGAATAGTTTCATAAATTAATTGTTTAAGCGTGCAAAAAAATCACACGTGTGCAAGCTACACGAAATTTATAATAACCTATATTTACGATTACACAGAACACTTCACCGGGACATATCCTGCGAAGGTGTAAAGCAAAGACTAACGCAATAAAATTATGTTTACAACCGTCTCTGCATCTTACTGCCTCGGCTGTGAGCTGAAATGTCGTAAAATTTGACATTAAATGCTGTGAAATGCCTGAGATGTTGATATGTTAGACAGTTCTGGTTACATGAACTGTGGTATGTGGGTAGTGAATGTAAATGAATTATTGCTGAACGAAATAACCCGGTGGGTTTTCGTGAAGGAAGTTTTCTATAGAGTAAGTCCTTGCCTTTAAAAATGTCCATTCTTATATTTTATAATAACATTATCATTTAGCTTAAAGTCATTGGGGATATGCGGGATTCGAACTGCTCTGACTACAAGACCGCGCACCAAAAAACTGAATCTTATTGATTCATTGATACCCTCTTAGTAATACTGTGTAACAGAAAAAACTTGGTGTAACCTATTTTAAAGTACTTATAGAATAGTGTTGCATCACTGGGATTACTAAATATGAAGACTATATTTTCCCACTTAGGTTAATGTTCAGTTGCTGAAACGCAGAATATATTGTCTCACTAGTTATTCTTTGGTAGAACGGTAGTTGTACCACAAGCTTATCTAAAACGCACAAACGTACACAGAATTCTGCAAGATATTCTTTTATCCTCTGATATTTACAACTCGTTATAAACGTTACAACTCGTTAGATCGTTCGTAACCGCGCCAGGGTATAAATAAGGCTGGAAATCTTACCAGTGGATATCTTAACAGTGGAAATCTTATTATCTAAGATTGTTGTTAGGTCGTTTAAAGCGGCAAACTTTCCTAAACTATTTTTACTCTCACTGCCTATTCTAAACATAAATGATTTGTTTACAATGCTATATTTATCTATTCTAGAATACACGCCTAATGAGAACATGTCTAGTAATTCTTAACACAAAAAAACACATGAAAGAAAAAGAGTTTGTATACATAATAAATTATTACTATGAGTTAGTAATTAGAATGAAGTTGTATTGATTAATTCTGTAAATTCTAAAGGTTCAATGAACAGACGAGGGATTTATAAAGAAAGAAAGCCTGAAAAGAAATATAAAGAAATGAACATTCTAAGTTATTGCTTATTGAATCTTTCTTTCGCTATCGTGAACCAGCTACACAGTAACAACAAATCATTTTGTTTCAATATTTGCTACTTAAAAATTATTTAGTTCTTATTATACTTAAAAAAGTTCTCATGGACCGAAACAATTGTAGTTTTACTCATTAACATTTTATTCACCTATTCACGTGATTCACCTCTTCTGACTAGAGGCAACGTGCTACCCAGGCGATTATATTATATTTGCTATGTGAAAAAAAAACATTGACACAATAATGGGTCTTTAGGAACTGACAGTTAACGATGCATGTCGGTTGGTTGCAACAAAGCATTTGAACTGTATTCATTCATATGTTATTTTACATGCAAATAATACTGTACTTCCATGCATGAACACAGTTATGTAGAAATTTGCTCTAAGTTCAACCCTTAAAATATGGAAATATCAAAACAAATAATGAAACTACATTGGTATGTAATAAGTCACTCACATGTAATATGTCTAGCGTAAAAGCAATCTAATGCGAAAAACGTTCTGTGTCTCGAGAAACATTCTTTCAACTTCAACTAAATAACGTAAGGTACTGTACAAAGAGGAATATGTGGCAAAGAGATATGATGAAAAAGTAAAGCGTTTCGGAATGTTGCATACAACACAAGAAACTATTATGGTAATATGAACCATGTAATTTATATGGAATTCAATAGACATATTAGTGCTTCTAGTTTTTTTTTTTTTTTTTTTTTTTTTTTTTTTTTTTATAAGGGAGAGGAGGTAAAAATGCTTTTACGCACACAGGTAGCCAGCCTGTAGTGTGAGACTCCTGAGCTTGTCAGACTACTCACTAAAAAAAACCCCTCTACTCTGTTGGACACAGACCTGGGATTGTTTGTCACATTACTTCAGGTCAGGTCAACGTGTGACCTAAGCCCTCAGGGCTCGCGCCGTTTCTGGCATTCAATTTCTTTATGACCTAGACTGCATCTCGGTCAAGCTCTAGCTTCTTTGTGCGGAGAATATCCTGGACGAAATGTGACATACAGGTCCAATTGTCCTCACCCTCCGTCATCATCGGAATGACCGTGTCCACCAACAACTGCCCTACATGTTGTTCAGCCTCCAGGCGGGAACCTTCCCAACGCTGGCAGCGGAAGAAGGTGTGCTCCGCGTCGTCGGGAGTGCCTGGGCAGTAGATGCAATCGGGTGACACGGCTTTGCCCATCCTGAACAGGTACGACCGAAAAAACCCGTGACCTGTCAGAAACTGGGTAAGGTAATAGTCCACCTCACCATACCGTCGGTCAACCCATGGTTGGACTTGCTGAATCAGTCTCCTGGTCCAGCGTCCCCGCGACTCCTGTTCCCAGCTCTCCTGCCAGAGCTGGTAGGTGCGGTTGCGCTCCTCCATTTTTGCATGGTCCTCTCCACGCCGCTGATAAATCGCTTTCCTCTCCGCCGCCAAAAGTTTGACGGGGATTACTCCAGCAACCACCAAGATGGCAGGTTCAGACACTGTTCGGTAGGCGGATGCTACCCTGAGTGCTGCCTGACGCTGCACTCTGGCAAGCCGCATCCTATACACCTCCTTATTGAGCGCGTCTGCCCACACCTCCGCACCATACAGGAGCACAGACTGAACTGTAGACATCAACAGCCTTCTGCGACTGGAACGAGGACCTCCGACATTGGCCATTAACCGGCTAAGAGAAGAGATAACCTTAGCGGCCTTGTCCGCTGTTCGGAATATCTGGTCCCGCCAGCTAAGCTTAGAGTCCACCATGACACCAAGATACTTGGCGGCACGAACGGACTGGACTTCGACGTCCCCCACCCACAACGGCACAATGGTGTCAATCCGCTTTTTGGTCAGAATCACGATCTCAGTTTTGTTCAGCGCGAGTGAGAGACCGTGATCTGCCATCCATGCGTTTATAGTTCGCATGACTCGGTTTAATTTTAGCTGGGCCAGCTCAACACTACGAGCAGCTATTTTAGTGCTTCTAGTGGTGTAAAGGGACACTTAAATAACTGTCTGTGACAAGAAATTAAAGTTGCTATGTAAAATAAACGGTTCATTCCTTGGCTAGCTAATCGACTGTTTTTGCAGCTATGGGCCATTTTCGAAAAAAATAATGAGTGATTAAATGTTTTTCCTCAAATAGTAGTATGCATATAAACATATGAAAAAAACAATGTTTGGTACATTTTCTGTGCTAGCATTCTTTACAGATTTAATCATAAATTATAATATAAGTGACAGAGGAAGAAGGAGTTTGGAAGACTTTGGAGAAACAAGTAATGTGAATGAAAGGGAAGCCTAGAGTTGATTTTTGGAGGACCTAAATTAAGTAAAATCCCAGGACAGGGTCTCATACTGACCGAGGTAAACATTGTCAAGCAATTCCACCAACTTTTGCCGCCCTTTTCCAGGCTTTCTACTGTAAAAATCCTTGGGTAAATTCATCTCGGTACATTCAACCTATTAACACTATTGAGTTTTTACAGGGGTGTTTTAAATAACCATGATAACAAAACATAATTGTAATATATTTTCGAAAATAGGTTAACGATAAAAATTGTATAGCTTAATATTTAGTATGATAATTTTTTAGAAGGGCATTTCATGTTTTGCACAAAAGTATATACAATAATTATTTATGAAATTTAATTATAAAAATAATTTACAGACTTTAACTTGACATGTAACATTGGTGTTCATTTGTCTCACAGGTTTCCAATTTTTGAATCTCTAAAATCTTATGCTAGCTACTATTTTGGAACATATTGCAGAACATTAGGAATTTGCTGTCGCTGGTGTTAGTTATTTTTTTACAGTCTTCAAGCTATAAGTTCATCCTTTTTTATTTAGTAAAAAATCATTGGAAAGTCATTGAATTGGTTATATAGGACTAATCATTCAATATTGGCCAAAAATAGGTATTAATGAGTAAGGGGCGTTAGAAACTTTGACCCGTATAAATAGTTTAAAGTTTGATAATGTTTAATATTTATTTATTTATTTATTTATTGAACACCAATGGCAAACACCATTTTAAAAGTAGCTACAAATAGGAAAATATTATAAAAATTAATAATTAACAGAGGATAATAATTCACTTCCATGCATGAACACATCAAAACATCAAAACACATGAATACTGAGAATTCACCAAAAGCTATCTGTCGTCCACTCTTAATTTGTTCATTGACTGTCATATATACGTGGTTTTCGTTTTTTATGCTTAATCACGAATAATAGAAAAGAAACGGCATGGATCATAAGCATAAAACAACTGATGCCACTGGCTCGAAAGAAAACATGATTTAACATTCATTAAAGGAACTGGCCAAACCATATGTTAAGAGTCGGCTGCACCACCAGCCTTCTTTGATTTTCTAACGGCAATGATAATGGTTGAAGCATAATACAGCATTGTTTATTAATATAAAAAAATCAAAATATCTCTATTTAAAGCTATTGAAACCGCGGATGTGATTTGTTGTCTAATTTTAAATTTCAATAGTTATTATTTTGTCTAACTACATAAATTCGGATCGACTTAAACTGTGATTGTTTTCAACCTGTAAAACAAAAGTTTTCAAAATTCGAAAAGCAATTTACACGGAAAATATATTTTAAATTCACATAAAATTTTCTGTTCGGTAAGCAAGCTTATGGTGCATGATTAATATGCTTCAACGTGAACACATGCTTTTGTTGATCGGCGCTAGGACAACCATTCTGGCATCTGACGGTCAACAACAATACAAAACTATTGACTCCTCTGCCGACTCTTAATGTTATTAGTATAGTGTTCGAGCCAGTTATATAATTATTTTTAAGTTTATGATCATACAGTTTCTGTTCTAATATTCGTGTACTGAATTATTCAAATTTGTAATTAAATCAGCATTCAGCTGTTATCTGATAAAGTGTAATTCAGTGTAGTTACAAATATAGCACTTTTTTAAATGAGTTAGATAAATTACAAATCGTTTTTCAAGCATCTCACTTAATTAACCATTATTTACTTACATAACCCCACCATTTGTCGTATGTCTACGCGTGTTTGATCCCATGTGTTTGAGAACTAAAGACATAAATTCTGCACCGTAAAGACGCCACAATAATATATCTTAGTAACACGTCCACAGACAGTAAGTATACGGTTGGGTCTCACTTACATTTAATACTTTTTTTGTATTCTGGTGGTTGATATGTATGGAAAGGTCTCGTATTTAAATAAGTATATTTATTCTTAGTAAAATATACTTCTTTGGTCGAACCTACAGAACATATGCTTAGCGAAGTTGTACAAGTATAGTCAAAACCGTCGCACTAAGTAAGTTCTAAATTGTCGAAGTTGTAATTGAAGCGAAAATGTTATTGAATCTATAAGTAACTTATACATGTATTAAAAATACTTTGGTCACTTTAATAAAAATATTCCTAAACGCTGGTTCAAATAACCTATATTACCCTTTAGTGGAATTAAAAATAATTCCTTTTATAAATATGTGTATTGAGAGTAAAATAAGCTCTAGACGTTTTTGAAAACAAACAAATCTCGTAATAGGCTATTTAGTGAAAAACAAATCAGAGAAGACATATTTATTGAAACGAGGGTTCTTGAAGTTATTGCTTATTGGATCTTTTGAGAGAAATTCTTTCCTTAACGTAAAACCAATACAACCACTGTAAACAACCGTTCGCCTGTTGCTAAGGTTGTGCTATCGTAGGTCGAGTTGTTTAGTGAGCATTTAATTTAAAAAATTCTTATTTTTAAAATAGGCAAAAGCGAGAGTTCTTCTAATATACATGTTTAACATTTTGCAGTTTTTATATTCTAGGATCAGACAAACTACCAGGTCTAAATCATTTTGTTCCAAAAATCATTTCAGTTCCCAATACACAAACCTGTAACTAGGCATCTTTGTTACTTTATCAATATCAACGAACACTTCGTAATTTAAGCCAAATATGAATTCAGTGTGAGTTTATAATGGAGTTAGGTGATCTGTACAGCTTTGTAACTGAAAAATACTAGCTGCTTAGCCAGGACCATTTAATGAAATCGCCATATCAATGGCATTTGGACTCAGCTTAGAACCATCAAAAAGCCACTGATTTAAAGACAAGTAAATAGCTATGGTTCATTTGTCATTTGTATTTTTAATCTGAACCCTAAAATATTAAACTAAACTTTATTACTGTTAACATAGTACATCCAAATCAATCAACACAGTCCATGTAATCAATGTGTAATTAATGTACAAGATATTATATCAGCATCTCAGCAACTTACAAGGACTGATACCCAATGCACATGTAATGATGCCTAATGATGTAGTGTGAGTGACTTATCAGACTGTCAGTAGAGTTAATGATGTGTGTTTGTCACTGTGAAGTGGTAATGATAATGACTGTAGGCTTTGATCATTACATTTTAATGACAGAAATGATGTGATATTATGCGTAATGTTATTTAGATTCACAGTCAGGTTAGCTATGTTATTATTTAGTAAACACAAGTGTTGTTATTATTGATTAATTTTTTATTTATCTTAGTTAAACTGATTACTTATACATAGTGTTTTGTGAAAACAAAATATTTACTGGGTTTTCAGTAGAAACAGACGAATGGAAAAAAGAATATCAATATTAACTGAGATGTTGAACCCGTTTGTAACACTAGTTTACAAAACAAACGGAGAGAACAAACACAAACCACGAATGAAAAATATTTTCATGTTGTTCATTTTATGTTAGACGTGTTTACATAAACTGAAATCACTCCTGTATGTGGTGATTTATTAGGAACATACAGACAATTATTTAGGTAGTTTAAACAACAAATTTCGATCAGTTCATAGGACTATGTATGTATATATTTGCTTGATATAAGTAAAAAATAACATTTACCTGTAGGTAGGGCTAAAATAGAATCTATCATTTTATGAAAATATTGTTCTGTTACGTTAAAATGTCAATAAACTACAAACTGCAGTTGATTTTCCATAGAATAGAGTTAACGTAATGTACTTTGATAAAATTGATTCTACGTTTGAGTTTATTTCAATGATAAGAGTTCGCAAAGAGTTTAATGTTGTAATCTGTTTTGTTTTTCCAATATATAAAAAGTCATAGATTATTCGATAATATGGAAGGTTGAAAAATATAAATAGCCCAAAAGTTTGATCCCGAAAACATTAAACAAATAGGAGCAAGTATGTTTTTCAAAATACACAAGCTATTATAAATCACATCGTATGATGTAAATGACGAAAATATACATTTTAAAACCACATAACGACTTTTATACAGTGCATCAATTCAGCCTTGTTATAAATATATCGCTTGTGAGTTCATTCTACAATTGATATTTATAATGAGGTAAATCTGAAAAGACCTGCTGAGCCCTACGTAAAAATACATTCACTACAGAATAAGATGTGTTGCAGATGTAAAAAAATTGAAGAGTTTTTAAGTCACTTGGACCGCTTCTAGTTAGGAAAACTCAAGTAGAGTTATTATTGTGTATTATTATGTTAAAACTACCAAAAAATACATTGGCACTTGGTTAAGTACTTGCTTGTGAAATTGCAAACGGTATTGTGGTCAAAATTCATTTGGCATGTTTAAAGAAATAAAATATGCAAAGAAACGGGTGAATGAAAGCGTTCATATCGTTAAACCTTTTTAAAGCATAGGAGTAGCAATATTTTAATAATATATTATTGTCAAAGCTACGCAGTTCACTTTATTTCATTCATAAAAAATCATCCGGCATTTATATTTGGCTTTAAAAAGTTCAAAAACTTAAATTATGGTCATTCATTAAAAGGCAAATAATATCAAAAATTCTGCTCATGAATTACATCAAAATTATACTACTGTATTTCATACATTTAGCACATCAAATGCATAATCCCAATCATAAAACAACTAATTTAGATGTATACAGACAATAACAAATAATTTCAAGATGTAACAGAGTAAAAATTACGATAAGTCATTTTATTTATTAAAAGAGCTAAAATGAAGAGCAATAACACGTTAAGGTTGTTAATAGTTGCAAGAAACGTATTGAAATCGACGTTTCTTGGAGTTATTGCTTATTGAATCCCCGATTGGAATTCTTTCTGAGCTGCAATCTAATAACATAAATACTTGCACACGTGAAGACGGCTTCTTCAAAGACTTGTTAATTTTGATACAAAAAATTGGAACTAATCTTGTTGTGCGTGGATAAAATTATTCTTATTTAGCAAAGGTTGTCACCAATCTTGCGTTAAAAAAATGTTTTAAAAAACTAAGTACTGATTCTAAAATTTTCCTTACGTAATTATTTTCGCCGATTTTGCTGTCACTTGTGTTCCCTTTCTGCAAAAACCATCATCATTAGGCCTTTAAATTAAGAACGTACATATTATAAGTTAGTAATAATTGAACTTACAGTTAATTATATAATAATCATAGTTTCTAGAGTTCTTGATTCATCCTAAAATCCGAACAATTAGGCTAATAATGTGACTGTAAAATTAATTTAAAATACCAAATCATATACATACTGTTATTTGTTCATACGAATAGTAAAGGTTTAGTAAAATAGGTTTCTCTGACATATTGAACTAGATTATAGTAGTTCTTTAAAATCGAAATACAAGTTTTAAACGTCTATTTCCCTGTATAAAATTTATTCCATAAGGAGTCATCTTTGTATAGTTAATAGTAGTTGTTTGATGTATTAACTAGTTAGTGACAGCACATGAGTCGTATGTTTGATTGCTTAATTATCTCAAGCCTCAACACGGTTACTGATAACTCTGTAAGCCGCATACAACGATCATACATCGTTAACGTCTCGAGATCGCTTTGTACATTAACTGTGCTTGATCAAACCAAATACAAACTATTTTACTTCACTTTGACCTTAAATATTATATATTGAAAATTGATTGGTTTATCACAATTGTGGTCCAAAATTGGCAACCCCTTTACAAAAAATCATACCGTTGGACTATCAATCATTAGTAGGTATCTAACGACAGGTCGAAGGTAGATAGTAACAAGACCAAGGCTACGGCCATTCCTTTATACAAAGTATTTAATTAGGGTTTAAGGTATCAGTCGAAAAAAGAATGTATGTACAATGTACAATGTATGAATGTACAAACGTGTTAATCTACGTTTATTCAAATGAGTTCACGAAACAGTATGATCTGTCAATGGGGGTGGAGTTTTATGGGGTGAAAATTAAATGTTCCAATTATTGGCCTTCAATTTGTGTGGCACTTTGCTACCCACGAGAGAAATGTTTATGCACGAGCCGTTGGTTAGTGTGGAAAGTTTTTCAAGTGCAGCAAAGGAAGTTTGCGCTCGTGTTACACATTACATTTTTCATACAGTTACTATAATCATATAAATAATTAGTCTTTCAACCACTGTACAACACGTTTTTAGGGTAGGTTAAATCCAAACATTTGACGAAATGGGTAACGCTGCACTAGCTGATCTCAGTCAGTCGTAATATCTTTAAGTTTTGCCAACTTATTTTCAAGCGTACACGGATTACGTGCATAATAAAAGCACGCTGTTTTGTGTGGTTTGGATGGAATACTACTACAATCCGTGCAAGGAAGCCCACTTTGTCGAGTGACTCTAGGGAAAAAATATTTGCAAATCATTCCATGAACTTTGAACATTTTAAAGTTCATTCGCTTAAAGGATTTTCTTGGACGATTTACGAATATTTAAAAGTTACAAATTGGGATTTTTTAAGTGAATTTATATTTTAGAAAATATACTCCTGCTGCAATGCTAGTTATTCTACTAGGCCTAGTTAGTGCCTTGGTAATCAAGATTGCGTTACCAAGCTACAGTTTGCACAACTCCCTTGGAAATAATCACAGCCGGAATGGTTCGTGATTCTTCCCTGTAGGATTGTGATGTACAACGGTCTTAAATCTGGAAAAATATAAGACAACTTGCAATATCTTTTTGATTTTGAGAATTATATTTTAATAATTTTTTTTACATTACTTGGCTTATGTATTCGTAACAATAGGTTTCTTTTTATTTATTTCAATTTCAAGAATCAAAAATATTAAATGAAAGACTGGGAGTTATTATAAGGAGAATTTCCAGTTAAGGTAGAGTTTAATTATAAATATATAATTTAATATAATTCTGCACTTGAATACTAATTTTCTATTTGTTGTTGTTAGTTGCCTACCTTCATTATAAGGCTTTTGTTTTTCATTTATAGCAAACAGTGTTTTAAGTGTTTTTTGCATATTAAAGGAGTGCCGATAGTAAAATAATTAAAACTATGAAAATCCATTCTTGGTTGGAAAAAACTATTTACCTTCGACGGGGAATTCTCTAAATAAATTCCTTAAGTGTTACTACATTAGCATCATTGATAATAGTTTTCTAGTAAAAAATAAGTAACCTTTAGCGGAATTGTACAGTTCAAAGAAATGACTAATTGAGGGTTACTAAGACGAATTGAAAACTCATTCTATATCCTCTTCCTTTAAAGGTAAAGAGGCAGTCATAAGATTATTATTACATTCCGAAATAATTAGATGCGTATTTACCTTCTGTAAGTGATTATTGTAAACTACCAAGCCAGATCCAGAAGGAGACGGTAACACAGCCATAAAGACCGCAGTAAACGTATTATCTGTTTACGTTTACAAAAGTTCTTGTTTCATTTCACGAGATAAAACCGATAACGAAAACATCCTAAAATGTTCCGTTATATCGTTGACTGTGAATCCGTTATATGATCTGTAGCGAAGTGACGTATTTTTGTCTCGACGCCGCTTTGGAATTGAATGGTTGTATCATACATACAGGGTGTATAAAGTCCCGCACGGGCTTAATATTTTCTAAACGTCAACAGATAAATCAATAAGATTTGGTACATCAACGCCACACCTAAAATCTACTTTTTCAAGGAACTATCAATTTCTGTCATATCATGGGGACGTCCCGCAAGGAGTTGGAAGGAAATCTTAAATATAAGCATAGGTTGGCATGTACATCAAATTAAAGGTCTTTACTAGCAGAATATAATGCCGCAAAATTGAACTCAAACGGACAACCGAGCCAATAATGACAGTTGTTCAAAGATTAATTTAATTTGCATTGCTATTATACGCTTACTCCTCAGGGGCCACAGCCCTAGGAATCGGAAGAAAATTGTTAACGTAAGCATAGGTCGATATGCACATAAAAAAGAACGCCTGAGTAAAAAATGGCAGTCGTCCAAAGATTCAAAATGGCGGATTCAAGAAATCTTTGAACGGCTGCCATTTTGCGCAGGATCAACCTTTTGAAGTGCGGTTTGCGGCATTGTATTCCACCAAAAAAGACCTTTCATTTAATGTGTGGTATTGGTGTACCAAATCTTATTGATTTATCTGTTGTCGTTTATAAAATATTATGCCCGTGTGGGACTTTATATACACCCTGTATATGATTGTAGAGATAAACAATGTAGCTAAAATCTCTTAAAACCCCTGAGGAAGGTAAATTTTGCCTAACAGCATAAAACTGGGGTACGCTGATACGCCTTGATATGCGGGGCGAGTTCATTAATATTCATCGGGTTTATGACTCTGACTTACTCTCTTCTCCCCTTGCAGCAAGTCAGTATTGGCAATTCGTAGTTAATTGTATCTGTAAGGTAATAGTCATTACAATTAATGTGATATAATATGTTTACAGCAGGGGGATTCTTAAGTTCTTTTTATGTGGTCTTGTTATCTAACGTCGACATATTGTTGTAGTTGATTGTAGTCAAGATTCAGAGACTACTCTCCCACAAAACTATAGTCCTTCCTGTAATGATTAAGCGGAAGGGCAAAAATAATATTAATGGTGTTTATTTAATGTAGTATCTATTATATTAACATGTGATACGAAAAATTGAGTAAGTTAACGCAAAAACTATTACGTAGAATATATTGTGAGAATATAAATTCAAATGTTCAATCTCTTTGATCCCACAGACATATTACTGATTAGATCTGTGGACAAGTTATGTAGAAAGAATATTTTGACAAATGTGTTCAAAAAGCAATATTATGAATACAAATAAGGCTATAACACACTACAGTTTCTAGAGCACATCGACGGATGGTCTATTACACACTGTAACCTACATGTCTACAGACCATTGGAGCATGAGGTCAACCGTTGTGTCTGTTTAGAGAACATCAGGGTAATTATTTGATGTTGTTTATGCTCCAATAATGACGTTTCGTACAACTCCAGGAATGGAGTAGGGTGGTGATAAAATAAGGGGTATTTATTCGTAATTCGAATTACTGCATGATAACTGTTGCAGCCGCTATAACATCTTGAAAAGAATCTGATTTGAGTGAGTTTTAACAATTTAACTTTTGTTTGCAGGAAGTCACTAAATCAACACACGCTATGTCACATTTTGTGGCCGGTGGAAGACAAGTTATCGTGGATTTTTCCTAAGGTAAGTGTTAATACTATTTAGTACGTACTGTTATCGTATGTTAAACAAAATTTTATGAATTTCCTGTACAAGACGAACCTGTAGTTAAAGTGGAGATTTGTGTTATTATTATGCTTAAACAAACATGTTACATCATACATTAGGGCCTGAACAATGTTTTGGGATCTTAAATTCTTGAAATAAATCCTAGATATGTAAATCTTTTATTTGGAATCCACCAACGTCGAAAAGAAAACTGTTTTATGCTCCCAGGTGAATGCAATTTTCTAAACTTTCAAAATTATTGGTATTCAATGATCGACTTGACAACATAAGTGCAAAATTCTAGCTTGTGTACTTAAGGAATTAACACCAACGCCCTATTTTTTTTCACGTTATTTATAAAACCGGAGATATTTCATTTTGGCTACCTATTGTTCCGAAAGACCGTTACAAATTTTGCATCAAGTATTATTCTTTAGATGTGTCTTAACTGGTTGTTATAACTTTTTATTTTGTATACCATGCAATTCTGAGGTCATACTCCATTTTAGCGAGGGTAAATAGATCTTATAAAGCATAAACTAACTCGATATCTGGGTTAAAACGTTATTAGGATACATTTAAGTTCCCTAATATTTTAGTGTTTTAAATTACATCGAGTACCAATAGTTCAAAACAAGATCACTTAAAGTAAGTAAGTTAAGACAGAGCTTAGACACATAGTTTCCTAACCAAACACTTTGCTATCCTTACACATTGAAACGTACAAAAAACGTTCACTGTGATTGATGCAAGCTAAGTTATATTGATAATAACGTAACGAAGTTTGATAACTAATATCATTCACAAAATCTTTACGAATATCATTTACAATAATTGACAACAGTCTACTAACTTAGTTCTTTCTAGTATTCTTAAAAATGAGTACCTTGAAGAAAACCATAGTTTCATTTGGTAATGGTTTAGCTGGCAGTATCTCCCATAAAATTAAACGATCTCATCCGACAATCGATAGACCTAGATAAACAGCGATTTCTGTTTAAAGGCCTCCAAAAGATATAACTATTCACGACATAGGACTTTACTTCATCATTAGCGGATATTCAATTTTTTTACACACAGCACTTTATTAGATCACCGGGCAAATACTACTTTTAAAGTACTTTCATGTACATGCTTACCTTAAACATATATCTTTGAGATAAGGTAAATATTGTAAAACCCTATAATCAAGTAGTAGGAGATTGTTAATCAAGGCAACCACTTACTTCTCTGTGTGACAATGGTTAAGGTTTCCAACCATTCGTAAACATCTGCACAAAAAAAAGTTAACGTAGCTCCAACCGTAGTTTGTGCCACATATTCACATTTCTCTACTGTTGGTCAACTTAATTACTTATAACTCGTTATGGAACATTGTTTATTAATGTTTGTTGTTATTAATTGTTTTTGTGGAACAAATGTTTATATACAAATAATAACTCACTTTATGGAACCTAGACCCGAAAGCATAAAGGTAAAATTAATACTATGACTCAGTTATCCTACAGTTAAGTAGCTATTTGTCTCCCTAAGTCCTGACTTCACTTCTAGGACGCTAGGCTCAAGTTATGTGAAGTGTATACATAACCTGGACCTTGGAGACCGAAGCCTCTCGCTCTTCTATTACACCTAGTCGCTTCTCGAGGTTAATGGCTGACTTACCTGTTGGAAATAAAGCTAAAATACCGTGTTTCCAGAAGTCTTAACAAGAAGGCTATGGTAAAAGCTTATTCCATATTGGCAAAACACTAAAATTTGTCTGCGGTTATTAAAGACACCGCATTTTACGACAAGGGTGGGTGCAAACAGGAAGAATTACCCTAAATTGGGAAAAATAACAATGTATTATACCCATCTGAGACCGTACCGGATCTCTGGAAACTTTACGGTGCGTCGACGTGCTGCAAAGATTTATTATTGCGGCGTCTTCACAGTCGCAGAATTTATGCCTTTAGTTCTCAAACAGATGGGATTCAAACACACATATGACGTCATGTGTAGCTAAATCATACAATATATAGATTCTGTTCAATCCTTTAAGTCGTAACATAACTGTCGTTTTAATATAACATTATTATTATTATTATTCTCCTTGGCAAAAAGTGTTAATTAAGTCGCATCTAATGTTTGGAGAAATGTTAACATATATTTTAAAACCGACAACTAGGGCTTATTATGAATGTCAAATTTTATTATAGATGGATACTTAGCTTTAAACCCTCTTTACATTCTTTGAAGTGAGGTATAAATGATGCTTAGTGACGCCATCAATGTTAATCAGACTCTAAACACACTTGCGTCATTGACTGTTGACTGTTGATAAGTTGCTTGTGATTTGCAACATTGCTACATTACGTCACTACATGTTACATTAAATAGAGATTAGGATAGAAACGACTCTATGAGTAGTGTTGTTGCCAATGATGCATGTAACCAATAGTTGAGCAGACTATACATAGTTGCCAAGTTGTTTATGTGTTTTTGGAGAACATTAAAATAATGTGATTAGTTTTGTCCTCCATGTATTATTGAGCAGGATGAGTATGAGGTCACTATTTTCTATAAGTGGTTAGTGATTGCTAATGCTGCATGTATATATTTGAACGGAATAAATTAGGTGGAATTATAATTCTCGAGTGTGGCAGATTGCGTGAAAATACAATGATATATTTTGTTCTTACTGTCTACTCAATCAAAGGTGATACAGCTCTACGGCCGTTATGGACTACAACGCTCCTGGATGGAGTTATCTCCGAAACGGCCGTAGTACGATAAAGCCTCTGATTTCGTAGATGGTAAGAAAAAATATATTATTAAGTTTGAATTATTACCTTGCTTGCTAAGTTGTTAATTTTTCGTGAAAACTTTGCTAAAATTGATATTTGGTTTCTCATAACATAATCTTGGCAAATGTTATTTACGATCTAAATTAGTTCTAATTTTATTGAAACCAGGAATGAATTTTACTAACGAGTATGTGATTTATGAGTTAAAAGCAATTCTTTGTAAGAAATAGTCGCTCAAAATAGTATCACAATTAATTGAGTTTCTTATTACACTTTACCTCTAAAGCCTCTATTGATAGAACGTGTCTTATAATCAGGTCAATGGAAAGACAGGTCTCACTCTAACTAGTTTATCCATAGAAGTCAATTCGAACTGGCTTCTACAGTTTGTATCAGGTTAATGCTTGTATTTTGCTTTATAATAGGAATTAGTAAAACATTTTTGTGTGAAGAAATACATCATTCAATTATTAAATATGTCACACATCTAAACGACTTTGGATTGTTATCTTGTTATATTACATATATGTATTAAGTGTAATACGCATGATAGGCCTATAGCACAAAAATGGAGATCATGACTACGCTGGAATAAAATACAAACTACCATAGTCTTTGTAACACCTTTCTTCCTAACACATTACATTTCAAAGACTACATTTTTGGAATGCAGAAGTTGCATTTATCAAATACAGTTGATGACATTCTCAAAGGAAGATTGACTACCTCTAATATTACTTTTTAAATTAAGGGCGAGTGAATTAAAACCATATTGTATACTAGCATATATTTAATTAGATATTTACCGTAAGTGTAATGTATGTTTGTACTTTGTTATTTACTTTCCGCAAATTAACTCGTGCAACGCAGTTATATACTTTTTAATCTGTTCAAAAAATGTTTCCTACACATCCAATATTGACGCTGTTAATCAGGAACAAAAGGTTTAACTCGTCAATGTTCTATTTCTCAACATTGACTGGTACTTTTAATGCATTAGGGTGAAGTATGTTGTTTAGAGTATAAATTTGTTGAGTTGGCAACAGTCAGTGTGAATTAGCTGGAGCTCCTGACAGTGTTTACTTCGGCCGGCAAAAATCCCTGTCTTGGGATTGTACTTAACTTCAGTCCTCCGAAAATCAACTCGGCTTTTCTCTCTTGAGTTATCCTTACAAGTTTTTCTCGACTTTTTTAAAATTCTCTTGTTTCTCAACTTAAAAATAACATTATCATTGACCCTTAACATACATACGTTGTTCCCAGTTCAATATTACAATGTGTTATCATTTGGTAGAAATAAATGGATATATACAACTTTCAATTGTGACAGTTTATGGCACAAAAGCCCAGTCTTTAAGAGTGGTTGCTATAGAGTACGATGGCACTACTCTATTATTTCTAAACATAAATTTGATTAAAATTCAGTTACAACTACTGAAATACGTTACAATATGTCAATAAATAATTAATTATTAACATAATAACCCTGCCGCAGCAAACCTTAACATAATTTTTTTATTTAGACTATTCTTCTCTTAATGTTCTTTGTAGGCTTTGCACCCCTTAACAATCTGTAACCCGTAGCCTGAAACGTGTAATCGGATAGTGTTGAAATAGTATCAACCAATGCTGAACTCCTTTTAAATTGTCCCAACTAGAAGCGGTTCAAGTGGCTTAAGTCCTTCAATTTGTAAACATCTCCAAAACATCTTATTCTGTAGTGATTGTATTTTTAAGTGGGGCTCAGCACGTCTTTTCAGATCTACCTCATTATAAATATCAACTGTTGAAACCCTTAAGCAAAATATTTATAACGAGGCTGCGTTGGTGTTGCTGTACAATTGGAATGCTATACTTGATTTCGTAAGTAGTTATTATATTTAATTGTTAATACTACTCATTTAAAGTCAAATCAATTTTTGTGTTAAGGTAATTAATAATACAAAAATAAATGTAGTAAGGACCGATACAAATCTCAGCAATACAAATCACAATTCCTGCGTAAATTTATATGTGGACATAATATGATATTATGATATTATCACACCACTTCTTGCTATTAAGTAATGAAATAAGCTTGCAATCATTACCGATAGATTAGACACTCTACAATTAACACAAAATATATAACTCTAATGACGAACATGCTTCATTAACTCTACTGACAGCTGATAAGTCACTTACACTGCTTTATCATTAAGGACTGTTCACACCGGCGTAGCCAGACGTATTAATACTTTTTCGGAATACGTAGCTGACGTAGCTCTTAATGTAATTCATAGAGAGTGTTCACACCGACGTATTAATACGTGAGCTACGGAAGCTACGGCGCTGCCGCTACGCCGGCTAGCTACGCGTAGCTCGCATAGCCGAATACGCGCATGCGCACTAGCACACCGGACTGTCACCGCCACCCTCCCTCCACCTTATAATTAATTTATTAAGCGGTACATGTTGGATTATAACACAAAAATTTAGAATCACTTAAAAAAAATCAATAAATCACTATAACATAACAACCTTAAGAAAACTTTATATGATCAATATAATAATACTTCATCATACGAGTACCTAATGTTCACTAACATTTTGCTTGTAAATCTCCTTATCAAAAAAGTCGTCTTTCTTAATATGGTTTATTATGGTTCATATTGTGGGCTGATATTTATGAAACATTAATGAATTATTTTTAGACATAGGCCTACGTCTTACTTACACCAAAGAATATTTTATTATGTAATCCATGGATGAGCAAAATTATTGCATGTTTTCTGATAGTATTTATTTTATACTATAATATAGCACAAGTCTTATAGTCTACTATATACGGCCTAAAATTAGAATGAAACATTTTTGTCAACATTAAGTCATTAATAAACAGACTTTTCAGCGTACTATAAAAGCTGCAATTGAACCGTGACAATCTTAACTGAAATCCATAAAACGCTTATAAAAATAAACAATAAAATTACCAAATATAAAATAATATAATAAAATAATATAATAAAATAAACAAACAACAGCCGGCTCACCGGCTACGTAGCCGTCAGACGTAGCTGCGGTGTGAACAGTGCACGGGCAACGTATTAATACACCGAATACGTCTGCAGACGTCGGGCTACGCCGGTGTGAACAGGCCTTTACGTACACAGTCCCCAGTCCCTTAGATACATTAGTTGAGATAATGATTATACACATTTTAATATTCTTTCCAGTGGTTACTGTAATACGAAGTCTGAAAAGACATACTTTTATTCATTTTAAAAAGGAGAGTCGTTTAAAGAATCGATTAAATTTTATATTTAGTTATTTTTAAATTTAGGGACAATCAAATTAATTTTTACGTACTACTAAATCTAGTGAAAAGTGTAGTAGTTGGAACCTGTCGAAGATTCCTATGTGACGAATATTATGATTATGATTTTACTTTTGAGTATGATGTTGATGCCAGTCTCCAAAACTTTACTTGAGGTCGTCATAAAAAAAACGTACCGACATACCTTAATTGCGGCGATTGTCAATATTTAACCACTTAGATCTTGTTGATGAAAGTTATAGGAAAAATTACAATATACCTTTTCCAAAATATTGCTACAACCTTACAGTTGTTTGGTAAAAAAGTAAAAAAAAACCCAATCTTTTATACAGTTGTAATGGTTTTATAATTAAATCGACATTTAGTTAAGCAACTATACAAATATGGAGATTGAAGATGCACGAGAAATCCACTTAACAGTACCACTTTACCGAAACGGCCATAAAACGTATCGTTAAAAGGAAATGTTCATTACTTTATTTGCCTAATATGTTTTTTTTTATACCGGTTACTTCAAGCCAATCTCTCTTTTAACTATTATGTAGTGGTAAAAACATTATTAACACATTTATTTATGTTTAGAACAAACTTAAGTTGTTAATTCATTACATTTTCAACTTCTCAAGTAGTTATACACATTTTGATGGGAATAAACATATAGCCTGATTGTAGAAATACCACATCTTTTTCCGGTAAAAAATTGAGATATCTACTAATTAGCATTAGTTTGAAGTTATAAGGTTCTTATATTCGCTAGACTAATATTCTATTAACTGTACAAATAAAAAGAACGGAAAGTAAATAAAAGAAACGTCTTATAACACTTAAAACATATATTTACGCTTATACTGTTACTCACAGAAGGTAAATATACAAAAAAGATGGTAAGTGGTTTATTTTTTGTGGTGGGTAAGATGTTTTTTTATTTACTTTCCGTAAATTTAATAACACGTACAATGCTGATCAAGGAATTATTTAAACAAAAATAACTTATCAGCTATTCTTCTGTAGCAGACGTATGTAAAAACTGTTATTTATCGTTTTGTACCTTCTGATTTAAATGATATCATATATATCAAATTAAGGAATATATATATATATATATATATATATATATATATTGTATTTCAAATAAATAATAAAAAAATCATATATTGTGTTATAAAAACTGGAGAAATTTTGTTTCGCTCAGTGACAGATTTATCAATTGAAAGTTTTTATCAATGGATTAAAAGATAACTCCATTGAAGATTCTACGAATGGGATTTTCTCTACCTTAGTAATGATAAATTTCCCTCTTTCTTAAAGAATACAAGAAACTAAGCACTCGATCACATTATATCTGTTGAAAAGTTTTAAGAAGATTGGATTGGATTGAAGCTACTAAGAAGGCTGCAAAAATGTAAAGCAAGTGTTTCTTTTAACGATGGATTTTACGATTCTCGTCTCACTCGTGAAAATGTTGGGTTTATTTCTCAAGTGTCTTCACCTCTCGCCTTTTATCTTGAGCACCTACTTGAAAAAGGTAACTGCTTTAGTTACATTAATGTTTATAAACGCAATCCTGTAAACTTCGAGATTCTGGAAATAAAACGTATTGTGGACCGAAAAGAGAGAATGTACAAACACATTGTTACTTAAATCCTTGTGGATTACAAACAATCAGAACATGGTTGAAGGGAAACTTTTTATGGTTTACTCAAACTTTTTTAAGATATTTTGAGTGAATACGTGACTGAATAAATATCACTGAACCAAAACCAAGAAGAAATCTTGTTAGGAATCGCCAATTATTTCCCCTTTTAATATGTTTGCCTGAAGGATTATGGGAACAATAGTGAAAATAATATGTTTTATAAATTATGTAAATGCAAATCATTTATAAATCAAGTTTCATGATTAAGATAACAAACCATACAAGCATTGTATCAATATTCAAACTGTCACATACTGACTGTGTGGCAAAGATCAATGTCAACATCATTACTTCAGTCGTTAAGCTATGTAACCGGTAGATTGATCAACTACAACGTTCTGATCGTTGTTATTATACTCAGGAGCATAGGATACACGACTCTATAATACATTAACAAATCTCTTGTCTCCATAACACTAATGTTATGAACAGTAACTTTCAAGAACCTCTCCTACTAATGTAATTTGAATGAATCTAATTAGATAATTTAATTATTTAGTATGTTGTTCATGGTAAGTTTCATTTTGGAGTTTCTTAGTGAAACTTCAATTTTTTATAGATTTATGTTGAATAATAAACCATAGCTTACTTCAACAAATTAAATTTTCTTTTCCAATTATATTTAGTTTCGCAGTTTCGGCGAGCGTACTATTTTAAACACGTAAACTATTGATTTGTTGTGTATTATTACATATTTCCTGTGTGTTTGATTCATGGCGGGATAATGTTTTATCCTTTAATTAACCTTGTTCTTGTTGATATCTTAAAATCTCATAATTTCATTAAACATCGTAAACATTTTTGTATCTAAGAAATTACCGTTTTTAAGCTTCACGATCGTTGTGGCTTCATTTAATTTTTATTCCATCTAAAAGTCTGATTAACCAAAATATGTATACATCTATAATATGTATATTAAGAACCCATTTACAAACACTTTTTTGTATATACTTCCAGGCCTTTCCTTTGATTTATAACCATTAGAAAAAATATATTTTAGAGTATTAAAACAATTTTGTTTAGTTGTAAAACCATTTTACGTGGAATAAAATTGTATAAAGTCCTGAAATTTAAAATAAAATGTCAAATTTCATTTTACAAATGTCTTCAATGAAGTTTCATCTCCTAATTCTTTTTGACGTGCTATATTGTCCTTTTGTATATGGGTTTGAATATCTTTTCCTATTATTTACATTACCTTGCCATTCTATTATACAGTGTGGTAGAAAAGTCCCGGAACGGTAAAATATTTAAAAAAAATAATGCAGATAGAGCTAAAATACTTTGTACAAAGTTACAGAGCATAAAACTGTTAAATATTTTAACACATATTTAGCAATAATTCATCAGGGGGACGGCCCCCAAGGAGTCTGAAGAAAATCTTAAATGGAAGCATAGGTCAATATGCACATCAAATTAAAGGTCTTTTTTTGTAAAATACAATGCCGCAAACCGCACTTCAAAGGGTTGATCCTGCGCAAAATGGCAGATCTTCAAAGATTTCTTGAATCCGCCATTTTGAATCTTTGAACGACTGCCATTTTTTACTCAGGCATTCTATTGAGCTTGAATTTAAGGCATCGTAATCTAAAAGTGAAGACCTTCAATTTGATGTGCATATCGACCTATTCTTACGTTAACAATTTTCTTCCGATTCCTAGGGCTGTGCCCCCTGAGGAGAAAGCGTATAATAGCAATGTAAATTAAATGAATCTTTGATCAACTGTCATTTTGCGCAAGATCAACCTTTTGAAGTGCGGTTTGCGGCATTATATTCTAAAAAAAATACCTTTAATTTGATGTGCATATTGACCTATGCTTCCATTTAAGATTTTCTTCTGACTCCTTGTGGGACGTCCCCCTGAAGAGTTATTTAATCACTGAATATGTGTTAAAATAGAGTTTTATGCCCTGTAACTTTGTACCAAGTATTTTAGCTCTATTTGCATTATATTTAAAAATATTTAACCATTCCGGGACTTTTCTACCACACTGTATTATACATTCCTTTACATATTAAAATTCCTGAGATTTCATAATTTTCAATAAATAGGATTGGTAATTTACTACTCATTAGAGCTAAGGCATAAGGCAGTGAGCTGGTTTAGACTTCGGTCTGTGAGGTCCTGGGTTCAAATGCCGTAAATCACCAAAAGAATATTCCTAAGTGATGTTTCCGCGATCCTCTAGGCCAAGCCTGTGAATGCAAATGAATGCATATTTAAATTATTGTAAAATTAATATACCGTAAATAAACAAATAAAGCCTAAAGTAATGTGAAAAACTATTCCGAACTAGAGCATGTAGAGCATTGAGAATAGAAAATTTAATAAATGTCTTAGGATATAGTTAATAGCAATAATATTTATGTCACAATTTAATGTTATTGATATATCTATGTATTTGTTATTGTGTAGTATTTTCATTTGATGTTTGCGACTCGGTCCCTGCACTCAAGCTTTGCTTCGCAGGGGCCTAACTTCAGAGTGTTTGATGTAAAAAATTACATGTAATGTTTCTTTTTCTGAATAAATAAATTAAATTGAAACTAAACAGTGATTATGTCAACTAAATCAAATACGCATATGAGCCCCCAAAAATTGTAATGATTGCATCACTATTAAGAATTCATTAATACATTCAAAACTACCGCTGTTGAAATTTATTGCAAATTATCACAACCTCTTTACATGATTAATTTGCTGAAGGAAAACATGCTCTTCTATAAATTCAGACCCATTCAATCGATATAAAAATAAAAGATGAAACAATACATCCATTTCAAAACGCCACGTCAGTATATCGGTAAAGGATTACCCAATTCATTTTGCTCTGCTGAGCGCACTTGTAAAAACTGAACGCGGGAAGTCGAGGTATAAATCGTAACGTTGGGGTGGGTTGGGTGGCGGTGGTGGAGGTATGAATGGATGTGGCGTCGGCGTCGCGTCGCCCCTGTCTGTATGCCGCCGTCTCGGCGCCAGTTGACGTCCGGGCGACGTCGAGACACGTACGTTACGTACGTACGTATCACGTCGGGCGTGTACAACGATGTGGTACTTGTGAACGTGTTGTGTGCAGAGTGACGTCACGGGTTTTGTAAACAACTAGAGATTTAGTTGTGAAGTGTGGCCACGTGTTAATAAATTGTTGTGGTTAGTTTTTAGAATGGGTGAACGGTTATATGTTTAATCTATAGATGGAATGTAGAGTAACCATTTGTATGATTAATTACAGATTGGAGTATTATAGATTTACTTCAATCTTTGTTTATCATTTTAATGTGTCATCTATACCTACTAGACCTTACTATAAGAAGTGAATAATTGTTTAACATTAGGACACACTATAGTGCAGTAAAATTCAAGTAATTGTCCATTAATTGAAAATAATACGAAAATGCATTAGGTTTTATTGAAAATAATAATAGGGGGAATATTTACAATTCGACTACGTTAAGTAGTGATAACTAACTTATTCACTAAGTAAACTTAAAAAGTTAAACTATATTTACTGTCAAAACTATTTATAAAAATGTACTTCTTGAAGTTTAATGGTATTAGTGTAATACGAAGTACGTGTTTAACAATTTATTCGTAAAGTCGAGCAAAAGTTAAAAACACTCAGTATATTTCATAATGCAAAGTAATGAGTTTTAAAGTTTGTTCCAGCTAATGAGAGTTAGTAAACAGTTCACTTCATCCACTAAATATCCGTTACAGAACTTGTAGTTTCATTGTCTTACTTAGTCAAGTGTTTTAAGTGAAAGTTAAAATATATTGTTTGGTAAACAAGTCATAGTGTTTAAAAGTACATTACAGAATGGAACATGACATTTATTCCTAATCAATTTACTGATGAACATTATTTGAGATATTTTAAAATTATTAAAGCACTTTTTTTTAATAATTTCTTGATTTCTAAAAAAATAAATTTGCTCATAGTGTGTTTGAGTTTAAGTAAGTTAACTTAAACGTAGGCGTTAACTTTACTATACAATACTTGAATCAGTTGTTTTCAATACCTTTAGAGAATTTAGGCCATATTTAATGTCTTAACTAGTGTAATGGTGTAATTTCTCTCATATAAACTTTCATGTACCGCTAAATATTCTTCTAATAAACTAACTGTAATAGGAAAAAAAGTTTCCATCGTCGAACTTAGAAATATCAAAAAGTTAAAGATTGCAATAATGTCCCAGTGTTTTACACAAAACAAGATTTCACACAAACCCTTCCGCAGTAGGTCTATATTTTGAGATAATTAAAAGTGATGTGAGGTACGAAAACTGAAGGTTTAAATTCAAACCTAGAACGTTTGTGTCAACCCCAACTACGGGAGAACTCACCCACTCCACCGTTAAAGTCCCCAGAATGGCCATAGTGATCTCCGCTAGGTCGAAGGTTGTGACTGCCCTTGTGGTGACCGCCTTTGGTCTCATCCTCACCCTTGTCATTGGAAGCGCTCTGGGATGGTTCGACCCTTCGGAGGACGACCTTTCCATCCCCATCAACACCCGGCGACCCCATCGGGGCCATGGATATGTGGAAAAGGCAAGTGGCTAGGGGCTTGGAGAGAGATGGTATAGAGAATTGTCTTTTAAAGGTTGTTGGGTCATATCACTAAATGTAATTTTTTTTAGGTGTGTGTTTAAATGAGTAAGATGCAAATTATGAGAATGATGCAATATAAGTCTATGTAGATATTTCATTAGGCGTTACACATTAAATATTGCCACCTACAGTGGCCACATTAAAACAACTCCTTCGAACACTTCCAAAAGTTTTCACAGATGTTGATATTTTGATTCAATGTTAACTATTGAAGTGTAACATCCGTCAGTACTCAATTAAGTTAAGCTGTTCTTTTTGATTATACATTCCCAACGTGCATGTAACCGCTCAGTAAAAGCGAACAACTGAATGTTAACTTAATTTTCACCACACTATAAGCTTAATAGTTTTACATCAATAATTGTTGTAATAATTTACCCAACCCGCCATGTTAAACTTCCCCATCCCAAGCGTGATGTAAATAACTTCTTTACTTCACTCGGTGAAGCAATGAAACCCATTCAAATAACATTGAGTGCTCAACTTAAGAAAATATTAAGCCTCTATGGAGCCAACGACGTTCTACGCTAGAAATCAGCTGTGCACTTGAATGTTACTGTTATGCTTTAAAGTATTTTCTTAACCTAGCTTTTGTTTGAAAAAGAACGTTACTGTTAGAAGTTGAGTGAAATGGATAATGAAAAATATTGTACGTAACCCCCTGTATATTGTTGGGTCAGGTAAAATCTCGTACGTTACACGTTACGCAAAAGCGTGTTTTCATCACGAATGGTGTGCAACTCGCTTCCGCTCCTTGCACACCATTCACCTGCGTGAGGTAAAAACGCTCTTCCTACACTTGTAACGTAAATAGCTATTACTAGGCCTATTTGTTATTTATTTAATTTAAACAGTTGAAAATTCAGTAGCAAAACCTCAAAATATATATGTATTACAATAAGATTGCTATGGCAATTCATAGTTGTAAAGTATAGTTGTAAAGAACAGATTTCAACTTGTTCGTCGGTAAAAGCTAAACACTAGAAATGTACTAAATGTTACAATATTGTCATTTAAATGGGTAAGGTTAACAATATCTGGGGTGTCTGGGCTTTAGAAGTTCATAATATTTCGAAATAACATAACTTTAGTTCAATCGATTAAAAAATCTTGATCTTAGCCAAGCCATAAAACGATTATATCCATTTAAAAAAAATCATAGGCGTATTTTCTACACTTTTTAAAACCAACCCCAAAATGTATAATGCTCACAAACTCATTCATAGTCACAGTATATCCGTGATTAGGACAAACAACTGTAACATGGTGACTAGACAAATAAAGTGGAAACACGAAACAAATAAAAACCAGAATAATACTGGACTCACACAATAAAGGTTGTGTAACTAGAGTAGTTACCGTATTGTGTGAAATGACAGCAGGGCTTTGTGAACTGAACTGTCTGTAATCCTGCATTGAGGACCAGTCTGTGTGAGCTATCAACAGTTTTTTTTTACTAAGTAACGAACACGAAGTATACTACTGTACTGTATTAAAAACGAACAATAAGAACGCCACTGTCTTAGTGACGTGTATATAAAAAATATTTGGTGTAATGTAGTATTTTTTAGAATCTGCCATGCAGATGTGTAATTGATTATCTTACATTTTCGATATAAGCTTAACCTACACCCGTGTTAGAAAGGAGTAGTATTTTTCTCAAAAGCTATGAAATAATTATGGTTAATGGAAGTAACTATACCACCATTACTAGGTGGTATTATGGTAGTACTGTAGATAAAAGAAGAGATGGTTTTACAAGGGTTTTTGAAAAAAAAAATATATTTACACTATAATTTACAATAATGTTTAGTGTATAGTTTCTTTGTAATTACACTAGTTTAAATAGTAAGTTTGTCGTATATTAGTTAAAAACAAAGTGTTTAAAATAAAACAGCTCAAGTTAGAGGCTACTATAGAAAAACCCAAAGGTGAAATTTGAGTAAAACAACAAAAACAACACAACCTTCACAAAATGGTGCAAATGAGTTTCAATCAAGATATTAATTATCCAACAAAACCACTGTTCAAAACCTCCTCGCTCTAGCTCGACCGGAAATGCTTTTTCAGCTGTTGCAGCCTCTACTTCTGTTCGCACTAATTGTGTTTACTTTTAATCAAAAGCTCCGATCGCTGTTGGAGATTTTTAATCCAAATAGTAATATCTTTGTTGGAGATGTAATGTCTTGCAATAGGTTTAATGTTGTTGGGGGTGTTTGAGACCTTGTAAAAACTAAGTAGTACCCACCCAATTTTCTTGTACGAGGCATAACTCACCAGTTACCATCCCATACTGAGCCTGTTTTCAAAGCATGAGGCTATTGCTTTGATTTTCACAAGATCTGTCGTTTTAAGGTCAATATATTTATTTTAGAGGTAAACGTACTCCTAGTTCTGTTTATTACTGCGGTTTAAACGGCGAAGCTTTAAACTGAACTTAGATCTTATTTAGGCACTGATAATAGACAAGGCCCCCTGTATCTATTAACGATTCTTTTATGGCTACCTATTACAGCCAAGAAAAACATCGTATTAGTCTTTATTAAACGTATTAGTCTTTATTAAATAGTTGTAAACAATATTAATTTGTATACATTAAAGTTATAACAATCTCAGCAACTTGTTGTGATAAGTAAAAAAAATGTTTTAGGCTTAAGCTTGTGAATTAAGTGGCTTTTCATTTTGATGACTTTTCAGAATTACTGTACTTAAAAAAGTACTGCTACACCTATTAAAGTGTAGCTTCAATCAGTACTCAACTGAGTTAAGCTGTTCCTTTCGATTATAAATTTCTGACGTGCACTTAACCATGAACAACTGAATTATGATTATTTTTATACTTTTGAGGGATTTTGACCATCATTTTGTTGTTATTTTACCTTCGTATGAAACCAAAATGATTATTTTTTTAATAATATATTTAAACTCTACTATTATGTAATATTCAATAATTATTGAAATATAAGAACTAACAAAAAATGAATTAGATATGACTAGCTGAACCCGGCAGACGTTGTCTTGCCTTTGACTATTTATAATCCCGCGGGCTTTGTCCCGTTTAACTTCTTAATTTTCAAGATGATCTCGTTCGCATGGCTCAATCACGTCCTGGTTGAAGTTCGTTCGCTACGCTCACTCACCTTTAGGTTGGAGCTCGTTCGCTACGCTCACTTGCCTTCAGGTTAGCTCGTTCGCTACGCTAACTCGCCTCCAGGTTGAAGTTCGTTCGCTACGCTCACTCACCTTTTGGTTGCAAATTAGATGTTGTCATAAATGTAAAAGAAATAATAGTGCTGCACCCTGTTGGTAATCCTTGTAACTTTAATGCTATTTAACATGATAGAACAGAACCAACTTGTTTAATTGAAACAGCTGTTAAGATTCATTAATTCCATTTCTCATAAGGTTAACATGGGAAACTCCAGAGCCACTGGGGCGGAGCCGATTGGACGGATCACGAAATTGATGGTGTATAAACCTATTCCATGATATTCTACATGTATGTACCAAGTTTTGTGACAATCGGTTCAGCAGTGTATGAGTTTATCACTGCCAAACAAACAAATATATATACAAACATCCTCTTTTATACTTATATAGATAAATAACAAAGATTGTAAGCTCATTGTTGAGAGGTCGTCTTATATTTTCCACAGCTGAGGGTAAAATGTCATTAATCAATTGGCTAATACAATATCACGGCTGGAATACTGTTACTGTTGGGCGGTTTGATTTGTATTCCTGAAATAAGATTAGTTCTCGATAGAGAACCATGTCAATAATCATTGCTTCGATAAAATAATAAAGAGGTTTGTGATGAGTTGTTTGATTCCATATTTAGTTTATCTTATCGATTAAAACATTGACTGTGGTAAGATAATTTACTAAAGATAAAAAATCAGAAGGACAAATGTTCATTTTCTAGTTACATATAAAAAACCTAGACTACATTTAAACAATTAAAACCATATTCCATTAGAGGTGGAACATTATTTTTAACTATTTGTTAGTAAAACAAAAAACATATAAAAGCTACTAGCTAATTGCATCGTTATAGATTTCATTAGTTTTGCAATAAAGGTCGAATAAATAAATACACGTTTTATTACGAGTGCAAATTGCTTAGGCTAAATTACAAGGCTAGATGTTTGCAACAGATTTTAACTCCTTGCAATAAGTAAGTTTTTCCATTGTACTTTAATGGTACAACTTTTGCATCCATCGTTAAAAGTTGCAGAGTAAAGTCCTCGCAAAAATAGGAAGGACGATTTACGTAGTGATACTTGTGATTTTGATTCAAATGTTGTATTCAATAGGAACCCTTTAATAAAGTTCCTTTCACTGGAAAGTTAGTTTGAGAATGCAGTGATTTATAGTTACAGAAACATAGAGTTACGCCTGTTTTGGTGGAATAATTTTCAAACAAGAATTGTTTTGAAAATCGTATTTCCAAACTTTATCCCAGCATAGGAAATGGGGTTTTCCGTAAACGATATTCTGCAAATACTTTTGTTACATTGAATGTTACTCTTGAAATTACAAAAATCTGTTCTTAAGATCGTATTCAAGTTTTGGAGGAGTAATGTGCAATTTTACGTGTTGTTTAAAAACTATGTTTAGATGGTGTATCTAAATAATTGTATTTTTGTTACAGGTATGTGAAAACCTAGTTAACTCGATGAAAGGATTAAAGGTATGTATGGTTAATGGTTATGAGAAAATTAAATTGAAAAGCTTTTAACATGACACCTACTCATCCTATATTTTATCTTACAACGTCGTATATACGTTAATGTCGACGGCAGTAGTGGCAAGCGCCGTGGTATTCTTCCAACGCAATAACCGCAGTACATGCATGCCTCTATATTGCTAGTCAGCGCCGTTGTATATATTGTTTCTACTAAGGTATACTAATATAAAAAACATGTTAAAAGAATGAGATTTATGTTACATCTTTTGGATTATTTCAAAATATATCAAGCATTATGACTCCTCCACTTACAGGAAGGCCACTTTGGAATGAATGAATGAATTGATAGACAACGGTTCACACACATTTTTGTTTGAATATTTTCCAATCGGATTTTTTTAGAATTTAACATAAATTTAGTAGTACGAAATTGAAATGATTATAGTGTGTTTGAGTTTGTGCCAACATAAATGGTTTAAAATCGCAGTAGTCTCTTGCACAACATAGTCTGTTGATACACAAACGTTTTTAAACTACCATTGAGATAGATTTATTGAATAATATTTGACAGCCACAAAACAATATTCATGTACGGATACATATCTTAACTAAAATGTTAATTATCACAAGATAATATACAAATATAAGCAACTATATTTATAGCGCTCCTCTCTCACCTTAACTTCAAACGTTGCGCTCTTCAAGGATGTCGATAACTACTTTAGACTTTCAGACTCTTTTCACATAACATCTGTAAGATTATTCCACTCCTTTTACAGTTCACCAGTTCAATCTCAGACACCTACGACATGTTTTCTATACTCTACAGTGCTTGAATATTTACGGCCTAAATCCTTACTATACCGATATAATTCATGTCAGCATTAACTTTTTTGGAAAAATTATATATTTCTTCAAATAATATCTTGAGAAAATATTTTTAGAGATTTTAATAGATGTATAAACGAACTTTGATTACATACATTGTTTAGCATTAAGACAATTTCTATATATTTTTAAAATTTTTTATTTATTACACACCCAAAAATAACAGCCGTTCAATTTATAGCCAATAGATAATAAAAAAAATTTAAATTTTAAAAAGTCATTTCATAACACATAATGAGAATATTGGTCGAAAATAGTTAACGGTACAGGAAAATTTAAAAAGAATCTTCTTTAATCATAGAAAAAACCTAAAATTTTCTAAATTACGAGTAGTGCACTGAATAAGAACGATAAAAAGGAGACTCAACTAAGAAATCCATAACTGGTAATTAGAAACCATATAAGCTTATTAATACTATCACAGGTTTTTTAATATAAGTAAATGTCTTGAATAAACTATAAAATTACATACTTAAAAAAGTTAAAAATACATTTGTCATGTCTTCAATTTAAAATTCATTCTGTAAAAAATTAGAACACATTGCTGATGTCTGATGGTGTATATCAATTGTTAAACCAATTACTGAGACCATTACGAAATATTTGTAAATGCTCTTTTTGAAGACACTTCCAAAAATGTAGGCCTATGCAGTAAATTGGCATTTCAACTGCAGGGACTTGGGTAAAGTATATGGATAACGTATAACCATTTGTGACAGCGCTGCCAATACAAAGTAACAGATACAAATGTGCTTGCTGTCACTGCTCTTTTGTTTTACTTACGAATTATTCATCTCTTGGATCGATTTGTCCTTAAGGTATCAATACAAGTCTTACATTGACAAGTTTGTGTATTTTTCATTTAAGTGTTATAAAAGAAACTCAAAACATGTGATAATATTGTATATATAATTTTTAGCTATAAAACATTCAGTATGAAGAGCTTACAAAATAAATAATTAGAAACAAAGGCGATTATATTTGGCATTTAAATTAGCTTAAAACTATTTATTAAAGACTTATGAAGGCTACAGCAAAAATATCATCATTAAATTAATATCTATTACTACAACCCAATAATCTGATAAAGAGTAAAATTTAACCATAATCGAAAAATATAGCTTATATTTAATATTTTTATTGCAAATTTATGCGCACGAGTCGTACTATTTTTTCTTCAAGTTACTTCTTATAATACATAGAAATAGGCCACAACTCAAAACTGAAGTGGCTATTTTGGATATAAATTGATTTAGTTTTGCCAATAATAGTACCGTTTCATAATTTTGTTGCAGTATTGTATTCGCAATACTAGAGTGCTGAAAGATTAAAATCTAGTTTAACATTTTAGATATCAGTTATACTGAAGGACCTACTTGACAAACTTATTCAAGAAAAAGTATGGTTATTTAATTTATTAAATTCACACGTATTATTCAGTTTTGAATCAAAGCATAATATTACAAATTCTAAATATATTTTACTGTATGATTTCATTTTCACTCATTTCTTCTAGTTTTCTTAAGTCTATTATATTTTATAAACCCACATTGCTTTTAAATCTACCCCAGAAAAGGAAATATATGTTTTACAGTAGGATAGTTTAACCAGGCTTTAACACAAGAATCCCCGGCGCGCCTCACATATTGTTGACAAGACATTGGATTCTTGAAATATTTCCTCCTCGTCCGGTATCTCGAGATTGTATCAAAATTGGGTTTTGTGGCTTTCCGACATAAGTTCCATGATAGAAACTTCATTTTATAAAATAGCCAATAGTCCAAAATGTAATATTGTTTCACAAAACAATAAAAAAAATAATTTAATGATATACTTACGGATATTTATGATACAATGTAATTATAAAAATAAAAAAAACATGTGTAAGTTATTGCTGGGTAAAGATAAAAATTATTTTGTTAATTCATTCGCACTGTTGGATTATTTTTTTTAGAGAATGGTCCAAAATCATGGTCCTGATTATATACATCCAAAACATATTAGGTAGCATCATCAATTGATAGCCCATTAATAAAGTGTCTCATGGACCCAGAATTAATCCCCGCATGAGCCGATTTTCAGCAAACTTTTAGCGAAAACTAAAATGATTTTTAAGAATGATTGATTAATGAGGATATTATATCAAAGTAAATTGTTGTTTATTTGTTCGAGAGCTGCAATTAAAATTAATTTCTTTAACGCATTGTCCCATTTAAGAACGTGGGGTGTTGTCACAAACCATTATAATACTTTTGTGGTTTTATAAAACACGTGGAACGGTTAATAACTACACAAACTAAATAACTAATTAAAACTGCTTTTCAATGAGGACATTCGCTTTCCTCATTCATAATATTTTGTGATAGCTTTTGTTGCTATTGTTCTTGAGTAGTAATTTGCATTTTGTGCCACACAAGATGGCACACTTCGCGAGTTTGTGCGGCATTTTCTTATGTTGTCACATTAGTCATTAACACTACCTGATATAGACTATAATGTTAGTGTTGGTGTGACAAGATAAGAAGACACTGCAAATGCCACTTGAGCTGGCAAAATGCGTATAGGATAGCATACAAACTGCCTATCAAGAAAAAAGTCAATAAAATGTTAACACCTAAATAATAACCTTTTATCTACAATCATTAAGTGGCCAAATAAAATGTAAATATTTTCTAGAAATGATTAAAAAGTTAATAATTGTTTATTTCCGAACGAAAAATGTCAAAATTAATCAGTATTATTTATCTGAAGAGTGAAAAAGTATTAAAAGGTATGTCTCGAGTTATTCTTGTGGAAACTAGAATAGTTTGACAAACTAGTCATGTCTTTTAATACATTACTCTTGCTGCACTTATTGAATCTCATTGAGTCTTATTGAGTTCTTGTCACATTTGTTACAAGCTCTTGCACAACTCCGGAATGGAATGCTTTACTTACTTTACTAAATAAATTACTTGTTACTCACTATATGCTAGTATGTAAATATAAAATTTCCAGAAATATCATGAGGTGAAGTTTTTTTTTCATCTTTACGTTACGTGGGAGGCAATTTGAGCACAACCGATTTTTCGCTGTCACATGATAAATAAAACATGCAACAATTAATGAACAGTTGTTTTTATACCTTAATTAAACCGTCATCCAATAGGCAATGAATTAAACTATGTTTTTTTTTATAAATATAGCGCTAGCGAGTCATTAAATCTGTGATTTGATGCAGATCATTTTTTAAGGAATAGTGATTCTTTTGGATCACTAATAGAATTTTCACTGGCATTTGTTAAGTGTTTAGCAAGGGAACGGTCCAAACCGTGGTCTTGTACTATCTAACATCAACCTTTGGTTAGAAATCAACAATAATTGACAGCCTACTGACATTGAATCTAGCCCTGGTAATAATCTCACTTGGAATCGAACCAACGACCTTCAGATTTGAAGGTGAGCTCTACACACACAGCACTATAACCACGCGACTACCTAGACAATTTGTTCAGTTTATAAATTGTGATGATCTCATTTAGCTCGTGTTTTAATAATAAGAACTAAAGACTATATTTGGTCAAACAAAACACAAACGATTGAAGAGGAGGTATACAAAACATAACAAAATGACAGATCTAATACATAGTGCATTTCAATAGTTTTTTTTTACGTTTAGACTAGCGTTAATAGCAATCAATAGGCTTGTAACCAGATATTCGCTCTATTTCTCCACACATGGACTGGTCATCAATGCAGGATTACAGACAGTTCAGTTCACTAACAAGGCTTGTTGTCATTTCACACGCTAACTACCTGAAACTAGAGCCTGCATTGTGTGAATCCAGTGTTGTTCTGGTTTTATTTAACTCGCATATCCAGTTATGTTCCAGTTTTGTATTTCAGTTCGAGCGTGGTTATATTGTAATGCTAGTGAGTTTGTTTTTATATTAAGTAAATTTTATTTTATTTGATTGTGTATATTTTATGATTGCTGTTTTTGTGGTGTACTCGGATTGTTGAACACATAAAGATTTTGCTGTTTACATTATAATTATTTCACGTTATATAGTTTGGACCTGTATAGGTCATGGTGCAATTACATACGTCAAATTACATAAATAATACAAACCATGATATAATTTATCGATAAACCGAATAAAAGTAGGTAAAATTAAAGGGAAATGAATAAAAAACTTTGCAATTGAATGTAGTATTTCAAATCATTGGTAGATGTGCAACTATTTCATAATATGAATTTAAAGGTCCAACATTCCCACTTCCGGGTCGGGTCCAATTCCTGATGTAAACGCAAAGCACTGACACAACTGCAAGGGCGCACATGAAAAGAGAACAAAAACTCAGGCAGACGCTTGAAAAGCGCCCGGACCTCCAAGGTCCCCCCCAGGACGGTGCGAAAAGAGCCCGGGTTCTTCCTAGAACTTTCACAACGAGTCTTTAAAGGAGAAAGAACCAATCACAGTTGAAATACATGAATTTATTTACAATATTAAAAGATACACTGTTAAAAGATGAATTATTAAAATATAGATTATTAAAAGATATTTACACATTACTAAAAGATATAGTCTGTTTACCCAACCTAACTTAACCTAACCTAACCTAACCTAATCTAAGCTAACCTATCCTAACTTAACCTAACCTAACCCAATTAAACACAACGCTATTTCAGAACACGAGTCAGCGTCCTCCTCAGGTACCTGTGGAGACCCGGGCTCTTTCCATGCTTAAGATTAGTGAACCTTTTTGGGGATTAAAATTTCGGGCTCTTTTCATGTGCTCCGAACTGCAATAAGCACCTAACAAATCATGTCACCCTCATACGTAGTGTGGGTACTCTGCTAGTATGTAATAATAACAGAAAAGCTTTATTTACAGTTTTGCATAAGTATATTGGTGTACAATATTGTTAATTAATTTTACAGTGTACACTTATTACAGTTGATCGTTATGGAATCCTACGTAAAATCTAAAAATACGATTAAACTACATATTGATCAATCAATAAAACAAACATGACAGCCTAACATGTTTAGTGGCGACATTTGGCGTAATAATAATTACGTTGCTTCGTTATTAAATTTAAAACCAATGTTCCTGAAAGTTCGTTTTTTTATTCGTAGCATGTTATACAATTTGTAACACTTCACTGTAAACGTTTTGTTTTATAAATATAATTACTTTCCATTCTTGCCTACAGTCCCAATTTAGATAATTTAGCTCTAAACATAAATCAACTGTTCTAAATGCGAGTCAATTATTTGCTATTGTTGAAAACCAAATAATTTAAAACCCTTGTATAGTCTGATTCCCAAATCAAACAACTGTAGTGACAATTTTCTGTTAAAAGTTTTTTTATTAGAGAGATTTAAGTATCATCGTTATCAACGATGATACTTAAATCATTTTTCAATCACATTTTCACTTTTTTAATATGAGTAAAAACCAGAAATGTGAAAATCAAAACCAATATTTTCTCTATGGAATCATATTTCACAACATCGATTTGACGAATCACCAGTTGGATAGTTTTAGACAATTTAGTTATCTGGAATTGTTATATTCTCTCAGATTGCAATGTTATTTGGGGTTTTAAACATTTTGTTTGAATCAACACTATCGTGGCACAATATTACAATTGAATGTCAATAGTATAGTATAGCAGTTATTCATTCTATAGAAGTATTATGAAATCAGGTTTATCTCCTTATTTATTTAGTTCCATATATTATGTTGGGCGTTGTTTCTGTCATATTAAAAAGATCTTAGGAAATTTCAATAGCCCATATACAATATAAAAATCCTTTTCCGTAGATTAGGCTGTAGCAAAACATATTGGCATATTGCACGATAAAAATTTCCATTTGACCAGTGTAAGTTTAAGGGTGATTAAGAACGTAAATTATTTATACGATTATCTGTATAGTAAAGGTTTGAACTAAAAGGTTATTTATTTAAAAACTACTTAATGCTTCATACTTTTATACTTTACTGTATTCTTTTAAAACTATTTAAAAACTAACTTTATTTTCTAAACTACTGTAATATTTGGGAGAGTATTAAAATAACTGATTAATTTCATTAAATAATTTTTTTCCCAAAACATTAAGTTCACTCAGTTAATTGTTTTTGTGGGAATTTATCACTGAGATAATCTTGAAGAAATAAAAAAAAATTAATTAAATATTCTGCAATTTTATGTTTACAACAATTTATGTAGGGTAGGATATCTCATTAAACAGCAATGCTAAACCTATCAATTTACGCCAGTCACTATTTTCTATGACTTTTATACATCAATATAACTATATGATCCATTGTAATGGTGATAATAGTGACCCTTATTTACTTCGTGTTATACACATCACGTCGTGGGAAAGGGACTCATTCATTTGGGTTTCATTTTATTAGGTTCTTCAAACAGCTTCAAGCCAATATAAGGAGCTTTTCCCACGCGAATAAACTAATTATGCAACAATAATTACATTTCTCACAAACCAACATTACCTTGCAGCAAATGCAAAAGCAACAGTTTAAATTAAAATTAATTAAAATGTGGTAGCTGTTAAAACATTTATATTTATCCATCTATGATTCAGACAAACGTTGTTTGAAACACTTTCCTTTTTAGTTTTGAAAATAAAAAATCTAATACCTTTCTATTTAAATGCAGCTTATAAATTTAAATGTTCTTCTTATTTTTAATTTAACATAACGAAAACGGAGTAAAGTCAAAACCATCGTAAGCTTGAAAAATTATAAATTTGTTTAAGTTTTTGTAATATTATGGTTTGTTGTTCAATTTTAAACCTTTTTGTTGTGACGTTGTTGTCCTTCCATCACGTCTTGACTATATACGTTTCTTAGTACCTTACTAAAATTCCAATTGAGCTCTGCTTTCTAGACAAAAGAAGGAGATGGAGCCCTGAGAATGTGTTAGTTTTGGGCTAGCAAACACAATTCCTAGTGCACGGAGCATACTTTTGGTTTATGCAGTTATAATATCACTTTTAGATCAACATACGTACAATAAGTCGAATTAAATGGTCATTGAAATAGATATGTTAACTATCTAGGTTTGCTCAGTGTTCGTATAGGTGCATCAAGTGTTCGTCTCACTACCTTGAATTATAAAAAAATTAAAAATAAAGAGAAAATGGGGTGAAATTTAATGAATAAGAGAATACGTGGAATATTTCCTTAAAAAGTATTATTTCCCCTTAAACTCTACATCGTTATTGTGTTCTTTGCGTTATTTAATATTTTATAAGATATTTGACGTTGTATCGATTACCTTTTAAAAGCTTACGCCACAAGTAAGTGTGGCCAGTGAGTATAGATGTGTCACATGAATAATTAGGTTTTACAATGGTTTTACGTAAGTTTTAACTGTATTAATCGATACAAATAATTAGGCGAGAAACTGTGAAGTGTCATTTAGCTGCCAATAGTTCTTTCGTTATAGTTTTGTCGTTTAAGTTTATGAGGCAGATCATTGTCGAGGTAATGAAATGACAATAATTTCGTAAAATTAATGGTGACATTAAATTCAGTATAAAATATAAACAAGGAGATTTACTCAGCACAAATTTCGCCCAATAAGGTTCCACCATTAAAAAATAAAAATAAAATTGAGTATCATAACATCGATTTTACACTTATCGGATTTAACCGAGTACTCAAATCACTGGAAACCAATAAAATACTCTGTTCAACTCCGGACTATCCGCTAATAGTGACAAAGTACCGTCGTTAAATATCACTGCGAAATACCTGTGACTATATCACCTGTTATTTTACACTTTTCGCTAATTATATTACTCGATACCGCACACCTGTTTGTCGATATATATCACTTCCTGATACTGTAAACTTATTCGTTTACTATATCGCCTGATATTTGTCTACACCATGAGGTGAAATTGGGTCAATAGATCATATCATATCATAGCAATATGTTTTGCGTCTAGTAGAATGATTGATTCTACTAGACGCAAAACATATTGCTACATTGTAATAATTTGCCATGCAATCAGTAGGAATTTAAAATCCGACAACATAGCATAAGTCTTTATTTCCATTTAAAGATATTGCAACAACAAATAAAAAAAAGTCTATGAACATTTGATTCATAGAGTTGATTTATTATTAAACTTATAGTTTTTTTTTAAAGAAAGAGTTATCACTTGTCTAAAGTCTACTTTAAGTTATAACTCGATAGACATGTGGGTATAAGACTCGCCTAATAACGAGAAGTCTCTGGATCAGCAGTGCCTTGTAGCAAAACTGGATCCAGCTGTACTGATTATTGGAGCTGTAATAAATAGTTTTGACTAAAACACCGGCTGATCCTAGGTCCCGTGTAAATATAAACCTTATGGTACCAATATCATATCCTCCTGAGTAAAGTCTGTCATAGTAACATAGGTAGTAGGCCCTATCAACATGTGTATAGTCAATGGTATTAAATACATGATCGAGCTAGCGTGTTTTAAATAGCCTATATTTATGTTTTAGTGTATTTATAGGCAAGGGATGATCGCGTAAATGTATAAATGCCATTATACCCAGTTGGTATCCCAACTCCGGGTCATAACTTTGGCTAGGATTACTGTACTGCGGATCTACCTTTGTATCGGATATTGATTTTGAGCCTAAAGAGATTGTTGGTTTACAAATTATCAAGCATTCAAATATTTATTTCCTAACCTCAATATTAATTGTAGTGAATGTATTATAAAAATTAATTTACTTTTAACATTTATATCCTGGAAGCACGAAGAACGCATACAATTCTAGTAAAGTAAATTACACGTCCAGTTAGTAATGAAGAGTTCCGATTGGTTGTTCGTATGTTTTTGCTCTAAGAGAGCTTCGTAATAAAGTATATGTTATCCTGTATGTATTTAAGTACACAAGTAATAAGTACGCATATAAGTATAAGTAACCGGACGTGAGATTGTGTTAAACTTAAAATAGCCACAAAAATCTTAAGTCAATGGTGATGAGTGGTTAAGGGCGTTTTATACATATATATCTCAAAGAAGGTAAAGTTCTATAAACAATTTTAACGTTTTTGATAACATGCAATACCATCTAATACAGTTTAGATGACAAATCCATCGGTTTTACACACCCTAATCATCAACCGTGGTTTTTATACTCCAAATAACCGAACACCGAGTCTTAACAACGGCAAAGTAACGATTGTAATAAAACTTCACTGCTAGTTCAGCCAATGGTGTTTATGGATACGTTATGAACAAAATGATATCGAGTTTAGAGCTCATCGTGTATAGATTACAGCTATAATGATGTTATCTTATTGTAGATAGATAAAAAATACTTTATCGAGTTATAGTATGGGGCGAATAAAAATAGCAAGATAGTGAACATTTTTATACGGGTTTCAGGCTGAATACCATTCTCTAAAAACTGTTTATATACCTGTCATCTTACTTACCTTGTTAGTATGAGTATTTCCTATTTGTAATAACAAAATTAACAAAATTACAAAATAAATATCTGTGCGTTATCAACCTTCATAAGGTAGCGTTGCTCAGCTGAAATTATAAAACCTAGGCCATATTGTACAAGTAAACTGTCCAAATTAAAAAAAGGAAAAATTCACCTTCTTTATATAACCCAGCTATTTCTTTTGTTCACTCATACACTAAACAAAAAAAATAGGACTCTTCATCATCTAAACAATCTTTAATCGATTTCAACTTTTAATGTTACTTACATTTTATACAGTAAGGGGAACCAACGTGATTAAAAATATATAGCTAACGAATTCCGTTTTAAAAATTATGGTCTCTGATGTATTATCTATTGCAATAATGTAAAATCCTTTTTCATTAAAGATGCGAAAAAATATAAAAATGACACAAAAACAATTTAAAAATATTTCGTCGACACTAGTTCAACGTCACCAACGTGAAACCCAATGCTTAAGATCTTACAATAGGACGAGAAGTATACTTGTACTGTCGAAGTCAATAAAGCATGTAAAAGAGAATGTAAAATGAAATTAAGCTCGTTACATTGAAGATAGCTTTTATCTTCAGAATGTGATGGAAATATACTTTGAATATTTTTTAAAGAGATATGGATACGCTACAATTATTCAAAAAAATGCAGCACATAATAAATAGCTTTTAATAGACTTTGTGACGTTATATACGAGAAATGTGACTCAGGGAATAAATCAATACCCAACGAGGAAGATAAACCAAGGGAATCTAGATTGTACCAAAGTTCACCTGGAAGTATTTCTTGAGTTTCTAACATACTGTCTGAAACACGATAAATTCTTCGAATGTCTCTTTTTACGCCCCTTTTAAGATTAGGCCGAAATTGGGTTTTGCTCCTTTGTTATACCGGAAATTTTACGATTACTTTTTTAATACACTAGAGGTTGTTTTATATGGGTTGTGGTTACGTGTCTAAACCTAATTTTAACGTGGTTGGGTAGCGTTAAGTAGGGCATAATATTTTCTAAAACTATAGTTTAGTTTTTATTTGATTGACAGATTTGATGGCCAGAATATACTAAATAAAACTAGTTGTAGAACGAATAAATGCATATTCCTTGGTGAGTTTAAATGCATAATGCAAATTTTTTATGAATGATGAATTTTAGTTTTAGCAAGACAAAATGTAGAGAATATTGAGATGGTCCTTGATATATAATTTTAATTTTGATAAACAGGGAAACAAACCTTCTATATTGTTGTCGTAATTTACAACTTTTACACTATTTTCATAATTAATAACATGTAAGTATAAACAATAGAGCCTCTTTTTGGTACTAAATAAAGATCTGTTTCCTGTAATGCGTGATAGTCTTTAATAGCTGTTTGAAAACCAACTATTACTATTAAAGATTTTAACCATTGTCTTTCTAAAATATTCTGTTAAACATTGACTATAACTAGTAAAAAGATGAAATGGTTTTTTAACAATCATTTTCACGGTATTGGATGTGGTGCTCCATTTTGTTTAGAGTTAAAAAGAATCATAAGACACAACATTTTTTATCAAAATCGATTGAGTAGTTTTTGTTAAAGCTGATTTTTCTATTATTTCATGGTTTTTTAAGGGGAAATGAAAAAACCATGGATTTGTACCTACATACAAATATCATAAAAATCTGACCACGAGTGTGAATTGTAGCTCTGTACGCATATCTTACTCATACGCAAACATATAATACATTCCCACACTCAGTGATGTCACATCAAAAACCACTTTTTTAAGTGGGCTCAAAACGGATATTGCTACCAAAAAATGAATCTAGAAAGTTTCTTAATGTTTGGGTTTCATTTTCATTTATTCATTTATTCATTCAACGGTAACACCATTTTTACATTAGAATATACATTAAATAGGATTAAATCACTTAATAACATAGCATAATTAGGTAATAAATATGAGCTATAATAATGAGAATAAATTAAAAAGCAGACATGACATGCAAAATACATAACCAGTATAAAAGAAAGCAAAAATACATTCATAGGCTGAAACATTTCTAGTATAAGGCATACAAAGACATAGCAAATTTGGTACAGGCTACTAAAATACGTGCAATTAATAAGAATGAAAATGAGATGCAGGCATAAGATGCAAAAGACATAATAATATGGCGCAAAAGATAACAGCAATAGGTAAAATATGAAGTGCAAAAACATAACAACAACAATATTTAACAATATGCAACCGAGACATAACAACAACGAGAAAAAAGGAAACAACAAGTGCAATACCGGTAGACTAACAAAAGAAAAAGTAAGATACAACAACAACAACAACAACAACAACAATAAAAATAAATAAATATATATATATACAAAACAACAGCCATAAATTATTTAACAAACGCAAACACAACAGGAAACTTATTTAATAGACAAACAGGAAGCTCCAACTGGACACAAATGTGGCCCTTTAAAGGCACCACCAAAGAAATAACTGAAACTTTACTGAAGCCCTTAGGCAGCCACTAGGTTAAAAAGGCACTGGCACATCTTTTAAAAACAGGAGCTGAAGTGCTGAAGAAGTCCACATGAGCAGCCGCCACAGCGCCCTCACGCAGTAACCGAGACAAGCCGCTGTTGTACGCATATGATGTGGGATGGAATCTGCGCTGGAAAATTGCTCTGGAGCGAGTACCTCTCGGAACAATAAGGTCAATGTTGAAGAGCAGATCGGGGCTGTCCAGAAGACCATTAACCAGCTTGTACAGTACCACAAGATCAGCCAGTCTACGTCGTATGTGAAGAGGTTGGAGGAAGGGTTGGGGGGGGGGGTTGTAAAAATTATTGTTTCATATTCTTAAACAATTATATACTTATACAATTATATTCTTAAACATTTGTATTAATTTTTAATATACAACAGGTTTTTATAGACACCTAACGCATAAACACTTAATGATTACAATCTTCAAAACTAAAAAAAGGTACAATATACGACCTAAAGGAAAAAAATATAAAAAAACATTTTACACTCTAAAAGGCTTTTATTTAAACAACCAGGCAGTTAATTCCTTCTTAAAATAATCCAACTAAGCTGAATATTCTTGATAATCTGTTTCAAACGAAGGATCTAATGCTTGGCTCAGTTTATTTTCTGAATTAGTCCATAAAAATTGGATTTTAGTTTTTAATACCAATCTTAATGTAATTAGACTACCAGAAAATATTTACTACGCGAATGGTTATGTATGTTGCATAGCAAAGAACATTACATATCTACATAATCTTCTATAAATGTATCTATCGTCTACAAAAATATATAGACGAAGGATAAAAGCTTCGTAAACATTATAACAGTTTATCATGAATATTTCAGTAATACATTTTCAACATTATAATCCTGTAACTATCACGAAAAACACTTTACGGTGGTGCTCTTGGAGTATATATTTTTTATTGTTTATTAGATATTCAAATATTCGAACTAAAATGAGTACTTGTTGTACTTGAGGAAAGTGTATAGGAGTTGTATTCAAATGGAGTAGCAATGAGGCCCCCGAGTGTTTATTCAGGTAAGAGTATAAGGAATGTGCAAAATAATTTTGACAGGATTGTCTATACGATGCTACTTGCGTTTACGTTGTTTCACCATTTTGAAAAACTTAATCTCTACAGGGTTGTTTCGTGAATAAAAATCATTATTATTATATGGATTAAACGCTAATTTATTTAGAGGATTGTTAAAAAAACCTCTCTTCCAAAAGTGCAATATTTTTATGCGAATTCGCACAGGCTACCTAAGTAATTGATAATATTTGTACGGCTATGTCTAATCAATTTGGAACAATCGTGTTTTCTATAATACTTCTGAACACAGGTTGTTGTTTACCATAATCGTCAAACAATACGTTTTCTTATATGTCGGTTGACATAATCATAGACTAACCAACACAGGAGAGTATGTTTTATCTATGACATAATCCTGTGATGTGTATAACAATGCTGTTCTATAATAAACAGGATTTTCTTAAGGAATCGTTTTGTCCATGGGATTAGCTTTCATTTATTTAAATAAAAGTGATGTTCCTCTGTAAAAAATAACATTTGTATCCAAAAATTAGTGTCTGGTAGTACCATAGAATATTTTACATATAACTTTTGAGTGACCTCAAAAACATTAAATATAACTGAATTCAAATTTGAGTTAGTTTATGAACAATTAGATTAGATTCATGGTCTAAAAAATTGCAAATTTTAAAATTTTGATTTTAAACACCTAAAATGTTTGGTAGTAATAAGAAGTTTTATTTTAATAAAACATTCGTAATAAAAACGATTTATGTTATATCCTTAAGTATTAAACGTTCTCAATTAAATTTAAGAGAAAAAGCTTTTGTAAAAGGATAACAAGCTCCACCGTGGAATATTGGGCTGGTTATTAAGTTTTATTTTAAGAAGATCTAAGTATCAGAATGTTGTGATTTTCATTCCTTAAATTTATTCCATAGACGTACGTATTTAATCTTAGGCTACATAGCCTACACCGTGAAGTAGACAATATATTCAAACGCTCAAAATAACAAAAAATAAGTTTTAAATAACAAAAATTTATTATTTATATTTAGCTACTAAATGAGTGTCCAGTTTAAAAATTATGTTTTTTGCCTCCTTTAGATCATACACAATTGAAATCAACCAAAAAATACTACAAAAACATAATTTAACAAAATTTAAAGTTTAAACTGTGAACATTATGTAAACAATTTTCATCTGTAAAAAGTGATATATTAAGGGTGGGGTACATTTCATATGACACTTGAAAAAAATTAAACAGCAAAAAATAATGTTTGAAACCCATCTTTCATGGGAGTTTTTCCACTAGTTTTACCTATAAAGAATGTCATAAAATAGGTACTTATTGAGCCAATAAATGGTAGTCAATCTACTTGATCGTGTTAAATTATAGTATAAATAAATCTTTGTGGGTGAAAAAAATGTAGAAAACAATACAGAGCTAAAACATTAGATAAATAGATTAAGTTGGTTAACAAAGATTGTTTGTGTTTAACAGTCTGTGAACACAGTTGTAGATAAACAAATACAAACGTTGTAGTTCCACTGACGTACGGTATCAGTATTGTCTCTACAGAGAAGACGTCTACGTTGAAATGTTGTTCATGCCATAGCAAATGTCACGGTGTTGACAACAGTTTTCTGTTTGTTTAAACAACGTTTTGGAAAGCTTTTCTGCATCATTATAACTCAATAATACACTAGAATATCCTTAGAGTTACCTATATTGCTGTATATTGTAAGTATATCAATTAATTGGTATGCTTAAAATGGTGCCCATATAAATTCTTTTAAGCTTCGTGTAGGCATAATTTTCGGAAAAATCAAAAACACAAAATCATTTAAACATGTACCATAGAGATAGATACTTCTTTTGAAACACTTGTATAACAAAATGCAATTAATTGTGTTCTCTCTTACTTCAGCTTGAAACATCGTGCACTTCAAAACCATCGAGTTTTACTTCAGCCTCTTTTAACCTCCTTTGTACCATGTAATCATTTATTTTCATGAAATAAACCTAAATAACCATTAATAACAAACGAAAATCCAATCTTATCTGAATTACATATACTGTAGAGCAAAGAACAGGAAGAAAGTCAAACATTAGTCACAGTAAACCTATACACACAGTTATATGAACAAATTCCTAATAATCAATGAAATCACGGACTAAGAATAATGATATTATCAACAGATTTTTGTATTTCATGTAATAATTCATGCATTATTGAAAAACACTTTTTTATTTTATGCACTTCCAATTATGTTATTATAGTAGTGTACGCAAAACGCAAACTGTAAAAATTTTAATGAATACAAAAAGGTTATCAAATAAAAAATTAGAATGCATCACTAAAGAATTAGAATCATAATTATTTGCTGTTGAATCAGTTACAAAGACCATTGCGAAATATTTGAAAATGGTCTTTCCAACAAGTACGAAAATGTATTCCAAGGAAATTGGCATTTCAGCTGCCAGGACTAGGGTAAAGTATATGGAGAACGTGTAACCATTTGTGACAGCGCTGCAATACAAAGTAACAGATACAAATGTGCTTGCTGTCACTGCTCTTTTATTTTACTTACGTATTATTCATTTTTCAAATCGGTTTGTCCCTAAAGTATCGATACTTAAGTTGTAATTCGATTTACTTAGCTTTGAAAGCTAATTTGTTGGTTTTGTGTATGTTTATCACAAAATATATGACTTCAACCAGTGAATAAATGCCTTTCAAAACTTGTTATATAAAAAAAAACTCTTGATGCATAACTTTGAAATATTAGGTTAGTATTTTAGAAGACTAAAAATACTACAATAAAATTAAGTTTGACTTTTCAAGCGCCATCGTAATTACGTAAAAAAGTTGCTATTTGTAGGTTGTATCAAAACAACTATCATTAAACTAAATTTTAGTTACTAAAAACACAGTAGTTTTTTCCGAAATAAAATATATGATGAATATGTTTCTTCAGTGCTTCGGCTCATACTTCATCACACGTTTCTTAATCTCAGCATATTACAACATTAAATGAGATTTTGTCGGTATAACAATAAAACAATAGAAATATCCTGATCATCATATTAGATTTTTGTTTAAACTTAATTAGCCATCTTTCTTTAAAATGCAATAAAATATCTTAACCAAACATAGTTGATAAAAATTACTTGGTTCTGAATATATTTTCTGAGAATTTTTATACAAAAGAGGTGGAGAAGCTGTGCGGCCTCTTATTTCTTTTAATTTATTTAAAGTAAATATTCATGTTAGTATATTTTTATTTTATTTGTTATTTGCAGAAGTGTGTTTTTATGCATAACAAAGCCTTCCTTGGTGGCTCCTTTGCCTGGACTGTACAAATAAAAATCGCGATATTTCAGCTATTCATCCTACTAATATTATAAATGAGAAAGTTTGGATGTATGGATGTATGGATGTTTGGATGTATGTTTTTGACAAGTGAACGCGAGAAATACTGGTCGGATTGGGCTGAAATTTGGCATGATGATAGCTCACATTCCCGATTAACATATAGGCATATTCTTATTTCAAAAATCCTTTCGGGGTCCGCCCCAGTGGCTCTGGAGTTTCCCATGTTAACCTTATGAGAAATGGAATTATTGAATCTTAACAGCTGTTTCAATTAAACAAGTTGGTTCTGTTCTATGATGTTCAATAGCATTAAAGTTACAAGGATTACCAACAGGGTGCAGCACTATTATTTCTTTTACATTTATGACAATAGCTAATTTGCAACCAAAAGGTGAGTGAGCGTAGCGAACGAACTTCAACCCGGAGGCAAGTTAGCGTAGCGAACGAGCCAACCTGAAGGCAAGTGAGCGCAGCGAACGAGCTCCAACCTAAAGGTGAGTGAGCGTAGCGAACAAACTTCAACCAGGACGTGATTGAGCCATGCGAACGAGATAATCTTGAAAATTAAGAAGTTAAACGGGGCAAAGCCAGCGGGTTACAGCTAGTCATATTATATTTTTCAACTAAGTATAGAACAAACCAATTCATTAAAAACTAGCCCGGGCTAACAGAGCCCGTTGTGGTTAAATACAACAGTCTCTGCGAAAATAACAGTTATGAAATCCATGCACCACTTCACTCACTAATATCATTACTCAATGTTAATATTAATGGTATAGAGTAAGCACATGCCTTAAGAAACACATACATAACATAAGGAACACACTTTTAGACTATGCATAGCGGCAAACATAAATAAACTGCCATAAATCTTAAAATCAAACTCTCATAATTAATTATTTGCCAATATACATGGATAAAGCTTTACATTGACAAATTATTTAACAACATCTGTCTAGTATAACTGTCGATTTAATTCTACAAAGTTTAACAAAATTATCTCTAATTCAGTATATTCTAACAACTATAAATACGGAGGCTGCTTAACCTTTTTGCAAATCAACTTTTAATTAATATTATGCATTTCTTAAAAATACTCAATATAGGCAGGCTAAAGCTGGTTACAAATAGAAAATTGGAAATAGAAACTTGAAAAAAAAAACAGTTTTAATGTATTCTTGGGTTTTTTGTAATTTTCATAAAAAATAAATTAAAATAAATCGAAAAATAAAAATTTGATAACTATTTGCGAATCTACACTAATTGAGCTTTCCAACGATCCATTGATCAACAAAATCGGTCCAGTAGAAGTCTAGATTTAGTTGTACAAAGTGTACAAAACAAATCTCGAATTCAGCATTTTCAAACAACTATTAATTTGGAATCGCTTGGCTTATTTGCCAATACCTTTTAAATTGTTGAAAAATCTACCAAAGTAGATGCAATATTTTGAAAGATAATAAAATTTACTACAACTTACTACTATGGATTTCTTGAAAATACTTAATAAAGGCAGCCAAACGTTGACTACAAATTGAAACTTGAAAACAGAATCTTGAAAAAAAAAACATGTTTAATGTAGGTATTTATGTTATTTTTACTTTTTAACCACAAATACTTAATAAAATCACATAAAATCATTATTTGCAAATCTACATGAGTTAGGTTTTCCAAGGACCCATTAAATAACAAAATTAGTCCGGTAAAAGCTTACATTTATATGTACCTACAAAGTTTATTAAAAAGATCACTAACTCAGCAACGTGCCTTAGAAACAAATTTTATTACTAATTTCCTAATTTATTTTCACCCATAAACTGCATTCGTAAATGTTAATACTTACTTAGTGACACCCTTTGATGACAATTTTGATGGTAGGAAAGTTCAACCAGACTTTAATACAAGAATCCCCGGCACGCCTCACATATTGTCCACAAGACATTGGATTCTTGGTATCTTTCCTCCTCGTCCGGTATCTTGAGATTGTATCAAAATTGGGTTTAGTGGCTTCCTGACATAAGATTTATCACAGTAACTTTGTTTTATAAAATAGCTAACAGTCGATCAACAGTCGTAGTTATATTGTTGTATTATGTATGTTATATTGTGTCATAAGAAAAATCACCAAGGGCACGTAGATTACATTTTATTTATAAAGCTTGTTCAGAGAAATTCAAAGTCAACTAGTTGAGATAAATTATCAGAAGAATTGTTGTTATATAAATAAATTGCAATTAAGGTATTTAGAATTTTTTTTTAATTAAATGTATTCTCAGGAGTTATTAAACATTTTGTTATTAAACGATTCTTATCCATTCATACGTTGTTGGAGTTTAAGTCTTTATTAAGGAGGTTAACGAAAATTTAGGTTATTCGTTACTATTTAACTTAAACGTTTTTAAAGTAGCATCATATGATATTCCAATAAGAATTGACTCTGGGTCCACCATCGGCATGCTTAACAAACATTTTTCTTTGAAAACAAAGTTATTTTGTCAGAGCAAAAGTTGGTAAATATCAATCTAATTTTTTCGTAAAATTTATTTGTTCGGAAAAAAGGTTAAAAGCTATGTTACATTACTAAATGCAGACCAAAGTAATTGTTTTACTTACTATTCTATATAAGGATGTGGAGTACTTTTGCTCTGTGGAGCACGAACACTAGTATAATTAACTAAAATGGTTATTTACTGCAGAAAACAACCAACAGTTTTTGTTTTCTCGCTTATGACATTTAGTGCAATACAACAGTGCTTGGAAAATGTAATTATGTTTTAATGAATTCGTAGTTAGTATAGTTTTGTAGCCGCATAGAAACATCTGCCCAAGAACATATTTATTTTAATTACAGCTCTACTAAACAATTTCTGTACCTTAAAACATATAAAAAATAATCCAAATTTTTTGTATGATGATATGTCTACTAATACAAATAACCAGTATCATTGATCAGCAGATTGAAAAAGTGCTAAAAAGTATTTTGTTACAAAGTTTACAAATGATGTAAACTTAGTTAAACTAAGTTAATTTCGTTACAAACTAAGTATTATTAGCAGTAAAAACTTTAGTAATATTTATCTGTAGACTAAAAAAGTGCTAGAAAATATAGCTCTACAAATTCTTAAGCTACTTTTGTGTAAACTTGAACAATTTAACAAACAGGCCACGTCTAAAGAAACACTAGTTTTGCTGCACTTATTGACATTCTTGTCGCTATTGCTAGTTCTGTTCAACTGCTGGGTGAAACGCTAAACGGTAGCCAAACTATTCGTTCCTTATTACCGTTCACCTACTACAAGCAAGTAAGAAAATTGTATTCACATAAATTAATTTAGATTGAATGTAAACCTTGACTGTTCAAGGTACAAGGAATGGTTTGTGTTTGAGAATCAGGGACCATGAAATATATTCTTGCCAAGCAACTTAGAACAAATACAAATGTTAACGGTTTACAGAGCATAACAAGGAAAACAAATAGTGATAGTGACACAAGTGATCTAATGTATAGTGAACATAAATAATATCCGAAACTAGGTGCTTACTTTTAGAGGTTGCTATAATAGTCAACACGCTTATAATAAGATAATTAATTAATTATAAAATTTTTCCTCACATGGACTTGTCATCAATGCAGGATGACAGACGTAATCCTGCATTGATGACAAATCCGTGTGAGGAATAATTGAATAATTGTCTTGTTATAAGCGTTCACTAACAAGGCCTGTTATAATTTCTCACACCAACTACCTGTAACTGGAGCATTGTGCATATGCACATGGTGTGAATTCAGTGCTATTCTAGTTTTTATTTGTTTCTGTTTTCCTTTTTCCTCTTTTCTCTAAGTGTTATTTTTACAAACGTAGTTTTGTACTGACAATGCTAGTGCATTTTACGAATAAGCTATTGTTAGAATTCATTGTCCTACTTCTGGATATTGCTTTATATTAATTAAATTATTATTGTTACCTTACAATATCCGTTTAGTCTAAACGGATATCCTAAACGGATATTGTAAGGTAACAATAATAATTTAATTAAGCTATTGTTATTGGTCTAATCCTATGTAATCAATAAGCTATTATTATTGGTCTGATGGTAGGATTTCTAGACCAAGAACCGATAAATTTTTCCGTTTTCATGTCCCTAGAGGCTAAAAACGCATCAGTTCAAATTTATATATTTTGGATTTTTTCCTACTTTTTCACTTGCTAGGACGCCACTTTCTAGCCGGAAACTGTTTTGCACCTCACTTCAGACTAGTCCTAAAGGGTTACGGCATTAACACATGGATAAATAATACATTGGTGATTTGCGGTATTAAAACTCGGAACCTCGAGCTCCAAAATCCGTTCTCTACCACTAGACCAGCTCGCTACCAAAGGAGCTGTTTCTATTAAAAGCTCCACTAAGGTTATCCTCTATATCCACTAACAAAGAAACTCTACATTTATAGCTATGTTTATTTAAGCCTAGAATGATGCTACAGTGTAAAATTTTAAGTTTAGTTTCATAACATTCACCATTGTTCTGAAACATACAAATAACATCACACATTTAACATTAAAAACCATCAAGGGGTAGAATAGTTTGTGGATTCAATTGGTATAATATTCACGTTGCATAAATAATAAATCGGAAAACAATGTTGCTGAGAATTCATCAGTTATGGATGACAACTCGTTACATTTTTGACATAACACTGTTAATGTCATGTTGTCAAAATGTAATTATTTTCCATTATTTCCCCTTAACTCGTTATTGTTAAATCTGTCCTAAATGTAAACTAACTGTTTTAAAAGCGTGTCAATTGTCTTAACTATTGCTTTGAATTCACTATTTCAAAAAGTTTTGTAGTCGTTTTACTGTAAACCCTGTAGAGTTTTACATAGTTCAATTTGGATAGTTTAGTCAAGTTAGTTACTGGGAATCGTTATCATCTTTTAGATAACAATAGTGTTTGTGGTTATTAATGTAAGGTTTATTTTAACTCTGCATTAAGTTTTTACTATGCCTTTGTTCTACAAAACTTGTTTTTCATTAAAAATCAACCAGATTTGATGCATAATAAAGACGTGCACTCTTACAACACTAGAATAAGACAAGACTTACAATTGCCTTATGTTAGACTTAGTAAACCAATAAAAAGCCATCTGCACTAGCTATAAGATTATTTAATAAGCTACCCCTTGTAACTTGGGGATACATTTTAGCTGACTAGAAAGTTAATATTTGGCCACTGTAAACTACGACGAGGGGTTCATCTCACGTATATAATATCTTTCTGTTTGATATAATACAGTGTACCATTAAATACCATTAAATTAATCGGTTTATGTTATATGTCCTAAAAACTTGGTGTAGCAAGTTAGTGATATTTTATGGCGTGAATTTATCATAAAGACATGCATCCTACAAAAAGTGTACATTAAATATCCAATATTAAACTGTAAAATACTGAAGTAGAATAGAAAAGTAAAGCTATTTTTAGAGGTTTCGACAACCAATGAAAGATTTTTTTTACCTTTTTCATTATTTTTAAATACGACTCTACAAGCTGCGTTATCCATGTTCCAAACATAATAATCTGTCAAAGTAGATTTGTTTATTTTGTAAGGATTTAAAGATAACAGTGGTTCAAATTTATTTAGTTTTATATGTGGTTATACACATCACTTCGTAGGTAGACTATGTGGGAAGATTACCCATATCACCCATATCATAATATACTCTTCGAAACACGTTAAGCCAATATTAGAAGCTTCCCCGTCTCGGATAAACAGAATATGCAATTTTAATTACATTCCTTACAAACCCACTTTACCTTGCAACGAATATGAAACCAACAGTTCTCGTTTCAATAAAACTAATAACCAAGTGGTAGCAGACGTTCAGTTTTTCTTTGCTTGTGTCTACACCAGTGGAGGTTTTTTTTTATCTAAGTAAATTCAAAAAAAGATTTTAGGGGAAAGCGGTCCAAACCCATGTATGTTGTGGGTGTGCCGGGAATTGAACCCGTCTCTCCCGCACCGAAGTCCGAGACGCTAACCATTAGGCTAGAAACACACACAAAAAAGTTTTATTCTAATATTAATTTGTATGACTGAACCATACACACGCTTTAAACAAATGTACAATGAGTTCATTTCAGTTTACCAATGTATATCTCGTATCTCATGATTCAATAGAGCAAAAGAAGAATGAAAAATAAATAAAAAATATCTTACACATGAAACAAGAAAACCTAAATTATTTTACTATTTTTTATCGCTAACTATTCAACGTTTATTTATTTTTACATGTATTTGCTTTACCATGACTTGACAAGATTTTAAACATTAATTGTTTGAACAAAGGGGAATTAAAAATTGAATTCCTGACTTTGCTACCAAACTGAATAATTGCTGGTTCAATAGATATTGGTTAATATAGTAGAAAGCAAGTTTATTGATCTGTCTAAACAGTGAGTTACTACTGGAAAAATAATAAATTCATTTGAGTTAAGAAAATATTATAATGATACAAAATTAAATTAACCCTTTACAATAAAAATATTAAAATCAAAACTATTCTCTTGATGATATATTTAAGTCCAAATTGAAATAGACAGAGAGGAATGATGTGTAGAGATGTACTCACGACCTCGAAGAGAAGAAATTATCGAATGTTCGTTAATACCAAGTAATGGAGATTAACACTTCTTGAGAAAATAAAATATAACACTGTGTGCACACAAACTTCTGGTGAATGTTCCTCACGGTTAAATAAAACTTCTGTAGAAACAATAGAGTCAATAATTGATAATTTAATATGGGATACTGAGACCCATGGTAAAATAGTTAGAGGGATTCAGAGACCCTCATAATGTTTTTCACATGAAGACTGCATAGTAACTGAGTGAATTGGAGCAGTGTACAGGAAAAGCCACTGGTCAGTCTATATCATGTCGGCTGGAACTGATAAGCAGGATACGCAGCACATTCCTCTGCATTGTCTGCCTATCTCTCTCTCTCTCTCTCTCTGTCTGGCTTAACTTAATACAATTTTATTTTATGAATTCACTTAAAAATATTATTCTGAATTGAACCAAAAAGAGCAGTTATTTATTTACACACAAAACATTTAAATATCTATTATTTAAATGACAAAACAAGTATTATTTTATTTAAAATAAATTTAAGTTTAGACCTAATTTGAGAATGCTCAAACATACCGCCCACCGAAATTTCAAAGGAAATTTCTAGCATCTTACTTAAAAGGGTCAGAATTGATTGAAAGAAGAGGTACCAATTTCACAGCTGGACGTTGGAATTCAGAGTCACTGGTCTTGACAGTCATCACTCGAACAATTCCATCACGGCCTGGGTGAGTCTTGATGATTCTTCCAAGAGGCCACTGCAAGATAGGTACATTTTGATCCTTAAGAAGAACCAAGTCTCCGATTTTAGGGTTTGTAGAAGATCTTGTCCATTTTCCTCTCGCTTGCAGGATGTTCAAGTATTCCACTCGCCACCTCTTCCAAAAATGTTGAACCATCTTGTGGACTAGTTGCCATCTTGTAAGGACGTTTTCTCGAAGATCAAGAAGAGAAGGTTCGGGAGGAGCAACAAGAGGACATCCAACAAGAAAGTGTCCTGGAGAAAGAAAATTAGTTTCTTCTGGACTAGCTGACAAAGGACAGAGTGGTCTTGAATTCAGAACTGCTTCTACTTGGGTGAGCAAGGTTGACCACTCTTCATAAGTCAAAGCAGTTTCTCCAGCTATCTTCCTCAAATGTGTCTTTGTTGATTTAACTGCCGACTCCCACAGTCCACCAAAGTGTGGGGAATAGGGAGGATTGAAATTCCATTTTACTTCCAGTTTAGTAGTTTGCTGTAGAATTTCTTCTTGTGTAGTCTGATTGGAGTACCATAATCCTAACTCTCGAAGACGATTAGCTGCTCCTCTGAAGTTGGTTCCACAGTCGGAATACACTTGTTCAGGAAGACCTCTTCTAGAAATAAAACGTCTGAAAGCAGCCATAAAGGCATCTGTTGAGAGTGCGGTTACCAGCTCTAAATGTAAAGCTTTAGTAGCCATGCAGACAAAAACACAGATGTAAGTCTTGGCAGTGGTTGCTTTTCTTCTTAACGACTCTCTCATAGTCAAAGGTCCAGCAAAGTCAACACCAACATGTAAAAATGCTCGGCTTACATTCACTCGTTGCGAAGGAAGATCAGCCATCATCGGGGAAAAGGTTTCAGCCTTTAGCTTGAAGCACCTTAGACATTTGAAGGTTCGCTGACGGACAATATTTCTCAGTGATGGTATCCAAAATCGTAATTGAATCAGAGCTTGAAGCAAGTTGGGTCCTGGGTGTAGGTAGATTTTATGGTAATAATCTACCAACAATAAGGTGAAATGACACTTTGGCAGAAGGATTGGGTGTCTTTGATCTTCTGGGATAGCTGCATTATTTAGCCTGCCGCCCACCCTGAGTATCCCCAGTTTGTCAAAGAAAGGGGTAAGTTTATGAAACTTATTGAAGACAGCAGTTGCACATCTTCTGTCGCCATCAATAGAGAAAAAGTGTGATTGAATTTTCTTGATGCAGAATAGTAAGGACTCTTGAATTTCCTTAGGCTGAAGGGGTCCTTTAAGACGACTAGTACTGTGTAGTTTAGCTTGACAATTGTAGATAAATCTTCTGATCCAAGATATCACACGTAAAAGTTTGTAGTATGAAGAATAGTTTTCCATCATCTTGATAAGCTCTGGCTCAGTAATATTTGAGACAAGCACTTGTGGTTCAGCTTTCACTTCAGGTAGGGGCTGCTGCTGGAACTGTACTGTAGACTCTGGCCATTTATCTTCAGGCATATTCATCCACTTAGGGCCATGCCACCATAGATCACAGTTAGTTAGTTTATCTGGTAAAAGTCCTCTAGAACCATGGTCACTTGGATTTTCCTCTGATTTAATATGTCTCCACGATGAAACAGGAGTATGTTCTGAGATATGTGCAACTCTGTTTGCTACAAAAACTTTAAGCTTGTAAGTTGGTGTATTCAGCCATCCTAAGACAATTGAAGAATCAGTGAAGAAAATAGGCTTCTGAAACTGATTACTGGTGAATTGGCTGAGGGTTTCCATAACAGAGTGGAACATTGTTGCAAGCAGGTAGGCTCCACACAACTCTAAGCGTGGGATAGACAGAGTCTTGATCGGGGCTAACTTAGTTTTGGCTGTTAGAAGGTTTGTAGTTATTTTGTCACTAATAACTCTCAGATACAGTGCAGCACAATATCCTTTTTCTGAAGCATCAGCAAATCCTACTATTTGCAATTTGTATGGTTTGTCAGATGTTACAAATCTTGGAATACTAAGATGTTGCAGGTTCTCTAGCTGAGTAGTCAAGTCATTCCATAGAGTCTTCAAGTTAGTTGGGATTTCCGAATCCCAGCCCAGCTTCAATTTCCATAGGCTTTGTATTATGCTCTTTGCAATCATTATCACAGGAGAAACGAATCCTAGAGGATCAAAAATCTTTGCAACAGCTGATAGGATGGCCCTTTTAGTAAACACAGGGGTAAATTGTTCAATCTGGTATGCAAACGTGTCGCTTGAAGGGTTCCATTGAAGTCCTAGGATCTTGACATTTGAATCTTCACTAGATGAGAGGTTGATCTGTTTGATATGTTTTGAAGGATTGATTGCATTTAAAATTTCCTGAGAGTTACTGGCCCATTTACTTAGACCAAAATGACCTTTGTGTAAAAGATTGATTACTTCATCCTTGAGTTTCAAGGCTTCATCAACAGTAGAAGCACCAGTGACAAGATCGTCGACATACATGTCTTGAAGAATAGCCTTTGCTGCATGTGGATAGTCAGTCCCTTCATCGGTTGCTAGCTGTTTCATGACTCTCAAGGCTAAAAAAGGTGCAGAGGTAGTACCATACGTTACTGTATTCAGTTCATATTTCTGAATAGCTTCAGAAGGATCAAATCTCCAGAAAATGTGTTGATATACCCTATCAGAGGGATGAACTAAAATCTGCCTGTACATTTTTATTATATCAGCCACAAAAACTACTGGATACATCCTAAATCTTGTCAAGATACTTTTGATGTCTTGCTGTAACTTTGGTCCTATCATAAGATGGTTGTTTAGAGACGTGTTAGAGTCAGTAAGGGAAGAAGCATCAAATACTACTCTGAGCTTAATCTGTGAGCGATCTTCTTTAGTAACAGAATGGTGCGGGATCACATATTTTGAAGTAGATGATGTGGGGCTCATGTGTTCCAGTTCAAGGTATTCTTTCATGAAATTGCAGTATTCAGACTTAAGTAGAGAATTCTTTGTCAGTTTTGTTTCTAGACTGTATAGTCTTTTCAGAGAATTTCTTTCAGAGTCACCAAGATGCTTTGGCTCACTTTTAAACGGTAGGCGAACAACGTACTGGCCGCTCTCAAGTCTGTAGTGAGTCTCTGTAAAATGCTTTTCACAAGCTAAATCTTCTGGGTTTTCTTGGACTGGGATAGAAGCAGGTTCCTCGAGTTCCCAAAATCGTTGCAGCTGATTATGAATATCATCTTTATCATAAGCAAGGGTGAAGAAAGAAGCATTCATACTAGCGGATGATTGACAGTCAAGAACTCTCCCAATAGCAATGTAGCCAAAGACTGATGCAAACAGCTTGGGTTGGTTTTCATGAAGAGTAATCGAAGATCCAAGCCAAACATCTGGAAACAAGTCAGAGCCCAATAAAAACTCAATAGGTCCAGGTTCCCAAAACTTAGGGTCTGCTAGTTCAAATTTGGTATATTCCGACCATAAGTTAGAAGGCATAGTGAAGTTGGGTAGGTATGAAGTAATATTGTTGATCACAACAGCTTCTGTTTTGAGGATAGGGGTTTCCTGATTTTTTGGCTTCAGATGACAAAGTGCCTTGCCTTTTGCACCATCAAATATGGTCTGGCCAATAGCCGATATCTTCTTTGGATATGGAGTTGTCGATAAACCAAGTTTGGTGAGGCATTTGTGAGTTATGAAGGAATGTTGACTTCCTGAGTCTATCACTAGACGTATGGGTTGAAATCTTCCTGAAGCATCTTTTATCTCAGCAACAACAGTACCCAGCAATATGTTGCTATGTTGAGGAAGAGTTGCAGTCAAAGACGAAGTTGGTGCACTAGTAGCATTATCTTTCGGTTCTTCATCAGCTGAGGTTGGAATATGTAGTAACGAGTGGTGTCTCTTCTTGCAAAATTTACAAGTCCACTTTGAGTTACACTTTCCTATAGTGTGGTTGGCATACAAGCAATTTTTACATCCATGCCAATTTTTTAACATCTTGTGTCGCTCATCAACTGTTGCATTCATAAAATCTTTACATCTCCCGAGTGTATGACTACCACTGTTGCATAGAAAGCATGTGAAACCTTTATTGTTATCTTTCGATTGCATGTTATTTCTTGGTGAGTTAGCCAAGAGTGTAGCTCGCATACCACGGCTAGAAGATCTAGTATTATATCCTTTAATAGCGCCACTAGGCTTCGCAGAGTTATTGTCAAGTGAGGATTGATGAGAATTTCCAAGGGCGAGCTGTAATGCTAGGCATCGTTCCCGTAGAAACTTCGTAAGATCATCAAAGACAGGAAAATCTTTATCTTTGTGTTGAAGTTCAAATTGTTCTCTGGTCGCAGAATCTAATAATCGAACTGCAATATGAAACAATACAAAATCTGCTTCATTTGGAATTTTTAGCAGTTTAAATGCTGCAATATTGTCTGAAACTTGTGATACAAAGTTCTGTAGAGAATCAATGGTAGGTTTGCCTTGCTGTGGCTTAAACTGGATGAGCTGATTTAAATAGTTAGAGGCTAGCATACGTTTATTATTAAACGTGTCGTTCAATGCCTTCCATGCCAAGTCATAATTGTCTTCTATTAATGGCAAGTTACTTATAACTGCAGAAGCTGTGCCTACAAGTGAGGAAACCAGGTAATGGAATTTCTCCATTTTAGTCAACAAAGCATCATTATGAATAATTGATAAGAATGCATCACGGAATTTAGGCCAGTTTGTAATTTGTCCGTTGAAGTGGGGCAGATTGATCCGAGGTAAAATTTTATTTGATCTGTTTTCAGATGATATAACTGATTCATTAGGATTAATGCTTTGGCGTGAGGGAGGTGATGTTGTCTGAACAAGAGCCATAAGTGCCTCATAGCTTGTGTGTGCCTCGTAGTAATAACGTTTGGCCTTAGTTTGCATAGTCAGATCTGCTTCGACAGGAAATTCTGAGACTTTTCCTTCATCTTCATGTAGGTCAATAAGTTCATCCCAGAGAGTTTCAAATTTGGAAAAATATTTCTCTAACACCTTAAACATACCCTTAAATAAGTTTACTTGAGCAGGATCTTTGAGAGCTGCCCTACCCTTCTCATTAATAGTTTGGACTTCCTTAGCACTATCTGATAATTTTCTCTTCAAGGCAGAAACCTTACGCTTAAAATCTTCTGCATCCATTTTACCCCTCAGAAATTGAAGACCAAGACAAAATTTAAATAATCAAAGGCACGAGAATGTTTGAGCAATCTTTACACAAGTATGAACATGACAAGTGCTATATACTTCAAGATAGTAAAAAAATCAACAAAGAATAAAGAATACCATTAACTCATAATGAAAATAGATAAAAAAATTCACATAATGATTTGCAAAATGATTCAATAAAGCTTGTATATAATATTACAGCAGCACATAAAACAAGATTGTAGAATATAAATCAGCAATATTTATTTGTGTTAAGAAACTATTCAGCAGAAGAATATATTTTCAGATTAAATTCTCTAAACAACCCTAATAACTCTTAAAAATATTAATAAATCACAAAACCAATACTGGAGAAATGTATGAGCGTTTTACGTTTAAATATCTAATTTAATCTAAGACAAAATGAATACCAAATATTTTATATGATAACTATCTTTAAACAAACAAATTTTCAACTGTAATCTACAATAACCTTCAAATACAATTAACCTTACTTTGACAATTTAAAAAATGACCTTCAATATGTTTTTTTTATAAATTATATTTTAATTGACAAAAAATGACTAAGTTAATCCGGCTCGAAGGACCAATATGTTTGAACAAAGGGGAATTAAAAATTGAATTCCTGACTTTGCTACCAAACTGAATAATTGCTGGTTCAATAGATATTGGTTAATATAGTAGAAAGCAAGTTTATTGATCTGTCTAAACAGTGAGTTACTACTGGAAAAATAATAAATTCATTTGAGTTAAGAAAATATTATAATGATACAAAATTAAATTAACCCTTTACAATAAAAATATTAAAATCAAAACTATTCTCTTGATGATATATTTAAGTCCAAATTGAAATAGACAGAGAGGAATGATGTGTAGAGATGTACTCACGACCTCGAAGAGAAGAAATTATCGAATGTTCGTTAATACCAAGTAATGGAGATTAACACTTCTTGAGAAAATAAAATATAACACTGTGTGCACACAAACTTCTGGTGAATGTTCCTCACGGTTAAATAAAACTTCTGTAGAAACAATAGAGTCAATAATTGATAATTTAATATGGGATACTGAGACCCATGGTAAAATAGTTAGAGGGATTCAGAGACCCTCATAATGTTTTTCACATGAAGACTGCATAGTAACTGAGTGAATTGGAGCAGTGTACAGGAAAAGCCACTGGTCAGTCTATATCATGTCGGCTGGAACTGATAAGCAGGATACGCAGCACATTCCTCTGCATTGTCTGCCTCTCTCTCTCTCTCTCTCTCTCTGTCTGGCTTAACTTAATACAATTTTATTTTATGAATTCACTTAAAAATATTATTCTGAATTGAACCAAAAAGAGCAGTTATTTATTTACACACAAAACATTTAAATATCTATTATTTAAATGACAAAACAAGTATTATTTTATTTAAAATAATTTTAAGTTTAGACCTAATTTGAGAATGCTCAAACATTAATTATATATATAAATTGTATAAATGGTACAATATATTGTAAATATTTTTGTATACAGGACGTGCTGCAGTAAATACTGTTTTTGATATCATTGTTTTATATTTGCTTGGATATACGATTAAACAATTTCCACTTAAGGAGTTTAAGGCTTAAGGTAGTGACAGAGGGATAGTTGGGATTTATACTAGTTTTACATATTCAAACCTAAAAAAAAAACAACAGTTAAAATTGTGAAGAATTCATTGAACTGTCAGAAAATATTCAGGTAGTGATACATCACTGTTGTAGAGTTACGTTACAGAGGTAAATAAATATTCCTAAAACTAAATTAACCAACCACACCGCTTGAAAACATTCACCGTGATATTATATTTGATATAAAACCCGAGGACTTTTACTCCGTACGCATTCCTCTCAATAACGTTCGACCGCTATCAATTAAAAATTAAACCGAGTATCATGACATTAGTGTATTTCAAACCGATCGGATTTCGCCGAGTACCCAAAACACTGGAAACAGATAAAATACAGCGTATAACTCGGGACTATCCGCTAATAGTGACAAAGTACCGCTCGTTGTGTTTAAATATCTCTACGGAATACTTGCGACTATATCACCTGGTCGCTATATCACATAATTTACTTTTGTAGTGACTATATCACCTGATAATATGTACACTTGTTTATCGGCTTCATGATCTGATGTTATACTCATCGTCTTAAATTACACAATTGTTGGTCAACTTGAGTACAACGTTACAATGATTTATACTGTTACACTGGACGCAATTACCTTTGACACAGTAATCATTTACATGCCTTAAAGATTTGTCCAGACAAATAGTTGTCTACTATTCTAGTAGAAGAACATCCAAGTCTGTTTATTTCAAGTTTGCTATAAATTAAAAGTAAACCACAAGGTTTTTGAGACATCCAACAAAGACAAAACAACTACACATTTTTTAACTTTAACACCCCACTCTTCCACAAACCTGACGGTCAAAATGGTGTAACTTTTACCATGCAATTTTGTGACTATATTGAACAGATTAGAGTTACATGCTAGCTTTCACTTTGGATATAGCCACTTGGACCATTATTTGGCCAATTACATGGTACCGATCGTGCTCACCCTCTGATCGACAGGTTTTTGGTTCAATCCTGTTAATTGAAAGCCTTTAAGGGGTAAAACTAGCAGATATTAGGTTGTAACAACGTTTTCATCACATTAAATTGACACCCATCTTTCGGTTACCTTGCCTGACCCATATGTACTCTAGTTTGTCAGCGTCACGCACATTATTCTAATACACTTTTGGTATTATAACTGTAATAGTAACATGGTTGATTGGTAGTAGTAAATACATTGTTGAGTTAGCGTTTTTATAAATACTATAGACAAGGAACAATCGCATAAATGTACGAATGCCATTATATCCAGTAGGTATCCCTAACTGCGGGTCATAACTTTGGCCTGGATTACCGTGCTGCGGATCTACCTTTGTATCGGATATTGATTTTGAGCCTAAAGAGATTGTTTGGTTACAAATTATAAAACACTTCCAATAAGTTTAATTTCCCAAACTCAATACTTTTTTGTAGTAAATGTATTACTCTTAATATTTATATCTCATAAAGATGAACTTCTAGTAAGATATTTTAAACGCCCATTATATAACGAATTGGCACAACCGGTTGTTCGTATATTTTTGCTATGTAAGGGTTTCGTTATAAAACTACCATGGGAAGTAACATACATATTTCTTTTGTATTTTCTAACATTGATGACATTAAATGAATTTGTAACAAATTTATATAAATTTCTAACACATTGTACGTGTGAATAGTTAAATAATTAAAAAACAATAACCAAATGGCCTTTTAGAAATTAAATATGTATACGAAAAGTTAAATGTAAAGAGAACTTTATTGAACAATCACGTCATCGCTCCAATGCTGGTTTTACAATAATACCCATTAAAATCAAAACTGTATATAACTTAGTGATGTGAACGATTCCAAATTTTACCATGGTACAATTTATAGTACGCGATAATGTTCGGGGTGTTGAGGGACATTTCTTACTGAGGTATTAGTAAACATAATTTTTTATGGTTCAAACAATACTAAATACATATTTTATGCTTTATTAAAAGATACAAATACGTACATTTAAAAACGTTATTTTGATCTTTAAATCCAATTTTTGCTCTCTCAATACAAATGATGGGAATGTTGCTGAAAGTCAACAGTCCCGGAAGATCAAATAATTTATACCTGTGCCGCTAGGTCAAAAACTACAATGTTTGCAGTGTCTGTAGATCAAAAATCCCAGAAAGTCAAATAGTACAGTCCGGGCTAAAAGTTTAGTCTATGTTAAAGCAATTGACTTATTGGGAATTTGACCTAATGCAACAGCAGGATTAATATAACGAAATACGGTAAAATACAAGTTCAGTTTCGCTGAGTCAAAAGTGTCGGAAGATCAAAAGCAATAAAAGTGAACGTCGATTCAGTGTAAAGTAGACCTCCTGCAACGCTTACTACACCAACAAAACTCACTTTTAGTTACTTCGTGTTTTGTCATAATTAGAATAGAGCTAAAATTATCATATTTGGTACATAGCTTATTTATTAATGCTTCTTGCCAACTGTTTGGTCAACACTGTAAATAGGTATAGTTTATGTAATGAAAAGCCTTTCGTCAAAATTTGTGGCATAAAATACACGCAAGGACGATCTGAACATTTCTGGTTATTATATACGTTTGTAAAAGGAGATCCATTTAATTGTAGAACTATTTTATGAGTTATAATGTAGTCTACATATAAACTGTGTAATGTATTACGCCACGGAAGGGTTGAAACCTGTCCAAACTATCATATATATTATTATAACGTAAATGGGGTTTTTTCACGATTCTGAATCAACCAGTCGATGGATTTTCATTAGTTTTGTGTTGAAAGAAAGACCATTTTGAGAACTAGATAATTTCAAAGCCATAATTTAAAATTAATGTCCCAGTTTTTTATAAATTAAGTTTTAGTTTTTAAAAAGTCTAGCAGCCGATGCTAACCTTCTCCAATAAGTCAATGCTTCTAGCTAGCTTTTAGTACATTATAATTTGCTTAACATAACAGCTGTAACATTCAGTATTTGTGACACAAATTCAGCATTTGGAAGAAAATTCAAATACATACTTATGGTTGACTTATTTATACTATGTATGTGTAATGCTGACCATTGATACATTTAATTCTTCGGTACGAGGATGGCAGTTTAATTAAATGTGCATAGTAAAATACAGTAGTAGGATGTTCAAATTATTTTTTAAAGTATTCTTTGTAATCATCGATTTGTTTTAGTCCAATATAATTTGTTTTAACTAACAGCTGGTTGAATGTGCTATGTATACTTATAAAAGGCAAAGCCCTCACTGACACACTCACTCTCACTCACGCATCATCACTAATTCTCCCACTTCCCATTTACCTAGGAGGCTGAAATTCGATACACCGATTCTTTGGGCATTAAATAGGAAAACTAAGTAGTTTTTATTATGATCGGGCATTCGGGCTCCGCCCCAGTGGCTCTGGAGTTTCCCATCTTAACCTTATGATTTTTCATATTTAAAAGGAATTAATGAATCATAACAGCTGTGTCAATTTAACAATTTATGACAACAGCTAATTTGCAACCAAAAGCTGAGTGAGCGTTTCGAACGAACTTCAACCTGGAGGCGAGTTAACCCCAAGGCAAGTGAGCTCAGCGAACGAGCTCCAACCTAAAGGTGAGAGAGCGTAGCGAACGAACTTCAACCAGGACTTGATTGAGCCATGCGAACGAGCTAATCTTGAAAATTAATTAGTTTAACGGGGCAAAGCCAGCGGGTACAGCTTGTTATTCTATAGAATTATTAGGTTTTTAGCTGTCATCGTTATTCGGGGACCGAGCAGGTCCCTAGCAGCGACCACAGAATTAAAATTTTAATTTTAATTCTGTGGTCGCTGGTCCCTAGGGCCGCAAAATTAGCTGCCCGCTTACTTACTTAAAACATGAATGCATATTAAATACACAATCAGTATCCATAGAATTATTTTATTGTCACCGTTGCCTAGCAACAATTTATTTTTATTTTTGCTGATGCCTCGAATTATTTCTTCACATAACCTTAAAGTTGTAGTTGTGCTAACCATCAGTGTGCATTATTATAGAGGTGAATAGTGGCAATAGGGTATAGTGTGGTGCAAAATAGCGTTCGTACCACGGACCGAAATGGTTTTGCAGCTCTCGATCGAGACGAAGTCGAACTATCTCGAGCCGGCAAAACCTTATTTTTGGCCCTAGGTACGAAATATACTATTAAATGGGTTGTAGCTTAATCGGGTTTCAACTTTATTTAATTTACAGTCTGTTTCAAAAGTAGAAAAATAAGCAAATACATTAACAATAATACAACGTTAAAAGTATAGTGATTTACCACTCTCAACACTAGCTGACAAAGATAATTTTGATAACACAGCCGAATCTGAATGGGAGGTTTAAATGTCGTAAATGGTGTTGTGATTGTCCAATAAATTTAGTGCAAGATGAGAGCTCGCCTTGTGGTCGGAAACTTGACCAAAAGTATGTATTTTTCCAACTTATCTATATTTACCCTATGCTATAAATAAGACATGTAAATGGAATTTCTTCTATTTGGTTTTATTTTCTGTTTACATTTAGTTGTTATTTCGTTACCTACATGGCAACCCATACGGCCCAAGTTATTTTTAAAATTTTAAATTCGTTTCTTGTGTTTATTTTTGAGCCTATTTTAATTTATAAAGGGATTCATCACATCTACAGGAAAATATCTTTCATTTGGTACCAACCGCGTGTAATTCGTTCCAGTAGTATGGTCAGGCTAGCTGTCATAAGTTTTGCAAAAGTTGTTTTGTATAAGACGATTTTGAATGATTTTCCAATTTGATTATCTTTTTTCACTAGATTTTGTAATTTCTTCTTTGACTTTTCAAATTCTAAGATTATTATGAAGTGTTCTGTTAGTAACAAACCAAGGTGCGTTGACAATTTTACGTAGCAATTTTGATTGGTATCGTTGAAAAATTTCAATGTTTGATGTACTTGATGATCCCCAAAGTTGGATCCCATAAGTCCAAATTGGTTTTATAACTTTTCTGCAAAGTAACATTATTTTGTGTACTAAGTTTTGATTTAGATCCAAGAAGACAATTAAGCTTAGTTATTTTAAAATTTAGATATTGTCTTTTAGTCCAGATATGTGCCTTCCAATTAAGCTTTGCATCTAAGTGCATGCCCAAGTATTTTATTTCTGTTACTTTAGGGTGGTAAATATTGTTCATGGATACTGGAGGACATGTAGCCAGATTTAGGGTAAAAGTAATGTTTTCTGATTTATTTTCACTAATTTTGAACCTCCATGTTTTAAACCAATGTGAAATTTCATCCAAGTTTAACTGTAAATTTGCTGTAGTTTGAACCGGTTTGTCGTGGACAGATAAAATGGTCATATCATCCGCAAATGTGGCAACGATAGTATTTACAATTTCTGGTAGGTCCGATGTAAAGGGAATATACAAGTATGGTTCAAGTACGCTTCCTTTGGGGATTCCTGATTCTATAGGGTAAAGGTCAGTTAAATAATTTTGATGTTTAATTTGGAAAGTTCTGTTTGTAAGATATGATTTTTAAATATGAAAAACTGAATGGGGTAGCTAAATGTGGCATTCTTGTCAATAGTTCGATATATCGATAGTAATATACACTAACACAATCGTAATAAACGAAATAATTTAATTATATTTACTAAACAGATGCTTGTTTGCATTAGCAAAATAAATAACAATTTAGAAGTCATTTTGAGAAGTTATCTTAGTATTTCTGTTAAAGAAATGACATTTCTTCATAATCTTAACATCTCAAATTACTTTAATACTTTCATCTGAAATGGCTACCATACTAAATTCAAACTCACATAACAAGAAATTAAATAACATCTAAACATAAATTAAAAAGTTTTACACCACAATTAAAAAAACAAATGTACGATTGCTCTTGCTCATTCTTCGTCAGATTAGGCATAGGCACGAGACCCTCCTTCATTGCGCAGTCTGTAGTCTTGGAGATAAGAGAGATATGCGGTAAAGATAAGCAAGAACTGGAAAGGTCCGTTGTGGGTTTGCAATATTTATCTCAAAATTCAGCGCAAGGTTAACTAAATTTTGGAATTAGGGTCTGAATACGTGATTGGTGAAATCCAGGAGGCAATACTGAACTTGCACTACTTATGTTTTATCGCATTTTTTACCTTATCTACCAAAATTATGCTATTTCCCTTTGGCACTTTAGGGGGAAACGACTATTTCACCCTGAAAATCACGTTTGGAAATCGAGAAAAGCTTTAAAAATCGGCGATTATAAGCGCTTGAAAAATCTTTTTTTCTTTTAATGGAAGCCTATTTTTTATTATTCGAGTCATTTCAAACTTCTTTTCCTCTTGCACTTTTTCAGCAAACACATATTTCACCACGAAAAACACGTTTGAAAATCGTTAAAAGCGTTATAAATCATTAATATCGCCACATTTGACTGGTAAGTGTCAATAAAAGAGTGTAAAAGAGTCCTTGGAGCCTAGACGTTGTAACTCATAAAACAATGTAAGAACTACAAAGACAATTTATAATTTAACAATATACTAGATATTTAAATTACAATCACTCTGATGTTTGAAAAAATACTTTTGGACTGTAAATAAATCTCCAGCTGCTGTCTGAAATTAACGTAATTAACATCGCTCTTATGGGGGACAAATCCAAGATGGCTGTTAGCTTTCATTGACTCCACTGGAGAACAATAAAAAACTACAAAGAACATTTCTAATCTCACACTATACTCGATGTTAAATTATAATCACTTTGGTGTTTGAAAAAATATTTTTGGACGATAAATCGCTCTTCAGCAGCTGTTTGAAATTATCCAAAATGGCCACTAGCCTCCAAGGACTCCCTAAAATAACCTTTAGCTGAGCTCCTCAGCCCTAACCTAAGCTGGGTTTACCCAAAATCGGTAATTTTCGGCACTTTGCTGATCTAAGCATGGGTTAGGTTAGGTTAGGTTAGAGTAAGCTAGGTTGGATTACTTTGGTTTACCCACAAATTGGTAATTATCGGCACTTTGCTATTTTTTAATAAGTAAGGTAAATTAATAAGTACGCAATTAATAAGTACGGTAAACCATATTACTGCAGAGGCCGGTCTTTATAAGTTATATTGTCTATGAGAGATTTATTTTGGACCTATTTGCATAAGTATGGTGATGCAAATGCAGTTGTCATCGAATTTATAATCATCGATCAGTCTAAGTTTTATTTTGTCAATAAATGTAAATATCCTTTTTGGTTAACAAAGGATGCAACCGAATCTGTAAATTAAGACAAGTATGCGAAAAACTTAAGTTTTCCAACCACCATTATTGCCTTGTTTACAACTATAAAATCGGAAGTAAAAATAACAATTAGGACAGCGTATACTAACTATTTGATTTTTGTTGTGAGTTGTATACAATATCACTTCTTTTTGAAATTATGTCAAGTCCAAGAGACATACATCTAGTTTTGTATTAAAGTCTTCTGTCAAGAACTACACGAATGTAAATGTTACTGTGGACAAGGTAGCTGAAACATTTGCAAATAGGTGTAATAAATTTAAGAATATTGTATTAGTAAAAGTATCATATACATTTGTCATTGATATCACTGTATTAAATAATGTATTACCTAATTATTTGTAGGGAGTAAATTAGTTAGTAGACTATCTATTAATCGATTTGCAAGGTACATTATGAATATTTCATAATGTAGCTTGTAAATCGATTAATGTATTTAAACCAGACGCTCGTCAAATAATGCAGTTCAAGGCGGAAATGTAGTGAGGGATACATCAGGATTAGAATGTGTGTTACAGAACAAGAAACTGATGACAATAGTTGGAATAACTAGTCAATGTCAACGCACTCGATAAAAGCGCGGGATTAAAAAAGGCGCGAATATGTGCAAGTACTACTGTATAACCAACGACAACACCTATGAAAAACCAGACATAAGCTATATTACAACCAGGCCTACGAAAAAGTCAAACTATGTAAATAATGAATCACTGAATATGATTAGACGAAATCACAGAGGTACAAACTATGTTAGATATTTACGTGGTAAAGGAGTGTAGTTTCCTGATAGGTCTAAACAACGTCATCAGTTACCAAATCAATTATTTTTACTAGTTTTAGTCATACAATTGTTCTCATTTAAACTTGCGCTATTATGCTAATTCAACCTAGGGCAGATGTAGTTCCCACAATATATCTATACTTACACGAGGAGAGCGTGGTTTCGGTGATTTTGTAAAGTAAGAAATAATAGATGTAGAAAAAAATGTGTAGATTTTGAACTTTTTTCTTTTTTCATTGATTTACTGTGTTGATTATGCACCACAGTGCTTTGTACTGTAATTATTTTCTGCCATTATGAAAAATTCATTGCCAATATTTCTTTCAAGGTCCCTTGCATTATTTTGCGTGTACTAATATGTACTAGGTGTACAATGCAGTTGTCTGCTTGCAATTTTGAGCGGAGCTATCATAGTACTGTAATCCAATACTTTTGCAAAGTCAATGCTAAATATAGTTCACGTAATTGAGATGTCTCCTACAAGTCCACTAAGTCAATTGTATAATTGTTTCTCATAAATGGGATGACTACTTGTAGTATCCAAAGTCAATGCTTTATCTGTTTCTCTTAAATGAAATCTCTACTTGCAGTATCTAAAGTTAATGATAAATCTATGCTAAAACTATTGCCTTGGGTGTAGTACGCCAGTGTCACGGTGATAACGGCGGGAGTGGTCGTGGTAGGCACGGATGAGTCGTTGTTCTTGCAAGGCTGTTTTTGCCTGTCTTCTGGCTCAGTCAGCACTTACACCATCGGGAAGAGATAGTACATCCAAACTAACAAAAATAGGTTCCAAGGACCCATATTAGATTTAATACAATTGGCGGCAAACGTTATTGTTGATTAGTATGTTAAATAACAATAAAACTGTTGTAGGAGTTTGTTCCTAACCGTAGGTGCTCTGTATAATATTTAAATCGCTAAAATTATACCCCAACAATCAACGTTTACAATCGTGATACGTAAACAAATGATCCAATAATATGTAAGCCGAAGGATCGTCGTAAATTAATGTCTTTCGTGTAATACAACAATATGATAATAAACAATGTTACTATATCACTAATAACGTGTACGTAGACCGTCGTAATTAGGCTCAAATTAAAATATAATAATGCAATGTCAGTATTAAACAATCTTAATACTTGTGCGTAACAATATTGCTGTACTACAGAGAAACAAGGGTTTTCGAGTCCTGTTTTTAATAGGACAACAAGAAATTTAATAATAATACGTTAATGAATACTATTACTATTAAACAGTTTCAATCCCAAATATTTTACGGGCAAGCAAGTCGGTTGTATTATGCAGAAATAAAGCCTATAGTAGAATTATGAACGAGGAAACTCAAATAGTAAACCGCACGAATACCGTTATCAAACAGCTGATTGGGCCCCTCTTATCTCTTGCCCATTCATCCAGAGTACAATTGACGAGCTTAAACAGTGTACAGTACATTTCTTTTTACGTACAGGTCTAGAAGGGTAGGTACAGGTCGACTAGCATTTACAATTCTCACCAAATATTTGGTAAACTGAATGATAACTGAAAGATAACTGAATGCTCTGACATGAAGCAGTGTTCTTCTTTACCTATAAAACAAGGTTGACACCTTTCTTCACTGATCACGTAATGCGTGATTTTCTATAAAGTCTTGGAAAATAAAAGGAAAAATAGATAGACTACAGGTGTACTGTATGTGGTTTACACACAAATATTCATCAAACTGTGTGATAGTTTGTTATAGCAATGAACAGTTTGAGAGTACCTATCGTATTGTTTAAGTCGATGGAAAATCTCTGTTGATCCTGTTTTACAAGCAAACCAAAAAGATACAGTAGTCACCACTCTATGCGACATATTCTAGCCAGAATATTGTAATCGTATGATTCTATAAGCATTGGTAGGATTGCAAAGTACTACACAAACATTATTTCAAGGGTAATAACAGTCACAATTTCCGCTGACTTTAAAAGAGTCAACTAAACTATTATACTAATGGACACACAACTAAATGGAACAACTAATGGAAATTCTCACGATGTACATTCGTTCGATATAAGCATTGAGTATACACGTCAGTACATACGTGTATACCCAATGATATAAGCAACGGTTCTTGCAATTTATTGCTTATTGTTTTTTAGAGTTGTTTTCGGACTTACTCACACTCGTATAAGGTTTTCCACGTTTGTCATTGATAATGTAGCCATGTTGCTTTGAAATGGCGACCATACAAAATGTATGCATTTTAAGCCAAGTATGAATGGAGATGAGTGTGGGATGAGTGGAGCGATCTTGTTGTCCTGTTTGTGACTAAGGCCGACATAATCCTTAGACACAGCTGTTAATTAATAGTGCATACAGTCAATTAATAGCAGCAGAGGTCAAGTTTGGTATCAAATTAAAGGTTTTATTCATAAAAATACATTGCTGCAAACCCAAACTCAAACGAGGATGATGATAATAACGTTAATGATGTCGCTAAAACGTATCGTTTGAAATTTAACAGCTGAAAATAAGTGAAATAGAAAAGGTTTTGGTTAAATCCATCAAATTGTAATTGGACACTAGTAAATACTAGTGCACTTGTTGCTACCTCCCCCCTTCGGTTTCATGTATTCCTCTCAATCAGTTCAAACCTAGGAGGATTAAACATTAATGTTAATTAATGTTAAATCCTCCTAGATTCAAACCTGAAACACCCAGATCGAAACTCGCCTGTCGTTATTTTACCATCGCCTGTTTTTTAAATATATTTTTCAAAAAAGAAATATTATATTGATTTACTTTGGTTTTTAAAAATGATAGTTTTATTTTGTTAAAGATTTATGGTGATACGTAAATATTGTGGTGTAGTAGAGTATATTATATTGTAGTTAAGTGTTAAATTTTGAAATTTTAGGGTGAATCGAGATGAATCTTTGTTTATAACATGGGTCTCTCCTACCTTAACATACATACCAAGTTTGATAAACATCGGTTGGAAAAGTGCAAAGATAAATATTTGTATGTAAAAAATACAAAATGGCGGATATCTGGTTAACGAAATTATTTTGGAAAAAATGTTATCCTTGATTTTCTGTTTATTTTGACCCAAGGAATTACTAGGTAAAGTATCTCCCCGCTTATTTTAACACCCTGTTTATGATGTATTCTTATAAGTGAAAAATGTTAGCTGGTAATAAAGAAAGATGTTTTATAAATAATATGAATGTACTGGTGATCTGTATATTCACCTTTTTCTTGTCCTTAGATAAATTAAATTAGATAAATTAAAAGTCCACTCAGCAGTCGCATCGTACGATGTAGTTCTTTCCATGCGTTGCGAAATGCTACATTTGCCGTCCTCTTCAACCCAAGTTATCTACTGAACCACTGATTGTAAAAAATTCAAAAAAATATATTTTACGCATTACACTTTTGGCTACAACTTTGCCACAGACAAAACCTCTCTAACCCAAAAACAAAAAAAAATCTCGCATGCTAACTTTTTCATGTTAGAAATCACGATTTAAAACTATTTCACCATACAAATCATTTTTTATTAATTAGATCGGTAAATAGTTTAAAGTTCCAACAAAATAGTCATCGAGTAGGACTAACCAAGAAGCTCTGTGCCAAATTTCAAAATTTTAGCACAACTTTAAGAACACCAAAACACGAAATTATTGAAGACATGCGTCGAGAGGACTATCGTTGTTTTTAACAGATTATACTTTTGACCTTCCGGCACTGTTGACTCAGCGAAACTGAACTTATATTTTATCTTATTTCGTTATATTAAAACTGCTGTTGCATTAAGTCAAATTCCCAATAAGTCAATTGCTTTAAAATAGACTAAACTTTTAGCCCGGACTGTACTATTTGACTTTCTGGGATTTTTGATCTACAGACACTGCAAACATTGTAGTTTTTGACCTAGCGGCACAGGTTTAAATTATTTGACCTTCCGGGACTGTTGACTTTCTGCAACGCGTCCCAAATGATGCTTAACCCACCCACAATATTTGTGAACAGTAGTGAAGCAAAAATGGCCAGCGTAACATATAATTAAAATCTTCTTTTTTAAGTTAACATATACAGTAATATAATAAAATTTATTTTAAATGTACATTTATGTAAATGATAAAAAATGCTCTAGTTGTATGTTTCTTACATTCTCGTTAAAAGAGATTTTAAAGCTTTCTTTCTGATAAGGCGCTAACCTGCATATGTTATTATTAGAATCTGCTAGAATGAATTAATTTATTGTTTGACTTAAATAATTTTTTTTAACATTTTAAACATACATTTTCAATTACAATATATTATGTTGTGTATCCCATGAAGTTTGATCAAGTTGTTCACGCTTTTCAATTGTATTGTCATACAGGGCCCCTTAACTTTTATTATGGGGGATTTTCCAGAAACTGTTTCCTAACCATGCAGATCAGAAAAAAAGTTGCCTTGATACAAATGAAAAGTTAATAAAATAATTGTTTTTTTTCTTCTTTTACCACCTCAATGCTGTTTAAGGCATCGTTGTTTAAAGTGCGTTATAAAAATAAATTTTTGTTGCCATTTTAGTATGATTTTTATTTCCTTTATCCCAATGGTTTAGTTTCACCAAGAAAACTTTGAGCTAGCCATTACCCCTAAAGGTTTGAATTTTTTTACCAACCATTAGTATTGTAAACTCTCACTCTCATATCTAAGAAGGTTGCCGCAAATATCTGAAATAGTTCAAAAGCTAAAGGGGGGGGGGTGCAAGTTTTTTTCACCCACCCTGTAGGTCTATATCAATTATTGCTATTTTATATACACACTAATATACCAGCTATATGATCCATAGCCTATAATAATCTGTTTATAGAGATTGATGTATATTCAACAGGATATCTAAGATTATTGCAACCCCTATCACATAGTTTCGTGGAAAGAGACTCATTAAATATTTACCACACACTCTTCAAACCACTTCAAGTCAATATTAGAAGTCCATGTAAATGAACTGCATATACAATTTAATTACATTCCTTCCAAACCCACTTTACCTTATGGTAAATACAAAACTAACAGTTCTCGTTTTAAGTGATAACAAATTGGTTGACGTTTGTTGATACGGAATAAAAGCTGTGTATTAAGAGCGCAAAATAAGTAATTGCTGCTCAAGATCTGTAGATAAATTTCAAGAGCGGCAAGGTCTGTTTGCGCTCGTAATATACACACGATTTTTCCTACTATCATAATTGACTTTTAATAACACACAGATAAACTCTTTTAGTTGTTTATAAATTCCATTTAGGTTATGTATAATTTTTTAGGTTATTTGATTTTCTTACCGAATGTTAGTGTTAGTGAAACTCCAACAATGAAATCAGTGAGCTCGAAAGGTGATTCCCGTTCTAGAGAAGAAATGCGTGGTTTTGCGTACTGTTAAAAGGTGTGGCAATGTGATTATTTTCATACAGTGGTAGGAAATATTTATTGAACCATAAAATGTTATGTTGATCAAACATTTCTTCTCGAAGCTATATCTAGATTTAGTTTGTGTGTAATGACGTTTGTGTTGTGTAGGACGCGTATCAGGCCTCAGTTGGTCACATTTTCTTAGTCCTTATATTGGAATTCCAACCGAGCTTTAAGTTGGACATGGGAAAGAGGGACACCAGAAATTCGTATAAGATTTTCGGACAGAAAACAATTCCTAAGAGGCTTGCATTAGTTTTTATAAATTTACACGAATATCTTTTGTAAAGAGCTGTTTAAATTAATTAATATTGTAATAATATTCGTGTTAATATATAATTCATACTTTTTTAACTCGGAAAAAGAAAGAGGAGTTAGGAAAAATATGTGTTTTATTTTGGGATGAAATGTATAGAATACATTGAACAGCACGAGTAAACGAAATTAGATATGTTAACAATTTAAAAAGTTGTCTTTTTTCCATGCAACACTATCGTTTCAAATAACATAATTGTTTTTATTAGAGATGAACATGAGAATACCATGTAAATACATGGGTTACTTTAAAACATGGTCAGTAATGTACACATTAACCTATTTGAGTCAATGATTTTTATAAACGTCTTGGTTTGAAATTGAACCCTCTAGTCAGATAATTTTTTTTGTAGGCGAGGCCATAGTTTTTACGCTAGTTTTAATTGCCGAGATATGCCAGATTTTACTACTCTAAGGGAAATTGTACGAGATAGTTTGGTTGTATATGAGTTTTAAACAATACAGCCAAACAATTAATCGTTGAATCGGCGAAGAATATATTGAACTGACAATAGAAGACGTTTCGATAATCGTGTTTTGTTGTATAATTTTATGTTTAGGAGTTAAATAAATCCTATAAATACTACTGAATTCAAAATGACGATTGTAAAGAACCCATCATGGTATCATGCACAGTATAAATAAACAAGCGGCCTTACTCAAAACAAATCCTGCGCAACAAAGTTTCACAGTAGGCCTAATATAAACAATTAAATCGAGTATTATAACATTACTCTATTGTCAACTAATCGGATTTCCCCCAGTAATCAAATCATTGGAAACCGATTAAAACTTTTATATAACCGGGAACTATCCCGAATAGAAACAAAGTATACCACCGTTATGTTCAAATATCACTGGGTAATGTCTGTGACTATATCACCTGATATTTTTAAATTTTTTGGCAAATATATCATCGGATATAATATTCTTAAATTTGCCTTCATCAATATTGTATAGGGGGTATTGTATAGCCTACGTGTTTTAAAAAGCTATATCATGCAAATTTTTACACTTGAATGTCGACTATACCATATGACATTTTACGATTGTTGACAACTATATCATCTGATATTTGACGCTTGTTAGTCAACTATATCATCTGATATTTGACGCTTGTTGACAACTATATCATATGATATTTTACGCTTGTTGACAACTATATCATCTAATATTTTTCACATGTTGACAACTATATCATCTGATATTTGACGCTTGTTGACAACTATATCGTTTGATATTTTACGCTTGTTGACAACTATATCATCTAATATTTTTCACATGTTGACAACTATATCATCTGATATTTTACGCTTGTTGACAACTATATCATCTAATATTTTTCACATGTTGACAACTATATCATCTGATATTTGACGCTTGTTGACAACTATATCGTTTGATATTTTACGCTTGTTGACAACTATTTTATTTGATATTTGACGCTTGTTGACAACTATATCATCTGATATTTTACGCTTGTTGACAACTATATCATCTAATATTTTTCACATGTTGACAACTATATCATCTAATATTTTTCACTTGTTGACAACTATATCATCTGATATTTGACGCTTGTTGACAACTATATCATCTAATATTTGACGGTTGTTGACAACTATATCATCTAATATTTTTCACTTGTTGACAACTATATCATCTGATATTTGACGCTTGTTGACAACTATATCATCTGATATTTGACGCTTGTTGACAACTATATCATCTGATACTTGACGCTTGTTGACAACTATATCAACTAATATTTTTCACTTTTTTGACAACTATATCATCTGATATTTGACGCTTGATGACAACTATATCATCTGATATTTGACGCTTGTTGACAACTATATCATCTAATATTTTTCACTTGTTGACAACTATATCATCTAATATTTGACGCTTGTTAGACAACTATATCATCTAATATTTGACGCTTGTTAGACAACTATATCATCTAATATTTTACGCTTGTTAGTCAACTAGATCATCTGGTATTTTTATTCACTAATATACTTATTAACTATACAACCAAAAGTCGTTCTTCTAAAGCTTCGAGTTATGTTAACACAATGATTAGTTTTTACCAAATGACGACGTGTTCTCCATTCTGATGGATAGTAATGGACAAGCAAATCGCAAAAATCTTTAGCCTAAAAAATACCATTATACTCAGTTGGGATCCCTAACTGCGGGCTATAGCTTAGACCTGGATTACTTGTGCTGCGGATCTACCTTTGCATCAGATATTGATTATTGATAGTATTATCTTACCACTAGCTTGGCTATGTGTTACTGTAATGAACATTTTCAATTGTACGTAGTCTATAGTGACCAGCTGATTAGGATGGTTTAATAAAAAATAAAAAAATTCCAATGAAAATAAATGTAATTTCAAAGGCAATAATTTTGTTTTGGATATCGTACCATACTACCCACTAAATGGACACATAACCGAATTTACGATAGTGATAAAAATCCAATGTTAGTTCAGCCAATGGTGTTTATGGATACGTTGTGAACAAAATGATATCGAGTTTGGAGCTCATCGTGTCTTGATTGTGCCATGAACGATTTTATCTCATTGTATACTGATAAAATACTTTAAACTTTTGCAGTGGTTACAGTATGGACATAAATAAAATATTGAAATTGAAAATATTTATATATTTTTGGTAATGAATTTAAGTTTGTAAACTTTTGTTACCCTTTTGTTGAAGGACAACTGCGCTTTTCTTTCTCTATACCTATTTCATTTAGAAAGAAGCTTATGCATATTAACGAGCATATAGCTCTACTACTATACTATAAAATAATATAAACATTTAATTGAGAGTTTTTTTTTATAATTACAGCATAATATAAAAAAGTTCTGTACTAAATATTTTAGTTTTTCTGCCTCTACTACTAGAAAGCAGTAGTTGTAGAGTTTTTAACGCTACTTGAAAAATATAATTACAATAGTTACTGGTACATAAAAAATTAAAAAGTTAAAGTTTTAACTGTATTAATCGATAAAAATAATTAGACGAGAAACTGTGAAGTGTCATTTAGCTGCCAATAGTTCTTTCGTTAGTTTTGTCGTTTAAGTTTATGAGGTAGATCATTGTCGAGGCAATGAAATGACAATAATTTCGTAAAATTAATAGTGATATCATACAGTATAAAATATGAACAAGGAGATTTACTCAGCACAAATTTCGCCCAATAAGGTTCCACCATTAAAAATTAAAAATAAAACTGAGTATCAAAACATCGATTTTACACTTATCGGATTTAACCGAGTACTCAAATCACTGGAAACCGATAAAATACTCTGTTAAACTCCGGACTATCCGCTAATAGTGACAAAGTACCGTTCGTTAAATATCACTGGGAAATAAATACCTGTGACTATATCACCTGCTATTTTACACTTTTTGCTAACTATATTACTCGATACCGCACACCTGTTTGTCGATATATATTACTTCCTGATACTGTAAAATTGTTCGTTAACTATCACCTGATGTTTGTCAACACCATGAGGTGAAATTGGGATCTTAAATCCAATCATTCTACTAGACGCAAAACTTATTGTACCATTGTAATAATTTGCCATGCAATCAGTAGGGATTTAAAAATGACAACATAGCATAAGTTTGTATTTCCATTTAAAGATATTCCAACACAAAATATATCTCTGAACATTTGATTCATAGAGTTGATTTATTACTAAACTTATAGTTTTTTTTATACTAAGTAAGAGTTATCGCACGTGTAAAGTCTACTTTTAAATCATGAATCGATAGATGTGTGGATATAAGACTCGCCTAGCAACGAGAAGTCTCTGGATCAGCAGTGTCTTGTTTCAAAACTGGATCAAGCTGTACCTGATTATTGAGGTGAAATAAATAGTTTTGACTAAAAAACGGCTGATCTTAGGTCTCTTGTGAATATAAACCTTATGGTACCAATATGATATCCTCCTGAGTAAAGTCTGTCATAGTTACATTGGTAGTATTACATCCATGATGGAGTTAGCGTGTTTTAAATAGCCTACTATAGGCAAGGGATGATCGCGTAAATGTATAAATGCCATTATACCCAGTTGGTATGCCCAACTGTGGGTCATAACTTTGGCCTGGATTACCGTGCTGCGGATCTACCTTTGTATAGGATATTGATTTTGAGCCTAAAGATATTGTTGGATTACAAATTATCAACCATTCAAATATTTTTTTTTTTAAATCCATATTATGTGTAGTGTATGTATTATCAAAATTAATTTACTTTCAACATTTATATCGTGTAAGCACGAAAAACGCATAACATTCTAGTAAGGTAAATTAAACGACCAGATAGTAATGAAAAGTTTCGATTGCTTGTTCGTATTTTTTTGCTCTAAGAGAGCTTCGTAATAAAGTATATGCCATCCTGTATGCATTATAAGTACAAATACAATAAGTACGCATATAAATATAAATGACAGGATATGAGATTGTGTTAAACTTAAATAACCTTAATATCACCAAAAACCTTAAGTCAATGGTGATGAGTGGTTTAGGGCGTTTTTAATTTAAAACATATATTTTATACATATGTATCTAAGAAGGTAAAATTCTATAAAACATTTGAACATTTTTGATAACATGCAATACCATCTAATACAGTTTAGATGAAAAATTTAGACACCCTAATCATGAACCGTGGTTTATCTACTCCAAATAATCGAACACCGACTCTAACAACGATGTAACGATTGTAATAAAACTCCACTGCTCGTTCAGCCAATGGTGTTTATGGATACGTTATGAACAAAATGATATCGAGTTTGGAGCTCATCGTATCTTGATTGCAGCTATAATGATCTTATATTATTTTAGATTGATAAAAAATACTTTATCGTTATAGTATGGAGCGAATAAAAAAAGTAAGATAGTGAACATCTTTATACGGGTTTCAAGCTGAATATCATTCTCTAAAAACTGTTTATAAACCTGTCCGTTTCCTTATTTTATTAGTACAAGTATTTCCTATTTGTAGTAACAAATTTGATACAAAATTAATATCGGTACGTTATCAACCTTCATAAGGTAGCGTTGCTCAGCTGAAATTATAAAACCGAGGCTATATTGTATATGTAAACTGTCTAAATTACAAAAAAAAGTAAAAATTTACCTTCTCTATATAGCTCAGTTTTTCCTTTTGCCAACTCATACTAAACAATAAAATAGGACTCTTCATCATCTAAACACCATCATCTAACATCATCTAAATCGATTTCAACTTTTACTGTTACTGTACTTACATTTTATACAGTTAAGAGGAACCAACGTGATTAAAAACATATAGTAAACGAATTCGGTTTTAAAAATTATGGTCTCCGATGTATGATCTATTGCAATAATGTAAAATCTATCTTCATTAAAGATGCGAAGCTAGAAATAGAAGCCCTTTCTATTACTTAATCCCCTTTTCTTCGTTCAACATATTACTGTATTGCATGCATTTAATTTCTGAATTTGTTTTACCAAAACGACATTTTACTGTTAATCGTTTTTCTTATAGTATTGTCCCCATTGACTGAGTCACTATCGAAACTTGCATACAGCTATACTAGTCTGGTTGCCGGTCAAAAAACCTGGAAGTAAGGTCCACCCGAAGTTTTATGGTGTTTTCTGTTTCTTCAAGACCTACATAACTAAAATCTGCAAGGTGCCACTTTGTCACCCTTGAGCAAATTGAAATATTCAAGATGGCGGCCAAGATGGCTTAAAAACTGTATATTTGCTGTATATTTTCCTATAGAAGAGTCAGGATAATAATTTTTGTGTCTAATTTTATGTTTTAAGGGTCAGAGAATACCAATAATTGATTATCTTAGTAATAAAAAGACCCCCGCCACAGCAAACCTGCCGACTAAGCGAATTTCCAGTTGCCTGAATTGATTTTCAATTAAATGTATTTAATTAACATAAATTTTTATGAGTACTTAGGCTTGCTGCTACAGGGAGGGTAAAAAAGTGTGTTTTTTTTGTGAAATATTAATAACTTAGTATAAAATAAATAAATTTACCAATTTTGATCAAAATATATCCTAATATAAAAAATATATAAAATATAATCAAGAATAACATGTGAATTTAAAAATAACAATTATTTGTATTTTCTCCGTAACTAATAATGGTACAAAAACACTTTGATATACTAAATTATTTGTTCTTTTAAGCTCTTTAAGAAGGTTTGAAGAGAAATTGGAAAATTTTGCGTTTAGAGGGTCAAAAATTAGAAAAACAAATTTTTACTCCATAAAACCCCACGTAAAACCCCGTTCCCATGGTCCGATCATGCTGGTTCGGTTTACTAATCCTGTATATCTGCTGTATCTTTCCCTATAGAAGAGACAGGATAATCATGTTGTGCCTAGTTTGATGTTTTAATTAGAAAATTACCCAAAATAATAAATCAATATAAGTTTTTAATAAATTTCCACATTAATTTGTTGCCAAGTTACCTTATCAACAATGTTTTCAAGTATTTACTTGACTTAAAACATTATATCTATGGTTTCTGAGGATAAGTGCTACATTCAAACAGAACACAGTCATCAAATCAGTTAACTTACAAGCAGTTCTTCTAATTGATGCTTGTGCTGTACTGGGGACAGTGCATTATCCTTCTTCAGGAACAGTGAATGACTTTATCAACTGCTTTTTAAATTATAGTTTTCTTGAATTAAGAAAAAAACACTGTTCTTTAGGCTAGTCAAAATACGGTCCAACATCAAACTTAAGGTAAAAGAAATAAAATATATTTCTTCCCCATATATTCCAAAATATATGGGATTTTGTCAAAAAAGGTGTCAAGAATATTATACTAAAAATCAAGAAAATCCATGTGGTGGAAAGCCACCATTTTTGAAAAAACTTCCGCCATATTGGATTTATGTAAGCTTTTAGTAAAACATCAATTATTTGACAACTAATCGTTTTAACGATTTTCGGTTTGTCTTAATAGATTCCTCTTCAAGTTTACTTTAAGATAATAATAACCTTATACCATTTCATTATTGATTTATTTAAAATAGACAGCTTTAAATTGAAACAATAGCAAATTTCGAAGATTTTTTTTGTAAAACCTTTAAATGTTTGCAAATACAAACTCAGGTGATAAGAACATTCATATTTTGTGGCTCTTAAAAGAATCTGAATACAATTTTCAACAATTATCAACCTCATATCAGTTTGTATATTGCTTTGAAGATATATTATGGGATATATTGTTATTAGTCTTCAACTTGGAACGCTAGTCGTGACGCGGGCTGCACCACTACATCTAGTTCGATTAAAATACACTTTGAGGTGGGAAAAATTGCTTTGAGAACATTTAAAACATATTTTGGAATCATACATTCATACATATAGGGCAATGTATAAAAAGATCTGACAAAATCCTAGCATGAGAACACTGAACACTGTTTTTCATAATATGTTGGTGCAGACAAGCCTTGTATGGTTTTTGCACCTATTGTATAATATGCATGTATTCATTATAGTTCAATAAATAAATTGATTGATTGATTGATTGAAAAAGTTGGGGTTTTGAAACATACCAAAATTCAATTTTTCATACTAGACAATTACATATATGTGTCCGTGAACACGATAACTTGAGTAATTTTTATACAATTTTGATGAAATTTGGTTTGAAGGTGTAAGGCAGGATAAACTTGAATGAGTTCGAGAACCAGCATGATCGGACCATGGGAACGGGGTTTTACGCGGGGTTTTATGGAGTAAAATTGTTTTTTCTAATTTTTGACCCTCTAAACGCAAAATTTTCCAATTTCTCTTCAAACCTCCTTAAAGAGCTTAAAAAAGCAAATAATTTAGTATATCAAAGGGTTTTTGTACCATTATTAGATACGGAGAAAATTTAAATAATTGTTATTTTAAAATTCCTATGTTATTCTTATGGGGAATATTGTAAAATGTTGTAGTCTGCTTGTTTATGGATATATTTTGATCAAACTTGGTAAATTTATTTATTTTATACTAAGTTATTAATATTTCACAAAAAAAAACACTTTTTTACCCTCCCTGTAGCAGCAAGCCTAAGTACTCATAAAAATTAATGTTAATTAAATACATTTAATTGAAAATCAATTCAGGCAACTGGAAATTCGCTTAGTCGGCAGGTTTCCTGTGGCGGGGGTCTTTTTATTACTAAGATAATCAATTATTGGTATTCTCTGACCCTTAAAACATAAAATTAGACACAAAAATTATTATCCTGTCTCTTCTATAGGAAAAGATACAGCAAATATACAGTTTTTAAGCCATCTTGGCCGCCATCTTGAATATTTCAATTTGCTCAAGAGTGACAAAGTGGCACCTTGCAGATTTTAGTTATGTAGGTCTTGAAGAAACAGAAAACACCATAAAACTTCGGGTGGACCTTACTTTCAGGTTTGGGTGAAAAATGCCTTTTGGCAACTAGACTATACAGTATCAGCATGGCATCACATGTATAATGATCTTGGGGTGTGCCAAACCCGTGAATACCGATCTTAGTGAGCTTTTGTGTTAATATAACTAGCTCTTTAAAAATAATATCAATGGACCTACCTTCTACCTTTTTCATAAATACACTCATATGGTTTAGATTTTATCACATATATAAACATGGATTTGTAATGCTCACAGTTTTTGTGAAAATTTTACTGCTAGTTTCGTCTGGTTTATGTATTGTGTTTTAGATTACTATCCGTTTCTTACCAAATAAAACGATCTAATACAAACCTATTGCTCGTCCTTTGTTCTTATAACCTTCCGGTAAAGCAAAAATTCTAAAACTGAACCTAAAAATGAAAAAAAAATTTAACACTAGTTCAACGCCACCAACGTGAAAACCAAATAAAACAAGCTTAAGATCCTTACAGTAGTACGAAAAGTATACTTGTACTGTGGAAGTCAATAAAGCATGTAAAAAAGAATGTGAATTGAAATAAAATGAGAATGATTGAGAAATAAAATTAAGTTAGTTACATTGAAGATAACTTTTATCTTCAGAATGTGATGGCATAACATTTTAATAATTTTTAAGGAGATATGGATACGCTCCAATTATAAAAAAATATACATAATAAACAGCTTGTAATAGACTTTTTGGTGGTATATACTATAAATGCGACTCAGAGAATAGATCAATACCCAACGAGGAAGATAAACCAAGGGAATCTAGATTGTACCAAAGTTCACCTGGAAGTATTTCTTGAGTTTCTAACATACTGTCTGAAACACGATAAATTCTTCGAATGTCCCTTTTTACGCCCCTTTTAAGATTAGGCCGAAATTGGGTTTTGTTCCTTTGTTATATGGGAAATTTTACGATTACTTTTTTAATACACTAGAGGTTGTTTTATATGGGTTTTGGTTACGTGTTTAAACCAACTTTAACGTCGTTGGGTAGCATTGAGTAAGGCACAATAATTTGTTATATTATAAGTTTAGTTTTTATTTGATTGACATGTTCTTTTTATACGATATACAACTAGTTGTGGAACCATAAGTCACTTTTGATCTTTTAGTTTATTTTTAATTCCTGGGTGAATTTAAATGAATTATTAGCAAGAACAAAAATGTAGAGAATATTGAGATGGTCCTTGTTATATAATTTTAATTTTGATAAACAGGGAAACCTTCTATATTGTTGTCGTAATTTACAACTTTTACACTATTTTCATAATTAATAACATGTAAGTATAAACAATAGAGCCTCTTTTTGTTACTAAATAAAGATTTTTTTCCTGTAATGCGTGATAGTCTTAAATAGCTGTTTGAAAACCAACTATCGCTACTAAAGATTTTAACCGTTGTCTTTCTAAAATATTCTGTTAAAAATTTACTATAATTAGTAAAAAGACGCAATATTTTTTTAACAATCATTTTCACGGTATTGGAAGTCGTGCTCCATTTTGTTTAGAGTTAAAAAGAAACATAAGACACAACAGTTTTTTTATAAAAATCGATCGAGTAGTTTTTCTTAAAGCTGATTTTTCTATTATTTCATGGTTTTTAAGGGGAAATTAAAAATCATGAATTTGTACCTACTACCAAATATCATGCAAATCTAACCACAAGTGTGAATTGTAGCTCTGTCCACATATCTTACTCATACGCAAACATTTAATACATTCCCAAAGTCAGTGATGTCAATTACAAAAACCACTTTTTCAAGTGACTCAAAACGGATATTGCTACCAAAAGATTAATCTAGAAAGTTTCTTAATGTTTGTGGGGGGGAGGGGCTGTGTAAAAATTATTGTTTCATATTCTTAAACAACATTTCTATTAATTTTTAAAATACAACAGGTTTTTATAGACACCTAATGCATAAACACATGATTATAATCTTCAAAACTAAAAAAATAAAGGTACAATATATGACCCAAAGGAAAAAACATTTTACACTCTAAAAGGCTTTTCGGTACTTGAGTATTAAACGGAGGCCACCTAACCTACAGTTTCTTAACTTAGCTATGATAATACTGATTATTAGTAAACCTTCATTCGATGTTTTAACTATCAGCAAGTTTGGTTGGTTAGGTTAGGTTATGATAATTTAATTTTATAACTGATATAGCTGACCAGACACAGTGACAGGCGATGACAGGTAATGGCGCGCGCTCCGGTCAACGACCCTGACCTTGGCCTACTTGGAGGGGATTCTGCGAGTAGACACATGACTCATCTGATAACGCTCGACTCACAACCATACTAGAATAGTTCTACTACAACATCTATAACAATTTAACCCTCTATAAGTGCCGCGGCGCGTTTCGTAATGGTGGCCTCCGTTTAATACTCAAGTACCGGCTTTTCTTTAAACAACTAGGCAGTTAAATCCTTCTTAAAATAATCCAACTAAGCTGAATATTCTTGATAATCTGTTTCAAAGGAAGGATCTAATGCTTGGCTCAGTTTATTTTCTAAATTAGTCCAGCCAAATTGGGTTTTTGTTAATGTAGTTAGTGTGTGTGTTAGTGTGTGTGTGTTTGTGTGTTGGACGGAGGTTCCACTTGCTGATCTCCAGGCTGACCTCCATCTCCATGATCTTCAAGTCAGACGTGAAGTGGCAGATGTAGTATTTCTCGCCAAGCTGATCAATGGCCTGTTGGACTGCCCAATGCTTCTCACTCAGGTGGACTTCCGCACTCCATCAGTGACCCGATCTCTGGATCTGTTCGGCAGGAGGCATCATGCACGTGGTTACGACTTTCACAGCCCACTTGCAAGAATGATGAGGCTTGGGAATCGATTCTGCCACACAGTCGACTTTTTCCACGAGAATACTTCCTCTGTTCGTAGAAGAGTTCTCGAAGCCCGTCACACCATTGAACACCATTGAAAAGTCTTATTGTTGCTGTTGTTGTTAATGTCATTTGTTGTTATTTGTTATAATTATTTATATTGTTTGTTATATTTATTTATATTGTTTGTTATATTTATTTATATTGTTTGTTATATATATTTATATTGTTTGTATATTTATTTATATTGTTTGTTATATTTATTTATATTGTTTGTTATATATATTTATATTGTTTGTTATATTTATTTATATTGTTTGTTATATTTATTTATACTATCTAGTAAGGAACTTCCATGTGTGCCTGATAGCTTTCTAGAAATTCTTCTTTGTGGTATGTCAATAGTTTATTAATTAGCCACAGTGTTGTTGTTGTTGCATCCTTTGTTATTACTACTACTTATTTGCTTGTATGTTATGTATTTGTTAGCACTCAGTATCCATTATTTTTTTTTTAGTATGTAAATAGTACCTAGCCATCTTTCTTGTATTGAAATGTATAATGGTTTTGCCGTTGGAATGAAATAAAATAAATAAAATAAAAATAAATGTAATTAGACTACCAGAAAATATTTACTACGGGACTGAATATGTATTTTGCATATCAAAGAACATTATATATCTACATAATCCTCTACAAATGTATCTATCGTCTACAAATATTTATAGACGAAGGATAAAAGCTTCGTAAATATTATGACAATTTATCATGAATATTTCAGTAATACATTTTCAACATTATAATCCTGTTGTTCAAAGGTTTATTGCGGACATTTTCCATCACGAAAGTAAAAAACAATACACAACGTTTCGGGATCTGGAATCTGATCCTGTCTTCAGGTGAAAAAACTTAACTAACACATTACAACTAACAATACACAAACGCCCAACCTAAGTTGGAATACACTACCGAGGGTAGTAGTCAAAAAATATGCACTGTATAGCAGTCAAGTCATGATACAACATGCAATTAATAACAAATCACAAAACACTATAATCTATAAAAGGTTTACGTACAAAAAAACTCACACAATGGAACACTAACAACATCGTACGCTATGACTCCACCAATGAAACTGAACCAACATGGCTGACCAATCGGAAACACGGAGACAACAGAAATGGCTTCCGGTCCCTGGAAAAGTAAAACCAACAGAATGGCGGAGCGATGTACGATGCCGCAAGATGGGTGTTAATTATGTTTATTCCTATCACGAGTTTTACTACGAGTTAACATAACGTGCGAATTTTGAGGAGAACTCGTTATTTCCCTATTTATCGAACAATTAAGTTCCCTATCCTTTAGTTCCTTGTTCAAAATGGGTAGCCAAAGTGGCCTTATTTCAACCGATGACTGACTGATTGGTTGGTCTGCTAATTTAATGTATGAGGCTTCAATGAGTTTACGTTTGAAAAAATGAGGTTCCTTATGGACAATTTTTGCCTCTTCAAAATTCATACGATGATTTTCGGACCAGCAATGATGAGCGATCTTAGATTTTTCCACTAAACCTTTTTTGGTGTTTTCTCTGTGTTCTTTGATTCTAATGTTCAATGGTCTTTTTGTCTCGCCATAGTAAGGCCTGGAACAATCATTGCAATTTATTCTGTAAACACAGTTTTTAGTATCCTGAGTGTCATTTTTGGGTTTTGTTTTGACGAGACTCTGCCTAAGTGTGTTTTGTGTCCTAAATGCTGTTTGCACATTAAATTTCCTAGCAACCCTTCTGATCTTTTCCGACAGTCCTGACACATACGGGATTGACATGTGGACGAGTTTTTCCTTACGATTTTGTAAAGGTTCACGCGTAGCCCTATCTTTCTTGCATTTGTTTATAATGGATCGAGGGTATCCGTTACTAGCCAAATCCTGTTCTACTTTCTTAATTTCATCCTTTAACTCATCCTGATTGGAGCAAATGCTCTTAGCCCTGTCAAACAGAGAGTAAGCAACCCCCTCCTTGACAGAAATTTGGTGGTTTGATTGAAAGTTTAGATACTGCCCTGTGTGTGTCTTTTTTCTATAAACAGATGTTCTAAGACTGTTCAAATGCTTTTCTACGCACACGTCCAAAAAGGGGAGTTTGTTTTGTGATTCCACTTCCATGGTTAGTTTTATGGAGGATGAAACGCTATTAAGATGCTCTAAAAACTCATTCAATTTATCATCTCCATGAGGGAAAACCACGAAAGTGTCATCGACATATCTCCACCATATCCTCGGTTTGAGCCGAGCTGAAGCCAAAGCTTTTTGCTCAAACTCCTCCATAAAGATGTTGGCAAAGATAGGTGACAATGGTGACCCCATGGCCATACCCTCATCTTGACGGTATAATTTACCCTCTAATTGGAAATAGTTACATTGAGTACACAACTCCAAAAGTTCCATTATGACGTTAACAGGGAGTTTAGTTCTGTTTGCTAAAGTATCGTCGTTTGTGAGACGATTCTCAATTATTTTTAGGGTTTCCGAAACGGGGACATTCGTAAACAGACTTTCAACATCGAAGCTGACCAGCTTGTCAGTATCAGCCAGTACGATAGATTTAGACTTTTCTACAAAATCTTTGGAGTTTTTGATAAACGAATCAGTGTTTCCTACTAAAGGCTTTAAAATGTCCAGAAGGACTTCCCTACAAGCAGAATCACGGGAGCTAACTATTGGTCTCAGAGGAACGTTAGGTTTGTGGATCTTAGGTAACCCGTACATGTGTGGAATTTTGGAATGGTGTGGTGTCAACCGAGTCCTTTGTTTGTCGCTAAAAAACTTTTTGTGTTTTCTTAGAGTACTAGCGATCTTACGCTCGAAAGTTTCTGTGGGGTCTTTTTTCAATTGGGTGTATTGGCCAGATTGCAAAGTTTCTAACATTTTTTCTTCGTATGTCATAGTATCAAGAACTACCGTGGCATTCCCTTTATCCGCGGGCAAAATCTTTACAGTACCGTCTTTCCCAAGGACTGATACTGCTTTGGTTTCCTCTTTACTAAGATTAGGTTTAGGAGTAGGAATTTTCTTTAGTAAAATACTAGCTTCACAACGGAACTGATCCCCCTGAGACTCAGGTAACTGAGAAACAGCAGACTCAATCCCTGTCACAAAATCCAGCGTTTTAACTGATTTAGGCACAACGGAAAAATTTAGCCCTCTGCCCAAAACAGAAATCTCAACTGGGTTTAGAACTTTAGAAGACAGATTCACAACTTGGTTTTTTGCATCATCACACTGTGAAATTTGAGTATTCCTATCAATGTTATCGGGAGGTCTGAGATGTTGTAGTTTAGCCTTTTGCCTAGCCTTCACATTTTCCGATTCTTTGTTGAACCTATTTTGTATGCTTTGAAAAATGTTTTGAAAATCAGAACCTATTATTAGTGCCAATTCAGCTTTTTTGTTCTCCATAGAGCTTTTCAGAAGTCTTTTTTCTAAACGGTGGTGTTCAATTCTTTCATTGATTAGAGATTTAGAAGCTAAAGACATTATTTTGCTGGCTTTGAAACTTTTGTAAGGAAGCTTTAGGTAAAAACCTTTAGGTATCAAATTATCACGTTTGCATTTCACAAGAAAGGTCAAATGGTTTGTGTGATTAGCCAATTTTAAATGCATTTGTTCCAATTCACTTATTTGATTACTTACTCCGGGTCCGTACCGAGATTCAATTCTTTGTTTGAAGTTCATTGTTGGTGATGGTGAGTTAATGTTGTTCAAAGGTTTATTGCGGACATTTTCCATCACGAAAGTAAAAAACAATACACAACGTTTCGGGATCTGGAATCCGATCCCGTCTTCAGGTGAAAAAACTTAACTAACACATTACAACTAACAATACACAAACGCCCAACCTAAGTTGGAATACACTACCGAGGGTAGTAGTCAAAAAATATGCACTGTATAGCAGTCAAGTCATGATACAACATGCAATTAATAACAAATCACAAAACACTATAATCTATAAAAGGTTTACGTACAAAAAAACTACGGTACTGTAAAGATTTTGCCCGCGGATAAAGGGAATGCCACGGTAGTTCTTGATACTATGACATACGAAGAAAAAATGTTAGAAACTTTGCAATCTGGCCAATACACCCAATTGAAAAAAGACCCCACAGAAACTTTCGAGCGTAAGATCGCTAGTACTCTAAGAAAACACAAAAAGTTTTTTAGCGACAAACAAAGGACTCGGTTGACACCACACCATTCCAAAATTCCACACATGTACGGGTTACCTAAGATCCACAAACCTAACGTTCCTCTGAGACCAATAGTTAGCTCCCGTGATTCTGCTTGTAGGGAAGTCCTTCTGGACATTTTAAAGCCTTTAGTAGGAAACACTGATTCGTTTATCAAAAACTCCAAAGATTTTGTAGAAAAGTCTAAATCTATCGTACTGGCTGATACTGACAAGCTGGTCAGCTTCGATGTTGAAAGTCTGTTTACGAATGTCCCCGTTTCGGAAACCCTAAAAATAATTGAGAATCGTCTCACAAACGACGATACTTTAGCAAACAGAACTAAACTCCCTGTTAACGTCATAATGGAACTTTTGGAGTTGTGTACTCAATGTAACTATTTCCAATTAGAGGGTAAATTATACCGTCAAGATGAGGGTATGGCCATGGGGTCACCATTGTCACCTATCTTTGCCAACATCTTTATGGAGGAGTTTGAGCAAAAAGCTTTGGCTTCAGCTCGGCTCAAACCGAGGATATGGTGGAGATATGTCGATGACACTTTCGTGGTTTTCCCTCATGGAGATGATAAATTGAATGAGTTTTTAGAGCATCTTAATAGCGTTTCATCCTCCATAAAACTAACCATGGAGGTGGAATCACAAAACAAACTCCCCTTTTTGGACGTGTGCGTAGAAAAGCATTTGAACAGTCTTAGAACATCTGTTTATAGAAAAAAGACACACACAGGGCAGTATCTAAACTTTCAATCAAACCACCAAATTTCTGTCAAGGAGGGGGTTGCTTACTCTCTGTTTGACAGGGCTAAGAGCATTTGCTCCAATCAGGATGAGTTAAAGGATGAAATTAAGAAAGTAGAACAGGATTTGGCTAGTAACGGATACCCTCGATCCATTATAAACAAATGCAAGAAAGATAGGGCTACGCGTGAACCTTTACAAAATCGTAAGGAAAAACTCGTCCACATGTCAATCCCGTATGTGTCAGGACTGTCGGAAAAGATCAGAAGGGTTGCTAGGAAATTTAATGTGCAAACAGCATTTAGGACACAAAACACACTTAGGCAGAGTCTCGTCAAAACAAAACCCAAAAATGACACTCAGGATACTAAAAACTGTGTTTACAGAATAAATTGCAATGATTGTTCCAGGCCTTACTATGGCGAGACAAAAAGACCATTGAACATTAGAATCAAAGAACACAGAGAAAACACCAAAAAAGGTTTAGTGGAAAAATCTAAGATCGCTCATCATTGCTGGTCCGAAAATCATCGTATGAATTTTGAAGAGGCAAAAATTGTCCATAAGGAACCTCATTTTTTCAAACGTAAACTCATTGAAGCCTCATACATTAAATTAGCAGACCAACCAATCAGTCAGTCATCGGTTGAAATAAGGCCACTTTGGCTACCCATTTTGAAAAAGGAACTAAAGGATAGGGAACTTAATTGTTCGATAAATAGGGAAATAACGAGTTCTCCTCAAAATTCGCACGTTATGTTAACTCGTAGTAAAACTCGTGATAGGAATAAACATAATTAACACCCATCTTGCGGCATCGTACATTGCTCCGCCATTCTGTTGGTTTTACTTTTCCAGGGACCGGAAGCCATTTCTGTTGTCTCCGTGTTTCCGATTGGTCAGCCATGTTGGTTCAGTTTCATTGGTGGAGTCATAGCGTACGGTGTTGTTAGTGTTCCATTGTGTGAGTTTTTTTGTACGTAAACCTTTTATAGATTATAGTGTTTTGTGATTTGTTATTAATTGCATGTTGTATCATGACTTGACTGCTATACAGTGCATATTTTTTGACTACTACCCTCGGTAGTGTATTCCAACTTAGGTTGGGCGTTTGTGTATTGTTAGTTGTAATGTGTTAGTTAAGTTTTTTGCACCTGAAGACGGGATCAGATTCCAGATCCCGAAACGTTGTGTATTGTTTTTTACTTTCGTGATGGAAAATGTCCGCAATAAACCTTTGAACAACATTAACTCACCATCACCAACAATGAACTTCAAACAAAGAATTATAATCCTGTAACTATCACGAAAAAACCGTTACTGTAGTGCTCTTGGATTAATATTTTTTATTGTTTATTAGATATTCAAATATTCGAACTAAAATGAGTACTTGTTGTACTTGAGGAAAGTGTATAAGAGTTGTATTAAAATGGAATAGCAAAGTGGCCCTCGAGTGTTTATTCAGGTAACAGTATAAGGAATGTGAAAAATAATTTTGGCAGGCTTGTCTAAACGATGCTACTTGCGTTTACGTTGTTTCACCATTTTGAAAAACTTAATCTCTACAGGGTTGTTTCGTGAATAAAAATCATTATTATTATATGGATTAAAGGCTAATTTATTTAGAGGATTGTTAAGAAAACCTCTCTTCCAAAAGTGCAATATTTTTTAAGTGAATTAGCACAGGTTACCCAAGTAATGATAATCTTTGTACGGCTATGTCTAGCTATACAAACATGACGACTAGAAACAATTCATAGCCATTATTTTTGTTATGTTCCTCTCTTCCAAAAGAGTATATGAAACAATAATGGCTTAAGCAACGTTTGCCCATGCGTATTTACAGATAAACAAATCATTTCGGAACAATCGTGTTTTCGATAGTACTTCCGAATACAAGTTGTTGTTTACCATAATCGTCCAACAATACGTTTTCTCATTTGTCAGTTCACATAATCCTTCGATGTGTATAACATTGCTGTTCTATAATAAATAGGATTTTCTTAAGGAAAACGTTTTGTCCGTGGGATTAGCTTTCATTTATTTAAATGAAAGTGATGTTCCTCTGTGAAAAATAACATTATTATCCAAAAATGAGTGTCAGGTAGTACCATATAATACTTTACATATAATTTTTGAGTGACCTCAAAAACATTAAATGGAACTGAATTCAAATTTGAGTTAGTTTATGAACAATTGGATTAGATTCATGGTCTAAAAAATTGCAAATTTTAAAATTTCGATTTTAAGCACCTAAAATTTTTGCTAGTAATAAGAAGTTTTATTTTAATAAAACATTCGTAATAAAAACGATCGCTGTTATATCCTTAAGTATTAAACGTTCTCAATTAAATTTAAGAGAAACAGCTTTTGTAAAAGGATAAAAAGCTCCGCCGTGGAATATTGAGCTAGTGATTAAGTTTTATTTTATGAAGATCTAAGTATCAGAATGTTGTGATTTTCATTCCTTAAATTTATTCCATAGACGTACGTATTTAATCTTAGGCTACATGCATCGTGGAGTAGACATTATATTCAAACGCTTAAATAAAAAAAGTTTTCAATAACAAAAATATATTATTTATATTTAGCTACTAAATGAGTGTCCAGTTTAAAAATTATGTTTTTTGCCTCCTTTAGATCATACACAATTAAAATCAACCAACAAATACTACAAAAACATAATGTAACAAAATTTAAGGATTAAACTGTGAACATTATGTAAACAATTTTCATCTGTAAAAGTGATATATTAAGGGTGGGGTACATTTCATATGACACTTGAAAAAAATGAAACAGCTCAAAAATAATAATTGAAAACCATATTTAATGCGAGTTTTTCCACTAGTTTTACCTATAACTAGCATAAAGAATGTCATAAAATAGGTACTTATTGAGCCAATAAATGGTAGTCAATCTACTTGATCGTGTTAAATTATAGTATGAATAAATATTTGTGGGTAAAAAAATGTAGAAAACAATACAGAGCTAAAACATTAGATGAATAGATTAAGTTGGTTAACAAAGATTGTTAGTGTTTTAACAGTCTATGAGCACAGTTGTAGATAAACAAATACAAACGTCGTAGTTCCACTGACGTACGGTATCAGTATTGTCTCTACAGAAAAGTCGTCTACGTTGAAATGTAGTTCATGCCATAACAAACGTCACTGTGTTGACAACAGTTTTCTGTTTGTTTAAACAACGTTTTGGAAAGCTTTTCTGCATCATTATAAGTCAATAATACACTAGAATATCCTTAGCATTACCCCTATTGTTGTACATTGTATCTAAATATTAATTGGAATGTTTAAATAGTGTCCATATAAATTCCTTTAAGATTCGTGTAGGCCTAACTTCCTGAAAAATCGAAAACACAAAAACATTTAAACAAGTACCATAGAGATAGGTACTTCTTTTGAAACACTTGTATAACAAAATTCAATTAATTGTCTTTTCTCTTCAGCTTCAATCATTGCGCTCTTCAAGGCCATCGATTTTACTTCAGCCTTCCGAAACACATCGCATATTAAAATATCTTTAAGGTGGCCCTATCCCTTGTTACATTCGTGAGTTCGATCTCAGGCACTTTCGTTTTATTCTTCTACCTTACATTTCCACTGACGGTCCAATTCTTTTTTCACCCAATATTACTAGTGTTAACAATTATCATTTGGTGGTTGATTGTAAATATTTGTTTTTGCCCCAATTTATTTCAGATAATATTTCAAGCATATCGTAGAAACAGCTTTTTAATCAACGGACCTAGTAACTTCTTAATCAGGAAAACAATTTTAGTGCGGAAACGGTAAATTTTATAAAACCAAACAAATTACGTCACTGGCCAGAAAGTAAACAGGTTTGTTTTGTTATTTGAATGGAAGTGTCAAACACTCTCAAGCTCAATGTTATTAATAAAATAATCAGACATGTGAATTAATTTCTTTATGTTTATAATCAGTGTAAATGAAAATGCGTATATTTACACTTGAAACATATATTTCCACTAATACCTCTTACTCACAAATAAAACTAAATGGCTAACTTAACTTAATGGTTACTTAATATGGTAAATAAACTATCTTTTATTTTCATTGCAGTCTTGTAAGTTAACTGTTAAAGCATTATTAGACGTTTTGAAAAAAACAATTTCTTTATCGTAACAAAACTTCATAAAAGTACCATACACAGCTAAAATATCTGTGACGTCTTTATCAATATATAAAATGATCTCGTACTAAAAATACACGAATAAAAATTACCAGTGACATGTGAAAACGCACAAGTCATCAATTAGAGGTATTGGAAACCTTTTTAAAACATATCATGAGCACATAGAACCAAGTAAAACATTTTTTTCGTGGGAATATCACTAAATATCCATTAATACGAAACGAAAATCCAATCTTATCCGAATTACATATACTGTAGTGCAAAGAACAGAAAGAAAGTCAAACATTAGTCACAGTTATATGAACAAATCCCTAATAATCAATGAAATCACGGACTAACAATAATAATATTATCAACAGATTTAGAAGTTATAAGTGTTTCATGTAGTATTTCATGCATTATTGAAAAGACTTTTTATTTTATATATTTTCATTTAAGTTATTATAGTTCTGTACAAATGTTAAAACGCAAACTGTACACATTTTAATGAATACAAATATGTTATCAAATAAAAAAAGTTAGAATGCATCACTAAAAAATCATAATATGCAGTTGAATCCATTACTAAGACCATTACGAAATATTTGAAAATGGTCTTTCCAATAAGAAGTACGAAAATGTATTCCAAGGAAATTGGCATTTCAGCTGCAAGGACTAGGGTAAAGTATATGGAGAACGTGTAACCATTTGTGACAGCACCGTCAATACAAAGTAACAGATGCAAATGCGCTTGCTGTCACTGCTCTTTTATTTCACTTACTTATTATTCATTTCTCAAATGGGTTTGTCCCTAAAGTATCGATACTTAAGTTGTAATTTTAGCTTTGAAAGCTAATTTGTCGGTTTCGTGTAAGTTTATCACAAAATATATGGTTTAAACTAGTGAATAGATTTAATGGCTTTCAAACGTCATTATATAAAAAAGCTCTTGGTGCGTATCTTTGAAATATTAGGTTGGTATTTTAGAAAAATAAAAATACTACAACGAAGTGTGCTTTTACGCACAACAAAGCCTCCCTTGGTGGCTCATTTTGCCTGGACTGTACAAGTAAAAATCTTGATATTTCAACTATTTATCATTTGATATTTTTCAACTCAGTATCGATTAATAGTTTTTATCATACATTAAAAACTCGCAACAGAGGCCGTTGTGGTTAAATATAACGGTCTCTAGGAAAATAACAATTATTAAATCCAAGCACCACTTCACTCACTATTATTAATGGTACAGATTAAGCACATGCCTTTAGAAACACATACATAACATAAGGAACACACTTTTAGACGACGCATACTGGCAAACCATTACTGCCAAAACTCTCGTAATTAATTATTTAAAAACCTACATGGATAAAGCTTTCCATTGACGTATTATTTAACAAAATTTGTGTAGTATAACTCTAGCTTTAATTCTAAAGTTTAACCAAAAGATCTCTAATTCAGTATTAGTATATTGCGATTTTAATTTATTCTTGGTTTTTTTGTACATAAAAAAAACTTTAATAGATTTTTTATAAAAAATAACAGCTATTAATTTGGAATCACTTGGCTTATTTAATAACTTTGAAATTGTCAGAAAATCGAGGAAAGTGGATGTGATATTCTGAAAGGGAATACAATTTTCTACAAATAACAGCTATTTTTTTAAAATAATTAATAAAGACAGCCAAAAGGTGACTACAAATTGGAAATTGAAAACAGAAACTTGAAAAAGCAGTTTTTAATGTATTTATGTTATTTTTTACTTTTTCACCACTAATAAAATCACACTTTTATAAAATTATTTGCAGCTCTACATGAGTTAGGCTGTTCGATGACCCATTAACTAACAAAATTGCTCCAATAGAAGTCTAGATATAGTTGTACGAAGATAAACATAAAATTTAAAATTACTCAGTATTTTCTCAATACTATAAATTAGGAGGCTGCTTAGTTTTTTTGAAAATTACTTTTTAATCGACCAAAGTGTAAGGTGATATTCTGAACGAGAATTTTATTTTTTTTAAATTGGTACGATGCATTTCTTGAAAATACTCAAAAAGGCAGCCAACAGTTGCCTCCAAATAAAAATATTTAAAAAACCTTTTTTCAACGTAGTAAAAAAATATGGAAAACAGTTTTTTTTTTAATTTTCATCATACCTTATAACAAAAACAAATTTTCATAGTTTTTTCCAAATCTAGACGAATTAAGCTTTCCAACGACCCATTAATTAATACAATTGGTCCAGTAGAACTCTGGATTTAGTTGTACAAATATTTTAAAACTGAATATATTTAAAGTAGATTATTATAAAAAAATTCATTGAACTTAAGTGATTTATCTAAAATAATAACAATATGTCTCACTAACAAGGTGTTTTAGAAAAAAATTGTATTCCTAATTTCCGTTTATTTTTACCCATAAACTGTATTCGTAAATTTTAATACTTAGTGACACCCTGTTAAGTATAAAGGTGACGGTAAGAAAGTTCAACCAGACTTTAATACAAGAATCCCCGGCGTGCTTCACATATTGTCCACAAGACATTGGATTCTTGGTATCTTTCCTCCTCGTCCGGCATCTTGAGATTGTATCAAAATTGGGTTTAGTGGCTTCCTTACGTAAGATTTATCATAGAAACTTTGTTTTATAAAATAGCTATCATTCGATCAACAGTCGTAATTATATTGTTGTATTATGTATGTTATATTGTGTCATAAGAAAAATCACCAAGGGCACGTAGATTACATTTTATTTATAAAACTTGTTCAGAGACATTCAAAGTCAAATATTTGATGTTAATTATCAGAAGAATTGTTGTTATATAAATAAATTGCAATAAAGGTATTTAGACATTTTTTAAAAATTAAATGTATTCTCAGTAATTATTAAACATTTGTTAAAAACTATTCTGATCCATTCCTACGTTGTTGGAGTTTAAGTTTTTATTAAGGTCAACGAAAATTTAGGTTATTCGTTACTATCTTAAACGTTTTTAAGGTAGCATCATATGATATTCCAATAAGAATTGCCTCTGGGTCCACCATCGGCATGCTTAACAAACCTTTTTCTTTGAAAACAAAGTTTTTTGTCAGAGTAAAAGTTGGTAAATATCGATCTAATTTTTTCGTAAAATGTATTTGTTCGGAAAAAAGGTTAAAAGCTATGTTATATTATTAAATGCAGACCAAAGTAATTGTTTTTACGTACTATTCTATATAAGGATGTGGAGTACTTTTGCTCTGTGGAGCACGAACACTTATATAGTTAACTAAAATGGTTATTTACTGCAGAAAACAACGAACAGTTTTTGTTTTCTCGCTTATGACATTTAGTGCAATACAATAGTGCTTGGAAAATGTAATTATGTTTTAATGAATTCGTAGTTAGTATAGTTTTGTAACCGCATAGAAACATCTGCCCAAGAACATATTTATTTTAATTACAGCTCTACTAAACAATTTATGTACCTTAAATCATATACAAAAAATCCAATTTTTTTGTATGATGATGTGTCTACTAATACAAATAACCAGTATCATTGATCAGCAGATTGAAAAAGTGCTAAAAAGTATTTTGTTACAAAGTTTACAAATTATGTAAACTAAACTAAGTTAATTTCGTTACAAACTAAGTATTATTAGCAGTAAAAACGTTAGTATTATTTATCTGTAGACTAAAAAAGTGCTAGAAAATATAGCTCTACAAATTTTTAAGCTACTCTTGTGTAAACTTGAACAATTTAACAAACAGAGCACGTCTAAAGAAACACTAGTTTTGCTGCACTTATTGACATTCTTGTCGCTATTGCTAGTTCTGCTCAACTGCTCAGTGAAACGCTATGCGCTAAGCCAAACTATTCGTTCCTTATTGCCGTTCACCTACTACAAGCAAGTAAGAAAATTGTATTCACATAAATTAATTTAGAATAAATGTAAACGTTGACTGTTCAAGGTACAAGGAATGGCTTGTGTTTGAGAATCAGGGACCATGAAATGTATTCTTGCCAAGCAACTTAGAACAAATACAAATGTTAACGGTTTACAGAGCATAACAAGGAAAACAAATAGCGATAGTGACACAAGCGATCTAATGTATAGTGAACATGAATAGTATCCAACACTAGGTGTTTTACATTTAGAGCTTGCTTTAATAGTCAATACGCTAATAACAAGATAATTAATTAATTATACAATTTTTCCTCACATGGACTTGTCATCAATGCAGGATGACAGACGTAATCCTGCATTGATGACAAATCCGTGTGAGGAATAATTGAATAATTATCTTGTTATAAGCGTTCACTAACAAGGCCTGTTATAATTTCTCACACCAACTACCTGTAACTGAAGCATTGTTCATATGTGCATGGTGTGAATTCAGTGCTATTCTAGTTTTTATTTGTTTCTGTTTCCTGTTTCCTGTTTTCTCTAAGTGTTATTTTTACAAACGTAGTTTTGTACTGACAATGCCACCGCAATTTTGCATATTTTCTATATAATGAATAATCTATTGTTTTTGGTCTTATGTAAACAATAAGCTATTATTATTGGTGACATGGTATAATCTCTAGACCAAGAACCGATACAGTTTTTCGTTTCGATGTCCCCAGAGGTTAAAAACACAATCCGTTCTGATTTATATAAACATACGTTCATATACGTATTAGTAATTACCGAATAATGATATTTTAGGATTTTATTAAGTTACGTTTAATGATGAAAAGTTAAACACCAGTTACATCTTAACTGGTGTAAATCCTGTCACATTTACTTGCTATCTGAAAACCACGCAATCCTGTTGAGGGTATATGTACCTAAACTTTTCATACCTCTACGAATAGCATTAAATATAATGTTATCGAAAGGAGTAGATTCTTCCCGTGTATTTTGGATTTTTTTCTACTTTTTCACATGCTAGGACGCCAGTTTCTAGCCGGAAACTGTTTTGCACCTCACTTCAGACTAGTCTTAAAGGGTTACGGTATTAACACATGGATAATATAATACGTTGGTGATTTGCGGTATTAAAACTCGGAACCTCGAGCTCCAAAATCCGTTCTCTACCACTAGACCAGCTCGCTACCAAAGGAGCTGTTTCTATTAAAAGCTCCACTTATGTTATCCTCTATATCCACTAACACAGAAACTCTAACATTACACATTTAACATAAAACCCCATCAAGGGGTAGACTGGTTTGTGGATTCAATTGGTATAATATTCACGTTGCATAAATAATAAATCGGAAAACAATGTTGCTGCGAATTCATCAGTTATGGATGACAAGTCGTTACATTTTTGACATAACACTGTTAATGTCATGTTGTCAAAATGTAATTATTTTCCATTATTTCCCCCGAACTCGTTATTGTTAAAATCTTTCCTAAATGTAAACTGTTTTAAAAGCGAGTAAATTGTCTTAACTATTGCTTTGAATTCACTATTTCAAAAAGTTTTGTAGTAGTTTTACGCTAAACCCTGTAGAGTTTTACATAGTTCAATTTGGATAGTTTAGTCAAGTTAGTTACTGGGAATCGTTATCATCTTTTAGATAACAATATTGTTTATTGTTATTAACATAAGGTTTATTTTAACTCTGCATTAAGTTTTTACTATGCCTTTGTTCTGCAAAACTTGTTTTTCATAAAAAATCAACCATATTTGATGCATAATAAAGACGCACTCTTACAACACTAGAATAAGACATGACTTACAATTGCCTTATGTTAGACTTAGTAAACCAATAAAAAGCCATCTGCACTAGCTATAAGATTGTTTAATAAGCTACCCCTTGTAACTTGGGGGTAAATTTTAGCTGACTAGAAAGTTAATATTTGGCCACTATAAACTACGATGAGGGGTTCATCTCACGTATACAGGGTGATTGATATAAGTGTGCCAGCCATTTTATTCGAAAACTATAAGAGATATCAAAAAAAGTTAATCGGAAAGTGCCTTGGATTTTTTATTTACAAAAATTGTAGTCAAGTTGAAAAAATTATTTTAGCTGCCATTTTTCCAATAGGGCCGCCAACTTTGATTTTTCTTAAAGAACAACACTCTGTATGTATTCCGGTAGAAAATATAATCTTAAGATTTATATTATTTATTTATTTTTATTTAAGATTTATTTTTTTGATTTTATTCTTGTGATTTTTTTCATAAACCTAACCATTTCAAAGATAATAATGGTTTCAGTTGTGAAATTTCGAATAGTGTTCGAATAAAACATCTGGCATGCTTGCTTAGGCCCTTATCGAAACTCTTTCTCATGCCGAAATTTAAAACCTTTAACCAATATTATCTTTGAAACGGTTAGGTTTATGAAAAGAATCACAAGAATAAAATCGTCTTAAAATTACATTTTCTACTGGAACACATCATAAAATACAGGGTGTTCCATAACGAAAATCAAAGTTGGCAGCCATATTAGAAAAGTGGCGGCTAAAATATTTTGTTCGACTTCAATTTTTTTTTATAAAAAATCCAAGGCACTTCTGTTTAACTTTTTTGATATCTCTTATAGTTTTCGAATAAAACGGCTGGCGCAGTTATATCAATCACCCTGTATAATATATTTCTGTTTGATATAATACAATGTACCATTAAATACCATTAAATTAATCGGCTTATGTAATATTGTCCTAAAAAACTTGGTGTAGCAAGTTAGTGATATTGTATAGCATGAATTTATCATAAAGACATGCATCCTACAAAAAGTGTACATTAAATATCCAATATTAAACTGTAAAATACTGAAGTAGAATAGAAAAGTAAATCTATTTTTAGAGGTTTCGACAACCAATGAAAGATTTTTTTACCTTTTTTATTATTTTTAAATACGACTCTACAAGCTGCGTTATCCATGTTCCAAACATAATAATCTGTCAAAGCAGATTTGTTTATTTTTTAAGGATTTAAAGATAATAGTGGTTCTGTATGTGGTTATACACATCACTTCGTAGGTAGACTATGTGGGAAGATTAAATATGACCCACATCATAATATACTCTTCGAAACACGTTAAGCCAATATTAGAAGCTTCCCCGTCTAGGATAAACAGAATATGCAGCTTTAATTGCATTCCTTACAAACCCACTTTACCTTGCAACGAGTATGAAACCAACAGTTCTCGTTTCAATAAAACTAATAACCAAGTGGCAGTAGTTGTATAGTTTTTCTTTGCTTGTGTCTACACCAGTGGAGTTTTTTTTTATCTAAGTCAATTCAAAAAAAGATTTTAGGGGAAAGCGGTCCAAACCCATGTGTGTTGTGGGTGTGCCGGGAATTGAACCGGACTCTCCCGCACCAAAACCCGAGACGCTAACCACTAGGCTAGCAACACACACAAAAATGTTTTATTCTAATAATAATTTGTATAACTGAACCATACACTACACACGCTTTAAACAAATGTACAATGAGTTAATTTCAGTTTACCAATGTATAGCTCGTATCTCATGATTAAATAGAGCAAAAGAAGAATGAAAAATAAATAAAAAATATATTTTCATAAATTAAAAATATCTTGAAAAATACCTAACAATGTACATGTTCTCTCACTGATTTGAGAAAGCAAAGTGGCCAATTCGCTTATCAGTGAGACAATGTTAACATTGTCTCACTCTAATTACTTTGTCTCACTCCAGACTTGCAACGTGAAGGCACGAAATAGTGAGCGAGTAACATGCATACAACGTCGTATGCGCGCGAAATACGTTGGCAGCACTGGCTGTAAATCAGCTGGTCAGCTCTTGTACTGTTGTATTTATCACTTCACATTAAATGTTATATTAAAAGTTAATTTCTGTGTAAAAATATGGTACGTTTCTTCACCAATTTATTTGTTTTATGGTAACTGTAGGAAAAATATAATGTGCATCTCGAGTGCAAAGTACAATTGCCTCACTCGAGAAACCATTCCTCACTCGCCTACGGCTCGTGAGTAAGGATTTCTCTCGAGTGAGTCAATTGCTCACTTTTCTCACTAGTTGCACAAATAACTAATATATAAATAACAAATAACACATGAAACAAGAAAAAATAAATTATTTTACTATTTTTTATCGCAAACTATTCAACGTTTATTTATTTTTACATGTATTTGCTTTATCATGACTTGAAAAGATTTTAAACATTAATTAAGTATATACATTGTATAAATGGTACAATATATTGTAGAGATTTTTGTAGACAGGACGTGCTATAGTAAATATTTGTTTTTGATTTCACTGTTTTATATTTGCTTGGATATACGATTATACAATTTCCAATTTAAGAAGTTTAAGGCTTAAGGTAGTGACAGAGGGATAGTTGGGATTTATACTAGTTTTACATATTCAAACCTAAAAAAAATAACAACAGTTAAAACTGTGAGGAATTCATTGACCTGTCGGTAAATGTTTAGTTAGTGATATATCACAGTTGCAGAGTTTTACGTTACAGAGGTAAATAAATATTCCTAAAACTAATTAACCAACCACGCAGCTTGAAAACATTCACCGTGATATTATATTTGATATAAAACACGAGGATTTTTACTCTGTACGCATTCCTCTCAACGTTCGACCGTTATCAATTAAAAATTAAACCGAGTATCATAACATTAGTGTATTTCAAACCGATCGGATTTCGCCGAGTACCCAAAACACTGGAACCAGATAAAATACAGCGTATAACTCGGGACTATCCGCTAATAGTGACAAAGTACCGCTCGTTGTGTTTAAATATCTCTGTGGAATACTTGCGACTATATCACCTACATAATTTACTTGTGTAGTGACTAAATCACCTGATAATATGTATACTTTTCTGAAATTTTACAATTGTTAGTCAACTTGAATACAACGTGGTGAATGATTTATACTGTTACACTGGACGCAATAACCTTTGACGTAGTACAGGTAATCATTTACATGCTTTAAAGATTTGTTCAGACAAATAGTTCTCTAGAAGAACATTATAGTGTGTTTATTTCAAGTTTGCTATAAAATAAAGGTTTATGAGATATATAAAAAAGAAAACATTTTTTAACTTTAACCCCCCACTCTTCCACAAACCTGACGGTCAAAATGGTGTAGCCTGTACTATGCAATTTTGTAACTATATTGAACAGATTGGAGTTATATGCTAGCTTTCACTTTGTATAATAAGCTTGGACCATTTTTTTTTGCTAATTGTATAGTACCATAGTACCATAGTTGTAATAATAGTCAAAGATATTACTGATAGTGCTCACCCACTGATCGACAGGTTTTCGGTTCAATCCTGATTCTTGCAGGGCCTTAAGGGCTTAACTAGCCTGATTCTTGAAGGGCCTTAAGGGCTAAACTAGCCTGATTCTTGAAGGGCCTTAAGGGCTAAACTAGCCTGATTCTTGAAGGGCCTTAAGGGCTTAACTAGCCTGATTCTTGAAGGGCCTTAAGGGCTAAACTAGCCTGATTATTGAAGGGCCTTAAGGGCTTAACTAGCCTGATTCTTGAAGGGCCTTAAGGGCTAAACTAGCATGATTCTTGAAGGGCCTTAAGGGCTTAACTAGCCTGATTCTTGCAGGGCCTTAAGGGCTTAACTAGCCTGATTCTTGAAGGGCCTTAAGGGCTAAACTAGCCTGATTCTTGCAGGGCCTTAAGGGCTTAACTAGCCTGATTCTTGAAGGGCCTTAAGGGCTTAACTAGCCTGATTCTTGAAGGGCTCTAAGGCTAAACTAGCAGATCTTAGGTTGTAACAACGTTTTCATCACATTAAATTGACATCCATCTTTCGGTTATCTTTCCTGACCCATATGTACTCTAGTATGTCAGCGTCACGCAAATTATTCTAATATACTTTTGGTCTTATAAGTGTGGTAGTAACATAGATGGTCGGTAGTAGTAAATACATAGTTGAGTTAGTGTTTTATAAATACTATAGACAAGGAACAATCGCATAAATGTACGAATGCCATTATACCCAGTTGGTACCCCTAACTGCGGGTCATAACTTTGGCCTGGATTACCGTGCGGCGGATCTACCTTTGTATCGGATATTGATTTTGAGCCTAAAGAGATTGTTTGGTTACAAATTATAAAACACTTCCAATACGTTTTATTATCCAAAACTCAATACTTTTTTGTTGTAAATGCATTACTCTTAATATTTATATCTCATAAAAACGAAAAACGCACCGACTTCTAGTAAGACAATTGAAACGTCCATTATATAATGAAATGGCACAACCGGTTGTGCGTATATTTTAGCTATGTAAGGGTTTCGTTATAAAACTACTATGGAAAGTAACATACATATTTTCCTAACATTGATAATATTAAATGAATTTGTAGCAAATTTACATACATTCCTAACACATTATACTATGTAAATAGCTAAATAATTAAAAAAACAATAAACAAATGGACTGAAAAAGTAAAATATTAAGAGAACTTTATTGACCATGTCATCGCTTCAATGCAACGGGGTTTACAATGATACCCATAAAAGGAAAACTGTATATTACTTATTGATGTGAACGATTAAAAATTTTACCATAGTACAATTTATCGTTCGCGATAAGCTATAATAATCCATAAGCTATAATAATCTGTTTATAGAGATTGGTGTATATTAAACAGGATATCTGAGATTATTGCAACCCCTTATCACATAGTTTCGTGGAAAGAGACTCATTATATATTTACCACGTTATATTAGACTCTTCAAACAACCTCAAGCCAATATTAGAAGCCCATACAAATAAACTGCATATGCAATTTAATTACATTCCTTGCAAACCCACTTTACTTTATGGTTAACTAGCTGAGCACCCGTCCTTCGTACGGGGTGGGCATATAAGTATAAAATGCTTAGTGCAGTTATACTCAAGCTTTGCGTTTGCAACGGGGGAGGACACGCAGTTTGATAATATTTGGTTCATAAATTTATGGTAGAATATAATATAACACATATACCATTGCCATAATGTTCTACCACTGCACCTAAACATCAGGAAAAAATTAATCATCGCACAATATTACAAATTATTCATAAATTTAAAACTCAAACCTAACTGTAAACAATCTTACTTTGACATTTCTCATTGTGTATCACAGCTGGGGTGGAGACCGAAAGGATTTATGAGATAAAAATATGCCTAAATGTTAATTGGTAATGTGATCTAACATCATGCCAAATTTCAGCCCAATCCGTCCAGTAGTTTATGCGTGATTGAGCAACACACAAACACACACACAAACACACCAACACACACTCACAAACTTTCAGATTAGTAAGATATAAAACTAAAAGGTCTCGTTTTAAGTGGTAACAAATAGGTTAACGTTTGATGATACGGAATAATAGATGTATATTAAGAGCGCAAAGTACGTACGTGCTGCTCAAGAACTGAAGTAGATAGATTTCAAGATGGGCAACGTCTGTTTGCGCTAGTAATACATACATGATTTTTCCTGCTATCATAATTAACTTTTTATAACACACGGATGAACTTAATAGTTGTTTATAAAATGCCATTCATCTTATGTTTCCTATTTTTAGTTGTGTTTATTTTCTTACTGAATGTTAGTGTTAGTGAAACTCTAACAATGAAATCAGTGAGCTCGAAAGATAGATGAGTGGTTTTGCGTACTGTTAAAAGGTGTGGCAATGTGATTATTTTCATACAGTGGTAGGAAACATTTATTGAACTTTAATATGTTATTCTGATTAAACATTTCTTCTCGAAGCCATATCTAGATTTAGTTTGTGTTTAATGACGTTTGTGTTGTGTAGGACGCGTATCAGGCCTTGGTTGGTCACATTTTCTTAGTCCTTATATTGGAATTCCAACCGAGCTTTAAGTTGGACACGGGAAAGAGGGACACCAGAAATTTGTATAAGATTTTTTGGACAGAAAACAATTCCCAAGAAGCTTGCATTATTTTTTATAACATTACTCTAAGATCTTTTGAATAGAGCTGTCTTAACTGATTAATATTGTATGAATATACTTGTTAATACTGGTATATAATTCATACTTTTCTAACCCGGAAAAAGAAAGAGGAGTTAGGAAAAATATGTGTTTTATTTTGGGATGAAATGTATAGAATACATTGAACAGCACGAGTACACGAAATTAGATATGTTAACAATTTAAAAGTTGTCTTTTTTCCATGCATCACTTACTATCGTTTCAAAAAAACATACTTGTTTTTATTAGAGATAAACATGAGACTTCCATGTAAATACATGGGTTAATTTAAAACATGGTCAGTAATGTACACATTAACCTATTCGAGTCAATGATTTTTATAAACGTCTTGGTTTGAAATTGAACCCTCTAGTCAGATAATTTTTTTTGTAGAAGAGGCCATAGTTTTTACGCTAATTTTAATTGCCGAGATATGGGATTTTACTACTCTTAAGGGGTATTGTAAGAGATAGTTTGGTTGCATATGAGTTTTAAACCATACAGTCAAAATAATTAATCGTTGAATCGGCGAAGAATATATTGAACTGATAGTAGTAATAAGTACGACTGTCGTTTCGATAATCGTCTATTGTTGTCTAATTTTATGTGCAGGAGGTAAATAAATCGTATAAATAACTGAATTTAAAATGACGATTGTAAATAATCCATCATGGTATCATGCACAGTATAAATAAACAAGCGGTCTTACTCAAAACAAATCCTGCGCAACAAAGTTCTGCAGTAGGCCTAATATAAACAATTAAATCGAGTATTATAACATTACTCTATTGTTAACTAATCGGATGTTCCCCAGTACTCACATCACTGGAAACCGATAAAATATTTTGTATAACTCGGGACTATCCCGAATAGAGACAAAGTATACTACTGTAATGTTCAAATATCACTGGGTAATGTCTGTGACTATATCACCTGATATTGTTAACTTGTTTGCCAAATATATCATCTGATATAATCTATACTTATTTAAGACGCAAGCAGGTTTTTGTGACAATTACTCCTCCGAAACTACTGAACCGATTGACATGTTTTTGGGAAAAGCGTAACGTGAAGTTGTGCAGGAAATTTTCTTTTTAGGGAAATAATTAGACAGTGAGGCCCTGGGGCCTTTTAAAGTTTCGTATTTATCCATAAGATTAAAATGGGAAATAAACAATGGTTATGAAACTCCAGCTGTTTTCAGAAATCCTGTTCTGCTATTGAATTTAATTTGTTTACAAGAATTGTTTCTTGGTGCCATGTGGTCAATGAATTATACTTTTGCATATATTTTAAATGCTATACATTATATAAAATTATAGTACTGTAATACATTAAGAGATCTTCATTTAAATAATCAATAAGCACGATTGAACCTTTGCCTATATGTTTCCTGGTAGGCTAAGTGTGTTGTAACTGTTTCTGTTAGTATATTATTATATCTTAAAGTAAATCTGAATTATTCTTTTCTGCATTATCACCCCGTAGCGAAGCACGGGCAGAACAACTAGTATTCTTAAATTTGCCTTCATCAGGGAGTATTGTATAGCCTACGTGTTTTAAAAGCTATATCATGCGAAGTTTTACGCTTGTTAGTCAACTATACCATCTAATATTTTACGCTTGTTAGTCAACTATATCGTCTAATATTTTTCACTTATTAGTCAACTATGTCATCTGATATTTTACGCTTGTCAGTCAACTATATCATCTAATATTTTACGCTTATTGACAACTATATCATCTGGTATTCTACGCTTGTTAGTCAACTATATCATCTAATATTTTACGCTTGTTAATCAACTGTATCGTCTAATATTTTTCACTTGTTAGACAACCATATCATCTAATATTTTACGCTTGTTAGTCAACTATATCATCTGATATTTTACGCTTGTTAGTCAACTATATCATCTAATATTTTATGCTTGTTTGTCAACTATATCATCTGATATTTTACGCTTGTTAGTCAACTATATCATCTAATATTTTACGCCTGTCAGTCAACTATATCATCTAATATTTTACGCTTGTTAGTCAACTATATCCTCTGATATTTTACGCTTGTTAGTCAACTATATCATCCAATATTTTACGCTTGTTAGTCAACTATATCCTCTGATATTTTACGCTTGTTAGTCAACTATATCCTCTGATATTTTACGTTTGTTAGTCAACTATATCTTCTGATATTTTACGCTTGTTAGTCAACTATATCATCTAATATTTTATGCTTGTTAGTCAACCATATAATCTGATATTTTACGCTTGTTAGTCAACTATATCATCTAATATTTTACGCTTGTTGACAACTATATCATCTAATATTTTATGTTTGTTTGTCAACTATATCATCTAATATTTTATGCTTGTTTGTCAACTATATCATCTAATATTTTATGCTTGTTTGTCAACTATATCATCTGATATTTTACGCTTGTTAGTCAACTATATAATCTGGTATTTTACGCTTGATTGTTGTCTATTACCATCTGATATTTTACAATTGTCGACTATATCACCTGACATTTTACGCTTCTTTGTGCACTAGTTACACAAACAACTATACAACCTTATTAACTAATATTAACTTATAACTTATATTAACTAATTATTTTAATTAATTCATTATATTAACTAATATACTTATTAATTATACAACTAAAAGTCGTTCTTATAGAGTTTTGAGTTATGTTAACACAATGATAAGTTATTACCAATGATGACGTGCTCTTCATTTCGATGGAACAAGGGACAAGGGAAATCGCAAAAATGTTTAGCCTAAATGCCATTATATTCAGTTGGTATCCCAACTGCAGGCCACAACTAAGACCTGGATTACGGTGCCGCGGATATACCTTCGTATCAGATATTCATTATTGACAGTACTATCTCACCGCTAGCTTGGCTATGTGTTACTGTAATAAAAATTATTTAAATCCAAGTAGTCGACAGTGACCAGCAGAGTAGGATAATTAAATAAAAAAAACCATCCCAATGAAAATAAATGTAATCTCAAAGACAATAATGTTGTTTTGGATAACGTACCATACTACCCAACACTTAAATGGACACATAATCGGATTAACGATAGTGATAAAACTCCACTGTTAGTTCAGCCAATGGTGTTTATGGATACGTTGTGAACAAAATGATATCGAGTTTGGAGCTCATCGTGTCTTGATTGCGCCATGAACGATTTGATCTCATTGTATACTGATAAAATACTTTAGAATTTTGCAGATATTGAAAATGTTTATATGTTTTTGGTACATATCGCTCTACTACTATACTAAAATATAATTCTAAAATTTAATTGAGTTTTTTTTTTTTAATTACAGCATAACATATAAGATGCATCTGCACTAAAATCTTTAGATTTTCTGCCTCTACTACTAGAAAACACTACCTAGTTGTAGAATTTAAAATGCTACTTGACAAATATAATTACAATAGTTACTGTTACCGGTACATAAAAATGATTCCGTAGGGCCTGTAGTTTCTCGTTAACAATAATTGGCATAAATCCAATTTAGCACGAATAAAACACTGACGTGTATGGTAACAGTTTTGTTATGATGAAATACAAGAGGTAATATTGTGTAAAATACAGCTTTGGTTCGTTTTTAGTTGTTGGTAAGGCTTCAAATTTAGCAAGGAAGGTTCTCAAAAAAATTGTTTTACGAATTTAAGATTATTACATTACCAAAAATGGACTCGCCGACTTCATTTTTCAAATTTAATTGATATTTCGCGTAAAATCTGTATTTTAAATAGAAACTATGGGTATTCTTTTGTGGGAAACTGCACCGATACCTAAAACAAATTACGTTGGTGTAAACCAAAGATAATCTAAACACGTTGGTTAAATGTATTGCAATACATGTACATGTGTTTTGCAGAAAGATGTACTGCAAAACATTTAATGACACAACTTATATGGAAGAAATTATTATTAAATTGTTTTAATCTGAAGGTAGTGTAATTCAAATTTTGGATATTTCTTAAGCAACAACTAATTCGAAACCAAAAATAAGTACGCTCATAAGATATCATTACTCAATTACCTTAATCAAATTGAAGCCATACAGGGTGTTTTTTTAAAAACTTGCATCTTTATTTATGTAAAAACCGCAATAGATAGAAATATGCAGTTTGCGGGAATCATCTATTGACGTAGGGGGACCAATTGTTTTGAATTCGCCGTTACATTCACATTCCCCCCCTTTCCCCCCCTGCCTCCAACTTAATTTTTTTAAATAGCAAGGTACCCCTTGTGACATATCAAATAAAAGAGCATAAAAAAAGAAAATGTTTGATGAAAAAAAATTGAAAATCGGTTCATAAATTTGTGAGATATTCCCCCCCTCACCCCCCCCCGGAACTTAATTTTTTTTAATAGCAAAGTACCCCTTGTGACATATCAAATGAAAGAGCATGAAAAAAGAAAAATTTTGGCGAAATTTATTTTTCATTTGATATGTCACAAGGGCGGGTACCTTGCTATTAAAAAACAAGTTATGGGTAGGGGAAAAGGGGGGTGATTATCTCACAAACTTATGAGCCGATTTTATTTTTTTTTTCACCAAAAATTTTCTTTTTTCATGCTCTTTCATTTGATATGTCACAAGGGGTACTTTGCTATTAAAAAAAAATAAGTTCCGGGGGGGTGAGGGGGGGAATATCTCATAAATTTATGAACCGATTTTCAATTTTTTTTCATCAAACATTTTCTTTTTTTATGCTCTTTTATTTGATATGTCACAAGGGGTACCTTGCTATTTAAAAAAAATAAGTTGGGGGCAGGGGGGGAAAGGGGGGGAATGTGAATGTAACGTTGAATTCAAAACAATTGGTCCCCCTACGTCAATAGATGATTCCCGCAAACTGCATATTTCTATCTATTGAGGTTTTTACATAAATAAAGATGCAAGTTTTTAAAAAAACACCCTGTATATTAAAATTTAAAACTAAGTATTATGAAAATAGTACCCAGTACCCTCCTTTTTATCATCTTAATAGGTCTCAAATAGTCAACTTTTACTAATTCGTATTCATTAAATTGTAATTGGAAACAACACAATAAAAAATTAAAAACTTTGTAAAAAAACTCGTTTTAAGATGATACTGTAGAATTTGCATGATTTTCTTAGTTGTTATTATAATTGAATGCATTTAGTTTTGAAAATGTATTTATTTTAAAGTGCCCGTGTTCTACTCACCTATCTAAACTGATATCATTATAATTCCTTTAAACGCGAGACGTATAAAAGATGTTGGGAAGAAATACTATCAGATATGTGTAGGAACGACGAGCCAACGGAAACGGAAACCAATACAAAGAAGACAAACGAGCAGGAATTGTGAGGATATTTGTCTCTGTTTGGTTGTATTTGTGTCCAGTCACAAGTATTTGAAACTACGTATCGTTCTCTGGGGAAGCCGCTCTCTGGTGAATTTCAACACTGAGTTGCTGTCTACACTCACTGATTATCTACATATAATAATCCTAGATAAATTGGTCTGGCAAGTGTTGAATTACCTTCTTGAGCTTTCGAAATACTTAAAAAAATTAATATAACGCACGCCTTCTATGAACGTTCTCAATAGAGCTTTTAATCAAATCTGTACATGCACAATATAATGGTAAGGCTATTGAAGAGCACATTCAAATGAGATTGGAATAGATTAAAGATCGCTTTTGAAATTATAGAGTAAGACGAATAAATAAGAATTGTGTTTTCAGGAATTATGAATGAGCTACAATTATTTAAATTTAAATGACCATTAAATACAGTTTCTAAAATTTCTTAGAGGGTTTTTATTCTAGACATATGTTACAGAGATGTACCAATATCCAACAAAGAACAAAAGCCAATACAATCTAGGTTACAGTGTCCAAGTCTGCCTAGAAGTATATCTTGGTTTCTAAACATATTGTCCACATTACATTGGATTCTTTGAATGATCCCTTTAACGTAAAAGGTTTGAAGAGAAATTAGGTTTGGCTGCTTCATTTTCTTGGGGACATGTTAGATTGCTTATTATATAACTGGCCATGTTTATAATTTGTTGCTGTAATGTTATACTTTCAAACATAACATGATAAGGTAGCATTAAATGTTGGCCAGGGAAAATCTCTAATAATTTTATTAACATGTGATGTGTTTAACTAATGTAATTAACTTAAGACCGTTACTATTGATCACCTGTTAGTTTTTTTTATGTTTTTGAATTAGATTTTCTGTTTCATAAATTATTTGACTTAATTAACTAATCCGATTAATTAAATTTTTTTTTATATCACAATACAATGATATTTTATTTTATTCAATTGGTTTATAAAATTAAGTTCGTCGATAAATGTGATTTAATTACTAGCCAGAATTAAAATGTTATGATCATTTAGAAATTTCTTACAGTATAATGTAAACGTTGTGAAACAAAAATAAATTGTTTATGAAAAATTAAAGTAAAGTTAGGTAAAGTGAAATTAAAAAAGTTACTTTTAAGTATAAACTTAAATACTAATTGAAATATATTTTCTTCGGTTAGTATAAATAATAAAATAGGAATAGTTTTATGTGCTTATATTTTCAGAGTTTATAGCTGTTTTGAGATTTTTAATCTTTCGAAACATCAAAACGCTCGTGTATGATCACTACTGACCGAAAGGCGATGAATGTCGCTTGACATACTGTAATAAACAGTGAATACATATTGATGACGTATTGATGACGTATTGATGACGTATTAGTGAACGCTAACAGATTGACGAGTGACAGCGGCTCAATCAGTCGTGATATTACGTCAAAAATGTTTCATCTATAACAGCTTTTGGATTAGTGTTAAACTTATTTCAGATCAAGTTTGTTTCATGAAACGAATTATAATAAGTAGTTTTGTAGTTATGCAAGCTACAAAGTATAAAGTGAGCCTAGAGAACTTTCAAATATTTATGACTGGACAGAAATACAACCAACGGAGACAAATATCCTCTCAGTTCCTGTTCGTTTGTCTTTTTTGTATTGGTTTCCGTTTTCGTTGGCGTCGCGTTTCCTATATTGCATTAGAAAGTGTTTTCCAAATAGCTATACAAATTTTTCAACAACCTCACACGAACTGCAACAAGTTGTTTACATCAAATAAAAAAGTTAAATACTGTACCTGTCATAAAAAGTAATCAGTTTTTAGTCTGTGACTAGGTTTTGGACCTAAAGGTTCATTTGCAAGATGTTCACCAAGTGGTAAAATTTGCCTTCATCACTAGTACGAGTCCCTTTGACGACCTTTCAAACCCCCAGGGACGGAGAGGATTTTTTAAACCACATACAGTTTAAAAATGAACCTTTAGATTAGAAAGCTTGGTCACAGAAAAAAAACGGATTATTGACAGTTCAACAGTATTTAACCCTTTAATTGGTAAAAAACATTATCTAGGGGCTAAACATGTTCACTTATATCACTAAAGATATGGCAATTGAAATACCATGAATAAAAATATTGTGACTAAAGCATTATTGGTTTACAATGTAAAATAATATTTTTTATGAAACTGAAAGAGGGCTATGTATCTTAGGAATCTTATAGCATAACGACTAAAAATGGAGGTAATCTTTAAAACTAATAAAATGTGTTGAATACAGAGTACAATGAAAATAAACATTTTACACGGTAAAAGGTGTTTCTCCTAATATTTTAACAGCTAATTCCTTCTTAAAGTAATCCAAGGAAGTTTTAAAGGAAGATGATTGACTGCCATACTCAACTTATTTTATTGATTTAACTACGTAAGATTAGAATTTTACATACCACTACTGATTTTAAATAGCCAGCTAATGATTATACCACCGTACAGCATGTTGCATGGTAAAGAAGGTACGTTAACCTACTACAACTGAACTCAAATTCTGTAAGTACTATTATAGATAAAACATACTTTCTTGTGTTGTTAGTCTATGGTACTATTCAACGTAATTAGATTTTCTCAGTGTTCTGGAAATAGGCTATCTTAGTTTAATGCTATGTTATATACAACACAGTAATTTTAAATTTAGCGTCCTAGGGTCAGTCAGAGAATTAAATGGTTTTATTACCTGTCCGTCGGTGATCCTATTGTCGTCTATGGCGAGTGGTTTCGATATTGAAATCTCATTATTAGGCTTCTTCAAATGTCATATTACTCAAGTCGAGGTCGTTGGTTATCACACACGAACAGAAAACATAAAACAAGAAAAAACTGAAGCGGAAATACATAATGGGGACATTGAGTGATATGACAACTATTTAAATAAATAAATAAATAAATAAATAAATAAATAAATAAATAAATAAATAAATAAATAAATAAATAAATAAATAAATAAATAAACAAATAAATAAATGAATAAATTTACATGACATTTGGAGAAGACTGATGATACCAACGGCCAGGTAAAATAAATAGTTTGGTAAACAACTGTATTTGTTTTCCTGGCAGAAAGTGCAGAAAGCTATACTCCTGCTGAATGGAAATGTGGTCCTGGAGTGTTTATTCAGGCAACAGTATAAGAGACTTGTAACGTGTAAACTACTTGTGACAGCCTTGTCGATACAATGCAACAGATACAAAAACATTCGGCGAGTTTACAAATTGGTGTCTACGTTATTTCAACATTATGCAAACATTCACTTTACAGGGTTGTGTATTGTAAGAGTCAATGCTATGTTATGCATTAAATGTAAATGCATTTAGGTTTGTGTAGTTTGGTACGTCTAGGATGTAAGAATTAATATTATGAAATACAACATGAACCATCGTGTTTTTAAGGAAAATAATACAACACAGATTAAATCTTAAGAATCATTTGATGAATAAATAATTATTTCAGAATAAACGATATTTCTTTATGAAATCGGTACTATGCTATTAAAATAAAATGATAATCTTTACAGAGAAATTTAAACTAAAATAACTCTTAAAAAATTAGACCTTAATAACCGAAAGTAGGCATTTTTTAAATTCCTTCAGAGGTAGCTTTGGAAAATTTAATATGAAACAATTAAAATTATGATTTTAATAATTACATCCTAGCATGGAAATATATGATGATATCCTAATATCACCTAAACGACTAACTTTTGTCGAGCAGTGAACTTTAGTTATAATAACACGCCTGTAACATACGCATAACCTTTAAATATAGATACAATATCATTTTATACTTTAAATCTATGTTAAATGTAAATTGAAAATAATCTAGACATGTAAGTATGTAACATACGCATAACCTTTAAATATCGATACAATATCATTTTATACTTTAAATCTATGTTAAATGTAAATTGAAAATAATCTAGACTTAAAAGTTTGCTAATGTTGCACTGGTTTGGAAGAAAATACAGATTCAATAACATTAAATGAGAATTAAAATCAAATAAGAAATGACAGCATGTAATGAACATTTTTTATGAAACTGTGAATTGTTTGACATTGTTTCATGTTTTAAAAGTAATTTAATCACTGAGCGTAACATTATATATTGCAGTTGGGACCAAATCAAACAACACGAAATTATTTTGGGAAAACATTGTCATTGAGTGTATGTTTTAATTGTTATTATAATCGTAATTTCGTCGTTGTTTTAATTGTAGTTCTACGAGTCTATGTTTGTCTATGTATGTTGCTAGTCTATGTTTTAGGAGTCTTTAAAATATAATTAAGGAATTTTTAAATGAAGAGTAAATAGTGTGCATTGAAAGTAACACAACTAGGTTTGAGCTATTTTGATCAATTATTTTATTATTTTGAGTCTTAAAAAGGACGTACGTTTTTCTGTATGATCAGATGGACCAGATTTTATTGTATATTCACGTTTTAGTGAATTTCCCGTATTGGTAATAAGCTTTTACGGTAGGTTTGGATAATTTTGAAACTCCCATGATATTGCGTATAAGTAAATTGTTTTAACTTGGTTAAATTGGATTAATTCATCCTTAACTGTAACCAAAACACATATTTTCGCCTTCCTAGAAGCGAACATAAGTACTCTTTTATCCTAATGTTGTTTAGATTGAACATCAATCTGACATGTTTAAGGAATTTAGCTCAAAATTGAATCAGAGAACAAATCACAAATGGGAATTCACCAAGTCCGCAGGTTTTCTTCGGTGGTGGTATACTCTTCTTAAATAATATAGTAATAGGAAATATTATAAATAGCATAGGGAATAATTTATGTTTGTCTGAACCTGTTAGTTTGTCACTTTTCCTATCGTAGTTAGACAATCGTTTAATTGGGTTGCGTTTGTCATGTTCTCATTTGCTGCCAACGTTTGCATTCATATTTATGAACGGGGTGTACTTACTTCAGTGTACTAAGGAGAAGGAGTATTGTGAAGAACAGCCAAAGATCTTTAAACTCCATATTGATAGTTGCTCAAATATTTTTGAAATAACAATAACAATTTTAAACTATAAATGCTTGCATTATGTAACGGCTTTAGGAATCACAAATCGTATTAAACATAGTAAGGCAATTAAAAGTGTTTTTAAAAATAAAATAAACTACAAATATGCCACATTTTACATCTAAACAGTGATTATTCTAGAAATTAAAGTACAATTGTCAATAGAAAGGTTGGTCTGGAACGCGGTAATCCAAGTGTAAGTTATAGGCACTTAGAGCGCGATGCTGCCCAAGCAATACACTATAATGACTACGGCAGTTGCTGGTTTGTGTGGTCTGGGGGACTTTACTTGGTCGAGGCTAATAAACATGTTTTTTAATATATTTTTCTGAGGTAGCCTTGGTGACATGTGATTTGATAAGGGAGTTGTTACATTAAATGTGTAATAAAGTCGTGATTATTAACTTAAATAAATGGGTTATGGATAGAGAGGCAGGAGCTTGTGAAGAAGTTGCACTAGATGTCACGGTCATATAGACTTGGACTTGAATAGGGTAAAAACCTCTTCTATATAGACAAGTTACAACTTAGCAAAATTTTAACATAACATAGTTCAATGAGTTTTTCTTGGACTTAGCTACTACCAAGATTATAGTTTCTACTATAGTTCTATAGTTCTATAGTTTCTTTTATATTTGCACTATGAGAGCTAATATGATGAAAACATGCCTATTAGATTGCCTTACTTTTATAGAAAATAGTAGAACAAAGAGTTATGGTAAGAAGGAGAAAACTGTGGCGGAAGTTCAATTAGAATACGTAAATTTTCCAGCAAACTGGCATAGGTTTTTAATTAAAATAGAAACTTCACTTTTACCTTTTTTACTGTTTGATTCTTACTTCGAACTAAAAAAGATGTGATCAAAAAATTGAGCAAAGTTAAATATTTTATAAGGTTCGTTTATCCGAATTGTGATCTCATTATGAAGTTATAAAAGTAAATTGCCATAAAATTGAAGTTAAAAGCTGTGGTAAACTATATTTGAATCGAAATGTTTTAATTTAACAACTATTTTGGTCATGTACTATGATGTTACAACTAGTTAAATTATATCATATAATCACTTTTAGTTAAACCGTTTTAAAATATGTTATGAAATCGTTATGAATAGAAATATTAAGTGCTTTATCAATTTGAAACAAATTCTTAAATAAAAAGAATATATACAAGTAACAATTTCCACATAATAATACACAAACATGCTCTCGATGATCATTACTATGCTGACAGTAACACAAACACACAATTGCGATAAAATGTTATTGTGTACAATGAAAGGAAATGTTTTCATCTGTTTTCCGTACTACAATAACATTAGCTGTGTTCTCATTTTGTTCCAATGTTCTATGCGTTTACGTTACTGAGCTATTCGTTATTGATGCACAACAGGACTATATTATTTTTTGGGCTCAATCTAGGGTCGCTTTCTAGGTTGATTTGGTAGTCTATATTGTATGATTAGAATCCACTGTGTAAAAATTGGAACTCAGTTCTGTTCACAATAATATTACTGTCCGAGTTTTTATCCACAATTACAATTTTTACATTGTAAGAACTAACTTTTATTTGAAAATGTACGATATGAACTGATACCTCGTTGCACAATTGTTTGTTAAAGATCAATTCAGCAAACTTATCAACAATTAAGTACCTCCGGCCATCCAGAGCATAGTTTTGCACTTTTGAAAGAGTCGTCTTTTTTAATTTGTACCTGGTACCTCTATTCAATATCTAACGTCTGATGAATATTCTTATACAGGGTGGGGCAATGAACGCCACAATTTGTTTCAGCTGTCACATGTTAATTGTTGCAACAACGAATGATCAGTTGTGATCAAAACATCAATTAAACTATGCCATTTTAGTAAATATTATGCCCAAGGCTATTAACACTGAGATTTTGATTTGCAAACCTATTTTTCAAATAGTGGTTCTTGTGCAAAACCCAGAGATTGTTAGTACCACATTCCATCCTTGGTCAACATGGCACTGTTTCAGATTGGAAAACAATGGAAATTGTTTTAAACTGTAAAGAACTGGGTAAAATTATTTAGGATAAAAGCTTAAACCTTAAAAATAATCGGTGGGTGCCGCAAAACTCTTTGTACACCAGCAAATGTTGAAAGAGTGCGAGTCGCAGTAACTCAAAGTCCAAAGAGATTTGCCAGGAAGCTGTTGTTGAAAGCTTTGCTCTTTTTTTGGAAGGGGGGGGGTTTCTAATAAGCTACTTGAAGTTCGAGGTTTTTCAAAGTCACCCCACAGATTTGCTTGAACCGAAGCTAAGAATTGTCCACAACCTAAAGTGATTCCTGAAGAAATGCTGGAGGAGTATTTGATGGAGTTTTCAAGTGCCTAATGTCAAGTAGGACAAGGACGTCACTTGCAGGAATTTGTTCTCAAGAAATGGAAAAATGACTTTGTTAAGTTAAAATGGCAAAAGACAAGCTGTGTTTTGATGTGCTATCTATATCCATAGGGTGAATATTATTGAGTTTGTACTGCTTATAAATTGGGGCGCTTTCATTGCCCCACCCTGTATAACCATAAAAATCATTTTTGCAAATTAAGAAAATTGTTTGTTTTATAAAAAAATGAAAACATTTTTAGAAAATGATGGAACGTAAAATGTGACGAAAAAATCAGACTGCAGACCTGTCATCATGTGTCTATGTGTATATATCTATGTGTATATAGACTGTGACATGTGACCTGTATTTAATATATTGTCTGGTACTAATATATTGTCTCATAAAATAGTATCATTTTTACTTAAGGAACAATGACATAAAAACAAAAATTATGGGTTTAAATGAAGAAATATCATCAATTGTCTCATAAAATAGTATCATTTTTACTTAAGGAACAATGATATTAAAACAAATATTATGGGTTTAAATGAAGATATATCATCAATTGTTTCACACTACTTCCATTGACTCTCGAGTAAGATACGATCACGTTGGTGTTTTATGGCTCCAGAGATCCACGAAATGATTTACTGAACTGGTTACGACCTATAATACCATTGGTGTTATCTTTTATTAATACCTAATGTTATTTTATTCATAAAATCGACAATGAGTACGTAATAATTAAGTATTTAAAATATAAAAAATCTACGAATGAGCAACATTCATCTTTAAAAATAAAATATACGTTGATAAATAATATATAATCACTAAATAGCCTTATAATTAAGTGTGTTTTTAGTGAACCATCCGTGTTAGCGTCGTAATTTAGAACAACAAGATGACCTTTGAAAGTCCTATTACAGAGGAAGTTCCTGAAAACTTTCCTTTTACCGTTTGTCAGTGACGATGGGACTTTAAGATACACTTAAAGTAGAAATGTCTTTAAGATAATGTCTGCGTGTACGTAGTAGTTTCCTCATAGTTAACGTATTTTATACTATACTTGTACTATATTGAGACTATATGCACTAGGATCTTTTCGTGAATATTAGACTACTGATTTGACACAATCAAGCATAATAATTTAAAATGGAAATAACAATTATATCGCGGACTGTAATATGAATGCATAGTTGATTCAAAGTACAGTTAAGGTTAATTCATTAGCAAAAGCCTAGTGTCATGTACAGTAGATAATAAGTAAAAAATTGCTAATCATAATTAATTAGAGAATATAAAAAAGACCAAATATAATTCCATTAAAATATGGGTTTCGTCATGTATTACCATCCACACCTCTTTTACTAACTAAAACTATGAAAAACACCCACATACAAACTATATTTTTCGACGGAAGATAGTTTTCAATAATATACCAGTAAATTGTTTTACATAGAGTAGATAATACTTCTTTATAAATTACCAATATTCAGAGGTTGTCATAAACATATTTGTAAAGAATATTACTAGTTCCTATAATTATTTCAAAGGCTTTATATACATATATTTCATTGGGATTTTAAGATCAGAATATGGCATAGCTGTAAAATTAACTATGGACAAAGCTGTAGTGAAATTATTTTATAACCAATCAAACAGTTAGTCTTTTTAGTAATTCTTTTTTAAAGCAAATTTCCGATAAAACTTACGATAAACTAATATAAATAAAAGGTCAGATAAAAGTGTCTTCTAATTTTAAATAAAAATCCGTTTGTATTAAAACTTTAAATACAAATCTTAGCCAATAATTAATTTGTTTCATACACATCAAAATGATATTAACAATGAAATAAAGAAATAACTTAATTTCTCTTTCGATAAATTCAGAAACCAATCCAATCTTCAACGGACAGCAATGTATAACATTAAAAACAGAAGCCAATCACTGGTAGATTAAAATTTGATAATCTCGATCACCCAATAACCCTATCCTGCAGTACCTGGCTGTATCGGATTTCATGCCATTTTAATTGGCGAAATGATTTTTGTTTTGCAATAGAACAGAATTACATTTGCACCCAATGACAGACTCAAACTCTATCATGCATTTCCAATACATGAAATAGTTTTATTTAAAAAATATATGTTTGGTTAGAAAAAATATATATATACATATTTCATTTATGAATTTTATTACGATAAAAGTCTGTGGATTAAACATTGTGTTCAATTTAGATCCTGAGGTAGACATTATTATATACAGTATTCTAGACCTTATTCATACATAGAGAACACGGATAATGTGACATACTAGAGTATGCCAAAACCAATGAACGGATAATTACTCGATTTAATAATAGATTTAAATTATATCGTTGTTATATGCGAATAATTATCCGTTCTATAGATCTTAGACGCATTTAAACTGTAAAATATGATCTTTTAACTAGGGGTTAAAAACGGAATTTCATTTACAAAAAGTAGCCTTTATATGTTCAAACAAATTATACGAAAACTCTGAATATCAACGTAGTCGTACACAAATCTTAACAAAATGACTAGTAAAACAATTTACTGCTGATCCCTTTAAATGAAGTCGTTCAACAAAGTAGTTCTTTGTGTTTCAAAAAAGATTTCTTGGAAGCAGAGATTTCTTAACACCATTCTCTACGTAGAACGTCAAACACCTTCCAATAGTGTATTTTTATGTTCTACCCATTTTAAATCTGAACGCTTTTAAATTACACTGTTTTCTTTTAAATCCCCGACAAATGTATAAAGCAAAATTTCATCAAGTAACTAAAAACAACTGTGATAACATTTAGTTTTTCTCAATTAAGAATAAGAATAAGAGTAAGAAGAAATTCGTGTCGAGTTTTATAGATAATTCTTTAAAACTTAACTACTCGTTAATATTGATTTTATTTAAAAATGCAAATAAAATTCACCTTGAAGGAGGTTTAAATTTAAAAGTCGCTCCTTCGAAATAGTTTAGTTTTAGTTCTTGCGAATGAGATTAAATTCAGGCTTAGTTCACGCAGTTTAATAAAAATCTCTTTATGTAATATTTTTGTTCCCATTCTAACACTCGAACTTTTAATCACGCAGATCCCATAAATCAATATCATTCTTAAAAGAAACAATTCTGCCTTAGAGGTTATTTAGACTCAGGTTTACCTTCTAGATAAACCTTCAGGTATTTTCTAACATTCCGACTCAAAATGGCGTAGCAACAATGTCAATTTGAGAATTCACAGTATCTTACGATCAATTGTACAGTGTATGAGTTTCAACGGAATATTTCAGAATCTATGTAGAGAGCAGGTGTGTTCACATAAGATAGCGCGACCATTTAATACTCAGGGGGGAACTGTCGTAACCGCCCTGCCGCTGAGTATTCAGCCGAAACTAATGTAAATTTCATGTAGAATAAAACTAATTTATATAATTATTGATTGAAGCTGTGGTTTTCTTGCTCTGATATTAATTTATATTAATTAAAAACAATATTAAATGTCGGTCAAACAAAATTTTCAACCATCGCTATGGCTCCGTACTACGTAGTTACTATCTTATAGTATTACATTTTTTTATTGCAATTCATCTGTCATGAGTAATATTTGTGTATTATAGTGACTTAAACTAATTTTGTTTTATGTATTGTTTCTAATGATATTATTGACTTGACTTATAGAAGGAGGACTTTGAGATACAATAGGTATAATTGGTCGAACTGAAAGTTGTTCTAATGAACTATATGACTTCAGATTGTATTCGAAAAGAAATCCATTGAAATTCAATCCAACGGAAACACTTTTTTGCAAACAAAACAGCTTGAGTGTGCATGCCTAAGTACAACGAAATTAATTGTTTGGATCAAAAATATTTAGTTTGTGAAGAAACAACCTTTTGTAAACAATGAAAAACAAGATTTCTTTGATTTTTATTTTGCACTACTTGCTAAAAGGGGGTACTTGCATTAAGCCTATTGGGTTTAAGAGGGGGGTGTTTTAAATTGTTAGTACTTCGTAGTTTGAACGTTTGTTAATTATAAACAACTAAATATAAACCAAACAATAAAGTTGAAACTCAACGAAAAATGTTTTACTTTAGACATTTGTGTGTGTTTCAACCACCAAAGCCTTAGTTACAGCATGGTTTGCACCCAAGGTAATTCTTGATAACATAATTCAACAACTCAAAATTACATTTCAAACAACAGGAGTTTATTAAGTCAACAAGTAACGTATAAAGTAAAGTAATCTCGATATTATTGGAATACTACTCAATCACTCGCAGTACAAATGGAATATATGATGAATCAGAATTAGTTATATGCTCTGGCTTATAGAGGAAGGGCATAAGCGTTAAATAGAATGGACATGATTATCATAAACCTCAACAATGTATTGCATTTTATAATATATTTCTTTGGAAATACTCTTACAACTTTATAAAATAGCAATTGTTATTGGTTTAGTTTCATGGAAGTGTAATTCTGCTAAATAAGACAACGTTTGGTTTGTAGTTATTTGATTAAAAATTGTATAAAAATAATTTGTGGTTATTCCCACAATTGCTTCAGATTACTCTAAAAGAGGTAAGTAGTCATGGAAGTTGTTAGTATATAGTTTGATACTCTCACTGTCTCCTTTTATTTGTGTTTATAGCTAATCTTTTAAGTCACTGGGTAACTCTTCTCACTCACAGTCTCCTTTTATTTGTGTTTATATATAATCTTTTAAGTCACTGGGTAATTCCTCTCACTCACAGTCTCCTTTTATTTGTGTTTATAGCTAATCTTTTAAGTCACTGGGTAATTCCTCTCACTCACAGTATTCTTGTATATGTGTTAATATCTAATCTTTTAAGTCACTGGTTAGTTCTTCTTACTCACTGTCTCATTTTTTGTGTGTTTATAGCTAATCTTTTAAGTTGCAGGGTAATTATTCACGATCACAGTCTCTTTTTATTTGTGTTTATAGCTAATCTTTAAAGTCACTGGATAATTCCTCTCACTCACAGTATTATTTTATTTGTGTTTATAGCTAATCTTTTTAGTCAGTGGGTAATTCCTCTCACTCACAGTATTATTTTATTTGTGTTTATAGCTAATCTTTTAAGTCACTGGGTAATTCCTCTCACTCACAGTATTATTTTATTTGTGTTTATAGCTAATCTTTTAAGTCACTGGGTAATTCCTCTCACTCACAGTATTATTTTATTTGTGTTTATAGCTGATCTTTTAAGTCACTGGGTAATTCCTCTCACTCACAGTCTCCTTTTATTTGTGTTTATAGCTAATCTTTTAAGTCACTGGGTAATTCCTCTCACTCACAGTATTCTTGTATATGTGTTAATATCTAATCTTTTAAGTCACTGGTTAGTTCTTCTTACTCACTGTCTCATTTTTTGTGTGTTTATAGCTAATCTTTTAAGTTGCTGGGTAATTATTCACACTCACAATCTCTTTTTATTTGTGTTTATAGCTAATCTTTTAAGTCACTGGGTAATTCCTCTCACTCACAGTATTATTTTATTTGTGTTTATAGCTAATCTTTTTAGTCAGTGGGTAATTCTTCTCACTCACAGTATTATTTTATTTGTGTTTATAGCTAATCTTTTAAGTTACTGGGTAATCACTCTCACTCACAGTCTCCTTTTATTTGTGTTTATAGCTAATCTTTTTAGTCAACGGGTAATTCCTCTCACTCACAGTATTATTTTATTTGTGTTTATATCTAATCTTTTAAGTCACTGGTTAATGTTTCTCCTTTCTACCGTTTAATTATTCTTAACCACTATTCGTTTTTAGTTATTCTTAACAGGTAATATCCCCCTTCCATTTCGATCAGGACAGTGCATTAAGACTAATTTAACTGTCTGTCCGAGCCAAAGAACCGTCCTTTGTTTAATCACAACCCATTGTGTTTTACCCAAGTAACCTTTTACGGGTAATTTTGTGGAAGGATGCAACGTTCTTTTCTTTATAGGCCTACCTCATCGAAAACTGCTGATTTTATTACATGCGTTTTTAGTAATTAAATTTGAAGTCGTGATGGAAATAGTTACTTTAGGATCTTTTAATAAATAATACCATCGTTTACTGTGAACTGTGTATAAAAATAGATTTTAATTATAACAATAAGATGAAAGAGTTCTGGAACGTAGCTGGATCATAGATAAAACCAATAAATACCATTAATTGAGCTACGTTTCAATATTTTAGTATCCAGCAGTTTCATTTATAAGAAACATATGAAGTTTAGAACCTACTCGGGCAACATATACGTCACCGGTGGTTGCTACATGGACATCAAACATTCAAATATGTTGCAATATTGTGTTCAGTGCATCCAGATACGTCTTATGAAACCGGTTATATAACATGTACACTAGCGATTCAGAGGTCACTGTTTAAAACATTGTGTTATTAGTTACTGTGTTTTGTCTCACTTTTAGTATTGTTGTTTTTACACGATGTAAGAAGCGTAACTGAATTCTATTAGCACAGGACTTTAGTCGCGGAAGACCAAGTTCAATTAAAAAATTGAGATTGGAGAATGATATGGTGGTTTTGAGAGCAGAACTTATTTAAAGAACACGGTAAAATACTTTCGGGTTTTGTATACTTAGTTAATTAACTAAAAAGTATATGTGTTTCTTTATGTAATCAAGTTAATGTGCCCAATGAATATGTTCAAAGTAAAATCCTATTACCTACGAAGGTAAATCATCAGAGGCTAAGCCAAGATTCAGGGAATACTCCCTGATAATACTCCCTAGAGAGTATAGTCGCTCTCCTCGTCTTAAACAAATATCTGTTCCATACTAATGTACACATGAGATTAAGAATTATTGATTTTGCTTTGAAACTACAGTACTTGCAACTATCTTTGAGAAAGGGGATTAGAAATCGTCAAGATGACAATTTTCTAATTTCAACAATGAGGTACTTTTGTTTGAATATAAGATAATGTTTACAATGAACTACAGTTTTAGGCTTAACGTACACATGTGTCGTATGTGTTGTGAGCACTGATACTTGTCTTAATTACATTTAACATCTTTGTCAAAGCAAGCTATAATACCACTGCTAAGTGTATTCATTAACGTGATGCGGTTCTAGTTGTGGGAATACTCGGAATTGCTGGTTTACTTGTTTTTCAAAGGTAAATGCATGTGGTGTTTCCATACTTTGAAAAAGGAACATTAGGTTATAGAAGCCATTAGAACAACCCTAAAGTATTTATTCATTATACTGTGATGGTGTTCTTATGAAGATTAATTATTGAGTAATGCTGTATTAATGTTTCTAATCAAACAGAAAAAGTCTTCTTTTAAGACTATTTACAATTTTGTAGACTTAAAGTTCGGTTATACTACGATACGTATTTTTATGGTATTTAAAAGACGTATGATCGGAATATATTGCAATGTTTTATATTTTAATTATTGTAATAATATAAAATAAAAATGTTTAGTGATTTTTAAAGAGTTTATTTATTAAGTTATTCAATTAATTTGCTAATGTCAAGAATCACGTTGCAGATATTCAAGAAAGGAATGTTTTTCTCAGCGACGACATCGAGACTCGTTCTCATAGCGTTGTCGCATTGGCGTCTTCTGGGATTGTTACTAGGTCTCATTTAACTTTTAAATTCACCATGATATATGTAAATTATTTAAACATTTCACAATCAAAATTGGATAAAAAGACTATTTTTATATTAAAATATTTAAAAACCTACGACGGCCAAGTGTTTGAGATGGTTGTTTAGCATACGAGACTTGTAAATGAGTGGGGTGTAGATGAATCAGAACTCCTAGTCAAAGCAGAGTACAGGCAGACTTGACCCTACTTTATTCTCTCGTAATCTTTACTGAGCAACTGAATTACTAACATCGAACATTCGTAACTATATTTATGTCTGTGTCCTCCGCCTTGCCTCATTCCTCAAATTGCTCATTTCACTAATTTAGCCTCAGAATAGTTTTACAATTATATTAAATTATTTTTTTTAAGATTTTCTGAATATTTATGAATATTATTGTTTTCCAACAAATACGTAAGTCACTGATAGCGACTGAGCCTACGCACAGGCTTCCGCCCATGTAGGCTCATTTCCTTAATGTATATGTTTAACATAGCTTCTCTGAGACCTTACATCCTTTGTTGTTATTATTAAGTTTACATGTATTTTTATATTTAATTATTTTTATCTATGCAATAGCAAGTAAGGTGTCTGTTTCACTAGAAGTTATGTTTATAATTTATATTCTGCAATATTTTTGGAAATAAAGTATGTTTTGATTTGATAGTCGTTCAAATGTTTTTTGAAATTACACTAAAAATTTTTAACTATAAATGCTTCTATTATGTAACGAAATAAGAAATCACAAATCGTATTAAACATAGTAAGGCAATTAAAAGTGTTTCCAACAATAAAATTATCTACAAATATGCTACATTATACTTCTAAATAGTGATTATTCTAGAAATTAAAGATCAATGGTCAATAGAAAGGTGGGTCTGGAACGCGGTAATCTAAGTGTAAGTTATAGGCACTTAGAGCGCGATGCTGCCCAAGCAATACACTATAATGACTACGGCAGTTGCTGGTTTGTGTGGTCTGGGGGACTTTACTTGGTCGAGGCTAATAAACATGTTTTATAAATACAGGTTTCTGAGGTAGCCTTAGTGACATGCGATTTATTAAGGGTGTTGTCACATTAAATGTGTAATAAAGTCGTGATGACAAACGTGCATGGCTTTAAAGATAACTTAAATAAATGAGTAATGGGAAACACCCCTTCTATATGGACATGTTACAGCTTAGAGAAATTTTAACTTAACATAGTTCAATGAGTTTTTCTTGGACTGAACTACTACTAAAATTATAGTTTCTTTCTATATTTGCACTATGAGAGCTGATATGATGAAAACGTGGCTCTTAAATTGCCTTACTTTTATAGAAAATAGTAGAACAAAGAGTTATGGTAAGAAGGAGAAAACTGTGGTGGAAGTTCAATTCGAATACGTACATTCTCCAGCAAACTGGCATAGGTTTTAATTGAAATGGAATCTTCACTTTTACTTTTTTACTGTTTGATTCTTACTTCAAACTAAAAAAGATGTGATCAAAAAATTGAGCAAAGTTAAATACTTCGTAAGGTTCATTTATCCGAACCGAATTGTGATCTCGTTATAAAATTATAAAAATAAATTACCATAAAATTTAACTTAAACTATATTTGAATTGAACTGTTCTTATTTAATAACTGTTTTGGTAATGTACTATGATGTTACAACTAGTTAAATTACATCATATAAGTTCGTTTAGTTATTCAGTTTTAATGTATGTTATACAATCGTTAAGAATAGAAATATTAAGTGCTTTATCAATATGAAACAAATTCTTTAATAAAAAGAATTTCCATATAATAATATATAAAAATGCTCTCGATGATCATTACTATGCTGACAGTAACACAAACACACAATTGCGATAAAATGTTATTGTGTAAAATGAAAGGAAATGTTTTCATCTGTTTTCCGTACTTCAACAATATTTGCTGTGTTCTCATTTTGTTCCAATGTTCTATGCGTTTAAGTTTACTGAGCTGTTCGTTCTTGATGCACAACATGACAATATTATTCTTTGGGTCCAATCTAGGGTCGCTTTCTAGGTTGATTTTGTATATTGTATGATTAGAATCCACTGTGTAAAAATTGGAACTCAGTTCTGTTCACAATAATTACTGTCCGAGTATTAATCCACAATTAAAATTTTACACATTGTAAAAACTAACTTTTATTTGAAAAGGTACGATAGGAACTGATACCTCACTCCACAATTGTTTGTTAAAGATCAATTCAGCAAACTAATCAACAATTAAATACCTCCAGCCATCCAGAGCATAGGTTTGCACTTTTAAAAGAGACGTCTTTTTAAATTTGTACCTGGTAACTCTATTCAATATCTAACGTCTGATGAATATTCTTATATATCCATAACAATCATTTTTGCAAATTAAGAAAATTGTTTTTTTTATAAAAAAATAAAAACCTTTTTAGAAAATGATGGAACGTAAAATGTGACGAAAAAATCTGACTGAAGACCTGTCATCATGTGTCTATATATATTGCCTCATGAAATAGTCTCATTTTTACTTAAGGAACAATGATATTGAAACAAATATTATGGTTTAAATATAACAAATATAATGAATAAATATCATAAATTGTTTCACACTACTTCCATTGACTCTCGAGTAAGATACGATCACGTTGGTGTTTTATGGCTCTAGAGATCCACTAAATGATTTACTGAACCGGTTACGACCTATAATACAATTGGTGTTATCTTTTATTAATACCTAATGTTATTTGATTCATAAAATCGACAACGAGTACGTAATAATTAAGTACTTAAAATATAAAAAAATCTACGAATTAGCAACATTTATCTTTTAAAATAAAATATACGTTGATAAATAATATATAATCACTAAATAAGGTTATAATTTTAAGTGTCTTTTTTTGTGAACCATCCGTGTTAGCGTCGTAATGTAGAACAACAAGATGACCTTTGAAAGTCCTATTACAGAGAAAGTTCCTGAAAACTTTCCTTTTACCGTTTGACAGTGACGATGGGACTTTAAGATACACTTAAAGTAGAAATGTCTTTAAGATAATGTCTGCGTGTACGTAGTAGTTTTACTCATAGTTAACGTATTTGCTACTATGATTGTATTGAGATTATGCGCTAGGATTATCTTTTTCGTGAATATTACTGATTTGACATAAAGAAAAATAATAATTTAAAATTGAAACGGACTGTAATGTTAGTGGAAAAAACGCTTTCACACTATTAATACATTGTTGATTCAAAGTTCGGTTATAGTTAAATCCATTAGCAAACACATAGTGGCATGTACAGTAGATAATAAATAAAAAATTGCGAATCATAACTAATTAGAGAAGATAAAGAAGACAAAATATAATTCCATGAAAATATTGGTTTCATCATAAATTACCATCCACACCTCTCTTACTAACTAAAACCATGAAAAACACCCACATGAAATTCATATTTTACGACAGATAGTTTTCAATAATACATTAGTAAATTGTTTGACATAGAGTAGAAAATACTTCTGCAATATTTGTAAAATAATTTCCTACCTCGATAACATTTTTTTAAATCACCACTATTCAAAGGCTGTTATAAAAATATTTGTAAACATAATATTACTAGAACCTATAATTATTTCATAAGATATGAAATGCTATTTCATTGGGCTTTTAAAAGCAGAACATGGCATAGTTGTAAAATTAACCTATGGGCAAAGCTGTAGTGAAATTATTTTATAACCAATCAAACAGTTAGTCCTTTCTTTCTGAAAAGTATTTTTTCCGTAATTTTTTTTAAACAAATTGTCGATTAAACTTAGAATAAACTAGTATAGTTAACAGGTCAGATAAGAGATTATTGTAATTTTGAATACAAATCTGTTTATATTAAAACTTAAACTTAAAAATACAAATTTTAGGCAATAATTAATTTGTTTCATACACATCAAAATTATATTAACGATGAAATGAATAAATAACTTGATTTCTCTTTCGATCAATTATGAAACCAATCCAATCTTCAACGGACAGCAATGTATAACATTAAAAACAGAAGCCAATCACTGGCAGATTAAAATTTGATAATCTCGTTCACCCAATAACCCTATCCTGCAGTACCTGGCTGAATCGGATTGCATGCCATTTTAAGTGGTGAAATGATTTTTGCTTTGCAATAGAACAGAATTATATTCGCACCCAATGACAGACTCATCTCTACTCAACTCTATCATGTATGTATCTAAAACACACAATAGTTTTATTTGAGAAATACGTTTGGTTAAAAATTGAACAAAAATAAAAATATTTAATTTACGCATTTTCTTACGATAAATGTCTGTGGATTAAAAAATTGTGTTCAATTTAGATCCTGTGGTAGACATTATTATATACGGTAGTCAAGGCCTTATACATAGAGAAATGTGACATACTAAACCAAAAACAAAAAAAAACATGTAAAAAAATTTAAAATGTATGCCAAAAACCAATGAACGGATACATACTAGATTTAATAATATATTTAAATCATCTCGTATAGTTATCCGTTTTTATAGATGTTGGACGCATTTTAACTGTAAAATGTAAACATTTAGCTAGGTGTTAAAAACGGTATTTCGTTTACAAAAAATACCCTTTATATGTCCAAACAAATTATACAAAAACTCCGATTATCAACTTAGAACATTCGTAGTGGTACACAAATCTTAGCAAAATAACTAGTAAAACAATTAACTGCTGATCCCTTTAAATGAAGTCGTTCAACAAAATAGTTCTTTGTGTTTCAAAAAGGATTTCTTGGAAGCAGAGATTTCTTAACACCATTCTCTACGTAAAACGTCGAACACATTCCACTAGTGTATTTTTATGATATACCCATTTTAAATCTGAACGCTTTTAAATTTTACCGTCTTTTTGGGAAATCCCCGACAAATAAATAAAGCTAAATCCCATCAATGTAAATATAAAAACTGTGATAGTATTTAGTTTTCCTACAGTTACCTAACAATATACATGTTCTCTCACTGATTTGAGAAAGCAAAGTGGCCAATTCGCTCATCAGTGAGACGATGTTAACATTGTTTCACTCTAATTACTTTGTCTCACTCCAGATTTGCAACGTGAAGGCACGAAATAGTGAGCGCGTAACATGCAGGCAACGTCGTATGCGCGCTAAATACGTTGGCAGCACTGGCTGCAAATCAGCTGGTCAGCTGTTGTACTGTTGTATTTGTCACTTCACATTAAATGTTATATTAAAAGTTCACTTCTGTGTAAAAATAGGTTATGTTTCTTCACAAATTTATTTGTTTTATGGTAACTGTAGGAAAAGTATAATGTGCAACTCGAGTTCAAAGTACAATTGCCTCACTCGAGAAACCATTCCTCACTCGCCTACGGCTCGTGAGTAAGTATTTCTTTCGAGTGAGTCAATTGCTCACTTTTCTCACTAGTTGCACAAATAACTATTTCCTATATTGGTGTCGAGTTCTATAGATAATTGTTTAAAACTTAAATACTCGTTGATATTGATTTTATTTAAAATTGCAAATAAAATTCACCTTGAAGCAGGTTTAAATTTAAAAGCCGTTCCTCCGAAATAGTTTAGTTTTAGTTCTTGCGAATGAGTTTAAATTCAGGCTTAGTTCACGCAGTTTAATAAAAATCTCTTTATGTAATATTTTTGTTCCCATTCCAACACTCAAACTTTTAATCATGCAGATCCCATAAATCAATCTCAATTCTTACAAGAAACAATGCCTTAGAGTTTATTTAGACTCAGTTTTACCTTCTAGATAAACCTTCAGGTAGGTATTTTCTAACATTCCAACTCAAAATGGCGTAGCAACAATGTCAAATTGAGAATTCGCAGTATCTTACGATCAATTGTACAGTGTATGAGTTTCAACGGAATATTTCAGAATCTATGTAGAGAGCAGGTGTGTTCACATAAGATAGTACGACCATTTAATACTCAGGGGGGAACTGTCGTAACCGCCTTACCGCTGAGGATTCAACCGAAACTAATGCCGACGTATACTCAAACCATGGTGTAAATTTCATATAGAATAAAACTAATTTATATAATTATTGATTGAAGCTGTGTTTTTGTTGCTCTAATACTAATTTTTAATTAATAAAAACAATATCAAATGTTGGTAATACAAAATTTTCAATCATCTCTATCTATGGCTTACATTAACACTGTACTACGTCGTCACTACCTCATAGAATACATTTGTTTATTACAATTCATCTGTCATTAGTAACATTTGTGTATTATGGTGACTTAATCTAATTTTGTTTTATTTATTGTTTATAATGATATTATTGCCTTATAGAGGGAGGACTTTACGACACAATAAGTATAATTGGTTGAACTGAAAGTGGTTATAATGAATTATATTACTTCAGATTGTATTTGAAGAGAAATCCATTGAAATTCAATCTAACGGAAACACTTTTTTGCAAACAAAACAGCTTGAGTGTGCATGCCTAAGTACAACAAAATTAATTGTTTGGATCAAAAATATTTAGTTTGTGAAGAAACAACCGTTTGTAAACAATGAAAAAACAAGAGTGTTTTGATTTTTACTTGGCACTAATTGCCAAAAGGGTGAGTATCATTAGCCTATTGGGTTTGAGATGGAGGTATTTTAAATTGTTGGTACTTGGTAGTTTGAACGTTCGTTAATTATAATCAACTAAATTTAAATTCAAAATACAAACTAAACAATGAATTTGAAACGCCACTTTAAGAAATGTTTTTTTTTCACATTTGTGTGTGTTTCAACCACCAAAGCCCTAGTTACAGCATGGTTTGCACCCAAGGTAATTCTTGATAACATAATTGAACAACTCAAAATTAAATTTCAAACATCAGGAGTTTATTAAGTCAACAAGGAACGTATAAAGTAAAGTAATCTCGATATTATTGGAATGCTGCTCAATCACTCGCAGTACAAATGGAATATATGATGAATCAGAATTAGTTATATGCTCTGGCTTATAGAGAAAGGCCATCAAGCGTTAAATAGAATGGACATGGTTATCATAAACCTCAACAATGTATTGCATTTTAGTACATATTCCTTTGGACATACTCTAATTACTTTATAAAATAACAATTTTTATTGGTTTTGCTCCATGGAAGTGTAATTCTGCTAAATAAGACAACGTTTGGTTTGTAATTATTTGATTACAAATTTCATAAAATAGTTTGTGGTTATTCCTATAATTGGTTCAGATTAATCTCAAAAGAGTACAGTAGTCATGGAAGCTGTTAATCTTTAGTTTGATACACTCACAGTCTCCTTTTATTTGTGTTTATAGCTAATCTTTTAAGTTGCTGGGTAATTCTTCTCACTCACATTCTCCTTTTATTTGTGTTTATAGCTAATCTTTTAAGTCAGTGGGTAATATTTCTCCTTTCTACTGTTTAATTATTCCTAACCACTATTCTTTTCAGTTATTCTTAACAGGTAATATCCCCCTTCCATTTCGACCAGGACAGTGCATTAAGACTAATTTAACTGTGTGTCCGAACCGAAGAAACGTCCTTTGTTTAATCACAACCCATTGTGTTTCACCCAAGTAACCTTTTACGGGTAATTTTGTGGAAGGATGCAAAGTTCTTTTCTTTATAGGCCAACCTCATCGAAAACTGTTGATTTTACTACATGCGTTGTTAGTAATTAAATTTGAAGTCGTGAAATAGTTACTAGGCTCTTTTAATCAATAATACCATCATTTCGTGTGAACTGTGAAAAAATTGACTTTAATTTCAACAATACGATGAAAGAGTTATGGAACTTTTCTGGATCATAGATAAAACTAATAAATTCTATTAATTTAGCTACGTTTCAATGTTTCAGTATCCAGCAGTTTCATTTATAAGACACATATGAAGTTTAGAACCAACTCGGCCAACCTATGCGTCACCGGTGGTCGCTATATAGACATCAAACATTCATATGTTGCAATATTGTGTTCAGTGCTCATTGCGTCCAGATATGTCTTATGAAACCAGTTATATAACATGTACACTAGCCATTCAGAGGTCATTGTTTAAAACATAGTATTATTAGTTACTGTATTTTGTCTCACTGTTAGAATTGTTGTTTTTCACATGAAAGAAGCGTAGCTGAATTCTATCAGCACAGGACTTCAGGACTCGACTGATGATCTCTCCTAATCTCCACTTTTCTTTGGATGCATAGTTCCTCGCTTGCGCATTTTGTCCCACACTGAACTGTCTTCTAATCTTCCTTTGTTCAACTCTAAACCATTCTGTTTTATCTGACATGACGTTTAGTTTAGTTCTGATGTCTCTGCCAAACATCATCTTGTATGCAGACATTCCAGTTGTAGAGCTTGGTGCCTTCCTCAGCTGTGTGACTAATGCGTCGATCTTTGTTTGTATGTCACCTCTCTCCCCCACCATTGAATTTAGCCCCTTCTTCACGCTTTGTACGAATCTTTCTGCTTGACCATTGCTAGAAGGGTGAAATGGTGCGCATGTTCTGTGACAAATTCCATTTTCTTTCAAATAGTTTTGAAAAGCCGTGCTGGTTGTGTCCCGTTGTCTGTAACGACTGTCACTGGAAGACCAAACGTTGTAAATAGATGTTGTAGCTTTTTGATACACCATTCTGCTGTAGTAGATTTTGTATGTAATATTTCTAGCCATTTAGTATGGGCATCAATGATGACTAGGAAGTAATTTCCATTCATGGGCCCAAGGAAATCCAAGTGTATTCTCTCCCATGGTCCAGATGGTTCTTCCCAAGGGTGATTCCTGTCTTTTGGAGGTTCATTTCTCTTCTGGGAACATATCTTACAGTTTCTGACCAACTCTTCAATGTCTCTGTCCACATTCTTCCAGTACAAATAGCTTCTTGCTATTGCTTTCATTTTTGTCATCCCAAGGTGGCCCACGTGTAGTTCTTTGAGTACTTCTTTCTGAAGAGATGAAGGTATCACAACCCTTATACCTCGAAAAACACATCCTTTGTGTAATGTGTACTCGTTGTTGTTTAATCCCATTGTCTCAAGATCATCTCCATTTTCAAGGGCTATCTTGACTTTAGAGAAAAAAGTATCCTTCTTCGTATGTTCTGCAATTGTCTCTTTGGTAAGTGGTAGCATAGATATTTGATTCATCTGAAATTTTGAAGAGATCTTCACCTTCTTCTAACTTTTCTACTGGGAATCTTGAAAGAAAATCTGCATTGGAGTGGTCTGAAGTTTTTCTGTATTCTATTTTATAGTCAAAACCAGCAAGGAAAAGAGCGTAATTTAACAAACGTGTAGCTGACATTGCAGGTAGGGATTTTGAAGGATGAAAAATAGATACAAGAGGTTTGTGGTCTGTGACAAGAATGAATTTCCTGCCATAGCAGTATGGAAAGAACTTTTTCACACCCCAATAAATGGCAGTCGCTTCCTTGTCAATTTGACTGTATTGATTCTCACTTTTACTCAGTGATCTAGATGCAAAGGCAATTGGCTTTTCTGTTCCATCATTTAGCCGGTGTGAAATTACAGCTCCTAAGCCAGTTGGTGATGCATCTGTTGACAGTATTAAAGGTAATGACGGATTGTAGTGGATTAGAGTTTTGTCTTTGGCAATGTCCATTTTAACAGATTCAAAACTTCTTTCACATTCATCAGTCCATTCGAATTTCTTGCCCTTCTGTAAGAGTTTGTTCAATGGGTTTAGTTTCTCTGCCAGTTTAGGTATGAACTTGTTGTAGTAGTTTGCCAAACCTATGAAAGAACGTAATTGGTTGACATCACGAGGTCACTTTGCTTCAACAATCGCTTTTACCTTTTCAGACCCTTTTTGAAGTCCATTTTCATCAATTGTATGACCTAAGTAAGCAATCCTTTTCTGAAAGAATTTACACTTTTCAAAATTCAACCTAAGGTCATGTTCCCTCATTTTATCAAGGACTAGCTTCAATCTTTGCACAGTTTCTTCATAATTTGATCCTTGTATGGTAATGTCGTCAAAGAAGCATTTAACACCGCTAATTCCTTGTAGTATTCTGTCCATGAACCTTTGCCATACTGATGGTGCTACCTTAACCCCAAACATCATTCTGTTGACTTTGTAAAGACCTTTTTCAGTACTTATAGTTTGCATATTTGAACTTTCCTCGTCCATTTGCATGTGCAGGTAAGCATTGCTTATGTCCAAGGTACAAAATAGCTTGCCTCCATTCATTTCTGCGAAAATGTCCTCTATCCTAGGTATTGGATGTTTGTCGTCTTGTATCACTTTATTCAGTGTAGTTTTATAGTCTGCACATATTCTTACAGATCCATTGGGTTTAACCACTGGGACAATTGGCGTTCCCCACTGAGCATTGTTTACCTTAGTGATTATACCGGCATTCTCTAGTCGATTGAGTTCGTCCTCTACTTTTCCTTTAAGTGAGTATGGAACTTGCCTGGGTTTGATGAAAATGGGCTTGCAACCTTCTTGAAGGGATAAATGAACCTTCTCATTTGGAATACATCCAATTTCTTTTTTGAAAACATCAGAGAATTCTGTAAGGAGTTTAGAAAGATCACACGAGTTTTCTTGAATAGTTCGGATATCCCCAATTTTTAAGTTAATTTCCCTAAGCCACTCTCTTCCGAAAATAGGTTCAACATTTTGTCCAATAACATACAGCTTACCGAAGTATGCTTTGTCTTTGAAGTTAAACTCGACATACACTACCCCCTTTGGTTTGATAAGTTCGCCCGTGTAAGTTCTTAGTTGTACATGAGTTTGAAATAGCTTTTTACTCAAATTTAGTTTCTTATAATCCTTGTATGATATCGACGATAAAGCTGCTCCTGTGTCCAATTCCATTTGAATTGGCTTTCCTTCTAGTGTAACTTCAACCATGAACTTGTCAGAACCATTCATTTGTATCTTATATGTGTCGTACGTTGCGTGGTCAATATCACTTACATTTTCACTGTCCTCGATCTGGTTGATATGCCTAGCTCTGTTCTTTGCCATGCAGACCCTGGCTAAGTGACCGACCTTATTACAAGAATTGCAGAATTCATCCTTATACCTGCAACTGTCAGCTTTATGGAATTTATCCCCGCATCGATAGCACCGTCCACGTAGTTGGTCAAATGTAGAGCGAACTGTATGATATCTTTCGGTCTTCTTGGTAGGGCCTTTGCTTGCATATTGTTGTTGTTGCGGCATTTTTCTTTCAGTACTTCCTGTTAGCTTAAGAACAGCAGCTGTTGTAGGATTTGATATAATGCTGCTCTCAAGTCTTGAGGATTCGAAGGAAATTGCAGCTTGCACTGATTCTTTGAAAGTACTTGTTTCTTTCTGTAGTAACTGCCCTCTTACATCATTATCTTTAAGTCCTCTAACAAACTGCATTCTTAGTAACATGTCTGATACCGATTTCCCACATTCACATTGAAAACGACAATCCTTTGCTAGTCTCTTCAGTTCCATTGAAAAATCCATCGTTGATTCGTCTTGCTGAACATGGCACAAAAATTTGTGTTGAAGAGATATAACACTAGGTAACGGTTCCAAATAATCCTTCAACACTGTTACCACATTTTTATAATTCATCTTGTATGGATCATCTGGAGAAACAAGGTCTTGAAGCTGTTCATGTAGTTTTGGTGGAAGCACTGCAAGTAATGTGCAAAGTTTGGTTTTATCATCAGAAATTTCCTTCAAGGAAATAAAGTTTTCAAATCTTTTAACGAAGTTTGCAAATGATTCTCCTTCATCGAACGGAACAAAAGCAATATTTGATGTAACAGAAGGGTGTAGACCTACTGAAGACTGATTCGTAACTGTGGTTGGGGATTGCAGTTTGTTTCTTAACACCACTTCGGTTGTAATGTACAGCTCTTCAATTTCACTTCTGCTAGTTGCTAATTGCTCAATATCTTCTTCATCAACTAAAGATTCAAGTTCAGATTGAGCATTTTCGAATCTGTTCCAATATGTCCGTAATGAAGACAACCGCACTGTGACTTCATCACTACTCGTGTCTTCTCTAACTGTTTTATTTTGTACAATTGCATTGTAAGCTTTCCTAATTTGAATTTTGACTGCAGTTAATACCTTTTTAAGCTTAAGTATTTCACCCATCCTCGTCGCCAATATTGTGTCTAAATTAAATAAACTTTAAGCATTTGAGAAATATATTTGGACATTGTAAAATGTACAAACACTGAAACAAAAACATTAAATTGTACAACTGACTCACAACAGAAAACAATAAATAATTAACCAATCAGCTGGTATTAAAATATAGGAAAATAGAATATTATTAATTGACACTAGATTGAGTATATATCAGAATATAAGATAATGTTTACAATAATCTACAGTTTTGGTTTTAACGTACACATGTGTGGGTTCTGAACACTGCCACTTGTCTTAATTACATTTAACATCTTTGTCAAAGCGAGCTTTAATACCACTGCTAAGTTTATTCATTAACGTGATGTTGTTCTAGTTGTGGGAATACTCGGAATTGTTGGTTTACTTGTTTTTAAATAGCAAATGCACGTGTTGTTTCCATACTTTAAAAAAGGAACATTAGGTTATAGAAGGCCTTAGAACAACCCTATAGCCTTTATTTATTATACTGTGATGGTGTTCTTTTTATGAAGATTATTTATTGACTAAAGCCTTAATAATGTTTCAAACAGAAAAAGTCTTCTTTTAAGACTATTTACAATTTTGTAGACTTTAAGCTTGGTTATGCTACGTTACGTATTTTCATGATATTTAAAAGACGTATGATCGGAATATATTGCAACTTTTTATATTTTAATTACTGTAATTATATAAAAATATACCCCCGCCGCAGCAAACCTGCCGACTAAGCGAATTTCCATTTGTCTGAATTGATTTTCAGTTAAATATATTTTAATAACATTAGGTTTAACGAGTACCTAGGTTTGCTGCTACAAGGAAACTAATAAAGTGTGTTTTTGAGTAAAATATTGATAGCTTAGTACAAAATAAATAAATTTGCCAAGTTTGATCAAAATATATCAATAAACAAGCAAACTACAATATTTGACAATATTCTCCATAAGAATAACATGGGAATTTTAAATTTACAATTTTTTAAATTTTCTCCGTTACTAATAATCGAACAAAAATACTTTTACATACTAAATTATTTGTTTTTTTAAGCTCTTTAAAAAGGTTTAAAGAGAAATCGGGAAATTTTGTGTTTTGAGGGTCAAAAGTGAGAAAAACTAATTTTTACCCCATAAAACCCCCCGTAAAGCCCCGTTCCCATGGTCCGATCGTGCTGGTTTGCGAACTCATTCAAGTTTATCCCGCTTTACACCTTTAAACCAAATTTCATCAAAATCGGACAAAAATTACTCAAGTTATCGCGTTCACGGACGTATATATATATATATAAGTCTATATATATATATATATATATACATATATAAAAATTTGAACGAATGGTGTTTTTGGCCTCTGGGGACATCAAAATGAAAAAGTAAATCGATCCCGGGTCTAGGTCTTACCGTGCCACCTACGGTAATAGCTACTTCCCTATAGGGAAATTCGCTAAAAAAGGTTTTAAAATTGTTTTGATGTAAAACGTAATGATTTTTAAAAAGTTTATTTGTTAACTTATTCAATTAATTTGCTAATGTCAAGAATCGCGTTGCAGATATTTAAGTAAGGAATGTTTTTCTCAGCTACATTGAGACTCGTTCTCATAGCGTTGTCGCATTGGCGTCTTCTGGGATTGTTACCAGGTCTCATTTTACTTTTAAATTCACCATGAGAATTATGTAAATTATTAAAACATTTCACCATCAAAATTGGATCAAAAAGGCTATTTTTATATTAAAATATTTAAAAACCCACGACGGCCTAGTGTTTGAGATAGTTGTTTAACATGAGACTGTCAAATTTTGTATCTGTATACCGCATATACATTTTAACGGGTTTTGCAAGAAAAAAATCCATGTCCTAATTTTCTTACCATCTATCGTCGACCCTTTTTGAAATAGATGGCATTATTGATAGCCACATTCTGAATGGTATCTGGATCACTGAATCCACAAACGATCTCTCTTGAAATCGAACCAGCGACCTTCAGATTTGAAGGTTAGCAGTATAATCACCCGGATACATACACATAATTGATTTAGTTGACTCATTATGTTTTAAAACAACAATAAAAACTTTAAGTGGAATGATTCTGCAAACGATAATGGTTTTGTGCCTTATGTCTAACTGCCATCTAACCCTTTTAAATTAGATTATGTTTATCAACCTGCAGACTTTGTTTCTACCTTGGTATATTGTTAAATGAATTCAGTCAAATGCGTGTCTACATAAAACTCTTCAGATGAGGATTTTCTCTTATCCTAAAGTGTTTAGAAATGTGCTAATAGCTTAGTTCAGTTAATGTGTTTTAGTTTTGACATCATAAGATGTGGAATTGCCCCTGAACTGGTTTATAACTAATATAATGGTTTAATTACCTTCAGTCTCCAGTTCAAAGTAAGTCGATTATTGCGACCTAGGTTTCAACACGACGTTGTACTATACATTTTGCTGAACGTTTTCGACTGGAAGCCTGATGATAGCACAACGTCGTGCTGAAACCTAGGTCGCAATAATCGACTAACCATTAAATTACTCATACTTAAAATTCAAAAACATTTGGAAAAATGTTGAGAATAGGATAGAAAAATTACAAATAGACGAGGTGTAAAATCCTAAAACCTTTTATACGTTTGCAATCGGTTATCTCAAAAACCATAGACAAATCTTTGGAAAATACGACAAAGGATCTTTTCGATTTGCTTGAATAGTTATTTGAAAGCTCAACATACATGCGTGAGCTAGTTTGTAGTTTAGTAGTTTTCGTTAACATTTTGAAGATATATTTATATTTAGTTTTTTTTTTAATATATATATATATATTTAAATAAGAGATAATGTTGAAAATCACATAAAGGAAAAGCCTCTCCTGAGTGTGGTGAGTCTAGAACCGTTACTTTTAAAAACAGAAGACATCTTCTCATGAATAAATTACGAAAAACTGTCCCTTTGGAAGAAGGGAATTTTAAAATTCTGAATGTTGCTTTCAGGTGTTAAATATTTTGTATCAGATTAATTATACCTGTTTTTAAGATTAATATGAATTATTTTTTAAATTTAACCCATTGTTATCTTAGTTTTTTAGTAATTTTGATTTAATATACGCTTGTATAACAATACCTTCACCGGAGCAAACCTGTAGACTAAGCAGATGTTCATTTGCCTTATCGTGTTTTCACCAAGATATTTCCTAAGAATTGTCAGGTTTTATTTCCTATTAAAAAAACATGGGTTTAACGAGTGCCTAGGTTTGATAAGACATGAAAAGGTAAGAAAGCGTGTTTTGGTAAAATATTAAAAGCCAAGATTGAGATAAATAAATATGTCAAATTATATCAAAATATTTCTATAAATGAGCAAACCACAGCAGTTTACTTAAATAACGTGGAAATTTAAATTTACTGTCTTTTGTAATTTTCACTGTAAATATCTATCAAGTTGAGCGCAGAACAACGCATCAAAATATTTTTTTTCAAGTTGGCTTATAGATTAATTGCAAAATGTTATGTTTTGCAAATGCAATGTTATGGTTATGTTGTTATGTATAACGTATGGTGTTTTTGTAATATTAAAGCATTAACACCAATAATATTAGGCCTAAATCGGTCCAAGGTCCGAACACCTTGGACTATTACCTTCAGGACTCACGGTATTAGCTTTTTCTCTATATTTTATATATCGAATATTCACTTAAAGTTGAAGTTTTCAATGCTTTATAAACACACTAAGTCTACATAATTTTATGAATTTACGTCGATAAAAAATACATTAAAAAACATTGTATACGTCAAAGTATACAGTTTTGGAACTGACATATGGTTAAATATAGGTTATATTATGTTAGAGATTATTGTTTACCACTAAACATATTTGCAATGTTGTTACAAGAAAACAGAGTAGTCTGGTAAGTTGAAAGGTTAAATCGGTCTCCTAAAAAACTATTGATGTGGACTCAATAACCATTTGCTTAATCAACATATTTTATAATTACATTTTTCGTGTCTGGATTATCAATTAATTATGTTGAGTAAACAATTGGAGTAAACAATTGAAATATATTACTGTACTAAGATTTTAGTTCTACAGTTTCCTTTGGTTAAACATCTACATTTGCAATTTGTTTTAGCATTTAAGATCACTAAGAAGATTAATTAATTAATTATAGAGAGCTTTTGTAAATTTAGTACGCCTTTAGAGAACTTAAGTATTTTACCACATTTAGTTTTGAGAATATTTTCATTTACTTTGTGAAGAAGTAACACTTCAACAGGTAGAATGTAGGATTCATCATCACTCCCCTGAGACCTAGCTGTGGCAGCTCTCTGTTTTACTGAACACCTGAACACAGCTTTTAGTGAAATATGAATTTATAAATTTTGGGTAACCATATAGATTTTATCAGAACGTTTAAAAGCTGTTTCATTGGGGGGCAACGTCAAGGTACTATCAACAGTTATAAATATGGGTTTTTTTTATTTTAACTGTGATTTGTTTCAAGCAGTATTTTCAAATTTGTATCTTGTAAGGCACATTTTTTTTTTGTAAATTCGTACCAGAAAATAGTTTTTAATCGTTAAAGTAATCATCCTAGGAAGGACAAGCTGTTATGAAAGGTCAAAGAAAAAAAATTATAAACACAATTTATGAGCTGACTATATAGAAATACTCTTCAGTATTGGAATAATTTAATCTGTAATATTTTTATTTAAAACAATCACCAAACAAGTTTCTATAATTTTAGTTGAAGGCAAGTGACTGATGACACAAAATATGGAATGATTGACACAACGTCTCCATTACCCACTTTGTATACATTGTTTTGCGCGAAGGAGGTACTGTACAATTACAATATTGTTGGAAGGAAAACAAACACGGAATATCACCTGTGAACCATGCCCTCGTGCCTGCACCCAGACTAACGAAAAGGAAGCGTGATCCATGCGCAGGCCCGAGGAGCGGCTCACAAAACTTTACTTAACAAATGAGAACCATGGATGGAGGTTCAAGAACAACACGCCATTTGAGAGAAACGAGCTGTAATTAACCATTTAAAAGAATAACACAACAATAATTAACAATAATACATGAATTAAATACTCTCAATTAAACTTTAAAAAATTTTGATACCACTCTGACCTACTCACTTACAAACATTAATTTAAAAAAATTCAAAATAGGCTAATTTCAGTCAAAGTAAATTTAATCAGTTTTAACCTTTTAAATTAACAAATTACAACAATGAAATATCTAATGACTCTTTTAATAAATTCATTTCATGGTAACTATAGAAAATTTAGGGGCCCCAAAATTGAAATTTAATAGAATATGTAAAAAAAATTATAAAATCTAAAAAATCAACAAGTAGCCTAGGCTAAAGAATTTAAAATTTAAAAGGAATAACAATTAATAGAGATCTGTGCACAAATTAACAAAATAACAATTAAAATCCCTCAGTCCATAGCGGTAACAATAAATTAGGTCTAAGTAACTTGCGGTAGGGCGTTCAGTTCAATGGTTCTGGGCAAGCAGCACCGGAGGGGGAAACGAGCATGACGGAAGAGGGGGGCCATGATCCAGGGGTGGCCAAGAGCAGTAGAATCCACTCCGTCAATGCTGATGCGGCTGCTACATGTTCCTCCTCACGGGTCCTGAGTAACAAACCCAGAAACACAGTAGTACCAGAAAGAGTTCAAGTCCATATCCGCAAAATTCACTGTCACACATTTCACTATTTTCACTGACTTCCAAAAATCCACAGATTGGGCCTAACATAATATTTTCAAAAAAAATTATAAATTTTTAAAAGGTTTATCTCTCTTTAACAGCTCTTTATCAATATAAAACATTTCAAACAATAACAATATTTTAAACATAACAATTAACAGGTTAAACAGTACAAGAATGGTAACATTAATATTTGCGGTAAAACCGTCAGCAGGCCAGACAGGTATGTGACAGTGGTAAATTTCACCAATAGAGAGAAAATATTTAAATTGTCTGGTCCAAAGTGGCCAGAAGAACAAGTTAACAGTAAACAATTGACACTTAAACACAGAGAAATACTTTAAAATTGACAAAAAACGTTCCAAACAAAAATTTTAGGCCTAACGCAACGACTCATGTATTTTTGCTAATTTCTCCAAAAGTTGTGATCAGAATTTGTTCGGAATGGTCTTAAAAGCTGGGGGAAATGTTCCAGCAGCTTTTCCAGACCATTCCAAACCTTAACTCAAAGGCTGAAACCAGTAGGCCTTTTGGTTACCCAGTTCAAACCTGAATGGAGAATTGCCAAACTCTTAATAACTTTCTTAAAACTTGAGTAAAATGACTCAAACTTTCTGGGGAGCTTTAAGAGCAGTTAATTCAACTTAATTTAACTAGTTTGGCAAGGACAAAGCAAAATAAAAGACTTTAACCTTACTTGACTGGGTAACACAAACTGAACATTTTACAAGACAAAAACACTAAAAATTGTACGGGACACAGAAACAAAAGACTACCAGAGTAGTAGCCTAAGACAATTACATTTACTGAGCAAAAATTGTAAGCCTAGGCCTACCACAAAGCAGTCAGAAGGACCAAAAACTGACTTGGCAGTTTCTCTCAAATAGCGGCCTTCCAACAAACATTTCTCAGTCAATTCTAGGCCTAGCATTTCGGGCAAAGCCCTGAATTAAACAAAACAACAGAGAAAAGGGAAACTAACTATCAAAAGTCTTCCACGACCCCAAGACTAGGTTCCAGACCTAGTGCAACATGTGCTCTAACCTAAGTATCAGAAAATAGTCCAAACTTACCCATCAAGCGCGCTGGGCGCTCTTAATTTACTGCATAGTAGAGAATATCTTCACACAAGTAAGAAAAAGGCAAAAATACAACGCAAACATACTACAAAATTAAGATGTAAGACGATGCAAAATTTATGCCGATGCAGCGCTAACGAAAGTCTCGGAGCCTCTGAATCGTCGGCGGTGGGAGTAATAAGAACAAAACCCACAGCCTTGTTCGGGGTCGTGGAGTGAGAAACACTGAACTAGCCTACTATAAAAAAAAAACACTTGAACCATTGATCATGAGTCGTGACATTCGCCCGGTGGAAATAGTCACGGCTCAACTGGCAGATCACATAACAGGGAAGGCAAGATAACAACCGTATCCTTGATGTGAGCTGTACACATACAGATTGATGTCATTGAAGCTATTGTACTGGGTTGTTCTCGATGAATTGTGAACAAAAAAATATGGTTAGATTGGTTAGTAGTTGGAGTGTCTAAACTAGCAATTGGACTTACAACTAAAACGAAATCGACCTTAACGCATTTACTATTTAGTTAATAGTGAGACATTTAAGTCAGGGTTTGTAAAATGATTATTAATACTGTTTTAGCGAATTTCCCTATAGGGAAGTAGCTATTACCGTAGGTGGCATGGTAAGACCTAGGCCTGGGACTGATTTACTTTTTCATTTTGATGTCCCCAGAGGCCAAAAACACCATTCGTTCAAATTTTTATATATGTATATACAGGGTGTCTCAGACCACCCGGCCGGCTTGTATAGCTCCAATATGAAAGCAAATGGAAACCTAATTGCAACTGGAACCCCCTATTTTGACCCCAAGGAATTCAGCTAAATTATTTTCAACCCCAAAAAAGCACCCCAAAGGGCAGATTTTGGGGGGTGGGGGTGGTTTTTGGTAAATTTTCAAATGTAAAGGGGGGTCGTGTTATACCTCTTTTTAAAGGTCCTTTAGTCCTGAGTATTTTAGTGGAAAAAGATTTAAATTATCTTCATCCCTATTTACAGGGTGTTCAAAAACGTACAAAAAATAGATCTTTGAACTATTTTTCACTGTAAAGAGGTGGAATTTTGTGGGGGGTTCAAATTTTGACAACACTTTAATTAATAAATGAACTTTAAAAAAACTCTGATTTTAACCCTTTTGCTATCTTTTTACTTATGTTACGCATTTTCAAACTTTTTGAAGTTTCAAAAGCTGTTATCTCAAAAATTTCAAATGGCAACATGGGTTTCATTACAAACCACATTGTAGCCCTTGAAATTTGCTATAATTTTTGTATTTAATGTTTTTTGGTATCTTCATTGGTTAAAGAGATATAACGAAATTAGTGTATTTTAATGTTTTATTAAATGGTATTCAAAGTGTTTGCTGTTGCAAATGTACACCTCTAGGTCTCAATTAAAACAAATATTGTCTAAAAAAATAAAATACTACCCAGATTGTTAAACTTGGAGGATTAATAAAGGAAAAAGCACAACTGCAAATATTCTTAGTTATTTTACAATTTACAAAATTCTAATAGTGCTTTGAATGAATACTGTCTATAAATGCTACTGGTAAATAAAAAAATCATCATGAAATCAATGAGCGTGTGCTTGAAACTGGTCACGTTTGATCAGATAAAACAAATTATAAGGAACTTACTGGATCTGTACGAGAGGTGCACGTGCGGTAGTAAAATAGCAATACAGTACCATAATAGTGGAGAAGAAGTACTACGTGCATAAACAGAGTTGGGGTTTGCATGGAACAAAATGGAAGGCAATTTAAGCATTTGTAGAAGTCCATCGGTATGTATGCTATTAATGCTGATTAAAACAAATTATTCATTCAAAGCACTATTAGAGCCATGGAATTGTAAAATAACTAAGAATATTTGCAGTTGTGTTCTTACCTTTATCAATCTTCCAAGATCATCAATCTGAGTACTATTTTATTTTTTTAGACAATATTTGTTTTAATTGAGACCTAGAGGTGTACATTTGCAACAGCAAACACTTTGAATACCATTTAATAAAACATTAAAATACACTAATTTCGTTATATCTCTTTAACCAATGAAGATACCAAAAAACATTACATAAAAAAATTATAGCAAATTTTAAGGGCTACAATGTGGTTTGTAATGAAACCCATGTTGCCATTTGAAATTTTTGAGATAGCAGCTCTTGAAACTTCAAAAAGTTTGAAAATGCTTAACATAAGTAAAAAGATAGCAAAAGGGTTGAAACCAGAGTTTTTTGAAAGCTCATTTAGCAATTAAAGTGTTATCCAAATTTGAACTCCCCACGAAATTCCACCTCTTTACAGTGAAAAGTAGTTCAAAGGTCTATTTTTTGTACGTTTTTGAACACCCTGTAAATAGGGATGAAGATAATTTAAATCTTTTTCCACTAAAATACTCAGGACTAAAGGACCTTTAAAAAGAGGTATAACACGACCCCCCTTTACGTTTGAAAATTTCCCCAAAACCACCCCCACCCCCCAAAATCTGCCCTTTGGGGTGTTTTTTTGGGGTTGAAAATAATTTAGCTGGATTCCTTGGGGTCAAAATAGGGGGTTCCAGTTGCAATTAGGTTTCTATTTGCTTTCATATTGGAGCTATACAAGCCGGCCGGGTGGTCTGAGACACCCTGTATATATATATACATATATATATATAGATTTATATATATATGTGTCCGTGAACACGATAACTTGAGTAATTTTTGTCCGATTTTGATGAAATTTGGTTTGAAGGTGTAAGGCGGGATAAACTTGAATGAGTTCGCGAACCAGCATGATCGGACCATGGGAACAGGGTTTTACGGGGGGTTTTATGGGGTAAAAATTGGTTTTTCTAATTTTTTACCCTCTAAACACAAAATTTCCCAATTTCTCTCCGGACCTTTTTAAAGAGCTTAAAAGAAACAATTCAGTATATCCAAGTGTTTTTGTACAATTATTGGTTACGGAGAAAATTCAAAAAAATGTTATTTTAAAATTCCCATGTTATTCTTATGGAGAATATTGTAAAATGTTGTAGTTTGCTTGTTTATGGATATATTTTAATCAAACTTGGTAAATTTATTTATTTTATACAAAGTTATTCATATTTTACCAAAAATACACTTTTTTACCCTCCCTGTAGCACCAAGCCTTGGTACTCATAAAACCTAATGTTAATTAAATACATTCAATTGAAAATCAATTCAGGCAAATGGAAATTCGGTTAGTCGGCAGGTTTGCTGCGGCGGGGGTATTTATTTTTGACAGGTATGCGACTTACATGAACTACTATGTGTGAGTATATGTAAAAAAATAAAATTAAACTTAAAAACTATTTCGGTTCTAATATAAAACCGTGGATTTTCCGTCAATTCACCACAACTATATAGTTTGCATATCTTAGTTTAACCTATCGTAGGCTGAAACAACCTAAAATGACCTAATTCTAAAGAGGATTTGTATGCAATTATAATATATCAACCTAAAAAAACCTGGTGGTAGTGAATTGACGGGAAGGTACTAAAATGGGTTTCGACGTGCCCGTATCATGTCATTTAATCTTTAGCCCCTTGAGTAAAGATTAAAAATACATTACACCTAACAATTAACTGTACCACATATATTTTTTATTTAACCTTTGCGAGGTGTACCGTGTTGTTCAAAGGTTTATTGCGGACATTTTCCATCACGACGGTAAAAACCAATACCAATTGTGTTGTATTGTTTGTATTGTTTTTTACCATCGTGATGGAAAATGTCCGCAATAAACCTTTGAACAACATTAACTCACCATCACCAACAATGAACTTCAAACAAAGAGTTTACCATGTACTTTTTCCAATGTCTGACCCTTTTACAATAGTAACAATTAAATTGTACAATAATAACTATAGTAACATTATAAAAAAATAGTTTAATTTTCTTTGTCAATTAAATGTATTTAAGCTTTTTAAATGTTTGCAAAAATATTCCAAAATATCTCAAGTGTCATTTAAAGGGAAACTCATTTACATAATTATCGATTCTACCTAAAGCAATACGTAAGTAATCACATTAAATTCAAATCAGTCTCTTATAAAGATCTCCAAATCCCCCTGGATCGTATATCTATCGGTTTTCACCTCAATACCACTCAAAGTAAGCCCCAAGTTCTGGATACGATCACGTTCTATGTTTTATGGTTTCAGAGGTCCACAGAAAGATTTACTGACGCAGTCACATCGTAAACGTCGACGTTATTATGTTACTTTATAATCGTTAAATATTTCTAAGTGCAGTTGTATTAATATAATTTTTATACGTTAATTTTAAAAATGTTCTATTAAGAATGAAAACCAACCCATTATCCTTAAATAGGTTCAAAGTTATCTTTAAGTTAATTAACACAGTCTGTAAGCAGAATATTCACTTTTGACCCGGTCCCTGCACTCAAGCTTTGCTTTGCATGGACATAATTTCAGAGTGTTGTGTTTTACATATTCTATGTAATGATTTATTATCTGAAACAAATTCATTTGAATTTGAATCTTGAGACCCAAGACTCAGTTCTTATTTGTTTTGCTGCAGTAAGCAATGAAAAATCTGTATAGTTTTGGTAGGTAATCAAAACACTGAACCAAAGGGGTTTTTAAGTTAACACTAATTTAACAGATGTCAACAAGTTTTATTGAAGTACAGCACATTCAAATCATGAAAATATTTTAAAATATAGCTGCAATAGTGTGGTCAAACGTTTGGTCAGTCGTCTATATTTTGTAACTCTCTGAAGTACTTAGGGTCTACCGTTGGAGTTTTTAATTGTAAAAAAGGGTTGGATATACGATATTATTATTCATGTAGCCTAAGTAATAGGTTTAAGATATTTAAATTTATCGTTAAGATTACTATGCAGTGTTTATTAATAGTATAAAAAGGGCTAAATAAAAGTAGCGTGTACTTACTTAAATTATTAAACAAAAAAATCCAACTAAAATTTTTAATAAATCACCTTAAATATTTTATTTCTTAGGGCACTAAGGGTTTTTGTACATTGACAAAATATCTAGTCAGTAGCTATTGTGTAACTTGTGAATAACGATTACAGATGTTAAACCACATGAAAATGTGCCTGCCACTGAATGTTTTTGACCATAAATTGATAAAATATCAAACTGCGTATAAAAATGTTAACTACTCATGTGACACGTAAAACAGACGTGCTGTGTTCAGATATGCAATATCAGGTTCCTTATTGTTCTACAGACAAAGCGTAGCCTTCATATCACATCTCAGTATTACCATGGATTAAACAATGCCTTGGTTTATTGTCGGGCAATACATGCTTCGAATTACATAATACTAATCGTTTTTAGTAAACCTAATAGTAACGTGTAAAAATTAAATAATAAATGTATTTAAGTTAAAGTATATTATAGTAATACCTCATTTCCTTCAATGGTAGGCATTTGTGTGTAGCATAACTCTAAGGTAAATTACTACTTTACAAACTATTTCTCATAGTCATTTTAAGCTGTTTAAGCTGTGTTAAGGTTGTTAAGCAATTTAATGTTATTTATGCTGTTCAAGGAAAAGGGGTATTTGTTTAAATAGTTTAAATCACCTGTACAATAAATTACGAAATGCTAGTGATTAAAGGCATTTTAATCATGTCCTTTATTCACCAATTCGTTCAAATTGATTCGTTCATTTAGAACTTTAAATAAATTCTGTTACAATTTAAAAATCTCAACAATACACTTAAAAATTTTGCAATAACCTTTGTTTATTTAGTTTATTTTTAAATTATTCATGTTTTATCACTTGCAACGCTTCCATCTCAACCTGAATTTGTAATAACTATCGGAAATCTAAATAATCGTAGCTTTACAAATCAATGTACAGAAAAAACTTACAAACATGGACCAGCTTAAGACCCGATCAGTACTGATTGACTAACAGAGCCGATAACTTATGGTAAATGAGAAGCGCTAAATGGGTCAAGTTAAATTGAAACCGTGAATCTTTCAAGACTTACAACTCCCAAATCAAGTGACAAACAAAACTCGTCCATTACACTCGTTATTTGATCTAATTAAAACTTCTACGAGACATTCATCTAGATCCAGTTGAAGTTTTGTTTGTCTTAGTTAATAAACTGTAACTATGTCAATTAATTTTAAATCTGACAGTAACAGTAAAAGTGTATTTCAAATTATGGGTATTAAAAATTTAAATTATTGAGGATGACAATTTACAATGCTTTGAGATCAGGAAAAGAACTTAACGGACTCTAAAAAATACGGATTTCAAATTCTAAGTTTGAGATGAAACAACGAATACTTTGCCATTTTAATTTCATAGGATACTGAATAAAATAAAAATAAAAATTACGTAACCAGATAACATTTATAGTTCCATCTGAAACTGAGCGATTTATCTTTTACACAACTATTTCATCACCAAGGCTCCTGAAGTAGAATTGAATTAAAAACTAGTTATCATTTGCTCATTACCTTGGTTTAAGAGTGATATTTCACTTAAGTTATTAAATTGTAAGAATAAATTACTTACGTCAAAAAGCTCAATACTGGATGGTAAGTTTTCAAACAAAAACAAACACAACATCAAAAATGAAACAATGAACAATGATGAATGAAACAATGAATTTAAACGTATTAAAAATAAACGATCACATTTTCAGTAATAATATTCTACCGAAAATAAGCAAACAAATAATTTAATCTTTAGTTTAGTTTATGGTATTATATGGAATCAAACTAGATTCAAACTTTTACTGCGGTTTCATTTTAAGTGCATATTTTTGTATCGGAATTTTAAACTCAAAATCTTGTTCCGATTTACTACAAATGATCAAACGTTTAAGCCTAGTTTAAAATTAATTCTTTAATTGTTGCAATTGTATAAACCCACTGAGATGTTTATTCAATTGCATTTTCGATTTCGCATTGAAGTATTCATAGACATTTGCAAAACCTAATCATGGTGATTTTTGAAAACATTCTTATAATGTAGTAGCAGGTTCTGATTTTAAAATGAATATTACATAAAACCATACCAAGTAGAGAGTAAAACAAAGTAAAAGGTTTTGAGGGTCAGGGACCGGAAGTAGTGGGTCACGTGGTCTACGTGATCCTCTCTGATTGGCTCTCACAACCAGTGCTGCCAACTTCGGAAAGATGAAACTTGAGTGGAAACCAATATTGAGTACATGCTGAAATAATAGTATATCTTGTTAACAATATTAAAACCACGTCCTTGGCTAGACCCAAACATATATATTTTTATCAAGTTAATAATTATTGAAAAATACATTAAAATGTTAAAATCACGCATATGATAATTGTAACCCATTTTTTTAATGTCCTGTGTTTGGCTAAATTTCTCAAGAATACAATGCGTTGGTAAGTTAACATGTTTAATTATTATTACAATATATTGTAAAAATCATGAAAATATAAATATAAGTGATATTGAAAATTGTAGTAGAACGAGCTATTGACATAGCACGTAATGCATGCTAATGTAGCATGTCATCTAAAATTCTGTCTTTAACCAGGACTTATCTCTGCTTCCGGGTTTAAAACTATCAACCACCAAGGAAATTGGAATTATATTTAAGAGAGAAATCCGTTAACTCCAAGCTACGTGAAAGATGTAATAGTTTAATGAACAAGCTTTGTTAAATAATTATTGAAATTGCAAATATTGAATGGAGGACTTTGCGATCCAAAAATATCAGTAAAGTTGCAACATGGGTACCTCAGCTGCACCAGGTGTTGTAGATGTGTTGAGACTTTTGTGTCTTGAAAGTCATTTCACTACCAACGACAATATCTGCAAACATCGTCGTGAGTTTGCACTTTCTGTTATAACTTTCGCTTACAGTTCAAAAATAGTAAATACAGTGGTAGTTGATTTCATCTTGTGAATATGGAATTCTAATATGTATTAAGTGAAAAACAGTTAAATTCGCTTGATCTGAACATTTATGATGAAAAGTAACAGTATTAATCAAATCGAACATGGTACATTTGTTTGAAAAAAAAATATTAATATAATATATTAATATCCAAACTACTTGTGGTTTCTGATTCCAAAATTCCTAGGTGAGAATCGTGCATATGTATTGGGACTATGACCTTAATATATACTTCCTAATATCGACACTTTCTAATTAATTACCATCCACTAATCCACCTAATGTGCTATTTAGGTAAGTGGAGAAGTAATATATTATGAAAACTTTCAACAATACAATAAAATAGCAGTCATTTTAAGCTTATGACATAAAATATTACCAGCACTTAAAACAATAACGCGTAAGAAGACACTTAGCAACGTTTAAAGAGCAGTTAATGTAGCAATTACCAACTATCGCTATCACGACTTAGCTTCGCACCTGACGCCAGGTAGAGTCTCACATCCGTGTTAGTGAGGTAGCTGTATATGTATTCTAAGTGTGTTTTCTGTGTGTTATTTGTACTGGAGATTGATGATAAGAGATTTTGGTTGGATTTTGTACTTACAGTTTTCTATTACTGTACTATGCACTCTAAACTGCATCTGTTCGATTCATAACTAATTGCTATCTAAGAATATGCATGAGAGGAATTGCGAATTGCAAACGAAATGCAAAATTACACCAATTATCGAATAAGTGAAAGAATAATATATATGTATGATAAAAAAATCTATTATATATGACCGCTACCCTTATATTTACCATTAGTTATTTATTATTGCATAAATTAAATAACTTTATTAACATTTTAACATTTTTTTTATTGATAGGTCTACTTCTTCCACTCGGTTTTGAACAACGCTTAAGCAATCTTAAGCATAGAGAAAAATTAAATGTTTACAAATTACATATTTTAGAATAAATGTAAAACTTTAAGACAACAAAGTAATTTGGGTCTTGAAAGGACGCCAATGCGACAATGCCATGACGCGAGTATCGCTGGTGTTGAAGATAACGTATCCTTGTATATCTGCAGGAATATTTTGTTACACAGACATAATAATTTTAATGGAAATCAAGCTTTTTAACAAATCAGTCAAATAGATTTTGTTGAAAATTATATTTTATGTTATGTTTGTTTCGTTTATATTAGTTTATCGTTGTTATAAATGCATTGATAATATAGGATGTATAATGTGGTAGTAATCAACATAAATAATCTATTATTTTTGTTAGCTTTATATCACTCGTTATCAAGAATACGGGCCCAAAAACTATGTAAACGTTCAGCCAGCAAGGATCGTATTGGAGTATAGAAGGACAGACGGACAGACAAGCATAGATTGTATTAGAGTATAGAAGGACAGACAGACAGACAGATATAGCTCGTATTAAAGTATAGAAGGACAGACAGACAGCCATAGATCTATTGGAGTATGGAAGGACAGACAGACAGTCGTAGATCGTATTGCATTATAGAAGGACAGACATACAGACAGACATAGATCGTATTGCAGTATTGAAGGACAGACATACATTCATACATAACTCGTATTGGAATATAGAAGGACAAACAGATATAGATCTTATTAGAGTATACAAGGACAGACAAACAGACAGAAGGACAGACAGTCTGACAGAAGGATAGATATAGCTCGTATAGGAGTATAGAAGGACAGAGAGACAGACAGACATAGCTCGTATTAAAGTATATAAGAACAGAAAGGCAGACAGACATAGCTCGTATTGGAGTATAGAAGGACAGACAGACATAGCTCGATTTAACAATAGAAGGACAGACAGACAGACAGACATAGCTCGTATTGGTGTATAAAAGAACAGACATACGGACAGACATAGCTCGTATTGGAGTATAGAAGAACAAACAGATATAGATCTTATTGGAGTATAGAAGGACAGACAGACAGAAGGACAGACAGACTGCCAGAAGGACAGATATAGCTCGTATAGGAGTATATAAGGACAGAGAGACGGACATAGATCATGTTGGAGTATAGAAGGACAGACAGACAGACATAGATCGTATAAGAGTATAGAAGGACAGGCAGACAGACAGACATAGATCATATTGGATTATAGAAGTATAGAGAGACAGACAGACAGACATACATAGCTCGTATTGGATTATAGATGGACAGACAGACAGACAGACAGACATAGCTCGCATTGGAGTATAGAAAGACAAACAGACAGACAGACATGGATCGTATTAGAGTATAGAAGGACAGACAAGCAGACAGACATAGATCGTATGGAGTATAGAAGGACAGATAGACAGACGAACAGACATAGCTCGTATTGGAGTATAGAAGGACAGGCAGATAAGACAGGATTCGAACCTGGTACCTTCAGTTTTTTTTAGCCCGGTATCGATTGGACCAGGGAGGCTGATGGTTCTTATGGTTCTGATGGTTCATAGCTCGTATTGGATTATAGATGGACAGACAGACAGACAGACAGACATAGCTCGCATTGGAGTATAGAAAGACAAACAGACAGACAGTCATGGATCGTATTAGAGTATATAAGGACAGACAAGCAGACAGACAAGGATCGTATTAGAGTATAGAAGGACAGACAGACAGACGAACAGACATAGCTCGTATTGGAGTAAAGAAGGAAAGACAGATAAGACAGGATTCGAACCTGGTACCTTCAGTTTCTCAGTCCGGCACGATTTCGATTGGACCAGGGAGGCTGATGGTTCTTCTTAACCGTATCGTCGCCATAGCTCGTATTGGAGTATAGAAGGACAGACAGACATAGTTCGTATTTGAATATAGAAGGACAGACAAAAAGACAGGCATAGACCGTATTAGAGTATAGAAGGACAGACAGACATACATAGCTGGTATTGGTGTATAAATGAATAGACAGTCGGACAGACATAGCTCGTATAGGAGTATAGAAGGACAGAGAGACGGACATAGATCATATTGGAGTATAGAAGGACAAAGAGAATGGAGTATAGAAGGACAGACAGACAGACGAACAGACATAGCTCGTATTGGAGTATAGAAGGACAGAGAGACGGACATAGATCATATTGGTGTACAGAAGGACAGACAGACAGACATAAATCGTATTTGAGTACAGAAGGATGGACAGATATAGATCGTATTTGAGTACAGAAGGACAGACAGACAGACAGAGAGACATAGATCTTATTGGAGTATTGAAGGACAGACAGACATAGTTCGTATTGGTGTATAGAATGACAGACAGACAGACACATATAGATAGGACATACAGTATAGAAGGATATACAGACTGACATACATAGCTCATATTGGAGTATAGAAGGACCGACAGACAGACATAGATAGTATTGGAGTATAGAAGGACAGACAGTCATAGATCGTATTATAGTATAGAAAGGCAGACAGACAGCCATGGATGGACAGCTCGTATTGGAGTATAGAAGGACAGACAGATAAGACAGGATTCGAACCTGGTACCTCCAGTTTCTCAGCCCGGCACGATATCTGTTGGACCAGGGAGGCTGATAGTTCTTCTTAACCGTATCGTTGCCATAGCTCGTATTGGAATATAGAAGGACAGACAGACAGACAGACATAAATCGTATTTGAGTACAGAAGGATACACAGATATACAGACAGACATAGATCTTATTGGAGTATCGAAGGACAGACAGACATAGCTCGTATTGGAGTATAGAAGGACAGAGAGACATACAGACATAGATCGTATTGGAGTATAGAAGGACAGACAGACACAGCCATGCACCACTAACCATACAGCTGCAGCACATGACATCTTGCTCCTTCAGAAGATGGCTCTGAGGGTGATAACGTCCGCCGGATACCGTGACCACTGTAGGCCTATCTTTAGGGATTTAAAGATTCTGACCGTCTACAGTCAATACATCCTCAATAGCCTGGTATTACTTAAGGAAAACTCAGCAACACTTGTTCGACGTGAGGACCAACAATCATACCAGACACGGCATGCCCATTTACTTGACCTGCCAAGATGCCGTCTTGCCTGGACCCAAAAGGGCTACCCTTACTATACCAGCAAGTTCTACAACACACTCCCATCTGAAGTGCGTGAGTTAGACGTGAAAGCTTTTAGAGACAAACTGAAGGACTATTTGGTGCGCAGACCTCTCTATTCGTTGACTGAGCTAGAGGACACACCACCTTTTGGCAACCCGCCGCCATCATAAGTTTTTATTATTCCTTTTTAGTTATAAGTTTGACGCAATCTATTCCGACATTGTCGGTCACCGATGCAGTGATCAAGTATCAAGTATCAAGTATCATGCTCTATATCCATGGACCAAGCCTGGCAATATATTTAAAAATTTTCTCAGTCAGTATTTATGATTTTCTAAGATAATTGTCCTAACCCTCGTCTTGTTACTTCCCAACATTGACTACTACTGGGCAAGCTGGTCCAGTGGTAGAGCTCAGAGCTTTCGAGCCCGTGGTCCTGGGTTCAAATCCCTCTAATCACCAATAGATTTTTATCCATGTGATAAAACTGCGACACTCTAGGACTAACCTCAAGTAATGTGTAAAATGGTTCCTGATTAGAACCTAGCGTCCTATAATGTAATGGTGACGTGTAAAAAATAATAAAAACTACCCAAAGTTATTGTTAGACAGCACCATTAATTCATTGCCTAATGACAAATAATGGTATTTGGGTCCAAAAGCTGTCTCGCTTAGAATCGAACAAGCGACCCGGATTTGACTAAAACCATTGAGTATAAACTTGACCTAAAACACAGTAAAGTAAGGACTTGGTTATCTGTGACTTTAGTCACTCGGTTTTCCATGAATATATTATATGAATATACAACCCATCCAGTATATCCAAAGATCGAAAAATGTAAAACAGCTTGTATGATTCAAATTAGATGAGCCACTGGATTCACACGTAAAGGCAACTATACTTTGAGAGAAAACAATGAAATGTTTTCGGGCATTAAAGCAGTTTCAAGTGAAATAAATGTTTGCCAGTGATACTTTACTAGACACAGTAGGCTTTTCCCAGGGGCTATAAAGTAATTACGTTTGATCAAATGGTGTTTTGTACTAAAAATCTCAAACATTAAACTGTAGCATGAGTAACAGTTGGATATATATTAATCGTTTATTTCTTAAACACATTTACACTTATGCATTCAATATTTTATTTTTTACGGTTAGAAAAGTTTAAATAAACACTTAAAATTCAATACGTAAAATCCATAACAAAAACATTTTACTAAATAAACTTAGCATCAACTACTCTAAGTTTATCTGTTATTAAAAATAGCATTATTAACACAAAATACACTTTTATATATTAACTATTGTCTGTGAACTTAAATGTATGGGATAGTATTTTATTAAAGATATTAAGAGACATTGTATGTAACTTAAAATGTGTGTTAAATCTAGTGATATCTTGAAAAACAAAAAAGCTTTGATGCAGAAAAAATATTTAATATGAACTCTTACAAAAAAAAATTAAGTTGTTAGTGTAATTCATCACAAAAAAAGAATCCGCGACAAAATAGCAAAATATATTTTATCCTGGGAAAACTTTCGAGTAAATTACATGTCATAAATTGAAATGTTTAATAATTATCACTGGCGTATAAAGCTATGGAATATTTGGGTTTTGATTATAGAAGTATCAGAGCCAGAGACTACAAGGCACGCAGCCAATATTGGACATATTGGACTGAAGACAATGGCGACCGTCTGTCTGACTGGGCATTATTGGCTCTTGGATCTGTATTGCTGTGCTGTCACTATACAATTAATTGGCACAGTATCAGACATACAAGACACATCACCAATATATGACTTGTTGGACTGAAGACAATGGCGGCCGTCTGCCTGACTGGACATTATTGACTCTTGGATCTGTATTGCTGTGCTGTCACTATACAATTAATTAGCACAGTATCAGGCATACGAGACACAGAGCCAATACTGTACGTATTGGACTGAAGACAATGGCGACCGTCTGTCTGACTGGACAATATTGACTCTTGGATCTGTATTGCTGTGCTGTCACTATACAATTAATTAGCACAGTATCAGGCATACGAGACACAGAGCCAATATTGGACATATTAGACTGAAGACAATGGCGACCGTCTGTCTGACTGGACATTATTAGCTCTTAAATCTGTATTGCTGTGCTGTCACTATACAATTAATTAGCACAGTATCAGGCATACGACACACAGAGCCAATATTGGATATATTGGACTGAAGACAATGGCGACCGTCTGTCTGGCTGGACATTGTTGGCTCTTGGATCTGTATTGCTGTGCTGTCACTATACAATTAATTAGCACAGTATCAGGCATACGACACACAGAGCCAATATTGGATATATTGGACTGAAGACAATGGCGACCGTCTGTCTGGCTGGACATTGTTGGCTCTTGGATCTGTATTGCTGTGCTGTCACTATACAATTAATTAGCACAGTATCAGGCATACGACACACAGAGCCAATATTGGATATATTGGACTGAAGACAATGGCGACCGTCTGTCTGGCTGGACATTGTTGGCTCTTGGATCTGTATTGCTGTGCTGTCACTATACAATTAATTAGCACAGTATCAGGCATACGACACACAGAGCCAATATTGGATATATTGGACTGAAGACAATGGCGACCGTCTGTCTGGCTGGACATTGTTGGCTCTTAGATCTGTATTGCTGTGTTAATTGTCAGTGTCAATTGTCTACAATTAATTAGCACAGTATCAGACATAAGACACAGAGTCAATATAGGGCAGACTGGACTGAATACAATGACGACTGTCTGTCTGAATGGGCATTATTGGCTCTTAGCTTAGATCTGTATTGCTGTGTTAATTGTCAGTCTACAATTAATTAGCACAGTATCAGACATAAGACACAGAGTCAATATAGGGCAGATTGGACGGTATACAATGACGGCCGTCTGTCTGACTGGACATTATTGGGTCTTGGATCTGTATTGCTGTGTTTTTACTATTCAATTAGAACAATATCAGACATACGAGGAACAGCGTTAATATAGGACATATTGGATTGAAGACAATGGAGACTGTCTGTCTGGATGGGCTTTATTGGCTCTTAGATCTGTATTGCTGTGCTGTCACTATACAATTAATTAGAGAAGTATCAGGCATACGAGACACAGCACCGATATAGGACATATTGGAACGAAGACACAATTGTATTGCTGTGTTGTCAGTCTACAATTAGCACAATATCAGACGGATGAGACACGTAGTATATAGGACATATTGGACTGGAGACGATGGAACCATCGTGTGGAAAATGGACTGGAAGCTATGGACTCTTTGGTATGTGTTAATAAAGGCTTGTGTCTTTATGTTCATTGAAGGCTTGAGTCTTAATGTTCATTGGAGTTTTCTAAGTTTAAATTCTTTCATCGAGATTTGGGTTTAACAAAATAGTGCCAAGTGGCATTAACATAACCTAGCATGTTACAATTGTTTTTTTTTAGATGTAAGCTTAAACTTAAAAATTGAAACTTATAGTGAATAATACGGTATTTGCAGCACTTAAAAATAAACGTAAAATTATTTTTATTACGCTTGAATTTCTGTTTAACCTAAAATGCATCCACTACAACTGGCTTTACAATAGGCTCCTATTAAAAACGTTCAATCATTGACCGTAATGTATTTGTAATTATCCTAATCATGTTGAAAGTTAACACGAGTTGAGTATTGTAGTAATGCCAAGAGAATAATCAGCTTATGCAGCATTTGCAACATTTGCACTAGGGACACATTGAAAAGTTCCCAGGGGGTGTATAATGATTACGGCCATCAATACGGTATCGTGATTGGTTACCGATGTATTTTAACCTAAACACTCTTTAATTGTTAATTGTATATCTAAAATTTATTCTAGACCGTTTAAAACATACAAATAATTTATTTAAAAGAATGTTTTAAGGTATTTTATATAAAAAAGAACTATCAGGTAGCATTTTAGATTTTGACGACCATACAAATACCTATGTTGATATTGTTGAATATTTTATAAACCTTAACAGACAATAATCTAAATCCATGTAGTCTAAATCCAAAGCTCAACAATGGCAGGTAGTAATTGTTTTCAGCAAAGTATATATTTTCTAACTTGCAGTATCGTTTTAGTCGGAATTTTAGTCTTATGTGTTATCAGTAATTAATTGTATGATAATGTGAAAACAATGCAGCCGCTTTTATTTCCCCTTACATTTAATTGGGCGTTACATGTTTTAATTAAAATATAAAATGTGACATACAACGTATTATAAGACAGGAACAGGAAAATGTTGTTTTAGTGAAATGTCTTCTGACACTGTGTTGTCAAGAGTTTTCATTTTTAAACACGGCTTTTACAAACAAGCTTTGAGCCGGTCTGACGAGTTGTTTTATGTTTGATATGAAGAAATGCTGCCAAGTCATTTACAGTCTGTGTAGTGACAAATGCATTACATGAATTGAATGAGGAAACTCTGCAATTGATAGATACATACCATCAGTTAGATAATTTCCAAACGTAATAATTTTAAATCTCTGTAATTGTATCGTAACAAATTGTATAGAAATGCTTATGTCATAAGACATGAAACGGAATAATCAAAAAAATGCATTGATAAAGGCAGCATTATAAAAAATGTTTACGTCAAAGTGCAATTACAGGTACGTGGGAAGTTTATAATTACAACCATTTATATACCTATTTGTATTTATTATATTTTTATTTAACGGAATAATCTAAACAACAAACAGACATCATTGTAAAACATTGCCACGTCGAAGAGTAAAGCTCAGGTATGCAGGAAGTTTAAAAGTATAACGACTTCTATACTTATTTTGTATTTATTATATTTTTATTGACATAAAAATTTGAACTAATGTAAATTATCTTTTCTAACAGTCATCTATGAAAACATAACTACTGTATTGTAATTTGTATGTAGGCTGTGGTTAACACTATACAGATATATATTAAATTGCTGAAGTATTTTACCATTGTTTTATCTATTGCAACTAAAGTAACAAATCCTCAACACACGTTAAAAGTATTCAGATGCAATAACAACTACACCAAGTTATAAACTATATCTGATCCATACGACGCCGTTAATCCAGGCTGTGCATTTTAAGGGGAAGATGATTGAAGTGTGAGTGTTGAAGGACTAATATGACCGCTTTATTATAGACTTACATCATTACCATACATCATTACCATACACCAAACTTACATTATCAATTTCTTTGGCTAGGACCATCTGTCAAAAGCCCAATAATCAAAGACAGCTGATCCCAGTTTGGACGATTAAAATGCTTCTGACTTTTTAGGACCGGCAACTTTCTAAAAGCTAAGCCAGCACTATATCACCCCAACTACCCGACCACGTACATTTAAAGAACTGGACCCTTTATTTATTTTATTTTACTAAGGAGACTGTTTTGGTGTTTCCAAATTCTTTGGTTGTTAAATTCCGCTCTTCGCGTAACCAAGACCAATGTTTAATCCGTTGTACTTAAACACTGGCACTTACTATTAATTAGGAATAGCACATTAGTATATTTTTCGTACTACCTGAGAACTGTTTCACTTGCCCAGTATGGGGATGTAGCAACTTTAAAAGTTGCAAATCGTGATAAATTCAGAGTTGCTGACGGATGGTTACACTGCATTATTGTTGGCTTAGTGCCTCGATCCCCAATCTGGATTATTTCCATATTCTTCCTACTTTTAACAACAAGTTCTACCCTATTTGTATTTAAATTATGTGTATTATTATAAAAGTTTCAATATTATGTAGAATATCCATTAAACCTTGGCGATATTTTTCTTTCCTCACAAGGTGCATCGACCATAAAACACATTAAAACTGTTTTTGGAGATTCTTCTATAAGATAGTAAGACTTTTTGTTGATGACCACTACGATAACACGATTTCCAAACAAAATGTTATTGATTAGTTGCTTAATCTATAATGCTTTTGGAAGAATCTGCTAATATTAAATTAGTAAGTAATGTGATAAAATGTTGCATGGAATTTTATCTCATTCTAAATTTTAAACCAGAGTTTTAATTTAGGAACTCCCCATTTCTCTCATTATGTTTGTATAGGCCTACTAATTCTCTTACATTTGTGCATAAATTTAGTGAGTTAAAAAAATGATGGCTCCTTGAACTGTAAGAAAAAATATAGTACTGTATTGGAAAAAATCATATTTATTATTTTTCCCCTACAGCGTGCTCTAATTATAGCTATATCATGTTTTAACCATTAAAAAAAGTTTCCAAAAATCAATATAATCATCAAACAAGTTGTTTTCAAATTCAAACCGAGAACACAATCAAACGCTACAAAAAATGCAGCTTGAATTAAATTTGCACATTTAAAAATCTTTAAATTTATTTTCTTTGCAAAACTTTAAATAAACTAACATTAACATGACACTGTTATTCTATAACATCCTGTATCTTACATTATGATGGTTATGTATATGAACCGACTGACATAAAACCCCTTTCAGATATTAAGTGTTTACCAATAAAAATTATGGTTAAACAGGAAAACTGTTTTGTATGAGTACATTGGCTAAAACAAGGAAATATTAGTATTAGCCTTCTTATAACAACTATGATATGTTATGGGTACAATTACAAAAGCTGCAATAACTTTTGAACCGTGACTTTTACAGCATTGGTGGTTAAATTATTTTGTTTAGAGTCATATGAGAAATAAACATGAAATATTTCAATAAAAATCATTCCAACCGTTGTGAAAGTTTTGAGAGATACCACTCTCATACTAAATGTTATATAAATCAGACGATAGGCATAGTCTGTAGCTCTGTACATACACACCACTATTAAAACCATATTTTTTCTGTTCAGTTGACCCCAAATCGGATGTTTCCAATATTTCTGGAGTTTTGACGAAAACTATACTTTTTCCATATGAATGGGGGAAGGAAGTAAAAATTATATCCACTTTTAAGCAACATTTCATAATAAAATTTAAATTACCCTATTATCTATTATCTTGATAAAACACATGGAAAACTATTACATTATTATTATTATTTGGTAAATTAATTGGATTGGACGTATTTATATTTTAACACACATGCAAACACCAATACCATTGTATCGTGATGTGTAGACTTTAATTAACTTTTATTACTGCAACTAAATTTAATTCCTGTTCGATGAAGTATTCTCATATTACAGGCAGGTAATGGATCCTTTTAAATCGCTCCTGAATAGAGGATAATTTATCACGACGACTATTCAGACCTGACAATAACTGGAGTTCATTATATCACTATTACGGTTCAATATTTAATAATTTAACAGCCTGTTGAAAACACACAGGGACGGACGACACCAGTTAATTCAGGAAAATAATAAATTCTGTTTCGCATCTTGTGTATACCTATAAAGGTGACGGAAAGGTGATAAGTAGAATAAATTTATTAGTAATACATAAAATATATATGAAAAACTGACAAAACCATTTAAAAATTTACCCATAAATCTTTTTCGACGGGAATTGTGAAAGTATTTCTTCCGTTATTCAACATAAAATGATTGCCAAAACTTACATGTACGAGCGATGTACTAAAGGCAACACATTAACGTCGATACATATAATTTGAAAATACAGTTGAGTATGCACCATTTAATTGACAACTCGGATAATTCAAAGCTCATAATTTTCACGAGCATTTTCATTTGAAACACTACATTGAAAATGCAAATAATTTCAACTTTCCAATCGTTGTAATTTACAGTCTTGTGATTACAAAACGTTCGTTTTAATCTATTACCGTAATTGCAGTGATTTCCATAATTCAAAATAACTAAAATGTAATAGAAACTGTTTCAGTCTCTAAATGTATTTCTATGTAAAGATCACAGGTGTTGAGACAATGTGGCAATGACGAATAAACCGCTCTCTGGGGAAATGGATAAAACCTAACTTTCTTAGAGATTCTCTGTTGAGTTGATGAGACACTTTACTTTATTTATACACTTTTTATCTTGACACACAGAGTACGTGTTGAAGAAAGGTTAAAACATCGACGACGTGTCTCTCAAGGGAGACTGAAACCTCAACACTCTCAAATGTACGCCGCTGAACTCAGGAAACATTTGACTTAATATCCCTAATTTTATCTCTATACAGAGAATGTTCAAGCAAAGCTGGAGCACCAGCAAAACAGTCTCCGAAGAGATGGAACTAGTGAAAAGTTTTACTTTGTTTCTCCATATTTTCTAGAAATCAGGTGTTTCACAGATAGAAAACGCCGGTTTCACAGATGTTTGAAAAGAGACAAAACCTTCACTCTCTCATGATTGTTTTTAATTTACGGCCATTTTACGATATTCTTACTTGAATTAAAAACTGGTGGAAAGTTGGGAAAATACCTACTTTACGCAAGAACTGTAAGTATATTGCCTGAAAAAGTTAATTCTAAATATTTTTGTTAATCAAATAACAATCCCGTGGGTATGGCTCGTTTTAAACCGTAGGTTTTAAAACATGAAATTCCCAGCTCATGAATAAATTACGAAAACTGCCCCTCTGACAATGCGCCTACGGACGGATTTTTAAAACTAAATATCACCAGTTTGATTTTAAATTAGCCCTTGTATTAATTTATGGGAAATTTTAAAATATCAGTTATCAAAAAACTTTACACTACCTATTAAAATATTAAAAGCAACTAGAAACCTGAAAGCGTAACACTTATTACTGAAATGTTGTATAATTTAACATTGATATACCTCAAAATATACTTTAAACGAAATAATACGTGTAATTCAAGAAAAACCTAATGAATAATAATTTTAACTCCAAGGGTTTTAAGGATATTTTTATTGAAATTAATTTTATAAATTCGGAATTTACAGGTGTGGATACAAGATACGGAGTTCGTCAAGTTTACATTGTAAATACATAAATTTTTCTGCTCTTGAATAAAATTTGAATTGTAGGAAAACTAAAAACACAATTCCTACCTATTTCTGGAGTGGTAAAAAAAACAAAAAAAAACTCCATTAATAAATGCCATACTAAATGTGAACAACCATAATGGACAATGATTGTCTTTCACGGTTTTTGTCGTCACTTTTTAATGCCATTGTAACTTTTAGATTTTAGTGTAAACTAAAATGTATACTACTTTTTAAATTGATTTAATATGATAGTTAATCATAGTTAATATCGTAGTTGAATATAACTATTATTATATTTTATCCTATTATATTATATTATATTTTATCTTAAAGTTTGAAAAATTTCCTGCGATAAATTGCCGAATTGTGCAAGGGTGAAGCTTTAAGCAATCAACTGCACAACAACTCAGCTTAAGTTTTACAAAGTCAATAAATTCACAAACCAGTAAGCTTGAGGGATTTTCAAGGTCAGCAAACAAAACCTTACTGCTTGTGTTTTACTGAAGTAAATGGCTTCAATCTGTTGTTACTCTCCAGTAACTTTAAAAGTAAATAGTTCCTCTGACTTCTCATTTTAATTATAACTATGCTGGTCATATAAAGCTTAAGTGATTTGACAGAAATGGGGATTTTTTGTGTTTAAAGAATTTCAAAGACAATCTTATTTATAAAAAGATTTGGTTTTTCTATTCCGAGTTCGTTTGGCTTTTCTACACGAACGAATTTTATGATTGAGGGCTCAAATTGAAGGTATGCACGCACAGATTTCACATCAAGCATCGGCATATTTATCTACCTATTTTTCGACCAACAACTTAAATTGATTTATTTTCAAATTCTTACTTCAATTTATGATATATTTCACAAGTTATAATTATATAATCCTATGTATTTTGGTCTACGAACCTTCAGTGAAATACCGGCTTTCATTTAAGCTATTAGTTATTCAAATCGAACGAGTTTCGAAGCAAACGCAAGGTGAACATACAACATAAAAATTGTTTTTTTATATACTTTTGACTAAAAATAATCAGTAAATTATAGGCTTTAATGTTATCTATTGATCGTTTGAATCAGTTACGCTCAAGATACTGTATTACTCAATCAAAAATTATAAATTTTATAATTTCTCGCATATGATATTTATTTCAACGCTGTAGAGCAGCATGGGTCCTCTAGTAGGCCTACATCAAGAAAGCTTTATTGATTATTGCAACATTACAACGTTCAGGAAAATATATAATCATTTTTTTAAATTTTGGTTTGGTATATGTTGCTTATATTGGATATATTACGCCATACATTGGATCTCATTAGCGTAGTTTCAAACAGGTGTTTTAATCGTTTAACATGTTCTTCAAAAACTATTTTTTAAATAAAACTTGTACTAATTTCGATTTGAAGTGCTTCAACTAAACGAGCTAGTGATAAAAAAATATTGAAAGGATTATATTTCCTTAAAATTCTGTTAAAAATCTCCCTTAGTATATAATTTTTGTAGCCAGGCCTAATCTTCACCTTAAAACACATTAATAGTTTTTTCAACGTTTGATTTTTTTATTTCTACCAAAGGTTGGGTGTAATAGAATTTTGATTTACAATCTCCAGAAAAATGCATCAATGCTCGCCTTAACAAAACAATCCATAAAACGCTTCAGGTAAACTCATTAATAACTGCCAGATGAGGCACCATTGTACTTTCTCAGAATTTTTGCGTTGTAAAAAAATAGTTTAATAATATGTTTAATAGTACTGTATATAAAAACTTGTACATTTTATGGCGAAAAATCTATCATATTTTGCAATACTTTTAATCAAAACGTACAAATATCACAGTAAATGAAAACATGTTGACAAAGTGTCTCATGAAAGCGTAATAAAGTAAATTGTTAAATATTTTTGTTTGCTACGAAGTAAACATTTAGGATCATGCCAAATAGAGAGTGGAATGAAATGAACTGTTTGTAAAAGTCGACCTCAGTCACAGACCGGAAGTGACTCGTCACGTGGTCTACGTGATTCTCTCTGATTGGTTCTCACTACTAGTGCTAGAAATGCTTTTATTGTAATGTCTTATGTCAAATATATTTAACTTTCAAATTAACGTTTTCAGTATATTTTCCAGTTACTATCATTGAAATTGTGTTTTGCTACTTAACATTAACACGAGATTAGTAATAATGCTTCAAAATAATATTTTACTTCTTTAGTGACTTGAACCGAATTTCAGTGAACATTTAAGCAAATACTAAATTTGTTAAACAATGTTGCAAGATCTTTTTTTGAATAATGTTAAAACAAATAATACATGAAAAAACTATTTTGCTATGTAAAAATCCTTGACTTTCAATAACCTTAATTTATTGTAAGAAACTCAATACTTAAAAAAACTGCTAAAACTCTTGAATATAATTTATAATTTAGCATAAATACTGGAGGTTAGATATAATTAATGAAAACAAACATTTAAATATGTATAAATAAACACTCGTAAGGGACGTCATAACATTGATGAATATTTTCCAAGAAAGTTGATGCTAAGCTTGTGTTAAAATAATAATTGACTTTACATTATGCAAGCCGGGTGATTAACCCGTTTATGTAAGTGTTTAGTTTTGTTTGGTTTAAAACTAAAAAAATATGCAACAACGTAAATTGCAATGAGTAATAATTTATCAATTAAGCGTCTGCTTCTTTTATCGTAACACTACACATTTCAATGGTTACAGGATGTAAACTTTACTTTAAGTAGTTATAATCGATAAATACATTAAATATTTAAAATGTATTATGTCTGTTAAAGGTACAAACGTTGAATAATGCAGATGTCAAATATACTCACTACAATGCAACGTTTCAGAATTAGTTATTATTGGTCTTACTTAATTGAATCTTCAATTGTATTTATACATAAAACTAACACTCACAAAACTTTAAGTTGGATTTAAATCTGTGTCATACCAGAGCATCCATACATTAGTTGATAGTTTAAAAAAATACAACATTTAATTGCCGCTACTGAAACAAGCGCTTAAATTAAGAATTTGTAACAAAATCATCAGTCGCAGTTTTAAAACATCCAAAATGTAAAGAAAATAAGAAAATTTCATTAAAAATATCTTATATTGGACACAAAATGCTTGAATTAGATGAAAAAATCTAAAGCAGATAATTAATGGATTTGACCCCTTTATATCTTACTTATATTTGCAGCCCGAAAATGATGAATATTTAAAATTAATTATAGTGCCAGTATGTGTCCTATGTATGCAAACCATTGTGGATGTTTTTTATATACGAGTAAAAATGTTTTTTTTTCGAAAAATACGACAAATGAATAGCCGATGTTGCTCATATGTTACTGCCACACTGGCAATATTGTGGTAAAGGCCCAATCGGTCACATCGGCTTGTACAACTTGTAATGTTTCTGTTGCTGTATGATAACATAGTTTGGTCTAAATTTTATTAAAATACAACCGATTTGTTACAATACAAATTCTCAATTTTATCCGTAAGGATTAATAGTAAAATTATTCTAATGAAAAAAGTGCATCGTAGAAAAGAAAACATTCCACATCACTATAGTGTTAGTGTTATTTTTTTTCAACGATGCATATTAAGTGAACCAGCGTTAAGTTTAAAGTTATGTAACTGAAGTATTTGTTTCAACTACATATCATTATAGACAAAATGAATTTTGTCTATGATATCACGTACGAATATCCTATTGTACACCAGTCAATCCTGCATCAAACACTGCTTCTCATTGGACGCTCCCGGTATTGTAGCACAATCAGCTGTAGCCTGTAGCTAGGCTGTGTCTTGTCACATGTACATAATAGTTTATCATTCAATAATATACACATTGCTATATTGCATATATGTGATAATTGTTTTGCCAAATAAAAGAATACATGCACATATGCACATGCTTCTGCGTGCTTTACTTTGCACTGAATGAAAACGCTTGAGTTACAATACAAATAAATTATGAATTTAACCTAATTGTATCATTAACAGATATATTGATATCGGATTGATAATTTAATAGTCTAAACATATTGTGCTTTTCCTTAACAAAGTTCAGCATATATAGTTTTAGGGGTCATTATATTAAGGTTATATTAAGGTTAGCTGAAAAGGTAAAAACGAAAATGTTTCATATTAGTCTGTGAATTTACCTATCTAGAATAGAGTTACGCCTACTATTCCATGTATACTATAATATTTTACTTCTCTAGTGAGTGAAACCGAATTTCAGTTAACATTTTGGCAAATTATAAATCTGTTAAACAATGTTGCAAGATCTTGTCTTTAGGAATAATTTTAAAACAAATCATATACATAAAAAAATTTTCCTATGCAAAAATCCTTGACTTTGAATAACCTTTATTTAGTGTAAGAAACTATATATGTATACTAAGCGTTGAAAGATTTCTACATGGCGAGCTATCGCCAACAAAAGCAATGGGCATTGTTCGTATTTCCTATAAACATAATACAGTAGTAGTTCTTACAGTAGCTGCATGTTATGTACAAAATTATATAGGTACGAATTTATTTTAATATAAAAGTATAATATGTATAGCAGGAATATTAAATATTACGTTAGGGTCATATTGCATTCATTGCATAAAATAAATATGTTAAATATAAACATTGTTACTTATTTTGTTTGTGTTAGTTTAATGTTGACGTGACACAACATCGATTTAGTTAGAAGCAAGAGTATATAAATCTCTGTAGAGGAAATAAATTCCCTAATAAACGAGCTCAAATTCGGTTAATTAAAGAAAACAGACTGAGAGTTTGGACGAATTCCGCTTAATTAGAGCTGAATTGTGTTGTTAATAAGATCTAATTGCCTCGTCCTCAGTTTTAGTTGCTAATTGACAATTTAAGTGATAATAAAAGTGTTGCTTAAGATATAAAGAACAAGAAAATTCATAGCAACACAAACTAACCAAGATTATTATTTTATTGGACAACGAAACGCCCAGAGAAATGCAATCCTACGTTTATAACGAAACTCAGAATACATTTTATTTGTTGTAACTAAAGAGAAATCTGTAAACCTAAATATAGACTAATACTCAAAACACGTAGTGTATATGCCTTTTTATGTTAAAACACAACGTAACTTTAATGAGTAATTGAATTATTATTTTGTTAAGTAAACATAATGTTGAATCATATCGTTTGAAACAGTATTAACATTTTAACAGTACATATTTAAGAAACTGCACCATCAGCTCAAAGTTAAAATACATAAAAAGTTTTAAAATACTTTATGATGGTTAATATGAAATCTATCATACAGAATCCTTGAACGAAAAGTGTAAAATCTTTTATGTATATGCAGTTTTGCACTAATGTCCATTTTAATAGCATTCGATTGAAAAAATAACAATTTCTTTTATCATTCATACTGGTACAAAACGAATATTTTATTAAAACTGTAGTTTCGAACGACATTGACTAAAGCACTTTCTGGAATTTACTAAGTAACAACATGGGATTAGTAGGCATTATCAAAAAGTAGACACAGGTTTTCTATTGCTTGAAAGAAGAAGGATACACCGAGATAAGTGTGTACATCAAAGAATATTAAAACGAATTGTCTTTGCTGTTACTTCAAAAACTCATATCTATCATACCTATTTTAAAATAACAAAGATTGAAAGTAATACATAAACCTTGTTACCTATTCGATTTCACATTTAAAACTGCAGTATTGAATCATAATAAAACTGAAATATTGACAACAATTTGAATCAATACGGGGTTCTAAATACATTTTCTCATGAAGTAGTATTAGGCAAATTAAATTTAATTTAGTTGATTAGTTTGTGGTTTTAAATTGATTTAAAATAACACATTTTCCACATTATTTACAAGTATATTTAATCACTAGGGTGTAAAGTGACCCCTTTCGGGTTGAAGTTTGAAGACCGAAATACTTTTCATGGAAATATAACCCCTCAAAACGACTTACAACTTGTTTTCAATTTTTTGAATGCATAAAAGTAGTTGTTTATAGATTTAATCATTTCGTATACATATTACGATTGTGTAATATGGTACATTATACCATCGATATGTCGATCTAATGACAAGAGTGCAACAATAAGCTCCAACCAAAGAAATCAATCGATTCATAATTTCGACACATGCGATTCCTTACAATCAAAGTTTACATCTGAGTTTTACAACTGCTGACTTTTACTCCAAAGGGAGTTTCTTTAGACCCGCCAAATATTAAATAAACACAAATATTAAAACGACTGTTTTTAAAAATTCCAAAGTACCTGTGAGAATCTATAGGATTAAAAATCACATTTCCTATCTTTTAATTCTGTGTGTGTTCAATCTCCTAACAGACTGTTTTTAAATAACATATGATTGAATTTTTATTTGTAAAAAAAAAACTGTAGGTATTGTATTTTTTTAAAGTTTTACAAGCAAGTCATAAGTTAAATAAAGTTTCATATTTATATAATTTCATGCGCCGTTGGTCCAAGGAATACCTCTCTCAATTACAACAAAGGCAAAAGTGGTTCACGACTGCCAACAATATCAAACCTGGTCATAACTAGTCATAATCAAAGATGACAATCTACCACCTTTAAAATGGATTACTGCTATTGTTGAAGATGTTCATCCTGGACTTGATGGAAAAACTAGAGTGGCTACAATGCGAACCTCTACAGGAACATTTAAGAGATCTGTAAATCGCCTGTGTGTATTACCAATTGAAAATTGAAAAGGCCAAAGACAATCGATAAGACATTTTTTTTAAATAGTTTCTTTTTTTTATTTTGTTGAAAGTGGTACTTTCAAGGTGGGCGGCATGTTCAATCTCCTAACAGACTGTTTTTAAATTAACATATGATTGAATTTTTATTTGTAAAAACAAAAACAGTAGGTATTGTGTTTTTTAAAGTTTTAGAAGCAAGTCATAAGTTAAATAAAGTTTCATTTTTTATATGATTTCATGCAGTTTTTTTTAAATAAAAACCATGTTGGACACAACGGCATTGTACAGTGTGTAAGAAATGTGCAATTTAATAATAGGCAAACCTATTCAAGACAAAAGATGATCTAAAGAAAACAAATTGCATTTTATGATCATTATAATTATTTCAAAAAAACTATACAGTTATTTATATACACCAATATTCCATCCATTTTCACCTATAATTGTTATAATAATATGATCGATGAAACAATTGTCGTATATTCGTTGCATAATTGAGCTCTTCAGGGCTAAAGTGATATTCCACAATACCTCTTAGTTTCAGGCCTCTAATTAAAACTTCCCCATGTACTCTGAACAATGTTTTTGTGTTTGGATAATAAGTCAGTTTTAGGGTGAGGATCCAACTGATATAGATATTTACCAAGCCTTTAAAATATTCATTAAAACTGGCTTAATATCCATGTTTTGAATAAATAACTAAAATATTTTCTTAGTTTAAATTATATTCTATTTTACTAATACTTTTGATTCAACAGTAATCCAAGTTCATAAAGTTAGAAATAAATTACTTAATATGGTGATCTACACGTCATGTTTTTATTCCCTCGGAAAACTGATATTGTATATTGATTTAATGATATTTTTATTTTATGGTGCAAAAACTTGCTCAAACTATTGTTAATGTTTAAGTGATAGTCAGTTCTAGCCAGGTTCTAGCTCAGTAGTTATTTAATTGTTTCATTTTTGGCAATTAATTTAGAGTATTTAAGCAGTAGGTTTTTAAGATTGTACCTTGATTATACTTTTTTAACAGTTGTGTCATCCATTCTCAATGAATGTAGTTAAAACTAGTCTCATCTTGTTGTGTTAAATGGCAAGACTGAATTTAAATAATTAAATCGAACAACTAAACTAAACTTATATTTGAAATCATTACGAGTGATTTTAATTTTCAAATAGCATTACTTTATTACAACGTCTGCACATTTACTGGTACAAAAATTTGTTTGACAAATTTCTCAGTTACTGGTTGTAAGTTAATGGTTGGGCTAGGTTAAGTTAGTTTGGTCGGATTGCTGAGAAATATATTTCGTTGGTTTGGGTTATGTTCAGTTATGTAGGATTATATTGGTTATGAAAATTACCAGGTTAAATCATAATTCATTCCACTTTTCTTGAGTGACACATTTGCGTAAACCTTAGTCTTGGCTTGTGCATTAGTTGTAAATTTGCTAATATGGTTACATATACTCGTTTTAAATTTCACAGCAAACCGCTTAAAAGTAGCTTTTTTAAAGCTATAAATGGGAAAACAGGCTCTCTGTGTGATTTGAAAGCCCTGCAATTGATTTTCTAACGCGTCACCGTATAACACGATTCCCAGAATTGTACTATTCCAAGCTAACTCATTTATAACCTCCATTCTATACGATTGAGTGAAACGAGTTTTATAACAACTACAATGTAAGTTGTTGTGGCTTGCTTTCAGTGAATTTCCCTTGGGACCTTTAACGTAGTCATTTTCTAGAACCACTGTAGGTTTCATTTTAGGGTCCTCAAAACCAAAGCACAATTTAAAAATAATTGTAAGTAAACAAAGTTGTTCACGTAAAATCTACAACTTCGTAATGAAAGTTGATCAGTGACATGAATCTCAAAAGGTTTGATTTAAAAACAATGTGTTTGCAGAGTTCTAAATTCCGTAGCTGGAAACCAAAAATAGTCTAATAAGAATGATACTTTTATATTGTATATTATATTGTATATTACTATGATATTCCATTTACCAAACGAAGCTTGTTTCTTCTTTTATATACTTATGGACAGTTGATTGATGAAGAATACTGATTTATTTTACGGATACAATTTTATATACTTTGGAACACTTTTTTATTTCATATTGGGGTCTTAAAATAACAACAAAAACAACTGTGTGTTCTACGTTGGTGCCAACGAAAATAATTTCTTATGACAATACTATCTAGGTTATAGGGTTGGCTGAAAAGTAACTTGCACTCCCTCTTAACTTTTCAACCATTTGAGATATTTTAAATCGGTTTGCGGCAACCTTCTTTGATATGATGGGCTACAATAATTATGGTCAATTTTGAAAATTTTGCCCGTAGGGGTAGTGGGGGTAGGGGGTAGTTCCAAATTTTCAAAGGCAAGTATAGTCAAGTTTGGTATCATTTTACAGATCTTGCCGAAAAAAAACAATTGACACAAAGAAAACCAAAATCGGCCCACTAATAACAACATGGCGCCCTAAAACGTTTAAAATCCAAATAACCATGAGGGTGGCTGAAAATTAACTCACACCCCCTTTAAATTTTTAACTACCTATTTGAGATATTTGAAATTTTGCGGTTCGCGGCAACCTTTTCATAAATGAGGGGCTACCATAATAACAATAAGGCTTTGCTGATGTTCAGAGTGGTAGTTAGTGGTCAAACAGTTTACATAATTTACCTGCCTTTACTTGCTTAGTCAACAGAGTTCTGTAACAAGGCTTAGTTAAGGAAGTTGACCAACGAGTAGAGCCTGTGATTGTGTTGGATTGGGACGTTGTTCGCTTTGCTGATGTCTAGAGTGGTCGTTAGTGACAAACAGAATTTACCTACCTTTACTTGCTTGAGTCAACAGAGTCCTGTAAAAAGCCTTAGTTAAGGAAGTTGACCAACGAGTAGAGTCTGTGAATGTGTTAGATTAGAACGTTAGCTTTGCTGATGTCCAGAGTGGTAGTTAGAGATAAAACATTTTGCTGCATTTACCTGCCTTTACTTGCTTGAGGCAACAGGGTCCTGTAACAGGCCTTAGTAAAGGAAGTTGACTAACGAGTAGAACCTGTGAATGTGATGGATTGGGACGTTGTTAGCTTTGCTGATGTCTAGAGTGGTAGTTAGTGATAAAACAGTTTACAGCATTTGCCTGCCTTTACTTGCTTGAGGCAACAGAGTCCTGTAACAAGGCTTAGTTAAGGAAGTTGACCAACGAGTAGAGCCTGTGAATATGTTGGATTGGGACGTTGTTAGCTTTGCTGATGTCCAGAGTAGTAGTTAGTGATAAAACAGTTTACCTGCCTTTACTTGCTTGAGTCAACAGAGTCCTGTAACAAGGCTTAGTTAAGGAAGTTGACCAACGAGTAGAGCCTGTGATTGTGTTGGAATGGGACGTTGTTCGCTTTGCTGATGTCCAGAGTGGTAGTTGGTGATAAACAGAATTTACCTACCTTTACTTGCTTAGTCAACAGAGTCCTTTAACAAGGCTTAGTTAAGGAAGTTGACCAACGAGTAGAGCCTGTGAATGTGTTGAGTTGGGACGTTGTTCGCTTTGCTGATGTCCAGAGTGGTAGTTGGTGATAAACAGAATTTACCTACCTTTACTTGCTTAGTCAACAGAGTCCTGTAACAAGGCTTAGTTAAGGAAGTTGACCAACGAGTAGAGCCTGTGATTGTGTTGGATTGGGACGTTGTTAGCTTTGCTGATGTCCAGAGTGGTAGTTTGTGATAAACAGAATTTACCTACCTTCACTTGCTTAGTCAACAGAGTCCTTTAACAAGGCTTAGTTAAGGAAGTTGACCAACGAGTAGAGCCTGTGAATGTGTTAGATTGCGACGTTGTTCGCTTTGCTGATGTCCAGAGTGGTAGTTGGTGATAAACAGAATTTACCTACCTTCACTTGCTTAGGCAACAGAGTCCTGTAACAAGGCTTAGTTAAGGAAGTTGACCAACGAGTAGAGCCTGTGAATGTGTTAGATTGCGACGTTGTTCGCTTTGCTGATGTCCAGAGTGGTAGTTGGTGATAAACAGAATTTACCTACCTTCACTTGCTTAGTCAACAGAGTCCTTTAACAAGGCTTAGTTAAGGAAGTTGACCAACGAGTAGAGCCTGTGAATGTGTTGAGTTGGGACGTTGTTCGCTTTGCTGATGTCCAGAGTGGTAGTTGGTGATAAACAGAATTTACCTACCTTTACTTGCTTAGTCAACAGAGTCCTGTAACAAGGCTTAGTTAAGGAAGTTGACCAACGAGTAGAGCCTGTGATTGTGTTGGATTGGGACGTTGTTAGCTTTGCTGATGTCCAGAGTGGTAGTTTGTGATAAACAGAATTTACCTACCTTTACTTGCTTAGTCAACAGAGTCCTGTAATAAGGCTTAGTTAAGGAAGTTGACCAACGAGTAGAGCCTGTTATTGTGTTGGATTGGGACGTTGTTAGCTTTGCTGATGGCCAGAGTAGTAGTTTGTGATAAACAGAATTTACCTACCTTTACTTGCTTAGTCAACAGAGTCCTGTAATAAGGCTTAGTTAAGGAAGTTGACCAACGAGTAGAGCCTGTGATTGTGTTGGATTGGGACGTTGTTAGCTTGGTTGATGTTTACACTGATATTTTCCATATATATAAATTAAAATAAAGCATTACTTGGAGGATTTTAATATTAATTTTGTTTTATTTTATTCAAATTAATGCCACGAACTCATGACAAATATTAATTACTTGTAATGTCTTTCTGTACGTTGATTTACATTGTATAGTTTCGATTCATTTTACAGTCAGTCTCGTTTAACTGGTGTAGAATTTATGAAAAAATATGTTTAAATGAAACACTTAAATGTTCCTTCTTATCCTTCCTCAACACTTTTTTATTTTATTTATATACTTTGATAGTATGTTAGGGTTTGAAACAGCTGCAGTCAAATTGGTAGAGTACGAAGCGTAATATACATTTTTCGCCCTCAGTCCCATTCGCTGGATTTTTTAGAACTTGATTTATGTTACTATAACAACTCGCCATTGTTATTTAATTGGCGACATGTTAAAAAACGTTAAAGATACAGGAAAATAATGATAACAAAAATTATATTCGAACTGTTTATCTATGTTCTTAAACAGTCAACTACTATAATACCACTAATATAATAAAACAATATGATGCATACTAATGTATACTGTAATGCATATATCTTAATATATGGGAAACATACATTGAAACAATTAAATTTTTACACTGTACTGTTTCAGTTGGGATCAAATAAACAGTTATGAATAACTTGGTGATTGCCGGTTTGTGAATTAACTATGTAAAATGCTCGTTCAACGAACGGGTTGAATCAGCATACGTCAACGCTGCTGAATCCATCATAATATCAGCAAACACTGAGCCTAAGCTGCTTAGCTTAGGGCACGTGGCTTTCATAACAAAAACAACTTAGTTGGTTTACCTGACTTAAACTGAGTCCAAATAAACAATATCACAAATAAGGTGATTACTGAAAGGAGTATCTAACATTTTAAACTGTTCAACGATATATAATCGTTTGTGTTTCTGGTTTGAATGGTATTACCAACACCACTTATTACAATAATTGCATTATATTCTGTAATAACAAGAATAATAGAAAATGACATTATCTACTTAAATCCATATACAAGTAATTGAGAAATCGCTGTATTAGGTTTAAAAGCATGGTTATTTTTGAAAAACATAAAATAATTTTTTGGGAAGCTAATTTTTAGACTTGGAACATTTGATATGCATCATCACACTTCATTTACTTTGTACTTACACAAAAAATGTTTGTCACAATGAGTACCAATCACTCTGTATATATGCTTTGTATGTCTATAATCAATTAGATTATATGTTGAGTTCTTTTAGCTTACAGTTAACCTAAACCCTGGCGTGCGATTGATAAATAGTTTCAATTCCAAATTGGGGATTTAATCGTTTGGACATTTGAAGTTAGTGAAGCTCTTATTTATTGAATTTTCAAATAACTAAAGTTTAATTGTATAAGCAAATAACGCAGCACAAGACCTCATAATTCCAATTAAAACGACTTAGAACTTAATTCCTTTGTGATTAAAGTGAATTTATTTGGATTTTGCAGTATATCTCTCTTATTATGTTTTCAAAACCCTATATAATTATCAAAAATGAAATGTCTAAAAATGTATTAAAGATAGATAAGTAAATATTTTAAAATAAAAATATATACTTACGTCGTATTCAACATGTTTAAATTAAGTGAATGATGTCTATCGGAATCTAGAAAAGATTCCAATTGAAAATATGATCTTTAGTAGAAACCTTATTATTAGTTTAATTATTGACTTTGGAAACTGTAATTATTTCCATGCAAATTAATTATAAGACATTAATTACACATGTTGTTATGTCCACATTACTAAACAACACATTTCTATACTGCCAAAATACTTGGGTTGGTCAGCTTCAAGCTAATTCGGTAATGCAATTCCTTAAATGCGATTGAACACATGGGAACTTTATAAACAGTTAAAATAATAGTAAACTTGTTTTAGGATGGATTATATTTACGGAACGTTAATAATTTGGTTTTACAGGTTTAAATACTGAATGTACTTATACTTAATTAGTAGACATATGTTTTAGACGTACTTGTGCTTTATTAAAATCATATGACGGATGTTGACCGTTTTATCACGTAAAATAGTAACCACTATTTAATGTCACTTTTAGTCCATTCCATTGAGGAGTAAATACATTTTGTGATATTGGGAACCAATTAATTGTCAAACTAGTACACGAATAAAGCTCAATGAATAGCTATAAACAATTGCATCATGTATCATGTAATACTACAAATACTTTTATTAAACTGCTAAATAGTGTAAGTTGGTATAAATTTTTCAATCGTATAGTACTCTTTTATTGTAAAACAAAGTGCATTTAAAAAAAATAATTGTGCTAGCCGTTTAATTTCACAGGGATACAATTAATCTTGGATTATAGCGTGGGATATATGTTTTGGAGATTAGAGTTCCTGTCAACCACAAACAGTAACCATCTATGAAAATATGACGTGACGCGATGACTAGGAGACCTTATCGCCCTGTAGGCAACCATATCAAATCGTAAGATAATTACACAGCAGAATACTTTGCCTAAAATGGCGCACAAACCTCGGCTGATAAAGAACTGCCTGAATGACAGGTAGTACAGAACAGGTAAGTAAAGAAACAGTTTTCATACAAAGTTTCATATCACATAAAGTTATAACTTGTCGAGTTCCTGACAGTCTTCTGACAAAGTTTGATGAGGTTTCGTCAGTCCTCATGGGATGTGTAACATACGTTGGCTGAGAAAATAATATTTCGTTTAGTAGTAAAAAAATAAAAATGTATCTTCATTTGATTTTAGACTCTTTTACGTTAAGTTTTTACGTTAGTTAAACCATAAAAACGGAAGTTGATATATATTGTTTTATAATAGAAAATACGTAATACAATTATTTTAATTTATCTTATTTTATATGCTAACTTTAGGTGTTAAGAAGTATGACGGAATAAATTACATAATATCGTCAAAAGCGAGTTTTATTTATGATTAAGTAATAAACATAGTCCATAGTTATTGGTTCCACTCCAATCTCAGTTGCACAGTGCTGAACATGTAACTATGTGATTGAAAAGATTTTTTTCGGTTCCTAAGTTACTCGATATTTAGCAAATATGTTGTCGTTATAAAGTTGGATTTTTTGTTAGTTAGATAAGTAAATTGAAGTTTTTTTATAAATTGCATATAAGTATTGTGTAATTGGATACAAGTATGTTATCCTTTGCCTCTTTAACATTAATAAGTATTCTAAACAGTATAACTAGGCGTAATGACTTCACGGTAAAAACGGGTTGAATTTGTTTAAACTTTAATATTTAATTTGGTGTGTAATAATATATTGGAAACTTTCAGCCTACGGATTTGTACGGAAAAAACTAACCATATTTTAACTTTTGAGTTACGTCAACCCAAAATCAAAAAGGTCAAGGTAAATTGTTTATTACCTTTCCTTTATATGACCTCCAGAATATCCAGAATATGTTGATTCTGAGAATTTATACCAAAACAAAAAAACATAATCTTGTAATAAATCAATCATTAATTTAATAAAATTGAAATCAATAACGACTGCATGGATGGTTCCATTACTGAAATTTAAATTAAAGTCTTGCAGTAGAATCTGTTTTACAAATCCAAAACTTTCATACCCTTTTGGAGAAGGAACGATATATTCTTATCCCTTGGGAGTCACAAGAATTGTGAGTGTTTTAAAAGTGAGTCTGGAAATATCTCTCAACACCTTTACTTTAAATTTGTTCGGCCATCTTTAATATCTCAAATACAGAATAAAGATTCCAAATGAAGTTGAAAGACATAAATAACATTTTTTGTCTTGTAAATATCTTTTATCTCTATAAAAAAGTATGATGTGATGAATTACGACATAAAAAATAAGCTTGTTGAACATGAAGTTTGCTTCAACACTAAACATAACTTATCGTTGGACTCTTTTCCACGGTAAAATAATGCATATAACCTGTCCGTTCTCTCAGCAGTCAATTACTTCAGTGAACTTAGGTATCTGAGAGGAATCATTACAAATTTAATCTTTGTGAAAATAATGTTGTTTTACATATTTAACGTAGAAGTGGTATATGAATATTTGTGGCCATTATTATCGAAATCCCTCATTTTGATGACAATTTGTTTAAATATTTCCGTTCCAGGTTTGCACTTTAAAGACTGGATTTATTATTAGAGAAAAAGAATAATTATTTTGGCATATCACCTTCACGTTAAATTTTCACTTGGAAATTGTTAACTATTATGGAGTTGAAGGCTTGACTAAATGGGAAACTGTAATAACTGTTCAAAGATAATGCAAAATTTTTTACAACTTAATGTTCTAAATAGCTTTACATTCATGCAATCATTTTTGTATTGACTATACAGGGTGATTCAAAAAGGACTTTACACCTTTGAAAATTCATATAAATCTTATTAAACAAGGTACATAGCTGGTTTTGGTGTTGTTTTAAAGGAAAACACTTCAATTTTTTTTTACCTTAAACTAAAAATATTCTTTGTGACTTCCGTTGGATTTGGGGAAAATAATTATTTAGGTATGAAAAAATAGTGAAAACCGTTAAAAATTTGAGAGAAATTTACAAAATTTTGAAAGTAGGGCGTTTTTTGAAGGTGAAGGAGTGCGATTTTCGAAAAACGCATAATTAGTGTCTTGTAGGAAATTTAATTCCGAACTCAAATCTTTTCTAGCTCTTACCGTTTTCGAGCTGTAGCCGTTTAAAAAAAACGTGTTTTGTCGTTTTAAGAGGTCCGCCATTTTAAATTTTTGGGTGGGTTAAAATTTGAAAATGTGACTTTTTGGAATTTTATGGGTGGTTTGGGACCAAGAACTACAAGTGTGCGAAATTTAAACTCCCTAGCACATCTAGAAGTGGGTGTATCGCACTCCTTCACCATCAAAAAAACGCCCTACCTTCAAAATTTTGTAAATTTCTCTCAAATTTTTTAACGGTTTTTACTATTTTTCATACCTAAATAATTATTTTCCCCAAATTCAACGGAAGTCACATAGAACATCTTTAGTTTAATGTAAAAAAACTTGAAGTGTTTTCCTTTAAAACAACCCCAAAACCAGCTCTGTACCTTGTTTAATAAGATTTATATGAATTTCCAAAGTTGTAAAGTCTTTTTTGAATCACCCTGTATTATTGTTATGTTTTTTGTTTTTTTTTTTTAACTTACGATAAACATGTCTATAATATTCAGATGGGAATAGCACGGATTACGTTAAGGTTGAGAAGTTCTAAATAACGACCCAGGTAACAATTTGCTTCTGCATGACATGTTCCAAGCTAGCTTAGACTAACTTCAATCTGTATGCACCATTATTGCTCTGACTTGTATATGAAATTGTGTGGTAATTATTGTTGATAAAACCTTTATTTGCAAATTAATAAGTAAACAATATTAAATAATAAAGATAAGCATTATTTATAGGAGCTGTAAATAAAAAAATATCTTAAATGTGGAATAAAAGTTTAATTTCTTTACAAGGCCCATGCAAAAATAATTAAATCTTTCAAAATCATTTATCTTAAAAATTAAATTAATGAGAAAATAAATAGCGTTAAAATTGTGCTAACAATTATTTAAAGCTGAAGAAATCGTTTTTAGAAAGTTAAATACCACATGAACTCCTGAGTTGTTGAGCTCTTGACAGTCTTCTCACAAAGTTTGATCAGGTTTAACGCTTACGTCAGTTCTCTTGAAGTGTATGCAACCATATTGTTAATGTTGGTATATTAATTTAAAATTAATATTTATAGACAAAATTGTGTTATGCCTTCATGATATGTGTTAGTGTAGCATGTGTAATCTTTTATACATTCATATGAAGGATATTTTATTATGTTGGTTTCCTCAATACGAAAAGTCAAAAAAGTTATTTTTGATTTATTTGGAATTTCATTAAATGGCAATTCCCATTAACCGTATTCAGACTACATCTCTGCACTTGAATGGTTTCACTTTACTGATACAACAATGGAGTCACATAGTCAGCTTTCGTCAGCTGCTGAATCCGTCATAAAATCAGCAAACACTGAACTAAGCTGCTTAGTTTTGGACACGATGCTTTAACAACAAAACCAACTTAGTTCAGGGATTCCCAGGGATTGAACCATGTCCAATCATCATGCTGTATGTGCTACTCTTCCTAAAAATATTTGTTGGGGGAAAAGTTGGAAAGATTTTTGAATATTAGGTTATAATGTACTAATACAAATCTGTAACGTTTCGTTTTTATTAGATGTTTTAGGATAAATATCCATTATACACGCCAAGCTAAATATGCAATTCCAAAAATTATAATACAAGCGAATGAACTAATCCAAAACGTATCCGTGTTTTTAGACATTTCATTAAACAAAAAACTTCTATTTAAGTGAATCGCTCGTCAATTAATCCGACGTATCAAACCTGGGGTACAAGGAAAAAGTTAAAGGTCCAAATCCTGGAAGAAAAAGTGTATTAGTTAAAAATATAAGTAGGAACTACTCAGTTACAATGATCAATGAGAATGTTTTTTTATACATACAGTGTTTTAATTGGAATATTAATATTTTTCAAGATTAATTTACTGAGATATTTTACCGTTGACAACGATAACTTAAATTATACATTTTCAGTACAATCAATACAATGATAAAGATAACAATAGAAATGGTGCAAAGCTGGATTTAGTTAACGTTTATCGTGACAGACTACAAAATGATGTCTACTGTTGTTATCTACTTAATTACTATTTCTACATTTCAATGACAGACTAGTTTAGGATAAGCCTGCAGACAGACGTATTTGACGGGTTTGTATATTAAGAAGTATATTAGCAATGAATACAGAGCCTGTATTCATTGATATAAGATATTAGTTAGTCTTATTGCAATGTATAAGTGAACTACAATGTTTAATGGTCATATTATAGATTATGTTTTTAGTGTATTTCTGAATTCCTAGCAATTACTAATTAATCATCGAAACATTTCATCCACTCATTTCTCCTGGTTATAGTATAAACGTTTACTGCAGAGTTAGTGTTAGTTGTTATGTTAAATAAAAAGGATGTACCTTTCTAACCAACAAAGGCTATTGTGGTAAAGGCGATGGAACCTAGTTTTCTCTTGGGCCTCCAATACTGGAGGAAGAAAGAAATATTCTAAACTCGAGCCTTAGGGCATCTTTTAACGTCAAACCTAAACTTTTTGAAAAATTATTTAAAAATTTCGCACAAAATATAATATAAATTAACTACTAGGTAATGCAAATTATAATATTCTCAACTGTGATGAAAAGAGAAAAATTAGATAAGTTCTCTCTAAATAAATATTTCTAATAACGTGTTTTAGTGGATACACTGTTTTGTTATTAGCTGACAAAGTAGGAGTAAAAAAAGGAAAGTTAGCTGGTAGAACAGCTACCATACTTTTCATCGCAGAAATTTTTAATTTTGTCTTGACAACTCTGAAGCTAAACATTCGCGTATTGCATGTTTAATTTTGTTCTCTTAGGGTTTTTACTTCATTAAAATAAAACCCACGTGTATTATTATAATTCTTTGAAAATTTGTTTTCAGAGCTTAAATACCTTAAACCATGAACCTAAGCTAGTAAAGTATACAATGTTTTAAAAAGCTAGCAACCAAAACTAAAACGTATGTAAGGATCTAAAAGTATAAAACCTTTAATATTTGTATGGTTGAAGGTCTTTCTATTTCTCCTTAGGACTTGTGCACTAAATAATAAAGATAATAATGTAATACAGATTTTGTAGTATTCTAACAATTATAACAATACTGCAATACCAAACAAAAGTATTACTTTTTCTGATAGTTATAAACAGCGCAAATTTGAGGAGAAATCTTAAAATAGTGATAATCTTTTATTGCATAAAATATCTTTCAAAAAATAGGTTCACTAGTTAGATTCTTATGACCATCATATAAAATCAAATGGCTTAGTTATTGCAATTATTAATTTGCAAGAAAATTTTCATCTTTAATCAGGTGTATGTAATGTTTTTTTTTGTGTGTAAAGTAGTGTGTAAACATTTCGCACCTATACTTTGCACTTTGCACTTTAAACTTTGGGGTAGTGGTGTTAGTAAGTAGTGTTTTAAACAAAGTTTTTACTTTATAGAAATGTATTCAACATTTTACCTTACAAATTAGCTTAATCGTTATATCACTGAGATTTTTACTGTGCTAATTGTTCTATTGTAATAATTCTGGTTGGTTAAGTAATAATCCTTTGACTCAATAAGTCCCATTCAGACAAACAGGCGCTATTGTCACCTTTATCCGTTCTATATTGGCTGTGTCTCGCATTCTCTCAATTGTCTGATATTATGCTAATTGTAAACTGTAAGGTGACGTCATGGTACTATACTCGACAAGCGTTTGTGTCTATACCATGTATTGCCTTATAGCGTATTATTAATTAACAGCATACAATTACAAATAAACTGGAAAAGAAGTACCAGAATGAACATTCTGCACTCATTAATAATTACTCTGGTAAATTATATTTTACCACTGACTGTATTACACTTTCATTTTTGATACAATTAGTTATTAATAATTGTAATAAACTATAATTAATGCTTATCAATTAGGACAACAACGGTAAATCATATAATATATTATATTAGGTCATATATATTATTAGGTTAGGATATATTAGGTCGCATGACAATGAATTAACTTTATTCTTTGAGAATTAAATAGTCATATTTTTATTTTTAGATTCATAATATAAAACAATTATTGTGAATAAAGATTTTCGTTTGAAGTAAATTTCATTTTTAACTAACTGTATTACTATCAGTTTGTAATAAGGGAGGAATATATATATTACTGGACTCACATTTACAGGTATTAACCCTGACAGGGGCTGAATGTTCCTGCACTCTGCGATAACAGACCTAGCTTTACTGTCCAGTAGTTATAAATATACAGACTTTACAGCAAATGTTCAATTTACCTTATCTAAATGTATAAGAGTAAAAAATGTATAAAAGCTAAAATTGTAATTTTTTTTATTGTTTAAGTTCTTTTAAAAACATTTAAAAATATCATGGTAAAAATTTTATAAAAAAATGAATCACTATAAATTACAAAAATGTATCTGCAGGGTAATTTTATTTTTATATCATGTTATAACTCTTTAAATGCGTACTATACACTATTATATGAAAGTAATATTTTTTTCTCCGTGCATGTCTAAATATAGGCAAGGGTTTTTTAAGACTTAATTTTATAAATAATCCATTTTAAAGTGTTTTTCAAAGTTTCGTAACTCACTTGATGATGTAAAATTTTTAAATTAATTTGCGTCCTAGGGAGCCAGAGTTTTGTAGATATAGGATGGCTGCCAAAAGCTGACCTAAAGTTTGATGATCATCCACAAATATTGGGAATATTGGTAAATCAGCAAAGTTTCTCAAGAATCGCATCGTCAAGCAAGAAACCTTTGTAAACGGATTCAATCTCTTAGAAATATTTCAACAAAAACAATGGTATAGGGGGAAAGTAAAATGTAAAAAAATAGAACGGAAAGTTTTCATACAACCATTTCTAACTTAAAGCAACGAACTGTTAATATGAATAGATACAACAAACATATCCCTTATAAGAAAGAAGTCGTAAGAAAATCTATTTATCTACAAGCAAAACAATTTATGGATAGGTAAACTTAATTATTTTGTTAATTAAATTTAACTATTGAAAAGTCATGAAAGCTTTAAAGAAAAGTCATGAAAACATATATTTAAAATAAAAATAAAATTCTCCTTGAACATATTAAGAGCGAAATTGGTTCTTCAGGAAAGAAAGTGTAAACTTCTGTAGAATATCTTATTGCTGATTGAGTTTGTTTGGGGAAATCGTTAAACTTCGTTGTACCGACTTTAAATTAAGTTCAACAAGGCACACTTTATCCGAGCGATTCAACACTATAAGCTATATATATATTGTTTATCTTACTAATTGAATAAATAAATCAATGACTCCCATTGATCTCAGAAGAATCTTTTCTAAAAAATCTATAAATTATTGTATAGCCAAAGCCAAATAGGACTTAATTTCAGTAGAGGACCATTGTATACCTAAAGGTGACGGAAAGGTAACAAGTAGAATAAATTAATTAGTAATACATAAAATGTATATGAAAAACTGAGAAAACCATTTAAAAATTTACACATGTATCCTTTTCGACGGGAATTTTGAAAGTATTTCTTCCGTTATTCAACATAAAATGATTGCCAAAACTTACATATACGAGCAATGTACTAAAGGCAACACATTTACGTCGATAAATATCATTTGAAAATACAGTTGAGTATGGACCATTAACAACTCGGATAATTCAAAGCTCATAATGTTCACGAGCATTTTCATTTTTAACACTACATTTAAATTGCAAATAATTTCAACTCTCCAATCGTTGTAATTTACAGTCTCGTGATTACAAAACGTTCGTTTTAATATATTACCGTAATTGCAGTGATTTCCATAATTCAAAATAACTTAAATGTAATAGAAACTGTTTCAGTCTCTAAATGTATTTCTATGTAAAGATCACAGGTGTTGAGACAAGGTGGTAATGCCGAATAAACCGCTTTCTGGGGAAATGGTTAAAAGCTAACTTTCTCAGAGATTCTCTGTTGATCTGATGAGACACTTTACTTTATTTATACACTTTTTATCTTGACATACAGAGTACGCATCGACGACGTGTCTCTCAAGGGAGTCTGAAACTTCGACACTCTCAAATGTACGCCGTTGAACTCAGGAAACATTTTACTTTATATCCCTAATTTTATCTCTATACAGAGAGTGTTCTAGAAAAGGTGGAACACCAGAAAAACAGTCTCCGAAGAGATGAACTAGTGAAAAGTTTTACTTTGTTTCTCCACATTTTCTAGAAATCAGGTGTTTCACAGATAGAAAACGCCGGTTTCACAGATGTTTGAAAAGAGACAAAACCTTCACTCCCTCATTATGGTTTTTAATTTACGATCATTTTACGATATTCTTACTTGAATTAAAAACTGGTGGAAAGTTGGGAAAATGCCTACCTTACACAAGAGCTGTAAGTATATTGCCTGAAAAGATAATTCTAAATATTTTTGTTAATCAAATAAAAATCCCGTGGGTATGGCTCGTTTTAAAACGTAAGTTTTAAACATGAAATTCCCAGCTCATGAATAAATTACGAAAACTGCCCCTCTGACAATGCGCCTACGGACAGATTTTTAATACTAAATATCACCAGTACGATTTTAAATTAGCCTGTATATTGATTTATGGGAAATTATAAAATATCAGTTATAAAAAAAAACTTTACACTACCTAACTACAATACTTACAATACCTAATTTAATATTAAAGCAACTAGAAACCTGAAAGCGTAACACTTATTACTGGAATGTTGTGTAATTTAACATTGATATAACTCAAAATACACTTTAAACGAAATAATACGCGTAATTCAAGAAAAGCCTACTGAACAATAATTTTACTACAAGGTTTTTAAGGACATTTTTATTGAAATTAATGATATAAATTTACAGGTGTGGATACAAGATACGGAGTTCGTCAAGTTTACATTGTAAATACATTTTTCTGCTCTTGAATAAAATTTGAATTGTAGGAAAACTAAAAACACAATTCCTACCTATTTCTGGAGTGGTTTAAAAAAAACAACAAAAAAAACTCCATTAATAAATGCCATACTAATTGTGAACAACCATTTTCTTTCACGGTTTTTGTCTCTTTTTAATGCCATTGTAGCTTTCAGATTTTAGTGCAAACTGAAATGTATACTACTTTTTAAATTGGTTTAATATGATATTTAATCATAGTTAATATCGTAGTTGGATATAAATATCATTATATTTAATCCAAACAAACTCAAAGTTTGGACCTTTTTCTGTGAAATATTTCCAAATCGTGCAAGGTTACGCTTTATGCAATCAACAGCACAACAACTCAGCTTAAGTTTTACAAAATCAATAAATTCACAAAGCAGTAAGCGTGAGGGATTGTCAAGGTCAGCAAACAAAGCCTTACTGCTTGTGGTTACTGAAGTAAATGGCTTCAATCTGTTGTTACTCTCCAGTAACCTTAAAGTTAATAGTTCCACTGACTTAATTAATAATAACTATGCTGGGTCATGTACAGCTAAAGTGATTTGACAGAAATAGTGATTTTTGTGTTCAAAGAATTTCAAAGACAATCTTATATATAAAAAATTTGTTTTTTTTTTCTTTTCCGAGTTCGTTTGGCTCTCCTACCCGAACGATTTTCATGATTGAGGTCTCAAATTGGAGGTATGCACGCACGCACAGACTTCACACCAAGCACCGGTATATTATATCTATCTACTGTATTATTCGACCAAAAAACTTTAATTAGATTTATTAGCGAATTTCCCATATAGGGAATAAGCTATTACCGTAGTACTCATGGTAAGACCTGGACGCGGGACCGATTTTTTTTTTCGTTTTGAGGTCCCTAGAGGCCAAAAACACCATCCGTTCAAATTCATATATATATATATATATATATATATATATATATATATATATATATATATATATACTAGCTGACCCGGCGAACTTCGTATCGCCTAAGTTATAGGTTTTCCCTAAGACAGACCGATGGAAAGAAAGTACCGTTACGTTTAATTTTCAAGATGATCTCGTTCGCATCGCTCAATCACGTCCTGGTTGAAGTTCGTTCGCTACGCTCACTCACCTTTGGGTTGGAGCTCGTTCGCTACGCTCACTCACCTTTAGGTTGGAGCTCGTTCGCTGCGCTCACTTGCCTTCAGGTTAGCTCGTTCGCTACGCTAACTCGCCTCCAGGTTGAAGTTCGTTCGCTACGCTCACTCACCTTTGGGTTGGAGCTCGTTCGCTACGCTCACTCACCTTTAGGTTGGAGCTCGTTCGCTGCGCTCACTTGCCTTCAGGTTAGCTCGTTCGCTACGCTAACTCGCCTCCAGGTTGAAGTTCGTTCGCTACGCTCACTCACCTTTTGGTTGCAAATTAGCTGTTGTCATAAATGTAAAAGAAATAATAGTGCTGCACCCTGTTGGTAATCCTTGTAACTTTAATGCTATTGAACATCATAGAACAGAACCAACTTGTTTAATTGAAACAGCTGTTAAGATTCATTAATTCCATTTCTCATAAGGTTAACATGGGAAACTCCAGAGCCACTGGGGCGGAGCCCTTTTAAGAATTTCGAAACGGGAAATAGTTTACGTCCGATTCGCATACCTACAGAATTTACACACCAAATTTCATAACGATCGGTGAAGTCGTTCCGGAGGAGTTTGCAGACAAACACTGTGACACGAGAATTTTATATATATATATATATATATATATATATATATATATATATATATATATATATATATATATATATATATATATATATATGTGTGTGTGTGTCCGTCAGCACGATAACTCGAGCAAAAATGATCCGATTTTGATTAAATTTGGTACAAACGTGTAAACGTATGTTTATTCGAACGAGTTCGCGATCCAGCATGATCGGACCATGGGAACGGGGGTTTACGGGGGGTTTTATGGGGTAAAAAAAGGTTTTTCCCATTTTTGACCCAAAAAACATAAAATTTAGCAATTTTTTTCCAAACCATTTTGTAGAGCTTAAAAAAACAAATAATTTAGTATATTGAAGCGTTATTATGCGCCTAATGGTTACGGAGAAAATTCCAAAAAATTGTAAATTTAAAATTCCCATGTTATTCTTATGGAGAATAAGTAAACTGTTGTAGTTTACTTGTTTGTGAACATATTTTGATCAAATTTGGAAAATGTTTTTATTTCTATCTAACTATTCACATTTTACAAAAAAAAAAAAAAAAACAGTTTTACCCTCCCTGATGCAGCAAACCTAAGTACTTGAATTCTATTTAAATCAAGAATAAATGTTATATTTTTAAGTAGACATTTCAGTGTAAATCCAATCAGTCAAATGGAAATTCGCTTAGTCTGCAGGTTTGCTGCGGCGGGGGTATTTTTAAATTCTTACTTCAATTTATTATGTATTTCACCAGTTATAATGATATAATCCTATACATTTTGTTCTACAATACCGACTTTCATTCAAGCTATTTGTTATTCAATTCGGACAAGTTTCGAAGCAAACGCAAGGTTAACAAACAACATAAACATTCTTTTACAAGTGTTTTCTATGATTAAAAACCAATATCTCCAGCATCGTTTATATTTTTTATGTATTTTAGACTAAAATAATCAGTAAATTATAGGCTTTAATATTACCTATTGATCGTTTAAATCATATTAAGTTCGAGATACTGTTTTACTCAATCGAAAATCATAAATTTGACCTTTTCTTGCATATGATATTTATTTCAACGCTTCGGTGCAGCATGGGTCCTCTAATGCATCAAGAAAGCAGTATGTTGCAATATTACAACGTTCAGAAAAAAATATAATCATTTTTTAAATTTAGGTTTGGTATGTGTTGCTTATATTTTATAAATTATACGCCTTAAATTATTGTCAAACTAATTTAATACTCAGGATTGGCTGTCATTAGTGTTGTTTCAAACAGGTGTTTTATAGTTTAAAACGTAAAAAAAATATATAAAACGTGGACTAATTTCGATTCAACTGAAACAAGCTAGCGATGAATGAAAAACATATTCAAAGGATTGCATTACCTGACATTAATGTTACAAATTTCCCGTTGTATTTAAGTTTTTTTTTTTGCTAGGCCTAATCTTCATCCTAAAACACATCAATTGTTTTTTCAAAGGGTTGATTTTTATAATCTCTACCAAAGGTTCGGTATAATAGAATTTTCATTTAAAATATCTCGATCAAAATACATCAATGCTCGCCTTAACAAAACAACCCATAAAACGCTTCAGGTAAATACATTAATAACTGCCATTTGACCATGGATGAAATTATACCCTTAACAACGATAGATGTGTCACCATTGTACTTTCTCAGAATGTTTGCGTTGTAAAAAAAAATAGTTTAATTATATGTTTGATAGTACTGTATATACAAACTTGTACTTTATTTATTTATACTTTTATTTCTTACTAAACTATTATCATTTTATAAAAAAATCTTTTTTACCCTCCCTGTTGCAGCAAACCTAAGGTACTTGTTAAACTAATTCTATTTAAATAGGAAATAAATGTGCTATTTTTATGGAGGCATTTTAGTGTAAATCCAATCAGGTCAATGGAAATTTGCTTAGTCTGCAGGTTTGCTGCGGCGGGGGTATTTTCTATTTAAGCAAACCATGGAGGATATTTTTTATATCTAAGAGGAAAAATCTTTTTCGAAAAATACGACAAATGGGTAGCCGATGTTGCTCATATGTTACTGCTACACTGGCAATATTGTGGTAAAGGCCCAATCGGTCACATCGGCTTGTACAACTTGTAAGGTTCCTGTTGCTGTATGAAACATAGTTTGGTCTAAATTTCACAATTTTTACTTAAATGCAACCAATTTGTTACAATTAAGATTCTTAAATAAATCCTTAAGGATTAATAGTGAAATTATTCTTTCTAAATTAATTTATTGAAAAAGGAAAGTAGTAGGAAGTAGGAAAGAAAACATTCCACATCACAATATTGATGGTGCTAGTTTTTTTTCATTTTTCAGCGATGCATATCAAGTGAACCAGCGTTAAGTTTAAAGTTATGTAACTAAAGTATTTGTTTCAACTACATATCATCATAGACAACAGGAATTTTGTCTATGATATCACGTACGAAAATCCTATTGTACACCAGTCAATCCAAACACTGCTTCTCATTGGCCGCTCCCGGTATTGTAGCACAATCAGCTGTTTATTTGTGATGAGCTAACATCTGTAGCCTGTAGCTAGGCTGTGTCTTGTCACATGTACATAATAGTTTATCATTGAATGATATATACATTGCTTTATTGCATATATGTGATAATTGTTTTGCCAAATAAAAGAATACATGCACATATGCACATGCTTCTGCGTGCTTTCCTTTGCACTGAATGAAAACGCTTGAGTTACAATACAAATAAATTATGAATTTAACCTAATTGTATCATTAACAGATATATTGATATCGGATTGATAATTTAATAGTCTAAACATATTGTGCTTTTCCTTAACAAAGTTCAGCATATATAGTTTTAGGGGTCATTATATTAAGGTTATATTAAGGTTAGTTGAAAAGGTTAAAACGAAAATGTTTCATATTAGTCTGTGAATTTACCTATCTAGAATAGGGTTACGCCTACTATTCCATGTATACTATAATATTTTACTTCTCTAGTGAGTGAAACCGAATTTCAGTTAACATTTTGGCAAATTATAAATCTGTTAAACAATGTTGCAAGATCTTGTCTTTAGAAATAATTTTAAAACAAATTATATACATAAAAAAAATTTCCTATGCAAAAATCCTTGACTTTGAATAACCTTTATTTCGTGTAAGAAACTATATATGTATACTAAGCGTTGAAAGATTTCTACATGGGGAGTTGTCACCATCAAAAGCATTGCAGCATTGTTCGTATTTCCTATAAACACAATAAAGTAGTAGTTCTTACAGTAGCTACATGTTATGTACAAAATGATATAGGTACGAATTTATTTTAATATAAAAGTATTATATGTATAGCAGGAATATTAAATATTACGTTAGGGTCATATTGCAGTCATTGCATAAAATAAATATGTCCAATATTAATAGTGTTACTTATTTTATTTTTGTTAGTTTAATGTTGACGTGACACAACATCGATTTAGTTGGAAGCAGTCATAGGAATATATAAATCTCTGTAGAGGAAATAAATCCCCTAATAAACGAGCTCAAATTCGGTTAATTAAAGAAAACAGACTGATAATTTGGACGAATTCCGCATAATTAGAGTTGAATTGTGTTGTTACTAAGATCTAATTGTACCGTCCTCAGTTTTAGTTACTAATTGACAATTTAAGCTACAATTCCCTTGATAATTAGAGTGTGTTTATAAGATATAAAGAACAAAAGCTTTCATAACATCACAAACTAACCGACTTTATTATTTCATTGGACAAAGAAACGCCCAGAGAAATGTAACCCTACATTTATAACGAACCTCAGTATATTTTTTTAGAAGAGATTAAGAAAGAATATCTGTAAACCTAAATTATAGACTAATACTCAATACACCAAGAGAGTATATGGCTTTTTTCTGTAAAACATAACACAACTTTCATTGGTAATTGAATTATAATATTGTTAAGTAAACATAATGTTCAATTATGTCGTTTGGAACAGAATTAACATTTTAAAAGTACTGCATTTTTAAGAAATTGCACCATCAACTCAAAGTAAAAATTCATAAAAAAGCTTTAAAAAACTGTATAATTGTTAATATGAAATCTATCATACAGGACTCTTAAACGAAAAGTGTAAATCTTTTATGTATATGCAGTTTTGCACTAATGTCCATTTTAATAGTATTCAATTTAAAATTCAATTTTTTATCATGTATACTGGTACAAAACCAATATTTCATTAAAACTGTAGTTTCGAACGACATCGACTAAAGCACTTTCTGGAATTTACTAAGTAGCAACGTGAGATTAGTAGGCATTATTAAAAAGTAGACACAGGTTTTCAATTGCTTGAAAGGAGGATACAATGAGATAAGTGTGTACATCAAAGAATATTAAACTGAATTGTCTTTGCTGTTACTTCAAAAACTCATATCTATCATACCTATTTTCAAATAACAAAGATTGGAAGTAATAAATAAACCTTGTATTACCTATTCGATTTCACATTTAAAACTGCAGTATTGAATCATAATAAATCTGAAGTATTGACAACAATTTGAATCAATACGGGGTTCTAAATACATTTTTTCATGAAGTAGGATTAGGAAAAATTAAATTTGGTTTAGTAAATTGGTTTGTGGTTTGAAATTTATTTAAAATAACACATTTTCCACATTATTTATACGTATATTTAATCACTAGGGCGTAAAGTGACCCCTTTCGGGTTGAAGTTTTAAGACCGAAATACTTGTCATGGAAAGATAACCCCTCAAAACGACTTACAACTTGTTTAAAAAATTTTAAATGCATAAAAGTAGTTGTTTATAGATTTAATCATTTCGTATACGTATTACGATTGTGTAATATGGTACATTATACCATCGATATGTCGATCTAATGACAAGAATGCAACAATAAGCTCCAACCAAAGAAATCAATCGATTCATAATTTCGACACATGCGATTCCTTACAATCGAAGTTTACATCTGAGTTTTACAACTGCTGACTTTTACTCCAAAGGGAGTAAACGAGCTCCTTTAGACCCGCCAAATATTAAATAAACACAAATATTAAAACGGCTGTTTTTACAAATTCCAAAGTACCTGTGAGAATCTATAGGATTAAAAATCACATTTCCTATCTTTTAATTCTGTGTGTGTTCAATCTCCTAACAGACTGTTTTTAAATTAACATATGATTGAATTTTTATTTGTAAAAAAAAAAAAAAACAGTAGGTATTGTATTTTTTAAAGTTTTACAAGCAAGTCATAAGTTAAATAAAGTTTCATATTTATATAAGTTCATGCGCCGTTGGTCCAAGGAATACCTCTCTCAATTACAACAAAGGCAAAAGTGGTTCACGACTGCCAAAAATATCAAACCTGGTCAACTAGTCATAATCAAAGATGACAATCTACCACCTTTAAAATGGATTACTGCTATTGTTGAAGATGTTCATCCTGGACTTGATGGAAAAACTAGAGTGGCTACAGTGCGAACCTCTACAGGAACATTTAAGAGATCTGTAAATCGCCTGTGTGTATTACCAATTGAAATTTGAAAAGGCCAAAGACAATTATTGATAAGACATTTTTTGTAAATAGTTTCTTTTTTTTTTTATTGAAAGTGGTACTTTCAAGGTGGGCGGAATGTTCAATCTCCTAATGTTTTTAAATTAACATATGATTGAATTTTTATTTGTAAAAACAAAAACAGTAGGTATTGTATTTTTTAAAGTTTTACAAGCAAGTCATAAGTTAAATAAAGTTTCATTTTTTATATGATTTCATGCAGTTTTTTAATACAAACGATGTTGGACACAACGGCATTGTACAGTGTGTAAGAAATGTGCAATTTAATAATAGGCAAACCTATTCAAGACAAAAAAATGATCGAAAAAACAAATTGCATTTGATGATAATTATAATTATCTCAAAAAACTATACAGTTATTTATATACACCAATATTCTATCCATTTTCACCTATAATTGTCATAATAGAATGATACGATGAAACAATTGTCGTATATTCGTTGCATAATTGAGCTCTTCAGGGCTAAAGTGAAATTCCACAATACCTCTTAGTTTCAGGCCTCTAATTAAAACTTCCCCATGTACTCTGAACAAAGTTTTTGTGTTTGGATAATAAGTCAGTTTTAGGGTGAGGATCTAAGTAATATAGATATTCACCAAACCTTTAAAATATTCATTAAAACTGGCTTAATATCCATGTTTTGAATAAATAACTAAAATATTTTCATGGTTTTAATTATATCCTTTTTTACTGATACTTTTGATTCAACAGTAATCCAAGTTCATAAAGATAGAAATAAATTACGTAATCTAGTGATCTCCATGTCATGTTTTTATTCCCTCGGAAAACTAATATTGTATAGTGATTTAGTGATATTTTTATTTTATGGTGCAAAAACTTGCTCAAACTATTGTTAATGTTTAAGTGATAGTCAGTTCTAGCCAGGTTCTAGCTCAGTAGTTATTTAATTGTTTCATTTTTGGCTATTAATTTAGAGTATTTAAGCAGTAGGTTTTTAAAATTGTACCTTGATTATACTTTTTTAACAGTTGTGCCATCCATTCTCAATGAATGTAGTTAATACCCCCGCCGCAGTAAACCTGCAGTCTAAGCGAATTTCCATTAGCCTGATAGGAATTCACATTAAAATGCCTCCTTAAAAATATCATATTTATTCCTTATTTAAATAGAATTAGTTTAACGAGTACTTAGGTTTGCTGCAACAGGGAGGGTAAAAAGGTGGTTTTTATGTTAATATTTTAGTATGAAATGAATGTACTTTCCAAATTCGATCAAAATATGTTCATAAACAAGTAAACTACAACAGTTGACTTATTATTCATAAGAATAACATTTACAATTTATAATTTACAATTTTTTGGAATTTTCTCTTTAACTATTAGGCGCACAATATCGCTTCAATATACTAAATTATTTGTTTTTTTAAGCTCTACAAAATGGTTTGGAAATAAATTGTAAAATTTTGTGTTTTTAGGGTCAAAAATGGGAAAAACCTATTTTTACCCCATAAAACCCCCCATAAACCCCCGTTCCCATAGTCCGATCGTGCTGGTTCGCGAACTCGTTCAAATAAATGTAGGTTTACACGTTTGTACCAAATTTCATCAAAATCGGATCATTTTTGCTCGAGTTATCGTGCTGACGGACATATATATATATATATAATGAAGAAAGCATATTAACTCAGTACCCTGAAATTATTTTTATTTTATTTATTATTGAGTTTTAAAAATAACAATAATTTCAGGGTACTGAGTTAATATGCTTTCTTCATTATTTATAATAGTAGCCCTTTATCTAAACAATTGTATATATATATATGAATTTGAACGGATGGTGTTTTTGGCCTCTAGGGACCTCAAAATGAAAAAATAAATCGGTCCCGGGTCCAGGTCTTACCATGAGTACTACGGTAATAGCTTATTCCCTATATGGGAAATTCGCTAATAAAACTAGTCTCGTCTTGTTGTGTTAAATGGCAAGACTGGATTCAAATAATTAAATCGTAAAACTAAACTAAACTTATATTTGAAATCATTACGAGTTTGATTTTAATTTTCAAATAGCATTACTGTATTAAAACGTCTACACATTGATTGACACTGGTACAACAATTTGATTGACAAATTTCTCAGTTACTGGTTGTAAGTTAATGGTTGGGCTAGGTTAAGTTAGTTTGGTCAGATTGCTGAGAAATATATTTCGTTGGTTTGGGTTATGTTCAGTTATGTAGGATTATATTGGTTATGAAAATTACCAGGTTAAATCATAATTCATTCCACTTTTCTTGAGTGACACATTTGCGTAAACCTTAGTCTTGGCTTGTGCGTTAGTTGTAAATTTGCTAAATTTGATTTCTTATTGTAAATATGGCTCTAATATTATACTGGTTTTAAATTTCACAGCAAACCGCTTAAAAGTAGCGTTTTTAAAGCTATAAATGGGAAAACTCTGTGTGATTTAAAAGCCCTGCAATTGATTTTCTAACAACGCGTCACCGTATAACACGATTCCCAGAATTGTATTGTTCCAAGCTAACTCATTTATAACCTCCATTCTATACGATTGAGTGAAACGAGTTTTATAACAACTACAATGTAAGTTGTTGTGGCTTGCTTTCAGGGAATTTCCCTTTGGACCTTTAACGTAGTCATTTTCTAGAACCACTGTATTTCATTTTACTGGTTTCATTTTAGGGTCATCAGAACCAAAGCACAATTTAAAAATAATTGTAAGTAAACAAAGTTGTTCACGTAAAATCTACAACTTTGTAATGAAAGCAGTGACACAAATCTCAAAAGGTTTGATTTAAAAACAATGTGTTTGCAGAGTTCTAAATTCTGTAGCTGGGAACAAATAATAGTCTAATAAGAATGGTACTTTTATATTGTGGCTGTGGGTTACTAAGATATTACATTTACCAAACGAAGCTTGTTTCTTCTTTGATATACTTATGGACAGTTGATTGATGAAGATTACTGATTAATTTTTAAGGATACAATTTTATATACTTTGGAACATTTCTTTGTTTCAAATTGGGGTCTTATAAAATCAAAAGCAAGAACTGTGAGTTCTACATTGGTGTTAACGAAAATAATTTCTTATGACAATACTATCTAGATTATAATGAGTAGAGTTACATTAATAACCCATGTAACTCTGTATCTGTTATGTTTTACTATTAATAATTATGCTCCTACAGTAAACGTTAAATCAATTTGTCAGTTTTGTAGAAATACATTGAATATAATAATAAAACTATTCCTGTGTTTTATTTCATACACACCTGGGAATTAAATATAACCTGCTAGAATTATGAACCTTAGGAAAGTTTTTACAAAGTGACCGATTAACAATACCTGTGTGACAACATTTTATTTTGTTGTTCAAAGAAATAAATAAATTAATAATAATGATTAATAATAATTAAAATAATTAATTAATCAATTAATTATAATTACTTTTTAATTAAATTAATTAACTTTATTTTATTTTGGTTTTATTTTATTTTATTTTGGTGTTTACTATCTACGCCAGTGACATGTTTTAACCTTTTGTAAAAGAACTGTCCAAACACGATTGATAATTTATTTGCTTCTTAGAAATTAAACACGAATTTCATATCTACGGAATAATTGTCTTATGTAAAAGGCTTGAAGCTGATTGTCTTTTCAATGCGCAACAAGTCAAGGGATAAAATTGTTTCTTCAATCAAAATCAATATAAAATCACACCTTACTTTCATACCACTCCAGGCTTTCATTTATTTCAAACTAAACTCAACAATGTACATACTTAATGGCATGTAGTCACACTTAAAATATATATATATATATAAGTCTATTGAATTAAGACTTGTAAGAAATGGTTGTTCAATTAATCTAATGACATAGACGAGTTTTCCTTGTTGTTTTAAAAGCTAAGCGATTTGATTCCACCACAGTTTTGTATGTTATTACATTTTACAGCAATTACTTGATAAATTAATATTTGTACCTTGGGACGTTGTTAGCTTTGTTGTCATGCAATTCACATAATTTACCTACCTTTACTTGCTTGAGTCAACAAAGTCCTGTAACAAGCCTTAGTTAAGGAAGTTGACCAACGAGTAGAGCCTGTAAATGTGTTGGAATGGGACGTTGTTAGCTTTGCTGATGTCCAGAGTTGTAGTTAGTGGTCAAACTGTTTACAGAATTTACCTGCCTTACTTGCTTGAGGCAACAGAGTACTGTAACAAGTCTGAATTAAGGAAGTTGACCAACTAGTAGAGCATGTAAATGTGTTGGGTTGGGATATTGTTTGCTTTGCTGATGTCCAGAGTGGTAGTTAGTGATAAAACACTTTGCAGCATTTACCTGTCCTTGTTTGCTTGAGGCAACAGGGTCCTGTAACAAGCCTTAGTTAAGGAAGTTGACCAACGAGTAGAGCCTGTGATTGTGTTGGATTGGGACGTTGTTAGCTTTGCTGATGTCCAGAGTGGTAGTTAGGGATAAACTAGTTTACAGGATTTACCTACCTTTACTTGCTTGAGTCAACAGAGTCCTGTAACAAGTTGGACTACTTTAATGTTAAGTAAGTTGACCAACGAGTAGAGCCTGTGAATGTGTTAGCTTGGGACGTTGTTAGCTTTGCTGATGTCCAGAGTGGTAGTTAGGGATAAAACAGTTTACAGAATTTACCTACCTTTACTTGCTTAGTCAACAGAGTCCTATAACAAGCCTTAGTTAAGGAAGATGACCAACGAGTAGAGCCTGTGAATGTGTTGGATTGGGACGTTGTTAGCTTTGCTGATGTCCAGAGTGGTAGTTAGTGACAAACAGAATTTACCTACCTTTACTTGCTTAGTCAACAGAGTCCTGTAACAAGCCTTAGTTATGGAAGTTGACCAACGAGTAGAGCCTGTGATTGTGTTGGATTGGGACGTTGTTAGCTTTGCTGATGTCCATAGTAGTAGTTAGTGATAAAACAGTTTACCGGATTTACCTGCCATTACTTGCTTAGTCAATAGAGTCCTGTAACAAGGCTTAGTTAAGGAAGTTGACCAACGAGTAGAGCCTGTGATTGTGTTGGATTGGGACGTTGTTAGCTTTGCTGATGTCTAGAGTGGTCGTTATTGATAAACAGTATTTACCTACCATTACTTGCTTAGTCAACAGAGTCCTGTAATAAGCCTTAGTTAAGGAAGTTGACCAATGAATAGAGTCTGTAAATGTGTTGGGTTGGTTTGTGACGTTAGATTGGTTGATGTTTACACTGATAGTCTCCATACATATAAATTAAAATAAAGCATAACATGGAGCATTTTAGTATTAGTTTTGTTTTATTTTATTTAAATTAATGCCACAAACTCATGACAAATATTCATTACCTGTAATGTCTTTTTGAACGTTGATTTACATTGTATAGTTTTGATTCATTTTACAGTCAGTCTCGTTTAATTGGTGTAGAGTTTATGAAAAAAGTGCGTAAATGAGACCATTAAAATGTTCCTTTCTTATCCTTCGTTAATATTTTGATTTTTTTATATGTTAGGTTTTGAAACAGCTAAAGTCAAATTGGTAGTGTACGAAGCGTAATATTCCTTTTTCACCCTCAGTCTCATTCGCTAGATTTTTTAGAACTTGATTTATGTTACTGTAACGACACACAATTGTTATTTAATTGGCAACATATATATATAAAAAAAAAACTTTAAGATACAGTTAATTAAATGAAAACCAAAATAATATCCAAACTATATGTCTATGTTCTTCAACAGCCAACTACTATGATACTACCAATATAATAAAACAATGTAATGCATACTAATGTACGCTGTAAATCATACATCTTAATATATACGAAACAGACATTGAAACAATTACATTTTTACAACTTAATGTTTCAGTTGGGATCGAATAAACAGTTATGAATAATTTGGTGAATGCCGGTTTGTGAATTATCTATGTAAAATGCTGGTTCAACGAACGGGTTGAATCAGCATACGTCAACGCTGCTGAATCCATCATAATATCAGCAAACACTGAGCCTAAGCTGCTTAGCTTAGGGCACGTGGCTTTCATAACAAAAACAACTTAGTTGGTTTACTTGACTTAAACTGAGTACAAATAAACAATTTCAAAAATTAAGGCTTACTAAAAAGGATGGTAAAAATTGTCAATAGTTCAAAGATAAATAATCGTTTGTGTTTGTGGTTTGAGTGGTATTACCACCACTTGTTACAGTAATTGCATTATATTCTGTAAAAAGATAGAAATTAGTTTGTATCTTGAGTTCTTTTAGCTTGCAGTTAACTCAAACCCTGGCGTGCGATTAATAAATGGTTTTAATTCCAAATTGGGGATTTAAACGTTTGGACATTTGAAGTTAGTGAAGCTCTTATTTATTGAATCTTAAAATGACTTAAGTTTAATTGAATAAGCAAATAACGCAGCATAAGGCCCTCGGCATTCCAATTAAAACGGCTTAGAATTTAGTTCCTTTGCGAACAAAGTGAATTTATTTGGATTTTACTTACAGTATATCTCTTTTATTATGTTTTCAAATCCCTATAAAATTACCAATAATGAATTATCTAAAAACGTAATTAATTATTGACAAACTAGTACACGAATAAAGCTAGCTCTGAATGTCGGTAAAAAATCGCATCAATACTATGAACGTTGTTATGTTTGTTAAATTGCCGTTATAAATTTATAGTGTTATTTTTGGTTGAATATCTGGTCATGGTAGAGAAGCTTTTAATAACAATCTAGTCCAGGTACAGTAGCAAGTTTATTTACTTCAGCTATATGTTTATCATAAATCAAATTTGTTCTTTTAAATCATTTCTTAAATATTTGTTGAACTAATAAGCTACACTTGTAGACATTGTATGTTGTCATGTAGTACTACAAATACTTTGATTACCGCTAAATAGTGTAAGTTGGTTGTAGTACACATTTTAAAATCGTATAATACTCTTTTATTGTAAAACGACATGCATTTAATTAGCAGTTTTATTTCACAGAGGTACAATTAATCTCTACTCGTGATTATAGCGTGGGATATATGTTTTGGAGGTTAGAGTTAAGGTCCTACCAAACACAAACCGTAACTAGCTATGCAAATATGACGTGACGTGATGACTTGGAGACCTTTTCACCCTCTAGGCAACCATATCAAAAGTAAGATGATGAGATAGCAGAATACTTTGCCTAAAATGGCGTACAAACCTCGGCTGAAAAAGAGCTGCCTGTATGAAAGTAAAGAAACCGTTTTCATACAAATTTACAAAGTTTCATACCACATGAACTTATAACTTGTCGAGTTCCTGACAGTCTTCTGACAAAGTTTGATGAGGTTTCGTCAGTCCTCATGGGATGTGTAACATGCGTTGGCTGAGAAAATGATATTTCGTTTAGTAGTAAAAAAATAAAATGTATCTTCCTTTGATTTTTATATTCTTTTACGTAAAGTTTTAACGTTATTTGAACCATAAAAACGGAAGTTGATATATATTGTTTTATAATGGAATAGACGTAATACAATTATTTAAATTTATCTTATTTTATATGCTAACTTCAGGTGTTAAGAAGTATGACGGAAAAATTTGCATAATATCGTCAAAAGCGAGTTTTATTTATGATTAAGTAATAAACATAGTCCATAGTTATTGGTTCCACTCCAATCTCAGTTGCACAGTGCTGAACATGTAACTATGTGATTGAAAAGATTTTTTCGGTATTATTAATAAATATCGTATTAATAATAAAATAATAATAGTCTATAATCAATTCCACTCCAATAATTGCACAGTATTGTACTTGTAACCTATGTGAGAGATTTTTTTTGTTACTAACTAGTGACAATATTTAGCAAATATGCTGTCGGTATTAAGTTGGATTTTTTGTTAGGTTGATTAGTTTGTTATTCGTTTGCATATAAGTACTCTAAAATTGCATAGAAGTATTTCATCCTTTACCTTTATAATATTAATAAATATTTTAAACAGTATAAGTAGGCGTAATGACTTCACGGTAAAAACGGGTCAAATTTGTTTAAACTTTAATATGTACTTTGGTCTGTAACAATACATGGGAAACTAACTATTAATGTGTTAACTGTACTTAAAGTTATATTTCAGCCTACGGATTTCTACGGAAAAAACAAACCTAATTGTCCTATCAACCGAAAACCTTTCCTTTATATGACCTCCAGAATATCCAGAATATGTTGATTCTGGAAATTTAGACAAAAAAAAACATAATTTGTAATAAATAAAACATTAATTTAATAAAATTGAAATCACTAACGACTGCATAAATATTTCTATTATTAAAATTTAAATTAAAGTCTTGCAATAGAATCTGTTTTGCAAATCCAAAACTTTTATACCCTTTTGGAGAAGGAACGATATATTCTTATCCCTTGGGAGCAACAAGAATTGTGAGTGTTTTAAAAGTGAGTCTGGAAATATCTCTCAACACCTTTACTTTAAATTTGTTCGGCCTTCTCTAAAATCTCCAATACAGAATAAAGATTCCATATGAAGTTGAAAGACATAAATAACATTTTTTGTCTTGTAAATATCTTTTATCTCTATAAAAAAGTATGATGTGATGAATTACAACATAAAAAATAAGCTTGTTGAACATAAAATTTGCTTGAACACTAAACGTAACTTATCGTTGGTCTCTTTTCCTCGGTAAAATAATGCATATAACCTGTCCGTTCTCTCGGTAGTCAATTACTTTAGTGAACTTAGGTATCTAAGAGGAATCATTACAGATTTAATCTTGGTGAAAATAATGATGTTTTACATATTTAACGTAGAATATGAATATTTGTGGCCATTATTATCAAAACCCCTAATTTTAATGAAAATTTGATTAAATATTTCGGTTCCAGGTTTACATTTTAAAGACTGGATTTATTATTAGAGAAAAAACATAATTATTTTGGCATAACATTGAAACCTCCACGTTCAGTTTTCACTTTGAAATTCTTAACTATAATGGAGTTGAAGGCTTTAAATGGAAATTTGCAATAACTGTTCAAAGATAATACAAAATGTTTTACAACTGAATGTTGTAAATAACTTTTCATTCATGCAACCATTAATGTATTGACTATATTATTGTTATGTTTTTTTTATATAAAAAAACTTACGATGAACATGTCTATAATATTCAGATGGGCATAGCACGGATTACGTTAAGGTTGAGAAGTTCTAAATAACGACCCAGGTAACAATTTGCTTCTGCATGACATGTTCTAAGCTAGCTTAGACTAACTTCAATCTGTATGCACCATTATGGCTCTGACCTGTATATGAAATTGTGTGTTATTATTGTTAATAAAACATTTATTTGCAAATTAATAAGTAAACAATATTAAATAATAAAGATAAACATTATTTATAGGAGCTGTAAATAAAAAAATATCTTAAATGTAGATTAAAAGTTTAATTATTTTACAAAGCCGATGCAAAAATAATAAACAAATTTCTAAAGCATTTATCTTAACGAGAAAATTAGAAAAGAAATAGCGTTGCCATTGTGCTGACAATTATTTAGAGCTGAAGAAACCGTTTTAGAAAGTTAAATACCACATGAACTCCTGAGTTGTTGAGCTCTTGACAGTCTTCTCACAAAGTTTGATCAGGTTTAACGCGTACGTCAGGTCTCTTGAAGTGTATGCAACCGTATTATACATTCATAATGTGTATACTCCGTGGTTAATGTTGGTATATTAATTTGAAATTAATATTTATAGACACAATTGTGTTATGCCTTCATAATATGTGTTAGTGTAGCATGTGTGATCTTTTATATTACTAATTACATTCATATGAAGAATATTTTATAATGTTGGTTTCCTCAATACTAAAAGTAAAAAAAAAAAATGATTTAATTGGAATTTCATTAAACGACAATTCCCATTAACCGTATTCAGATTACAACATTGCACTTGAATGGTTTTACTATACTGATACAACAATAGAGTCACATAGTCAGCTTTCGTCAGCTGCTGAATCCGTCATAAAATCAGCAAACACTGAACTAAGCTGCTTAGTTTTGGACACGAGGCTTTAACAACAAAACCAACTTAGTTCAGGGATTCCCAGGGATTGAACCATGTCCAATCATCATGCTGTATGTGCTACTCTTCCTAAACATATTTGTTGGGGGGAAAGTTGGGTAAAATGTTTGAGTATTAGTTTATAAAATATTAAAACAAATCTGTATCGTTTCGTTTTTATTAGATGATTTAGGATAAATATCCATTATACACGCCAAGCTAAATATGCATTTTGACAAGCGAATGAAGTAATCCAAAACCTAACCGTGTTTTTAGACATTCCATTGGACCAAAAACTTCTTTTTAAGTTAATAAAAAAAAGTTAAGTTCTAAAGTAAAGTTTTAAGTTCTTGTTTAAGTTTAAGTTAATCGCTCGTCAAGTTATCCGACGTATCAAACCTTGGGTCCAATGAAAATAAGGTCTAAATCCTGGAAAAAAGGTTTATTAGTTGAGAATGTTGTTAACACATACATTGTTTCCATGGGAATGTTAATACTTTTTAACATTAAATTTTTTTAACATTAAATTTACTGAGATATTTTACCGTTAACAACGATAACTTAAATTGTACATTTTCAGCACGATCAATATTATGATAAAGATAACAATACAAATTATGCAAAGCTGGTTTTAGTTCAAGTTTATCGTGACGGACTAGAAATGATGTATACTGTTGTTATTTATTTAATTAGTATTTCTACATTTCAATGACGGACTGTTTTTGGATAAGCCATCGGGCGTATTTGGTGGGTTTGTGTATTAAGAAGTGTATTAGTTAGTCTTTTTGCAATGTATAAGTGAATTACAATATTTAATGGCCATATTATTATGGCCATATCATATTACCTATAATGGCCATATTATAGATGATGTTTTAGTGTATTTCTGAATTCCTAGCAATCATTACTCTTACTTCTCCTGGTTATAGCACAAACGTTTACCGCAGAGTCAGTGTAGTTGTTATGTTAAATAAAAAGGACGTACCTTTCTAACCAACAAAGGCTATTGTGGTAAAGGCGATGAAACCTAGTATTCTCTTGGGCCTCCAATACTGGAGGAAGAAAGACATATTCTAAATTCAAGCCCTAGGCCATCTTTTAACGTAAGACCTAAACATTTGGATAAATTATTTCAAAATTTCACACAAAATCAAATATAAATTAACTACTGTAGGTAGTGAAATTTCAAGTTTCTTAACTGCGATATTAAGAAGAAAAATTAGTCGGGTTCTTTCTAAATAAATATTTGTATTAACGTGTTTTAGTGAATACACTGTTTGTTATTAGCTGACAAAGTAGGGGTAAAAAAAGAAAAGTTAGCTGGTAGAATGGCGAGCCAAGTACCTCCACACTTTTCATCGCAGAAATTTTTAATTTTGTCTTGACAACTCTGAAGCTAAGCTTTCGCGAATTGCATGTTTAATTTTGCTCTCAGTGTTTTTAGTTCGTTAAATGAATTAAATAATTCCCACGTGTATTATTTTAATTCCTTGAAAATTTGTTTTCAGAGCTTAATTACCTTAAACATGAACCTAAGCTAGTAAAGTATACAATGTTTAAAAAAGCTAGCAACCAAAACTAAAACGTATGTAAGAATCTAAAAGTATAAAACCTTTGATTATGGAAGGTTGAAGGTCTTACTATTTTTCCTTAGGACTTGTGCACAAAATAATAAAAAAAATAAATATAATATTGTAATAAAGATTTTGTAGTATTCTAACAAGTATAACAATACTGCAATACCAAACTAAAGTATTACTTTTTCTGATAGTTATAAACACTGCAAATTTGAGGAGAAATCTTAAAATAGTAATAATCGTTTATTGCATAAAATATCTTTCAAAACATAGGTTCACTTGTTAGATTCTTATGACCATCTTATCAAAACAAATGGCTTAGTTATTGCAATTATTAATTTGGAAGAAAATTTCCATCTTCAATCAGGTGTATGTAATGTTTTTTTTTTGTGTAAAGAAGTGTTTACACACAACTTTACACAAACATTTTGCCTTTATACTTTGCACTTTGCAGTTTTTACTTTAAACTTTGGGGTAGTGGTTGTGACGGGTCATTTGGAAATTTGAAAGTATTTAATATAAAAAATAATTCGATTAATTCACTTGGCCGACGTGACAAAATGTAGTCTAGGAGTATCTACAATTTTCCTGTTGGGGCAGGCTTGAAAAGACGGCGCCAATGCGATGACGCAAAACCGTCTCGTATATCTTCGGGGAGGTTCGGGAGCCGAGGGAGAGTTCGGCAGCTAATGGGATAGCTCGAACCATAGGGGTTAGGTGTAGCAGGTAGCGTTGAGAGGGCACATGGCAAGTCAGTCGAGGTATACCACCCTAGATGAATGGACGTGTTATTGTTTGGCTCCGATGTAACCATGTGCCATGTGGTGATTAGTGCTGTCGTGCTGCAGTGGTCGAAGTGAACGCGTTTCCAATTCGAGACGCCTATTCTGTACCTTATATATTATTCGTCTATGTCGTGAAACCGATTTGTGTGATCTTCACGTTGTTAGTGACAATAATAGTGCTGTTATACCGGTGAGCATACGTCGACATTTCCCGTCTATTGTGAGGGTGGATTTAATGACTTAGCTGCATCTTATCTTCAGATTTATCTTCAGACCGACGTTGGGTATTTTCGACCTCTACCGTTTATGCAAAGACTGAGCCGGGTCGGCATCAAAGGAATGTCTTGCTGAAATCGAACTATTCATTTGACATCACCGTATCGTCTACAGTGGGAGACTGTAGTCTAGTTACAGCTCAGCTGCGGAACCGTAGTCAGCGACGAGACTTCAGATCACCACTCAAACAGGCCAGATTTAATCTAATTTAATTTATTTTATTCAAGCCAGAAATCACATATCAATATTTAAAATCATATAGGTAGGCTTGTCTAATTAGCCTATTTAATATTCGTAAACAATCTCTAAATTTATCAATATCTCAACTTATGTTTGATTTTGAATTCTGTAAGTAGTTTATAAATCATCACGTTTAAATAAATGTCCATTGTTGTTCTCAATTTTCTGTTTTTATTTTTCCTGGTTACCGTACAGCAATAATCTAGACCCTAAGTATAAAATCAAAAACGAGGTAGCTTAACTTATCTTATTGGAACCCAAAAAATTATATCCAAATTTTAATTAAATTAAAATACAACAAAGAACCCCCTAGCATAGTGTTAGTAAGTAATGTTTTAAACAAAATGTTTACTTTATAGAAATTTATTCAACATTTTACCTTACAAATTAGCTTAATCGTTATATCACTGAGATTTGTACTGTACTAATTATTCTATTGTAATAATTTTGGTTGGTTAAGTAATAATCCTTTGACTCAATAAGTCCCATTCAGACAAACAGACGCTATTGTCACCTTTATCTGTTCTATATTGGCTGTGTCTCGCATTGTCTTAATTGTCTGATATTATGCTGATTGTAAGCTGTAAGGTGACGTCATGATACTATCCTCGACAAACATTTGTGTCTATACTATGTATTGCCTTATAGCGTATTATTTATTAACAGCATATAAACTGGAAAAGAAGTACCAGAATGAACATAAACGCACTCATTAATAACTATTCTGGTAAGATATATCTTACTACTTACTGACTGTATTACACTTTCAATTTTGATACAATTAGTTATAAATAATTGTAATAAACTATAATTAATTAATGGTTATCAATTAGCACAACAACGGTAAATCATAACAGTTATTAGGTCGCACAATTAATTTCCTTTCTTCTTTGAGAATTAAATAGTCATCTTTTTATTTTAGACTCATAACATAAAACAAGTATTGTTGTCGTTGAATAAAGATTTCCGATTAAAGTTAATTTCATTTATAACCAACTGTGTTACTATCAGTTTGTAATAAGGGAGGAATATATATTACTGGACTCACATTTACAGGTATTAACCCTGATAGGGGCTGGATATTCCTGCACTCTGCGATAACAGACCTAGCTTTACTGTCCAGTAGTTATAAATATACAGACTTTACTGCAAATGTTCAATTTACCTTATCTAAAGGTAGGAATAAAAATTTATAAATGCTAAAACTGTAAATTATTTTTTTTATTAAAACGATATTTATTAAGTTCTTTTACTAAACCGTTTAACCATATCATGGCAAAAAAGTGACAAAAAAGAAACATTATAAATTACAAATATGTATCCGCAGGGTAATTTTATTTTGTATAGTATTTTATAACTCCTTTAAATGCGTACTACACACTACTCTATATAAAAATAATATTTTTTCTCTATGCATGTCTAAATATAGGCAAGGTTTGTTTAATGACTTAATTTTATAAATAATCCGTTTTAAAGTGTTTTGCAATGGTTCATAACTTTCTTGAAGGTGTAAGATTTTTTAAATTAATTTGCGTCCTATGGAGCCAGAGTTTTGTAGATATAGGATGGCTGCCAAAAGCTGACCTAAAGTTTGATGATCATCCACAAATATTGGGAATATTGGTAAATCAGCAAAGTTTCTTGAAAATCGCATCGTCAAGCAAGAAACCTTTGTAAACGGATTCAATCTCTTAGAAATATTTCAACAAAAAAAAGTATTTTTCAAGTCTCAAAAATAAAAAATTGAATAGTCAGGTTGCCCAAAAGATGTATTAAATCAATTTGAATTGCAAGTTAAAATACATACAATTCTTAAGGTTTGGTTTTAAATAATGAATCTACTGTAAGTGTACCACACTGAATTCTGATTGAAGTGAAACTAGGCCTAATCATTAAAAATATAAAGAAAAAGAGAATGAAAAGTTGCTATACAACCATTTCTAGCTTTAAGCAACGAACTGTTAATCTGAATAGACACAACCAAAATATACCTTACAAGATAGAAGTCGTGAAAAAAGCTTGAAAATCTTTTTATTTACAATCGAAACTATTTATGTGAATAAGTAAATTTAATTATTTTGTTTACTAAATTAAAAGATTTTAACTGTTTTTTTTTTATTTCATTTAGATCGGAAAGTCATAAAAGCTTTAGGAAAGTCATGAAAACGTACATTTTAAAAAAATTATATAACTCTTTGAACGTATTAAGAGCAAAATTGGTTCTTCAGGAAAAGAAAGTGTAAATTTCTGCAGAATATCTTATTGCTGATTGAGTTTGTTGGGGAAATGGTTAAACTTCGTTATACCAACTTTAAATTAAGTTCAACGAGGCACACTTTATCCGAGCAATTCGAAAGTATAAGCTATATATTGTGTTTATCATACTCATTGAATAAATAAATCAATGACTTCCATTGATCTCAACCTTTTCCTAAAAAATCCATAAATTATTGTATATACTTTTTGCTGGGTAAATCGACTAGCTTAGATATGTTTAACATCAAAACGCCTTGAAACTAATTGGACAAAAGTAAGAAAAAAAGTCATAATACAAATATTGTGTTAAGGAAGTTGATTATAAAGTAGCTATATTATCCAAATAGGACTTAATTTCAGTAGAGGACTTTCTTGGAGAAACGTTTGTGGAAAGAGAGACAAACAATCTACATTAAATCGCTTATTGACTTTATAATAGCATTAGAGAAAATATTTATAACACTTATAGGCGGAATAGTAAATATTATACAGTAAGTGATCTATCTTTTCAAGCAGAACTGAGTAGTGAACAATACCATTGAACACGTTTTTAGACAAAATCCTACAATGTGTATGTATGAATGGGTATGTACAATGGGCTGTACAGGTTTAGAAGTCTGCTACCAGAATCTGCGAAGCTGCGCCTCATGCAGTCACTAGTCCTGTCGGTGTTTACATATTGTCTCCCTGCTTATGGAAACAGCATCTCTGGAGTACACATGACCCGAATGCAGAAACTGCAAAATTCAGCTATTCGCTTCATATTTTGCCTCAAAAAATATGAACATATCTCTCCCTATAGAGCTGTAGTGGGGATGACGACAGTAGACACTGTTTGCAGGATTATGACGTGCTGCATGGTGCACAAGGCTCTTGTCTTACAGGAGCCACAGTACCTTCTTGAGAGGCTCTCTTTCCGGGAGGAGGTCTCTCAGCGCAGTACCCGCCATGGAGGTCTCCAGCTTTACTTTCCAAGAGTGAGGCTTGAGTTTGAAAGACGAAGCTTCTCGTACTTCGGTCCAAAACTGTACAACGACCTCCCCTCTGGCCTCAAAAAATATTCTTTATCATCATTTAGAATTAAGATCAAAGAATTGTGCACTGATGGTTAATTATTGTTATTCATATTGTCTTGTTTCTGTTTTGTTATTGCTCTATTATTTGTTGTTAGTTTTATATTGTTATTGACGAAAGTTGTTCTGAGAAGCAGTATTTGTACTGAGAAACTCTTGATAAATAAAGGCATTTTTATTTATTTATTTATTATTTATTTATGAACATATGAAAAACTACATTCTCATTATTTTGCAATAGCCGGCATTGTTGTTTTACCCATTCAATGGAAATTTGGTCATATCCTAAAAATTTCTACTACCAGCGGGCTTGTGTTGCGACGAAATCAAAGGGGTTAACTAGACTGGTTCTCGACATATTAAAGAAGTCTTGCTTTTTAAAGGAGATAATCGTTTCATATGTGTATATCGGAGCGGCTTAAAATATAAAAAAATTAAAATAATTGGCTATAGAATAAAAAAAATTATAGAGAGCGAACTTCAGCTTTAAATAATATAGGCCTGTTCACTACAATTGTCAACAACTACTACAAACCTCCACAACTCAATCCTCCTAGTTGAGTTTCAACGTGTTTCAACATGATTCAAGTAATATTCAAAAGTCATATTACATAACACAACCATTAACACAAACGAGCTCTGGTAAACTCATTAATTACATTAGTCTTTGCGGTGCAGTTAAATCCTACATCAATGACAGGTGTATGCTCTGTGTGGAAAGTTCGTGTTATCTGTGATAATAATCAAAACCACATGAAAGTGCAATCGTTGTATCGGTTTATGCTGGTTCATCTAAAGTTAGTTTTGTGAGTATACATATTTGTACTTGTGCAGTACAGTTAGCCAGACTATTGTTTTAGGATTGATTAAGTAATTTATTCAATCCACACTTTTTGGTAATCTATGTCGGTAAGGATATAAAAAAGTTTCAAATTGCAACTGACTATTATGTCAGGTTTTAATGTTGGTTTTTCTTATCACTATTATATTTTTGCTTAGTAGCTTATTTCATGTCCAACCTTATATGTACCTTAATCTCCAAGAGTTTTGAGTGCCATTTATATGAGTTGCTATATATGAAAAGGGAGAAGATAAATAAAAGATTAAAACTTTTTCACAATGAAAGGCAATTTATTTACCAATTCATTCAATATTTAATTATTAAATTTGTTATTTCAGTTTTGTTAAGAAAACATTATGAGAAATTAGAAACGAAGGATTTAACACTTGGAACTAATCAAATTTTGAAACTTTTGATTTGACTGTCTTGTAAACAAAGTATTTTTAAACTGTTTAAATATCTTTACACCTAAAATAACAACACTAATTTATGATTTTTCATTAAATAAATTATATGATTTGTAAATAACCTTTACTGTCCGTTACCTTGATAATTTTTTTAATGTTATAATATCATGACATGTATCACGATTTAAATTGATTAATTTACACAGATACTAATTTAACTGGTTTTTTTTATTGGAAGAAATGTTAAGTTTTCAAAGCTAAAGTCCAATGGATAAACTTATTCAACCAACTTAAATTGCCTGTCGAAGTAAACAATGTGTTATGACTTGAACTTCGAAGGTTGATCGAGGAAAATGACGTTATGGACTAATAATTTCATTCATCTAGCTTTCTTTAAATTAGTTACTCATGTTTTACTGTTGAAAATTGACATATTAGGCAATTTTTTTATCGTACATAAACTGTGGAATCAGTATTATGTTTTAACCCATAATAACCAATCAAACCATAAAGTCCATGGAAAATTTCGTAAAGTTAAGATTTCTGTAGGACAGAGCCCTGAAGTCTGATTTGCACCGTTTCAGATTAACAATTTTCCATATATAGTTATTATGACCTACTTAATTGCTTCTCTATTCAGCTGTCCATGAGGGGTGTTTGTAAATCAAAAACAGGAATGTAGTACAAGTGCTTTGCTCAATTAATCTTTATATTCATGGGTAAATGCGTTTATCAAGATGAATAGAATATTCTAAAGTTTATTTTACAGCTTATTGGTATGTTTGCGAAAGTCAAACACGGGTTCGTAAATGCCAAAGAAAACTACAACATACAGTACTACTCTAAATTACTTTTTTTAAACTGAGTACCAAGCAGATTGAAGGCATGAACAAATTAGGTTAGTTAGTATAACATTTTTTCACCTTGTTGGGTGAAGACCAGAACAGAAAACAACCATAAAATGCAGCTGTCTGTTGTCATTTCACACTAGTTACGGTACTTGAAATACCTTGACAGCTGGTCGGAAACTACTGTGACTTTTCCAGTTACATGTCAAGTTTCAACAAGCTAAGTTGAGGCCATTTCCTTTGGCAAACACAATCGGAAAGAAAAAGTTTAGTTTTCTCACATTCTTCCCCTTGTAACTTAGGTGGTTACAAGTGTAAATGTGTAAAGAAGTGTGTGTAATGATTTTTCCGCTGTAATAAGTGTTTACAAAATCTTTAATATTTATAAATATACTCTAAATTGTATTTTACTGGTTGGCTTATTCGTTTAATCACTGAGATTTGTATTATACTAATTGTTCTTTTGTAATAATTCTGGTTGGAAGTAATAATCCTTTGACTCAATGAGTCCCATTTAGACAAACAGACGCTATTGTCACCTTTATCTGTTCTATATTGGCTGTGTCTCGCATTGTCTCAATTGTCTGATATTATGCTAATTGTAAACTGCAAGGTGACGTCATGATACTATCCTCGACAAGCGTTTGTGTCTATATCATGTATTTCCTTATAGCGTATTATTTATTAACAGCATATAAACTGGAAAAGAAGTACCAGAATGAACATAAACGCGCTCATTAATAATTACTCTGGTAAAATATATCTTACCACTGTATTACACTTTCATTTTTGATACCATTAATTAATAATTATTGTAATAAACTATAAATAATGGTCATCAATTAGGACAACAACAGTAAATCATAAAAGTTATTAGGTCTCATGACAATTAATTTCCTTTCTTCTTTGAGAATAAAATAGTCATCTTTTTATTTTTAGACTCATAATTAAAAAAAAAATATTGTGAATAAAGATTTTCGTTTGAAGTAAATTTAATTTTTAACTAACTGAATAACTATCAGTTTGTAATAAGGGAGGAATATATATTACTGGACTCACATTTACAGGTATTAACCCTGACAGAGGCTGGATATTCCTGCACTCTGCGATAACAGACCTAGCTTTACTGTCCAGTAGTTATAAATAACATACGGACTTCACAGCAAATGTTCCATTTACCTTATCTAAACGTAAGAGTAAAAAATATATAAAAGCTAAAACTGTAAATTATTATTATTTTATTTTTTAGTTCTTTTACAACCATTTAACAATATCATGGCAAAAATGTTATAAAAAATGAAACACTATAAATTACAAATATGTATCCGCAGGGTAATTTTATTTTTGTATAGTATTTTAAAACTCTTTTAAATACGTACTATACACTACTATATGAAAATAATATTTTTTTTCTCTGTGCATGTCTAAATATAGACAAGGTTTTTATGACTTAATTTTATAAATAATCCATTTTAAAGTGTTTTTCAAAGTTTCGTAACTCACTTGATGATGTAAGATTTTTAAATTAATTTGCGTCCTATGGAGCCAGAGTTTTGTAGATATAGGATGGCTGCCAAAAGCTGACCTAAAGTTTGATGATCATCCACAAATATTGGGAATATTGGTAAATCAGCAAAGTTTCTTGAGAATCGCATCGTCAAGCAAGAAACCTTTGTAAGCGGATTCAATCTCTTAGAAATTTTTTAACTTAAAAAAAGTATTTTTAAAGTCAATAAAATAAAAAAAAATTACTCAGGTTACCCAAAAGTTGTATTAAATCAATTTAAATTGTATGTTAAAATACAATTCTTAAGGTTTGGTTTTTAGATAATGAATCTACTGTAGGTGAGCCACACTAAATCCTGTTTAAATTGAAACTAGTCCTTATAATTGAAAAAATGTAAAAAAAAAGAGAATGGAAAGTTTTTATACAACCCTTTCTAACTTTAAGCAACGAACTGTTAATATGAATAGATACAACCAAAATATCCCTTATCAGAAAGAAGTCGTAAAAAAACCTTGAAAATCTTTTTATTTACAATCTGAAATATTTATGTGGATAGGTAAATTCAATTACTTTGTTAATTAAACTAACCCATTCGAAAGTCATGAAAGCTTTAAATAAAAGTCATGAAAACCTACATTTAAAATAAAATACACAACTCTTTGAACATATTAAGAGCAAAATTGGTTCTTCAGGAAAGAAAGTGTAAACTTCTGTAGAATATCTTAGTGCTGATTGAGTTTGTTTGGGGAAATGGTTAAACTTCGTTATACCAACTTCAAATTAAGTTCAACAAGGCACACTTTATCCGAGCGATTCGACACTATAAGCTATATATATATATATATTGTTTATCTTACTCATTAAATAAAAAACTAATGTCTTTCTTTGAACTTAGAAGAATCTTTTCTAAAAAAATCCATAAACTATTGTATAGCCAAATAGGACTTAATTTCAGTAGAGGACTTTCTTGGAGAAACGTGTGTGGAGTGGTGGACAAACAATCTACATTAAAATGGCTTATTGACTTTATAATAGCATTAGAGAAAATATTTATTGCACTTATAGGCGGAATGGTAAATATTATACATTAATTATCTATCCTTTCAAGCACAACTGAGTAGTGAACAATACCATTGAACACGTTTAGAGTAATGTAAAAAGCCGGGTTTTCCTAGGCGCGGAAGCGGAGCGCGGAGAGAAGAACGTGGAGAGCGGACTCCTCTTCTCTTAGGTAATTTGATGTTACTGTTTTCCTAGAAGCGGAGAGGAACATGTTAAGCTGGGTTTTCCTAGGCGCTGAAGCGGAGAGCGGAGAGAGGAACGCGGAGAGTGGAATAGAGATTAACATGGTGTTCCGCTCCGCTTCTAGGAAAACAGTAACATTAAATTACCTAAGACAAGTGGAGTCCGCTCTCCGCGTTCCACTCTCCACTCTCCACTTCCGCACCTAGGAAAACCCGGCTTTAATTGCTTTTCCGCTCTCCGTCCTCCGCTCTCGTCCTCCGCTCTCCGCGCTCCTCTTCCGCGTCTAGGAAACCCCGGCTTTAGAAAAAATCCTACAAATGTGTGTGTATAAACATGAAAAACTACATTCTCATTATTTTGCGATGGTGGCATTGTTGTTCTACCCATTCAATCTAAATTTGGTCATATCCTGAGTATTTCTACTACCAGCGGGCTTGTCTCTCAACGAAATCAAAGGGGTTAACTAGAGTGGTTCTCGACATATTAAATAAGTCTTGCTTTAAAGGAATAGTTATCGATTCATTTATGCATATCGGAGCGGCCTCTATAATACAAAAAGGTAATTATATCGATCACGGACGTGTCGCTAAAAAATTTTGTTTCACTATTCTTATGCTAAATTACGTCATGAATTCAAAAATGATTGCCATTTTCGTCGGAAAAGCACCGTTTTCCCGGAAAAGAGGAAAAACGGAAAAAAACTAACATTTTGCGGAAATGGGTCATGTGTATACTCAAATTAACCGGTAAAGCAAGCTGAACAAGAATATGCAAGATTTTTACAGATCCGATTACTATTAACAGAGATACGGCAGGAAAAGCGTCGGTAAATCGAGTTAGCGTCAAATGGCCAAAAAAAGGTTAGGTTAGGTTAGGTTAAGTTAGGTTGGGTTAGGTTAGGTTAGGTTAGGTTGGGTTAGGTTAAGTTAGGTTAGGTTAGGTTGGGTTAGGTTAGGTTAGGTTAGGTTAGGTTAGGTTGGGTTAGGTTAAGTTAGGTTAGGTTAGGTTAGGTTAAGTTAGGTTAGGTTAGACAACCTAATCTAACCAAACTTAACCTAAATTAACCTAACCTAACCTAACCCAACCTAACCTAATATAATCAAGGGTATAAAGAATATATATTCACCAAATAACCTCTAAATCGCTCCCACAGACAGCAGCACCTACTGATCCTCCTGATGCCGTTGTTCCTGTGACTAATGAACTTTTCCGACAGCGCTTTTTCGGCCGTATCTCCGTTAATATTAATCGGATCTTGAAATTCTGCATATTCTTGTTTAGCTCGCTTTACCGGTTAATTTGAGTATACACATGACCCATTTCCGCAAAATATTTGTTTTTTCTGTTTTTCCACTTTTCCGGGCAAACGGTGCTTTTCCGACGAAAATGACAATCATTTTTGAATTCAGGACGTAATTTAGCATAAGAATAGTGAAAAAAATTTTTTTTTAGCGACACGTCCGTGATCGATATAATTACCTAAAAAAAATTATGGAGAGTGAACCTCAGCTTGATATAAAATAGGCCTCTTTACTACAATTGTCAACAACTACTACAATCGTCCACAACTAAATCAATCATCCTAGTTGTGTTTCATGATTAAATATTGTGTTTCAACATGATTCAAGTGACATTCAAAAGTCATATTACATAACACAACCATTAAAACAAACGAGCTTCTGGTAAACTCATTAATTACATTAGTCTTTGCGGTGCAGTTAAATCCTACATCAATGACAGGTGTATAGTGCTCTGTGTGGAAAGTTCGTGTTATCTGTGATAATAATCAAAACCACATGAAAGTGCAATCGTTGTATCGGTTTATGCTGGTTCATCTAAAGTTAGTTTTGTGAGGATTGTGAGTAAGGCTTGCAAGTGGTGTACGCTCTAGAACTCACTGTAAACATATATTTAAACATTTCAAAATCTTAACTTTGCCTGCGATATATATTCTTCAAGTTCTGTTGTATGTAAAAAAATCATTTAGAAATGTTCTCAGAAAATTCAAATAGACATAATTATGAAACCAGATTTAAAAACAATTTGCAAACAGTGCTCTGTAAATACTCAAAGAGTCAAACAAACATTCAATACATGGCAGCTAAATTGTTTAATAATTTATCAGTGAAGTCTCGGGAGTTGTCCTTGAACACTTTCAAATCTAAATTGAAAACATATTTACCTACGACCATTTTTTAAAGTAGCCATTTCAGTCCAGTTCTTAGAATTGAAAAGTTTCACTTTACAGCTGTTTACTTTCATATCCGCATAGTTTCATTTCATATCCGCATAGTTTTCTCATATCCACACAGGTAACGGACCAATGAGGTTCAAGTATTGAGAGAAAAGAATTAAAATTGTAATGCTTCGAACGTCAACTAATCAGCTGATCAGCTGATCAGTTGACCAATTTAATTGTTGATCCGACTTGTTCATGTTGATACTCGCGTATTCTTAATTAAGTTGGTGGAAGTCCAAAAATAAATGAAATATTTGCCGAATTGTACCTGATACAATATTATTTATGGTAAGAATGCTGCTAGCAATGTAATATTTAACGAAGTTTAACAAACACGTAATTACAGGAAATCAGCTGTAATAGCTCGTGCCTTAAATTTTCTACTCGTGTCGTAAAGACTCACTTAACGCAATCGTTGCGTAAACTACTATTTCATCACTCCTCGCCGAAAGTAACTAGTTTCGATAACAGCTGTCATCAATGAAAGTAGCTGTTTCCCAAGCTCTAATTTAGGGCGAGGGAAAATCAATCAGCTGATTTTCCCTCGCTCTAAATTTTCTTTCCCTCGCTCTCGATTAGTTCTCCATTTACTCACTACGCGCGCTAGTGTTTTGTTATGGTTTAATTTAATGATTTGAAACAGCTGATTTTATATAAATCTATACAGAAACAGGCATTAGTTTGTTTTGCTGTGTTTTTAACATAATGCATGTTTGAAATTGCTCAAAGTATGTCTAACATTACTGATTTGATGAAAACAGTTTAACTTATCACATTTCACCGGATAAATCACGGGAAGGATAAGTAGAAGAATACAGAAAGCTTAGACACTGGTACAAATTACAAAATGTTAAGTTAATTAACGTGACGAAGTATTTATTAATACATTATTTATCTAAATACTCTACAATTGTGAAACCATATATGTAAGTTGTGAAGTGTATTTTCAATGATAGAGAGTGGTCTAAAACTATTTTAATCCTACTGAGATATGTTATTCTGAATGTGTGTATTTTTGCGTCGTGATGAAAAGTATCGTTCATAACTCGTACCAAAAGCTTTTTTCCGACACTTGCTCCATTATTCCCGTCCTCGGCTTCGCCTCGTACGTGAAAATAGCTCTCACCTGCTCGGCTTTGCCTCGCACGTGAAATTTGGTTTTCCTGTGTTCGGCTTTGCCTCACACATGAAACTTGAGCGCGCGTCGGAAAATGCCGCTTTCGGTCCTAGCAATGAAATATACTATTAATACAAAAATGCCCATATACAGTGGAGGATTGTTTTACATGTCAAAATATTTCTATTTAATTGTGCCTGTATTTATAATATTTATATATTTTTTAATACTAGAACTTATTATATTGATTTATTACATCTAAGTATTAATTTGCTGTATTAATTTATGTATTTTATGACGATTGTTAAAACATTGTGAAATGTCTACAACAATAAATTGATTTGATTTGATTTGATACATATTTGTACTTATGCAGTACAGTTAGGCCTACTGTTGGTTTAGAATTGATTAAGGAATTTATTCCATCTATACTTGTTGGTAATCTAAGTCAGCAAGGATTAAAAATAATTAATAAATAAAAAAACTTTTTTAAAACAAAACTTTTTAAACGCACTAAAAAGTAGAAAATAATTTATAAATATGTGGAGAGTATAAATACTTGTAAGATTTAAAACAAAAAACGTGGTGTGCATGCAATAGATAATTTACAATTACCTTCACCTATTGAACTAATGTAGTATTATCAATTGCATGCACCCCACGTTTTTCGTTTTAAATCTTACAAGTACTTATACTCTCCACATATTTATAAACTATTTTCTACTTTTTAGTGCGTTTAAAAACGTTTTGTTTTAAAAAAGTTTTTTTATTTATAAATTATTTTCTACTTTTTAGTTTTTAATGTGTGGGGATGTTAAATCTAATTCAAGCATCTATATCAGATTAAGACAGAGGCATGTCTAACGGGAAATCTAAGGTTTATTTGAGTTTCTTTTCATATAAATATGTACTAGATTGAATGTATGACCTACCTACTAACTATAAGTATATCAATTTATTTAATTTATTGTTTACTTTAGAGAATACAAAATAAATAGCAATTAACATTATTATTGAACACCTTTATATATGCAATCAGATTGTTTATCTTTATTTTGAAATGTTTGTTTGTATAATGCATTTCTTGGGAGCATAACCTGTCTCTGCTCTTCGAACTGTCAAATTTAAATATTTACAGCGGACTTAAATTATTTGATATGTTTACACTCTTTCAAAATGTAAACATGGAAAATTCGGAAGCCCATGGGGCGTATTCCAAGGGAAGTATGACAATTAAATGATATAATATTGTATTGTCATCCATTTGTGAGCTATGTTTCAAATTTCAAGTCTCTAGCTCATCGGGAACCTCGTTTAAAATTGATATCAAAATTTGTAGGAAAGCGAGCTAATAAAAACAAGCCCATGGGGCGTAGCCCAATGGAAATATGAAAACTAAATGATATAATATTGCATTGTCATCCATTTGTGAGCTATGTTTCAAGTTTCAAGTTTCAAGTCTTTAGCTCATCGGGAAGTATCACAATTTGCAAGAAAGCGAGTTAATAAAAACAAGCCCATGGGGCGCAGCCCAAGGGAAATATGAAAATTAAATGATATAATATTGCATTGTCTTCCATTTGTGAGCTATGTTTCAAGTTTCAAGTCTCTAGCTCATTGGGAAGTTAGTATGAAATTGATTACAAAATTTGTACCGGACAAGAAAGCGAGCTAATAAAAACGTTTTAAAAAATCAAATTATAACTGACTATTAACGTCAGGTTTTAATGTTGGTTTTGATTGTCAGGTTTAGCGAATTTCCCATGTAGGGAATAAGCTATTACCGTAGTACGCATGGTAAGACCTGGACCCGGGACCGATTTTATTTTTCATTTTGAGGTCCCAAGAGGCCAAAAACACCATCCGTTCAAATTCATATATATATATTTGTGTCCGTTAGCGCGATAATTCAAGCAAAAATTATCCGATTTTGATGAAATTTAGTACAAACGTGTAAATCTACGTTTATTTGAACGAGTTCGCGATCCAGCATAATCGGACCATGGGAACGGGGGTTTATGGGGGTTTTATGGGGTAAATATGGGGTTTTCCGATTTTTGACCCTAAAAACAAAAATCTTGCAATTTATTTTTAAACCGTTTTGTAGAGCTTAAAAAAAGAAATAATTTAGTATATTAAAGCGCTGTTGTATGCTAAACGGTCACGGAAAAAATTAAAAAAATTGTGTGATTTAAGATTCCCATGTTATTCTTATGGAGGAAATGAAAATTGTTGTAGTTTACTTGTTTATGGATGTATATTGATAAAATTTGGCAAATTTATTTATTTCATCCTATACTATTGACGTATGGTCAAAAACCACTTTTTACCTTCCCCGTAGCAGAAAACCTAAGTTCTCGAGTTAAATCTAATGTTATTTAAATAGGGAATACTTAAATATGTCTTATTTATGGAAATATCTATCTATAATATTAAAACGAAACATGGTTTTTTTATTTCACGATTCTGAATCAACCACTTGACGGATTTTCATTATTTTTGTGTTGAAAGAAAGATAATTTTGAGAACTAGGGAATGTCGAAGCCATAATTTTAGTTTAGGGTTTCAGTTTTTTAGAAATTAAATTTTAATTTTTAAAAAGTGTAGCAGCCGACGCTAGCAATTTAAAGTATTTTCAATGCTGGTTTAAACAGCTGGTTTATAACTGTCATTGAAATGTTTATGTTACGAGTTGTTTGTTTAAAAAAATATTGTTCGTTGGTGTTTGCTTACATACTATTTCACTTTAAAATGTAGGTAGTTTTCCCTTACCGTGAAGGATCTGCGTTATCAGGAAATGTGTTATTTTGAACTAAACATCTCAAACACTTGCGTTTAATCAAGTTTTGTCGTAAATGCAATCTGTGTAAGTATTTAGTTTATGCATTGCAAATTTAAACTCATGATTGGGAAATATTTTCTCAGCAGTTTATCGCTTAAGTTAATTGTTTAAGATACAAGTGGTTTACGGTTTGATACTTCTTTTTCTGTATGTTTGAATGTGAGTATGTCGGTATACTAAAATTTTGGTTAGTAATGAAAGCGTCAATCGGTGTAGTAGGTCTCTATAAAACTGTCAAATAAACTGCAGGGTGCAGCAGAAACCAAAGTCGACTCATACCATACCACCAACTATCCCCGTAGTACTGATGATTCAAAAACTTGGGCACTGACCAAAGAACCGAAAAACCTTAATGATGGGTTAGATAATAAAGTGCAGAGAAAATATACAGACCAGTTCAAGATAACGGCCCGGAGGTCGAAATAAAAAAGAACAGAGAGCTAAGAGAAATGTGTTAACACCCAAATATATGGATGCTTTCCAGAAGTAGGTAAAGCTTGGATGGACAGGCTGTGCATATAAACTTTTAAAAAGTATATTCCAAGGAGTACCACACGATAGACGGGAAATATCAAGTTATGAAATGCATCCTCAGACTGGGATCTGAATTTTGAAGAGGCAGGTGATAGAAGAGAATCCTCATAAAAGGTTCAGTTGTCACGGAGGTAAGATAAGGTACGGTATGTACATAAGTACATAAGTAGTACAGTATGCAATTGGATGTGGCATGTAGCTACTCTACTCAAAACCAGTGTGAATCGGTCGCCAATCTCACTTCAAGATTTTTCAAATCGACACAAATGCTGTTTTATGGTAAAATTATCAGATTTAAAATACATCATATTTTAGGTCTATATTCGAATGGAATAAATAGGTGGTCACTTTACATTTTGTTTATAAGGTGATCTTCCCCATTAAAACTGCCAGAATTTGTGTCTATGCGTGTAAACTAGATGTTCTGAATTATTCCGTTTTAGTTGACAACTCGATTCCCGTACGTAGGACGGGCCACCAGCTCGTTTTAGTAAAAATGTAATCAGACAAGTTGAAATTCGCTTAGTCTGCAGGTTTGCTGCGGCGGGGGTATTATCTTTTTGCTCAGTAACTTATTCTATGTCCAACCTTAATCTTCAAGAGTTTTGAGTGCTATTGAATAAGGGGAGAGTAAATAAACGAATAATACTTTTTTTTTATAATGAATGCAATTTATTTACTATTCATTAAATTTTATTATTATTAAATTTTGTATTTCAGTTTTGTTAAGGAAACATGATAAATGGGAAATGCGAGATTTAACACTTGGAACTAATCAAATTTTGAAACTTTTGATTCGACTGCCATAAAAACAAACTATTTTTAAACTGTTTAATTATTTCACACTTAATAACAACAATAATTTATGATTTTTCATAAAATCACTTATATGATTTGTGAATAACTTTATCGTCCTTTACTCTGATCATTTTATAATGTTATAAAATCACGACATGTATCACGATTTAAAATTGATTAATTTACACGAATACAAATTTGCCTGGTTTTTATTTTATTTTTTTTTTAGAAATGTTTAGTTCTCAAAGCTAAAGTCGAATGGATCAACTTACTAGACCAACTTAAATTGCCTGTCGAAGTAAACATTGTGTTATGACTTGAACTTCGAAGGTTGATCGAGGAAAATGTCTTAATGGACTAATAATTTCATTCATCTAGCTTTTTGTAAATTGGTTACCCATGTTTTATTATTGAACATAGACCTATTAGGTAATTATTTTATTTTATATAAAATGTGGCATCAGTATTATGTTTTAATAACCCATAATAACCAATCAAACCATAAGGTCCATGGGAAATGTCCAAAAGTTAAAATTTCTGTAGGTTAGACCCCTAAAGTCTGATTTGTACCCTTTCAGATTAATTATTTTCCGTGTTTAGTTTATTATGACCTACCTAATTGCTTCTCTATTCAGCCATCCGTGAGGGGTGTTTGTAAATCAAAAGCAGGAATGTAATACAAGAGCTTCGCTCAATTAATGTATGTATATACATGGGTAAATGCGTTTATCAAGATGAATAGAATATTCTAAAGTTTTTTTAGAGCTTATAAGTATGTTTGCGAAAGTCAAACACGGGTTCGTAAATGCCAAAGAAAACTACAACATACAATACTTATTATTTAACCCATAATAACCTATCAAACCATAAGGTTATTATGGCTCTAAATAACTTTTTCAAAACTGAGGTCTAAGCAGATTGAAGGCATGAATAAAAAAGGTTAGGTAGTATAACATCTTTTCACCTTGTTGTGTGAAGACCAGAACAGAAAACAACCATAAAATGCAGCTGTCTTTTGTCATTTCACACTAGTTACAGTACTGGAAATACCTTGACAGCCGGTCGGAAACTACTGTGACTTTTCCAGTTACATGTAAAGTTTCAACAAGCAAAGTTAAAGCCATTTCCTTTGGCAAACACAATCGGAAAGAAAAAGTTTTGTTTTCTCACATTCTTCCCCTTGTAACTTAGGCGGTTAAAAGTGTACTTTAGGTGGTTTCAGTTCTACTTTTGGGTTCAGTTATTGACATCCCTATCTTCATTGTAATGATACTAAGATGATACTGGTTACCATAGTATATGGAAGTAACAATGAAATAAAAAATGCTTTTGATTGTATGTGTTTGCTGCCTAATAAAATGTCTTTTCAATATATATTGCAATATTATATTGTACTATTATGTATAATTATCGACATTCTATAAGAAACTAAAAATTTTCTAAATAATAATTAGCCATTGACTGGGACTATACAATTACATAAAAATTTATATTTTTGTTTCTCCTTTGAAATGTGTAAACTGAAATACAGTATGACAATGATATACGACAAAACAAGCTCTGGCAAAGCATCCTTCTAAGGTATTATCTGCACAAAAAATAAACAAGTACGGTAATTACCTTTTCTTTTGCTGAGTTAACCTACTAGCTTAGATAGGTTTAACAATAAAACGCCTTGAAACTAAGTTGGACAAAAGTCACAATAAAAATATTGTGTTAAGGAATTTAATTAATTGTCAAGTAGATACATTAGTACACTATAATGAATGTGTACGTAAGGTAGCGTTGTCTTTGGTTGTTGTTAGCTATGCTAATGTCTAAGGTAGTAGTAGAACCTTGATAACAAGACTCTCAAGGGGATTATTATATGAGACTTGTTATCAAGGTTGACTCCTTTGCAATAACATGTGATTTGAGATAAAATAAGTTCTAGGGGATTTGAAAATGACACTTGTTATCAAGGGTGACTTGTTATCGAGGATCTTCTTATAGAGGTTCCACTAGTTATTGAAGATACAGGTTTCTAACTAGACATAAATCTGCCTTCTCTTTCTTTACGTTATCTGCATGTCTTATTACTGTAATGGCCTTGTCTAAATTCATCTCGGGATCTAGCAACAAGCGATCACTAAGTTTCTCATCATTTAAACCCAGTATTAGTACCATCAACACCATTTCATCATTAAGTGAACCCCAGTCACAGGTTCTAGCCAAGGAATGGAGACTAACTATAAACTCTTCAACTGTTTCATTCATTTTTTGTTGTAGAGTAAAATATAAAGCTAATTTTCCTCTAATGATAAAATCGTCGTCATTTGTTGTTTGAAATGATATCATTTGATTAAAATAAATATTACGACAATAAAGAAATATATTTTAGTGTTTTTACGTTGTTGTTATAATTTTGTCTTCTTAATTATGTTTTAATTTTGTATACAGTAGGTACTAAACAAACTCTGCACCTACTATCTACTGGTATGGATTAAAAACCATCGATGTATATAACTCAACTGGATTGCGCGCTCAGGTTGAAGCATCGATGTATATAACTCAACTGGATAGCGCGCTAGCTGGTGGAAAAACGGTCCGTGCCCGCCAATCGAATTGGCGGGATACCGAGGCGGACGGGCCGAATGAACCTCTGTCTTTTACACAAACATACTTTCACTCAACCTGCCCTGCTTCACTTATTTGCCAACGTAAAAATTCCAAATTTTTATTTTTATTTTCTGGAAAAGACAGTGCTTCTTACTGTATAGGTTGTTTTAACCTAAACATATTTTTTATAATTTATTTAGGCAAATTAAAACTGATGATCGTTTTTTAACACTACTAAAAACATGAAAAATGTAGTAAGCGAGGAACTTTTTTATTTTTTGGTCAGGAAAAAAATTCCTGCGGCAAAGTTTTAGATTAAAGTATGAATTAAATTTTTATTTGAAGCTTTTTTTGATACGGAGTTTCCTTGTACCATTTTTAAGCGATTATATATACGCATAAAACTGCTTGGCGCGCGGCACCGAGCGCTGGCAGCCGTCGGCTCTGCAGCAGTTCACGGTAGTTATATACTGAGTTTCTGAGAAGTTATTATGTAACATAAAATATATTAGTACAATATAAAGGATGGTAAATAAGTCAAGAAACGTAGGTTCATACATTTTATTGCTTAAATCAAAGAAAACACTTTTGAATCATAGTAGTATACAACTTTAATTCACATGAGAAAACATGACAATATTTGGTTAACATTTTACTTGACTGAGAATAGACAAACAATTTGAGATATTTTCATAGAACATAATGCAATAATTTGATTTCAAAAACAAAAAAACAATACAATATTTCTCTAACACGCTATTTACAGTAAGACAAAGAATATAACAGTACATAACATTGAACATAACAGTAAGAAATATTCTGACAGTATTGTGTTGCTAAGAATATCATATAATAACACGAGAGCTTACAGCAGAAAATGCTGATCTATTTTATACTGTTATTGTACAAAACTAATAGGAAATCTCATTCATGTTAGACTCATTCATGTTAAACGTTACTGAACAAAACCATTTTATTTAGTTTCTGTCTAAGTCCCAATTTGGACGAGGTAACAGCTGTAGTTTTATCCCTCGCATAAGAGTGGCCAACAACTTTGTAGAATAAAGCCCCTATTAACTTTATTAATTTCATTTCGTGAATATCATCATATGAACCTCTAAGTTTATGTTTGAATACCTGTCCAGCAAAATGCTGACATGCTAGTGCAACAAGCTGAGTTGTGTTGCACTTGCCCTGGACAATGTTTACATTGAACAGATTATACAAAAATCTAATAAGTTTCATTACATCACCAGATGCCCTAACAAGTTTTCCCCTCGACACACAATCTGTGAAGTGAGTGTAAGTACTAAGATTGCTGATATCTGTTTCTAAAACCTCCTTACATTCCTCGCAATCAATTTTATTCTGAATCCTTCTGACGATATACCCACAAATGTAATAAAGAATATTTTCCTTGTAATACGACGTTTGGATTACAGTTACTGCATCGCAAAGCTCTTCAAATTCATCAGTATTTTCTTCTTCGTCGATATTGAGCAATGCATGAGGTTCGTGGAAACTTAAAATTGCAGCTTGGTGATAGTCATCGAACTCTAAACAATTACTCCCTACAGGAGCATGTACACTATTCCGAAACATGAGTTTTCTCAGGGCACAATAAATAATCACAATAAATAATAATGATCTAATTTATAAATATATAGGCCTGCCACTAACCTTAGTATGAACATTTAAAGAATTGCTGTTTTCAACACACACACAAATTGTTTTTAATCGTTATTTCCCCTACGTTTTGTGCAATATGGCTTTATGCATATTTTTTCATTCTTTTTAGACACCGGCTACGCCAACTAAAATACTACTGCGGCGGAAAGTAAACCTACTGCAACAGAAATTGAAGAGGAGGGACGAGAAGATTTCATCAATGAAAGAACTCATATCACTCTTAAAGAAAAAACTCAACGCACCGGAAAGATTGACCGAGGTATTAGAAAATAACTTCTCAGGCTTTCCAATGCACTTGCTCGTCAACAATCTTAGTAATGCTAAAAAAAGTAAATTTAAGAACACTTACACCGACAAAATGAAAGAATTTGCCCTAACTATTTATTTCTATTCTCCTAAAGCCTACAGGTATCTTAGAAATATGAAATTAGGATTACCTCACCCAGCAACACTCAGAAAGTACCTGTCAAATTTTAACTGTTCCCCTGGATTCTTGGAGGAAGTTTTAATTTATTTAAGAAATAATGTAAAATCAAATGAAAACTTGAAACATGTTAATTTGGTGTTTGATAGCATGAGTTTAAGAAAGCAAATTATATACGACTCAAAAATTGGGAAAAACGTAGGGTATGTTGATTTAGGAAATGGTGCCAATGTAAATAATGAAGAGTCCTTAGCTTCAGAAGTTCTAGTTTTTCAAATTGTATCCCTAAAAGGTAATTTCAAGTGCGCCATTGCATACTTTTTTATTGACAAAATATGTGCTGATGTTTTGTCAAATTTGGTGAAGATGGCAATAATGAAACTTCAGGACATCGGCGTTCTTGTAGAAAATGTCACTTTTGATGGAGCCAGCACTAATATTGCTGCGGTAAATAAACTAGGCTGTAAATTACCGTCGAAACCATATTTTGAAATCAAAGGTATAAGTCGTAAGATATTTGTCATGCTAGACGCATGTCATATGCTCAAATTGGCTCGTAACACATTGGCTGACAAACGCACGATAGAAACAGAAGATGGTGTCGTAGATTTCAAGTATGTAGAAAATCTTAACAATCGGCAAAAAACTGAAGGTTTGAAATTTGCAAACAAACTTTCGGATAGGCACATCTTTTACAGAAATAGAAAGATGAACGTTAAGGTAGCAGCACAAACGCTAAGTGCCGGAGTTGCTGACGCTATAGAATTCCTAATGAGAAAAAATGATCCAGCATTTGATGGTTGCCAAGCCACAGTACGTTTTATTAGAATTATTGATAGGCTTTTTGACTACTTTAATAGCAGGGATCCACATGGTAAAGGGTTTAAAAAACCAATAACACGAGAACATGTAAACAAAGACACAGAGTTTCTAAACGAATGTACCACGTATTTAAGTACTTTAAAAATTGACGGCGTTCCCGTCATGAAACATGCAAGGAAAACCTTTGCGTTAGGATTCCTAGGCAACATAAATGTAATTAAAATGCTCCATAGTAGATTATTAGAAGACCTAAACTTTAGCTATATTTTAACATACAAGCTATCTCAGGACCACTTGGAATTGTTTTTTCGTGTATAAGATCAAGAGGTGGGAATAACAATAACCCCAACGTGAAACAATTCCAATGGGCCCTGAGAAAACTCATGTTTCGGAATAGTGTACATGCTCCTGTAGGGAGTAATTGTTTAGAGTTCGATGACTATCACCAAGCTGCAATTTTAAGTTTCCACGAACCTCATGCATTGCTCAATATCGACGAAGAAGAAAATACTGATGAATTTGAAGAGCTTTGCGATGCAGTAACTGTAATCCAAACGTCGTATTACAAGGAAAATATTCTTTATTACATTTGTGGGTATATCGTCAGAAGGACAGGGCCGGAACAAGGGGGGGGCAGAGGGGGCGGTTGCCCCGGGCGGCAGGGTTGAGGGGCGGCAAATTTCTGGTTGCAGAAAATTTGTTTAATACAGTTTGTAAAAGTTTTTAATGAGCCGAACGTCATAAGGAACGTCAATTAAGTAATTTCAAAACTGCATAACGTAATAAACAAACAATAATTTTACAATAGAAATCAATATAAATTGCAACGGAGTAGAAAACACTGAGAGCCCTAATAGCATAGTTAGCAGCACAGAAAAGTTTGTTTATAATTTCAGCTGATCGCCATCCCTGTCAAGGCGCCATGCCGCCCTGCCTCACTGCCGTGGTTCGTTATATAGAGGTTATGTTTGCAGATTGCAGGAATTTCGTTAAGTCGAGGTTCAGAACCAGCGTCGATCAATATAGGTTCAGGTTGGGACTTGACCTCATTAAGATACAGTACAATTAAAGTAGCATGGGCTACAATACTTTACAGTACAGTGTTTACATTGTACAGTAGAACCTAAATTATCCGGCATAATAAAGGGGAGGGATCTTGAATATTGCGCAATCATGACAATGGCATTGGCCTTGGTACAGGTTAAAAACTATAAGTTTAAAATCACAGCTTGTTCTAACCCTCCTAAAACCTAGCCAAACACTGTATATCTGCAGCCCTGGTATTGCGTAGTCATAAATTATGTAAAGAACAAAACAAAACAGTAGAAAGTTTTGTAAGCTAAAGCTACTGCTCGCGATAGGCCGGTAGGCTACTTACAGTACAGTACTGATTTATCACAACAGAGGAATGTCAATAATAATCATTAACTATAGCATTGGTGTTGCTAATGCTAGTTGAAAAAAATCGTATTGAAAACAATAAATTATTAGATAAGTCATTATAAAAGTGTATAATCATAGCCAACTTATGGATAGTAAAAATACTCGTAAAAGGAATGTTAAATTAGCGATGTTGTTATTCTTTCTCTTTGGTTTTGTTTTTATATTCTTTCTTAGGTTTTTCTTTATAAAAAAAATTGTAAAATTCACCATAGTTATCCCATATCGCCCAATCACAGCTTGAGCTTACTAAACATTACGTCGTCATCAGTCCTCAGTGAATGAAATCAGTTCTCTTCTCAGTTGCAACATAGCGCGCGCAGAGACAGCAGACAAAGATGTAAAACGGAGCAGTCGAATGTTAGCGCGAGCGATGACGTGACCTTTCCATTTCATTTGATAAAGAAACAGATTTTCCCAAAACAATAATTGGGTGGGGGATTTGTTATATCGAGGGAAAGACGTAGACAATTCGTTATGCATAGGTTAAATTCGCAATGTAGAGGTTCAGACAATGATAAATTTGTTATATTGAGGTGTCTTATTTTAGCCGAAATCACGAAAAATTTGTTAAATCAAGGTCGTTGTTATAGTTTGTTCATTATGTAGAGGTAAAATATACATTGTGTCTTATGGAGAGTTCTAGGGGAAAAAAAAAAATCGTTATATCAAGGAATTCGTTATATCTACCTATTCCATTTTGGTTTAATTTGTGAGGGATTTTTTGTTGTGTGTGAAGGGGGGGGGGAGGGGCGGCAAATTGTAGTTTGCCCCCACTCAAAAATTGTCTAGATCCGGCCCTGCAGAAGGATTCAGAATAAAATTGATTGCGAGGAATGTAAGGAGGTTTTAGAAACAGATATCAGCAATCTTAGTACTTACACTCACTTCACAGATTGTGTGTCGAGGGGAAAACTTGTTAGGGCATCTGGTGATGTAATGAAACTTATTAGATTTTTGTATAATCTGTTCAATGTAAACATTGTCCAGGGCAAGTGCAACACAACTCAGCTTGTTGCACTAGCATGTCAGCATTTTGCTGGACAGGTATTCAAACATAAACTTAGAGGTTCATATGATGATATTCACGAAATGAAATTAATAAAGTTAATAGGGGCTTTATTCTACAAAGTTGTTGGCCACTCTTATGCGAGGGATAAAACTACAGCTGTTACCTCGTCCAAATTGGGACTTAGACAGAAACTAAATAAAATGGTTTTGTTCAGTAACGTTTAACATGAATGAGTCTAACATGAATGAGATTTCCTATTAGTTTTGTACAATAACAGTATAAAATAGATCAGCATTTTCTGCTGTAAGCTCTCGTGTTATTATATGATATTCTTAGCAACACAATACTGTCAGAATATTTCTTACTGTTATGTTCAATGTTATGTACTGTTATATTCTTTGTCTTACTGTAAATAGCGTGTTAGAGAAATATTGTATTGTTTTTTGTTTTTGAAATCAAATTATTGCATTATGTTCTATGAAAATATCTCAAATTGTTTGTCTATTCTCAGTCAAGTAAAATGTTAACCAAATATTGTCATGTTTTCTCATGTGAATTAAAGTTGTATACTACTATGATTCAAAAGTGTTTTCTTTGATTTAAGCAATAAAATGTATGAACCTACGTTTCTTGACTTATTTACCATCCTTTATATTGTACTAATATATTTTATGTTACATAATAACTTCTCAGAAACTCAGTATATAACTACCGTGAACTGCTGCAGAGCCGACGGCTGCCAGCGCTCGGTGCCGCGCGCTAAGCAGTTTTATGCGTATATATAATCGCTTAAAAATGGTACAAGGAAACTCCGTATCAAAAAAAGCTTCAAATAAAAAATTTAATTCATACTTTAATCTAAAACTTTGCCGCAGGAATTTTTTTCCTGACCAAAAAATAAAAAAGTTCCTCGCTTACTACATTTTTCATGTTTTTAGTAGTGTTAAAAAACGATCATCAGTTTTAATTTGCCTAAATAAATTATAAAAAATATGTTTAGGTTAAAACAACCTATACAGTAAGAAGCACTGTCTTTTCCAGAAAATAAAAATAAAAATTTGGAATTTTTACGTTGGCAAATAAGTGAAGCAGGGCAGGTTGAGTGAAAGTATGTTTGTGTAAAAGACAGAGGTTCATTCGGCCCGTCCGCCTCGGTATCCCGCCAATTCGATTGGCGGGCACGGACCGTTTTTCCACCACCTAGCGCGCTATCCAGTTGAGTTATATACATCGATGTTAAAAACAAGTCCTGATCTGTAATTAATTCTGAGTAATCAATAGTATAAATGATTAGTTGAGGTAATCCAATTTTAATAAGGTTGCTATATTCTAAGATGTCGCTATCAATTCTGTACCCAAACTAGTTGTTTGAGTTCAACTTTGTTGTTGTTGAAACATAATTAAATATGTACAAGTACAAGCCCCGCGGGAACTACTGTTTCCTTTGAAGACCTTCAAGTGTTATTTTTAAAAACCTTACTAAATATGCAAAATTCTCTATAAATCACGTTTCAGTCTAATTAATAATAATATGTTTCATACTTATGTTCTTGAAGTTTTGAACTCTTAACCAATCGTCTAAACAGTTTTTTTCTACTGCAAAAAATAAACATGATTTTTATTGGACAAAATTCTGCGTTAAATGTTTTGAGGAACCGGTAAAGCAAGACCAAAGGAGGTTTTTAATATATTTAACGAATAAAATTATGTAAACATACTTTGTTTACTACAACAGCACTTTACCCTGTATGTATAATGATCATATATCTTGTTGGTTTCGTGAATCACTTCAAATTTTACCTCCTAATCAATACTCGTGAGAGTGAGGTTCTTTTTGTGCCTATATTTCTTTAAGCATATTAATGTCATAGAGAAAGGAAGATACCATGTAGATGTTTTGAATCCGATACTCTCCAGTATTACAATAATTAAATTTAACAAGCGTAAGCTTGTGTAAGTGATATAAGTTATTATTTCATCCTAACATTACTGTTATTGGGACAGCATGTTATCTTTTTCCCAAACATCCTTTTTTCTGTTATCTTTTTTCAAGCATGAGGTTTTTCCATACACCATAAACATTACCATGATGCTAATGATGTAATTATCAAGTGGTATTGCTTTTCTACGGGGGAAATATTATCTTCAACGGTAAGTTGTTTCATACCGAAGTTTCTTTATTATGGAATAAAAATCTTACAATAACTGCGGACGATACGCTTCTAAAATCTTTTACCATCCTTGTCTCGTTCTTACTTATAAGATAGGTGGTATAATCTTACCTCCTCCAATAGGTGGTAAAAAACTGTGTACAAAAACTTAAGTAGTGTTGTCAAATTTTAAAATTTACCTGTCGGCTCATATAAGTTTATATAAAAAACTGTTTTGGTTTTGTTTGCAATATCGATCAATTTCTTTGATAATTATTTATTTATTCATTATTAATGATAAAACATTATACCATTGTTCTTAGGAGACTTTACAGGTTTAGGGTCAGACAGAGTCCGTCAAAGTCAACAATGTACTCTAACGAGTCCTAATGAACCGAGCTGGCCAACGGTCAGTGTATGAATGTGTGATACGAAGTTAAATTGGGACGTTGTTGCCTTTGCTGGGGCAAATGTTTACACGGTTGAAAACCCTGTTAGTTTACCTCATTAACAATCTTTGAAACTTACCTGTAAGCGTTTACGTTAAATGTATTATCAAAACAGATATTTATCGGTTAATGTAAGGAAAACAGTTGATGTGTTTGCAATTTAATTCGTTTTTTTTAACCTTTGCCGTAAATGAATGTAGAAACAACAGAGGAGTTATTGCATACTATCAGCTTTTGAGAAACATGGTAAAAATAGATAGTTTTGGAATTTTTCAGGTAAATCCTAATCGTTTGTTAGTTATCGTAGTGCATTAAAGTTAGGAGGGAAAAAGCTATTACAAAGTGGTTGTTCTGAAACGATTCCATTACTCATCATGCGTTATAAGGGCATACTTAAGTATTTTACTTAGCATTTGGAAGTACAGTAGGGTATTTTTTATTTTCACATAACACAATATAACGAACTTTAAAAGGAAAGATTTGAAAGAATTCTACTTTATAAAATTAAATTATACAGGAAAAGTACTGCAAACAAGTATGACCCTCATCTTTAATTTAGTATAGTAAATAATAGTAAGTCAGAAATAGTAGTTTACGCAACGATTGCGTAAAGATAGTGTTAACGACACGAGTACAAAAATTATAATACGAGCCTTGGCGAGTGCCTTAAAAATTTCTACGAGTGTCGTTAACATTATTTACGCGAGTTGCGTACACTACTTTACCCACGACATTGTTTTAATTACTAAAAATCACTTTTCATAATTTAAGAGGTTATGTTTTCGTTTATAACCTCCCATTGCCACTGACAGTGATGCAACGAAACACACTAATTGCGCCAATCAACAATTAAATTGGCCTGAACAGCTGATTAGTTGAATTTTGAATCATTACAATTTTACTTCTCCTCTCTTAATCCTTGAACCTTATTGGTCCGTTACCCGTGCTGTTATGAGTAAAACTATGCTGTTATGAAAGTAAACAATGCTGTTATGAGATACTTTTCAATTCTAAGAACTGTACTGAAACGGCTACTTTAAAAAAACGGTCGTAGGTAAAAATCATTTCGTTAACTTTGAGATTGACGTTACATTTTAAAGTGTCAAACCAGGAAATTACATAAAGACTAGTTTGTCTGTCAGAGAAAGATATTACGAGGCATTTCAGAGCACAGACAGTTTCGTTGGAAAGTTTGACAAGGTTGGGACACATGTCACTTCTGATTCACCAGGTAGCATAACGTGTTCGTGAAATGATGTTGGTTTTTATTTTTATATGTAATTCTTATTTTTCAAAATGTTAACCACTCAAAATGTAGACACGAAATACTTTTCTTTTATACAGCGAATTTGAGTGGAAATCAAAGGTTAGTAGTTCAAAGGTGTGTGGGTGAAAATATTAAATTATCATTTAGAATGTTCATTGGGCTTGGAGCATTAAGTAGTTAGTTGTTTAGGAATAGTTTGCTATTTGAGGACAAAGCAGTAACGTAAACATGTTGTACGTTACCGTATTTCAAAGTTTTAAGTTGATTTTCGCATGTTTCATTGAGCAACTTGCTTAGAAATTTTTCTTACGTTGGTTACTCTTCATTAAAATGATGTAAGAAACGAGTCTTCCTGTAAAACTATTAAGGCAAAACCAAAATGGTGTCATATAATTATTTATTTTTCAGAGGATACAATCTTATTTGTTCATCTTTAGATTTATAAGTGTCCGTTCACACTTTAGGTTTAAAAGTGGGAATGGATAGCATTTGGGAAATTCAGAAAGTGAAATAAATATGTTTTATGTTTTTGCTACTCAATAACCTTTATACTTCATTTTAAAACTCATAGGCAGGGTCCTAGGCCGAAATCTAAATCTGTATTCAATATCTGGAATGGAACTGTAGTAGTTCATACGCCGTAGGTTATCCCAGTGAAAACATTTCTCTTACGGTATTTGGCCCATTGGTTTCTACAGTACCTAGGTGGGGACATCTTAACTCATAATAATACGATATGTGTACACAGAGGGAGTTGCTATTTAATATTATTATCACATTTCTGCAAATTGATGTGTTACACTAGAGTCAAACTGCAGAAATTTAACAATAATATTAAATATGCAAGGCAAATCAAAAAGTATACCTGCTAATCAATTTGAAAAAAAATTATAAAATTAAAATAAATTGAATGACGTGTCATTTAATAAGAGCTTTTCAATATTCCGCACACTCGTTTAAATCAAATCAGTCGGGACCCGAAGTAATAAAGTTATCAACTGTTGACGCCCAAGTGTGGCGGGTGATTTTATTTCAACTTATCACTTTAGTTCTGTCGTTTTCATAAGGCTGAATACATTCTGAATTCGTATTCGTACATAATTGCGTCCTTTTTTCAAATTAACAAACGGGGCCCAAAAAAATACTGAATATATAAAATTACTTGATAAAATAACATCTTGCATATAATTTTAGTTTCCTAATATTTGTTTACAGGAATACGTAATAGGGTACTTAAATCAAGCACATCTCTTGAATGTTCTACTTTGGTTTCTTTTCAGCAAAAACATGATTTTTAAAAAGCTAACACCGCCTTCAAAGACAATTTTAGCTTACACACCTCTAGAAACATTTATTTTGTAGGGAGTAGCTTTATCAACAAGATTTTAACTAATTTTTAATATCGTTTCCACCCAATTAGTTTTTCAGTAGCATTTACAACGCATTATATTAGCCACCACCTTTTATAGCACTTCAAGTTGCCCAAATTACAGTACTGACATTTTATTTTAACTCGATGTATTTTCAAGAAAGCTTAACATTGGAAGCTTAACATTAAGCTTAACATTCCCTTTAGAATAGTGGTTTTCCTTGATCACATGACATTCCTATCACTGGGTTCATGAAAATGTACCCTTTGCCTTCGTTGCATGGTCATAATATTTATTACAAATATCAACATCGATATTCAACTGTGAAAATACCAAAGCTACTGTGTGTTCATCTTACCAAAGGCACCTAGAACATATTTAAATAATACTTTGCACTCATGATATTAATTTTATTTGCATTTGTATAAAATAAAGTAATACATAAAATTAAAACTTTTTTCGTCAAATAAAGTAAAAAAATCTAATTTTGAATAATGATTTCAGGTTTATCAGGAAGAGGAAGAGAATTATGAGCCTCCGGAACTCTTCAACAGAGCTGCCAGCTTTCCGTCGGCGTCAGGTGAATTTATAATCCTATCAAAACATTTTAACACCCGTATTAATTTGTAGAGTACTTTCCTGTTGCTCCAAATTTATATTGTTGAACAAATCATTTCAATATTTCCCTACATAAAGACACTAGCTAAAAACTTGTATGAACAACATGTGGATTTTTAATTGTAAATTATTTAGTTCAAATCTGATCACTTTTTGGTAATACAACAACAAAATTCACATATAAAAAGTATTCATTGATATCCAACGACATTTAAACGTGTTTTTGGATATTTTTTAGTGTTTTATTGATTTATATTAGAATATAAAGATTATTTTTTTTAAATTAAACTAATCAATTACTGTTAATTAATTATTAATTAACGTGTAAGATTTGGGAATACAAGGGTTACACTGTACCTTTTGGTGTTATTAGCGTTTAATTCAATGTTGATCTACATGGTAATCAATATATTTACTTTTACGATGTAACAGGAATAATTTAAATACTTAAAAATAGATAGCATATTATTTCATTTGTATCCATTATGAAGATTATGTAAACGTTTTAATAATTAATAAAGTAAATTAGGTTTTTATTTAATACCGGAGAAAAAAATTTGAATTCAAATCTCGTAAATCTATATATTTACATATATTGATAATTTTACTGCAATAAAATGTTTTTTGATTAGAAACTGGCACAGTTTTGCTCTTTGTTTTCGTAAGTTGATATTATGACGCAGCAAAAATACATTTTTTTATACAAAAATTTTAAGTTGCATTTATAAAGTAAGATTTCATATAAGTCCTTACTAGTTACTACATTACACAATTGTTGATTTTATGGATGTAACGACTCTAATGGTTCAATTCAATCTTTATCAAAAATAGAATTTTCAGTCCTACTATGTTTGTTACCATCAATCTGAATTTTACTAGAAAGATACTCAATTAAAGCGCTACTATCGACAAACGGTCAAACTGAATAAAACATAAATTTGTCATACTTGGCTCTGTCGATTTCCTGATTAATTCTATTGCAGTGGGAATAGCGGATTGATAAATCACCGTATGATTGAAAACTGCACTCTTTTTTATTGAGTAGATTAATCAAATTTATACTGTATACCTTTTGCAGTTGCATAAGTCATCAAATAGAGTATTTAAGGATAATCCTATTATGTTCACAAATACACAATTGTCGTTAATGCAGATTTACGTTTGCTTTCCCCTTAATGTTTCAGTATTAAGGACTTTATAATGACTAGGGTGTAAAATGCTTGCAATATGTCTGCATTCAATATTGAGTGAAGCAAACATATTAATCCAATAATTTGGGGAAAAACTACTGTGGGCCTAAAACAACCCTAGACGTGGTTGTCGCTCCTAGGAGGTCGTCATAAAGTACTCAAAACACATAAAGAGGGGAATAAATAACATAAGTTAACACAAACAAACATTTTTACGAACGAATAATACTGTATGGCCATACAACTCTCGGAACGGCTACGGGTTCAGGTTGTAGGCCTATACCATATAAAACATACTCCCTTAGTAGATTTCTCATCCTTAAGGAACAGCTATGATCCGTCTTACTCCAATAGTTGAACTTGTAAAAACACTATTTTGCGTATTATTCATAATAAATTCCCAATAACACGATGCCGCGTGGAAAACAATGCTAAAGTGCATATTAGCTGATCGGTTTTGAAGTGTAGGAAGTAAGGCTAATAACATAGAATCTTGGGGTTTCCTTAAAAAGTGAGTCCAAAAAATGAAATGAAAATCACACCCTATATAAATTAATTTGTATGGATATTCGTCTGCAGCTTTAAATTGTCTCCAAAATGTAACCACTCATTTCAAATATAAACTGTTTGAATAGAATAATAATAATTCTCATTCAAATTACGTTTAAATTTACATAATGTTTTCCAACTAAACCAATTATTTGGAACATCACTTTCAAAACAAATCATCCGGTTTGTCAAGAACTTATTTTTATCTACATAATATTATGTTTTATTTAATTTTTATGTATAATTCAATATTTCCTCTTTGGGATTAGCTTTCAACGATAATGAACACACGTGATTTTTGATATTAATAGTCATAAGTAGCTTTGATTGGACATAAGCTTTGCATTAATGGGATAGTATCACTAAATATATTTCATATTAAACACTGCCCAAATGTGTTTAACATATGGAAGTTTTTTATGTATCTTTATTCAAATTATAGTATTGTATTTTGTATTTTGTATTAATAAAACACATAATGGTTCAACGTTTCTGTTTAATATACAGATTATGAATTATGTTTAAAGGATATAAAGATTTGGTAATTTATTGATTTCTAGAAGTATGACATAAAAAGTATAATTTTAAATCATTTTAGTGCAATTACGTTTTCGACAACTGGAGCGTTTCCTTAGATCAAGAGGTTTCACCCTGCATTTCAATAATTATTTCGTTTTACCTAAAACCACGTACAGTATTTTGTTTATTACGTTCTCTAACAGATTTATTAATTTCCTATTTTGAATTTTTGTACAATACAATAGTTAAATAAAAAGAACAATATAATAAAATCTCGTACACATATTACCGAGTAGGTTTTACACTTTTATCTTATTTGTTTTCCTTAGACGCTGTTTTTAGATCCAACAACAGTATTGTTATTTGAAAGGCCAAACAATACTAATATCAAATTTAACCAACTACACACGTTAAGATCTTTTGATTAATTTACTATGAATACAACTAGTTCACCACTCTAATTACGGTTCTATAAAAACAACTATTTCGTTCTAGTTGTGGAAATCTGTTTGTTGTAAAAACAACGAGATATTATAACCTTTACTAAATTACATCACTTAATCTGAAATGGGATAAAGGTGGAACAGTTATGAGAGATAACAAACTCATAGAGGCGCCCTCAGTGTTGAAATTACCTTTATTTAATTAGACAGCTTCGTTTAACGAGACGAGGTTGTGATGAAGATATTTTCAATCCAATTTGTCATTTGCATCTTTTTTGTATGTACAATTAGTTTTACATTATGTGTACAAAAAATAATATAACTTTTTAATTGGCTTATGATTACAATGATAAAATTAAAATTTATTCAATTGTTATATGGTGAAAAATATTGTGATTCAATATACTGCACTAATTGCAAGGGAGATGAGTACCAAATGTAAACGCGCCCACCGCAGTAAATCTGTTGACTGGCCGAATTTCGATTCTCCATCGATTTTCAGTTCAATAAAACGCTTAAGATTTGTTCACCACTTAAATACCATTATGTTTACGAGTAGGGTTGCTGCTACAGGAAAGGCAATAAAGTGCGTGCTTTAGGAACGTGTAGATAGATTAGTACAATAAAACAAATACATTTTCCAAGTTTTAATAATGTATTAATAAAAAAGCAAACTACTATTTTCAAGTAGAAGCCGTTTTGCAAATAGCTTTCTATTCACATGTACACCGCTACATGGATGGTCACCACAGTATCTAAATTGAAATTAACAAGCAAATAGTTTGCGAAGATCACTTGAGTTGTGCTTTGTACATGGTATGTCTTATTTAACAACCTTGCATGAACTATTCAGTTTACATATTTTGTTAACGACTAGTAATTCAAGTCAGTCACGTAAACGGTATTCTTCTTCGAAGAAACTCTGTCATATTTTATCATAGGTTAAAAGATGGAACCATATATTTTGTATGGGACCAATAACCGTTAATGTGACGACATTTTTAAGTAGACGTTTTAGACATAACCCAATATTAGTATATTTTATATCTTTACTCATATTTTTGTTGTTATTGGATTGTGGATTGTTTTAAATGTTAACAGCCAAAACAAGTAGTTGGTGCCAATGACTTTAACCTTCTGTTTTAAACATGTAAACATAGGTTTCATGGAAAAAAAAACTCTAAAACTACCCTAAGAAGCAATAGTTTTAACCAATAAATTAAGCAATAAATAGTATGATACAATTTTTATTGAATATAAATTAAAGCTTAATGATTGAACATAATGTTCACGAAGTTCATAGAAGTGTTTCTGCAAAAGTATGATGTCCAACAAAACGCACGCTCTTATTTTCACAAATACGTCAACATATTATGTGGTTCATAAAAGTATCTTTTACTTTATATGTTTTGTAAAAAACTAGTTTTTAATGATTAAACATAATGTTCACGAAGTTCATAGAAGAGTTTCTGCAAAAGTATGATACACAACAATACGCACGCACTTACGTTCACAAATACGTCAACATTTTATATGGTTCATAAAAGTATCTTTTACTTTATTTGTTTTGTAACAAACTAGTTTTTTACCAACTTAAACTCAGGTAATAAAACTTTATTTGTTTGCATAATGCACCTGTGTAAAATTACAACATTGTTAACTTTGACCTCATATCATGTTTGTTGTAACCAGCAAAGTTTGCTAAGGTTGTAAAGTTTCGCTCGTTAACAAAACTAGAGACTTAGAATAGTCATTAATTTCATATTTTCTTTGAAATTATTTAGTCAAATATTTAATTTACTCCTTATACTTGCATATTTTTTTCAAAATTGTCCTTGTTTTTGTTTCATATATAAATGCGTGAATAAAAACAATAAAACGAAAATTCCTTAAAAAAATTATATCAGGGAACCCCATCGGCAGTTCTCAACGGTTTTTAGTTAATTTATTATTCCCATCATGATAACATCAAATATATTTTTTAAGTGCATATGATTTAGTTAAATACATTCAAAGTCCAAAGTAGTATATTTTTTCACTATGGCATAGAATGACTGAATAAGATTTAATTTTTTTTAAATAGATCCGTATATAACTAGGACGACTTTGTGTATGTAAATAAATAATGCGAATCAACAGAGAAAAGTGAAAGGCAAAAGTAACAAGTTTGCAAAGATCTCTTTAATGATTTATAGCTCTTGGATCTTTCTCGGAAATATTTCTCAAGGTGCATTCGGATTAGTGAGATGACGAAAATATATCCATCTATAAATTATTTCTCAGTAGAAAAATACAATTTGAAACAATAAATTACGTACAAGGTATCAGGATTCTTGAAATATATTTAATCTTATTTTATAATTTGCTATAAAATTACTACTTTTCTAAGAATAAATGTTTCCTCAGATAACCGTTATACCTACTTAGTAAAATGCGTTATGTAGGATAATAACAAATAACATTTTAGCAAGGAAATTGGATAGTTTGCATAAGTGTATAATAGTTTTTCAGTAATAACATGCAGTGACACACTTAGACATGTTTATTTTGGATTCGTCTCTTCTTGCACCGTCTTTAATTTCCCAAGTGCCAAGAAGAATTGTACTTGATTAGCAAAATTCATAAAAATTTAATTTCCAGAGAGGAATGCAAGCTAATGAATACTTTTTGTGTTACAACAACACGTGTTTTCATCCAATCTCCGTCTAAATTAATAAGGGAGAGGAAACTAGTTCATAGCTTATTGGATGAATTATTAATACAACACAATACTCATAACGTAACTGCTCAAAGTCTAAATAAAAAAAAACAGGAATTTATTTAAAAAGTATCGATGGTATATTTAAAAATTATACATTGGTATTAAGGTTTGAGTAGTAAGCAATATTTTTATTTACTGAAATGACGGCAAAATGATTATTTTGTTAAATGCAGCCAATAATCACTGATTGAGTAATTAACTGTGTAATCTATTTATGGAATTGTACGTGCCTTAAATGTTTGAATATAAATTTAGTCCTTAATTTAATCGTTCATTAGTATAAGCGTGAGATGTATGGTTTGCATACTTTATATACTTATTAGCTTAGTCGTATTTTATTTTGGAAGGACATGTTTTTAGGCAAGTTTTATTAGTGCTTATGATTTCAGTTATAACAATCACAGGCAATTAAAACTTAATCAAGGAAGTTGACGCGAACCAATCAGGCCCTGGAACATTACAAGTGAGGATTTCAAATTAAAACTCATAATATGATTATAACTTTGCTACATTGTAATATAACTGGACATGATTCATCCTTGCATTGTGTCGATTGTTCTGAGTTAGTTCTAAAATGTACAAGTTAACTAAGTTAGGCTGAAATAATATCTAACTGCCCCCCGCCAGAGCACAATTATAGACTGAATCACAAGTTGCTTAATAGAGTTTTCATTCCAACAGGAGTCGTAATTTTTTACTAGCAACACAACCAGTGTGAAAGTGGGTTGAAGAGTACTTGCTTCTTTCTGATGTTCAAAATATATGCTTGGAAATCGTTGTTTTTGCCATGGTACAATTAAAACTAACCTTTTTTTATTTAGAAACCCTTGAAAAATATACGATAAACATAGAAATATTCTAAATGTTATCAAGCTAATTTAACTAATTAAATCATTCTCAATATTCGATAATATTGTAAGTGACCAGTGATTATCTCGTTGAATATCTCAGTAACTATTTAATACGCATGATTCGTATGATCTTTCGTTTTTAATACGTATGTCCGATGCCAAATCGTTAGTATTTTAGAACTAATTTGCATGAAAATATACTGAAAACATATTCCAGACATTTAATTCAAAAACTATTCGTGCTGATTGTTTAGTATTTGGCGGAACCCAACGAAATAATTATTTTTCAGGGTTTAATATCTGGCTTCCATCGTTAAATCTAACATTCCCTACAAGCTTTGCACAATTCGTAAGTTTCACCTTAGAACTAGTTTCACGTCATGGAATTGTTTGGAAACACATTTCCTAGCTAAAGGTTATTAAAAGTAGTTTGTTTGTAAAAATATTTGTTTTTAAATGCTTTAAAACCAAGAAACAATAACGCCCTGTGTATCCATCTTTAGACATATCCAACGCCAGTAAATTCTATTTTCGTCGTAACCTCAAGTCAGGAAGCTAAGCCAAAAGCTAAGAACGACATTTTCGATACGGGCATCTGGCAAGCGTTTCCAAGCATAATCCTATAAGAGATGAAGACATATTGCCTGTACTACTGCGTATTACATTTCGTCTGTATTTTAAAATCTAGATAAAATTATGAATACGTATGTATGTAACAGGTCAATTCGTTGGCGTACCTTTGGTTTTTCACCTTTTTATTTTCTGACTTTTGCCAGTCGGGGTTGAGTAGTTCAACATAAAAAACCACGCCTGACAGCTAACCTCTAACCCAAAAATTTCATTTTTATTGAAATAGATTTTTTGTTCAAACATTCTACTGCTATTATTGAATATTTCCATTTCCAAAAATTCCAGGTGACAGTTAAAATCTTTCAGTAAGATTTGATTAATGGAAGCGATGGAGGTAACATTATTATAAGAAATAGTCATGATAGTAAATAAAAATTAAAACCTATGGGATAGGTAAATTATTTTAACGCAAAAATCCTATTTAAAGTACAATTAAAATGTAATACATATGAACATTAGATTAAATGGGGTTTAGTATAATATATAACCATGATCTTGCTAGTTTCTATTAAACATTGCCCCAAACTACTGTACTTTTAAACCTAATCTTCGCAATACACAAGGCAGTTTTTTTCTAGCTACAACTAGTTTTACTACGTTATTATGTTTATGAAACGTCATTCAATTTAGTGTAATAAATTAATTTAATTTTGTGTAGTGTAAGTGTATTTAATGTATTCAATTAAAATATTTTATTGAAATAACAATTGCTGAAGAGAATTAAAATGTGAAATAAACACCAGTAGCAGTCCATAACGGCGTTTAGTTAATTATTCCAGCTTGATTACGTCTAATTGTCTTTGTCAAGTTTATTTGAAGTTTTAAATTGCATTTGGTGTCCTTCAAATATACGTTTTTATCTACTAAATATTTCATAGCAATTAAAATTGCATGCAGTATTTGCCGGGCTTACAATTTGCAATTTAAAAAAGTCCTGTTGATAAGAGTAATAAAATTTCCGTTTTATCTTATTGGATCTTCTAAATTTTTCACACATATATTCTTAAATAAATTTATTTTGATTAGTGTGATTTTGATTATCCATATTTTAAAGAAACACATTACAGTGAGCTATGCCTAACTTGAAAGACCAATACCATCTCCTAACAGGCCTTTAAAGTGTTGCAGCAATAAAATAGATAGTGAAATTATGCTCATTTCATCCGTTATTGAGAAATATTCCACAAAAACTACACATAGTAAGAAAACTAGGTACAATTATTGCACCTAGTTTTCTTATTGTAGTCTCTTTCACATGTAGGCCTGAAAAAGGAATGATAACGGCTGGAAAACATGTCAAAAGTATTTTTTTATTTGCCTATAATTTTCTATTAAAATAAATCAAACCCGTATTCTTGTTGTCACTAACTTACAAAAGTTACTAAGCAATAATGCCACTGCTAAACCCCCTAATAAACATTATATCGGACATTATCTGAAATCAAAGCAATTTAATCATAATCTGCTTATCAGTAGGGGAAATTGATGAGGTGTGAAGTTTTTAATCACTCTTTAATAGCTTTGTTGATAATGAGTTTTTGTGATAATTACGAATGCATTTAGCCATCATGTAGATAAAATAGCAGTAAATAACTGTCCAGTTATTTATATTTTAGTTTTATAAAATAATAATATCATTTATGTTAAAAATTGTTTTCCAGTTTTTCTAAACGTATAAATGTTGCATTTAAGCTGTCATTTATACTGAAGTTAAAATCTTTACCTAGACAGTTATTATTGTTTAACATTTATTTTATACTTTATCAAATTATCTTGTAAATCATTTTAATACAGACATTGTTCAGTGGTGATGTGTCTTTCCACAATTTGGGAAAAAAACTGTAAATCCGTTGACGTGTTTGTATGTGACATACTTTTTTCTTACGTTTGGCTTTTGGTAAAATGTGAAATGGACAGCCAAAGAAGAATAACGCGATAAGTTTGATATTCTCGGCGCTGCATGAGTTATGGTGCAAGATCCGTGTGTAACTTTTCCTTACTATGATTTATTGTGTATGTATTACATCTGACTCTGAGTCGAACTACACATCTTAATTTATATTTTATAGCTGTAGCAAGTTTTGAATAACAATTAATTAATGGGGATGAATTGTGCGACAATCAGGGTACGCTGATGTAAATTACAGTACTAATTTCATTCGAATATGCATCTTTTTAACCAATCAAAACTGAGTAGGAGACTTATTAAACACTATAACACTATATGTTATGTCACACCAATTATCACGGCAATTAAAGAGAGAATATCCAATTTGGTTTTTGTGGAATATTTCTCAATAAGGGATGAAATAAGCATAATTTCATTATATATTTTATTGTTGTAACACTTTAAAGGCCTGTTATGAGATGGTATATGTCTTTCAAGTTATAGCTTTTGGAATAAAATCCACCAGCTTTCTTTTCTAAATGTCGCAACATATATTTTCCACCTAGTAGGCCTATTTTAATTTTGAGGTTACATATCATTGGAGTAAAATGATATGTAAGAAATAAATCGGTTTTTTAATTAAATTTTTTGTATAAAATTGTTGTATAAATATCTGTTGCATCAAATAATCCGCAAGCTTTCACAACTATAAGCTACAAGAAGCTTCAAAGAATTTACCATGGACATATTACGTTAAACTATATTTAACTTCATTAAACAATTTCAAATCTCCGTTATCATTATGCATATTTCCTCGGAGTCGCATTCAGTTAATTAAATCTGCCAAAGAACATCACTGGGGAGCTGTGTAAAAAGCATTCGAGTTTCATCTTGATAAAATTATCGTGCCAAATTAAATCATATGTATTATCATCTGTTTGTTCTGCTTTATGAATCTTGGACATTCCTAAGGAGTTATAAGTTGTTAGTTTTTTGTCGAGTTCAAAATATGATTCAAAATATTTAAGAATTATCCAAATTGCATTAAGTCAGAACTTCCAAACAATATTATTTTGTATGATGAAATGAATCAATCTTTGTATAATCAAGGAAAAAAATCATCACAATAATCATCTTGCTATTAGGTAAGTTTATACAAAATAGAACGGGTTAGTCGAATTTAGGACATTACAGTTTAACATGGCATTAGATTTTATATTGCAGCTTTCAACATTAGGATTACACGGTGTCAAAGTTCAACCGGATCGTTGTGAAACAGATTTTAAATATTACATTTCTGCACCTCTCGTTACTACTAATTGTTGATGTTGCCACGCTTACACAGATGCAAGCCAGGCCATTTCATCTAAAACCATGTAAATAAACATCTTTAATATTACTAACACAATAAAAAATGTATCCAAAAGATGGATTAAATTAAAATTACAGTAATTTCCTAAACTAGAAACTTTTCATTCTTCATTGGTGACTTCTGTTGAATTTTCAGAAGTATCCAATTTCACAAAATTTTCATCTTCCACCATCAAATTGTTTGATTCGCCCTATCACCGTAGGAATTGACCAACAGTTAGATTATTGTCAATGTTTACTACTTGCAAGTTCATGTAGATGTGTTTGATGCAATAACCGCATCTCCAAGTTCTGACTAGAACCAAGTTATAATCAAGTTGAAGTGTCGAACTCACCCTGAGGGTTGTATAACAACTTGATTGTATACCTCCCCGTCGTGGCATTAGAAAATTGGTTATTGCACTCTCAACACTTAATCAACTTTATCGTTGAAGAAGTTCAAATTGATTACCTGGTGCAGTCCTAATTTAATGAAGAAGATTAGTTTGGGATAGTAGTTGAAAATTAGTGTTGGTTTGATTATAATAATCATTAAGCCTAACACTTGGAATATTGATTAAAGTATAGTCATATAAACGCTCAGAAATACTATTGTTACAGTGACATATGTTTGATAATAATTGTATGTCAAAAGTGGAGCGAAAATGGCTGTTTCCAATACGTTGTGGGTATAATTAGCTCTTTCTATGGTGAAAAATAGTCAGCTGGAGCCAATTACGTCATCTGCACAATTTATTACTTTGACATTTTCCGTTTTTCAGTTACTTTGATTCAAGAATAATGCAGTATGACAAAAATGTAGTTCATCATATGGGCAAAAGTGTCTTTTGAGAGTCACTTTATTCATAAATAAGCATGAACTAGGGTGATTAGTATAGGCTGTTTTGCATATAGCTCCCTTTTCACATGTACTGCTATATGGCTGGTCACTACACTACCTAAATTCAAAGAAACAAACAAATACAGCAAGTTTGCGAAGATCACTTCAGTTGTGCTTTGTAGATGGTATGTCTAATTTAACAACCTTGCATGAATTATTCTATTTACATATTTTATTGTCGTTATTACGTCGTTAACGACTAGTAAGTCAAGTCAGTCACGTAAATGGTATTCTTCTACGAAGAAAACCTGTCATATTTTATCATAGGTTAAGATGGAACTATAATTTATATGGGACCAAAAACCGTTAAGGTGACGACATTTTTAAATAGGTGTTTTGAACATAACCCAATATTAGATATTTTATATCGCTACACATCTTTTTATTGTTATTATTGGATCGTGGATTGTTTTAAATGTTAACAGCTATAACAATTAGTGAGAACCAATACTCCTAACCTTCTGTTTTAAACATGTAAACATAGGTTTCATGGCAAAAAAAACTTAAAAAATACCCTAAGAAGCAATAGTTTTAACCAGCTAATTGTATGATACAATTTTTTGAATATAAATGATAGCTTAATGATTAAACATAATGCTCACGAAGTTCGAAGAAGAGTTTCTGCAAAAGTAGGTAGGATACACAACAATACGCACGCATTTGCGTTCACAAATGCGTCAACATTTTATGTGGTTCATAAAACTTTCTTTTACTTTATGTTTTGTAACAAACTAGTTTTTACTGACTTAAACTCCGGTAATAAAACTTTATTTGTTGGGATAATGCACCTCTGTGTAAAATTACAACATTATTAACGTTGACCTCCTATCATGTTTGTTGAAACCAGCAAAGTTTGCTAAAGTTGTAAAGTTTCGCTCGTTAACAAAACTAGAGACTTAGAATAGTCATTAATTTAATATTTTCTTTGAAATTATTTGGTTAAATATTTAATTTATTCCTTATACTTGAATATTTTTTTTTTCTAAATTGTCCTTGTTTTTCTTTTATATATAAATGCGTGAATAAAAAAACAGTAAAACGAAAATTCTTAAAAAAAATAATATCAGGGAACCCCATCAGCAGTTCACAACGGTTTTCAGTTAATTTATTATCCCTATCATGATTACTTCAAAGTCCAAAGTAGTATATTTTATCACTATGGCATTGAATGACTCTTTTCGACCCGAGCTCAAGTTTCAAGGAAAATGAACTAGAGGCCTAAAAAGACACTTTTTGCACGTGTGATGAACAATATATTTCGTAATGTTTCACCATTGTTTAACAAACTAAGTTAGGAAACGAAAATACTTTTCATGTTAAGATAACCCCTCAAAACAATTTCTAAGTAGCTATTTAGTTAGTGATTCGATTATTTCGTATAATACGATTGTGTTACGGTTTATTATACCATCGATATGTTGCATTATTGATAATAATGCAACAATAAGGTACAAACGTTTAAACCAATCGATAAATTATAATAATGTGATTTCAATAAATGCGTTGGCTTACAATCAAAGTTTAAAACTGTTAACAACACCAGACTTTTACTCCTATACTGACTTAAAAGGGATTTTATTCCCTAGGTAAATAGTGTAACATTTACTAGTAAAATATTGTGTCTTTTATATGCATGGAAACACAGAATATAGAACCTAAAGATTTTCTTTGATGTAACGAAAATATACGTTTAAAATGCAATTTCATTAATAGGCTAGTACAATCCACGAATACTATAGCAGACCCGGTATGGATCATTAACTTATACAAATAATGTTACTAGCCCGAAAGTAAACATTGTTTAACATTGCTTAAATGGAACACACGTTACTGCTATTAGTAGAGGATTGGGTCCATATACTTAATTTGTTTATGTTTACGATCCATACTGGTTTCTTTTATAATATTGTGGTACATTCTATGACGGGTTAAAAAGTAAATAATCATATATATATATATATATATATATATATATATATATATATATATATATATATATATATATATACCGCATGTATAATCTAATATATTATAAATAGTCAATGGTTTACACTTTCTTAGAGGCTTCTATTCTAAACCTCAAAATATGGCTACTGAAGTTCTGTGTAGATGGTATGTCTAATTTAACGGTCTTGCGGGTATAATTCAGTTTATATTTTATTATTATGTTGTTTTCTGATCGTTAACTCTTCATAGCAGTAGATTTTAGTGATAAGACGATTTTTACTGACAATTAACTCAGTTGTTAACTTTAAACCATAAGTTAAATTTAACAGAACCTCTTTAACAGCTTTAACTAGTTTTATTATATTTTTTAATGTTTGAAATTTTTAAAGATACCTAGACGGCAATAAAATGAGATTTGTGTTCTGTAAATAGATCCGCATATAACTGGGACGACTTTGTGTAGGTAAATAAATAATGCGAAATAACATGGAAAAGTGAAAGGCAAAAGTAACAAGTTTGCAAAGATCTCTTTAATTATTTGTAGCTCTTGGTTCTTTCTCAGAAATATTTCTCAATGTGCATTCGGATAAGTGAGATGACGAAAATATATCCATCTATAAATGATTTCTCAGTAGAAAAATACAATTTGAAACAATAAATTACGTACAAGTTATCAGGATTCTTGAAATATATTTAATCTTATTTAATAATTTGCTATAAAATTACTACTTTTCTAAGAATTACTACTGAAAGTTTTCCTCAGATAACCGTTATACCTACTTAGTAAAATGCTTTATGTAGGGTAACAAAAAATTTGCAAAAGAATTGGATAGTTTGCATAAGTGTATAATATATTTCAGTAATATTATGCGGTGGCACACTTAGACAAGTTTATTTTGGATTCGTCCATCCTTGCACCGTCTTTAATTTCCCAAGTGCCAAGAAGAACTTGATTAGCAAAATTCATAAAAATTTAATTTCCAGAGAGGAATGCAAGCTAATGAATACTTTTTGTGTTACAATAACACGTGTTTCATTGTTTATTGTTTTTTTTTGTTTATTGTGTTTTGTTTGAAACGTTGTGTATTGTTTTTTTACATTCGTGATGGAAAATGTCCGCAATAAACCTTTGAAAAACTTAAACTCACCATCACCAACAATGAACTTCAAACAAAGAATTACCTTATTCTTCTCGCGGACGCTAGTTGAACAACTAACCATGACTGCCCTATTTTTTGTCGTATTTTTATGTACTTAATATATTAAAAAGTTCAGCAAGCTTTTAAAGACTATAATTACATTTATTTTAATGTATTTTTTTATTTTATAAATGGGTTATTAATTGACGGCCTTTTTAGGAGATTCTAAAATTCGTTTGCAATGAAATACAATTAATTAATTGTATTCTATCGCATCAAGAAAATTTATTAAAAAATAAACAAAGTACTTAAAAACCGTATTTAGTTTCACCCTTAAACAAGCAATGTTATGGTTATTTAAATTTAAAATATATATTTTGAAAAACTTTAAGTGCTTATGATTTCAGTAATAACAATCAGAGGCAATTAAAACTCAATCAAGGAAGTTGACGCGAACCAATCAGGCCCTGGAACATTACAAGTGAGGATTTCAAATTAAAACTCATAATATGATTATAACTTTGCTACATTGTAACATAACTGGACATGATTCATCCTTGCATTGTGTCGATTGTTCTGAATTAGTTCTAAAATGTACAAGTAACTAAGTTAAGCTGAAATAATATCTAACTGCCCCCCGTCAGAGCACAATTGTAGGCTGAATCACAAGTTGCTTAATAGAGTTTTCATTCCAACAGAGTCGTAATTTTTTACTAGCAACACAACCAGTGTAAAAGTGGGTTGAAGAGTACTTGCTTCATTCTGATGTTCAAAACATATTCTTGGAAATTGTTGTTTTTGCCATGGTATGATTAAGACTAACCTTTTTTTATTTAGAAACCCTTGAAAAATATACAATAAACATAGAAATATTCCAAATATTATCAAGCTAATTTAACTAATTAATTCATTCTCAATATTAGATAATATTGTAAGTGACCAGTGATTATCTCGTTGAATATCTCAGTAACTATTTAATACTTATGATTCGTATGTTCTTTCGCCTCTGATGCCAATTCGTTAGTATTTTTGAACTAATTTGCATGAAAATATACTGAAAACATATTCGAGACATTTAATTCAAAAACTATTCGTGCTGATTGTTTAGTATTTGGCGGAACCCAACGAAATAATTATTTTTCAGGGTTTAATATCTGGCTTCCATCGTTTAATCTAACATTCCCTACAAGCTTTGCACAATTCGTAAGTTTCACCCTAGAACTAGTTTCATGGAATTGTTTGGAAACACGTTTCCTAGCTAAAGGTTATTAAAAGTAGTTTGTTTGTAAAAATATTTGTTTTTAAATGCTTTAAAACCAAGAAACAATAACGCCCTGTGTATCCATCTTTAGACATATCCAACGCCAGTAAATTCTATTTTCGTTGTAACCTCACGTCAGGAAGCTAAGCCAAAAGCCAAGGACGACATTTTCGATACGGGTATCTGGCAAGCGTTTCTAAGCATAATCCTATAAGAGATGAAGATATATTGCCTGTGCTACTGAGTATTACATTAATTTTTTAAGAGGGTCAGGCTTATAAGTAGTCAATGGGATTGCATCGCAGCTGAAACAGCTTATTGTGTACATATGTCGTGGTTGAGTAGGTAAACTAAAAAAAAAACTCGTCTGACAGCTAACCTCTAACCCAAGTATATGTTTGGGTTTTAATATTTGATTTTTATTGAAATAGATTTTTGTTCAAACATTCTACTGCTATTATTGAATATTTCTATTTCCAAAAGTTCCAGATGATGGTTGAGATCTTTCAGTAAGATTTGATTAATGGAAGCGATGGAGGTAACATTATTATAAGAAATAGTTTTGATAGTAAATAAAAAATAGAACCTATGGGGTAGGTAAATTATTTCAACGCAAAAATCCTATTTAAAGTAGGCCTACAATTAAAATGTAATACATATGAACATTAGATTAAATGGGTTTTAGTATTATATATAACCAAGGTCTTGCTGGTTTATATTAAACATTGCCCCTAAACTACTTTTAAACTTCATTTTCGCATTACACAAGGCAGTTTTTCTAGCTAGAACTAGTTTTACTACGTTATTATGTTTATGAAACGTCATTCAATTTAGTGTAATGTGTTAACGTGAATTTAATGTATTTAATTATAATTTAAAATTGAAATAACAATCGCTAAAGAGAATTAAAATGTGAAATAAACACCAGTAGCTGTCCATAACGGCGTTTAGTTAATTATTCCAGCTTGATTACGTCTAATTGTCTTTGTCAAGTTTATTTGAAGTTGTAAATTGCATTTTGTGTCCTTCAAATATACGTTTTTATCTACTAAATATTTCATCGCAATTAAAATTGCATGCAGTATTTGCCGGGTTTACTATTTGAATTTAAAAAAAAAGTCCTGTAAATAAAAGTCATAAAATTTCCGTTTTATCTTATTGGATCTTTTAAATTTTTCACACATATATTCTTAACATAAATTTATTTTAATTAGTGTGATTTTGACTATCCATATTTAAAAGTGGAACATTACAGTCATTGCTCCTAGTTTTCTTATTGTAGTCTCTTTCACATGTAGGCCTGAAAAAGGAATTATTACGGCTGGAAAACTTGTCAAAAGTATTTTTTATTAGCCTATAATTGTCTATTAAAATAAATCAAACCCCTATTCTTTTATCTCTAACTTACAAAAGTTAACAAGCAATAATGCCACTGCTAAACCCCCTAATAAACGTTATATCGGACATTATCTGAAATCAAAGCAATTTAATCATAATCTGCTTATCAGAAGGGGAAATTGATGAGGTGTGAAGTTTTTAATCACCCTTTAATAGCTTTGTTGATAATGAGTTTTTGTGATAATTACGAATGCATTTAGCCATCATGTTCATAAAATAGAAGTGAATAAATGTCCAGTTATTTGTATTTAATTTTATTAAAAAATAATTTTATTTATGTTAAAACTTGTTTTCGAGTTTTTCTAAACGTATAATTATTGCATTTGAAGCTAAAATACCGTCATTTGTACTGAAGTTAAAATATTTACCTAGGCAGTTATTATTGTTCGGAATTTCATACTGTACCAAATGAGTGTGTAAATAATTTTAATACAGACATTGTTCAATGGTGATGATTGTGTCTTTCCACAATTTAGGAAAAAAACATTAGTATGTGACATATTTTTTTACTTACGTTTGGCTTTTGGTAAAATGAGAAATGGACAGCCAAAGAAGAATAACGGGATAAGTTTGATATTCTCAGCGCTGCATGAGTTATGGTCCAAGATCCGTGTGTAACTTTTCCTTACTATGATTTATTGTGTATGTATTACATCTGACTGTGAGTCGAACTACACATCTTAATTTATATTTTATAGTTGTATTAAGTTTTGAATACAAATTAACGGAGTTAAATTAAGCTACGGTCAGGGTACGCTGATGTAAATTACTTATTTTATTCCAATATGCAACTTTTTAACCAATCAAAACTGAGTGGGAGACTTATTAAACGCTATAGCATTCTATGTCAAACCAATTATCACGGCAATTAAAGCTAAGAGAGAAGATATAATTTTAGACTGTGGTAAACTGTACGAGTGGTACATTCATCAATGTTCCTAAAAAAAAAAAAAAAAAATAGCTTCGGTTAGTCCATATTGATGGGATTTCTACTTAAGTATCCAAAATACAATGGTTTGACTTGTAAAAATTATTCTGGTATTGAAATGGGTGATTTTCTAGGGTTGTAACAATTTATTATATTTAATAAGTTGAATACTGTTAAAAAATAGTGCATTTAAGATTGGTTGAATTGATTCCTTGGTTTTTGTGGAATATTTCTCAATAAGGAATGAAATAAGCATAATTTCATTATCTATTTTATTGTTGTAACACTTTAAAGGCCTGTTATGAGATGGTGTATGTCTTCCAAGTTGTAGCTTTTGGAATAAAATCCACCCGCTTTCTTTTCTAAATGTCGCAAAATATATTTTCCACCAAGTAGGCCTACTTTAATTTTAAGGTTACATATCTTTTGAGTAAAATGATATGTAAGAAGTAATTCTGTTTTTTACAATTGTTTGTTTAATTTTGTGATATAAATCTGTTTTGCATCAAAATCTGTTATTTTTTACAACTATACGCTACAAGAAGCTTCAAACAATTTACCATGGACATATTACGTTGAGCTATATTTAACTTCATTAAACAATTTCAAATCTCCGTTATCATTATGCATATTTCCTCGGAGTCGCATTCAGTTAATTAAATCTGCCAAAGAACATCGCTGGGGAGCTGTGTAAAAAGAGCAGCATTCGAGTTTCATCTTGATAAAATTTTCATGCCAAATTAAATCATATGTATTATCATCTGTTTGTTCTGCTTTATGACTCTTGGACATTCCTAAGCATGTATAAGTTGTTAGTTTTGTGTCAAGTTCAAATTATGTCGATATAAGAGGTCTGTGATCAAAATATTTAAGGATTATCAAAATTGCAACAAATCAGAACTTCCAAACAATATTATTTTGTATGACGAAATAAATCAATAATTGCATTATCGAGGTAAAAAATCGTTACAAAATCATCATCTTTCTGTTTGGTAAGTTTATACGAAATATAATGGGTTAGTATCTTCAATCGAATTTAGGACATTGCAGTTTAACATTGCATTATATTTTATATTGCAGCTTTCAACATTGGGAGGATTATAGCGTGTCAAAGTACAAGCGGATCGTTATGAAACAAATTTAAATTTTCCATTTCTGCACCCCTTGTCCCTACCAATTGTTGATTCTACCACGCTTACACAGATACAAGACATAGACGGATACAAAACGTAGTTCAGGTCATTCCATACAAAAGCATGTAAATAACCAGCTTTAACAGCGTTAACATACAAAAATTAAACTAACAGATGGATTAAAATTTAAATTAAAATCATTTCCTAAACTAGAAACTTTTCATTCTTCATTGGTGACTTCTGTTGAATTTTCAGAGGTATCCAATTTCACAAAATCTTCATCTTCCACCATCAAATTGTTTGATTCACACTATCACCATAGGAATTGCCACCCAACAGTTAGATTATTGTCAATGTTTACTACTTGCAAGTTCATGTAGATGTGTTTGATGCAATAACCACATCTCCAAGTTCTGACTAGAACCAAGTTATAATCAAGTTGAAGTGTCGAACTCACCCTGAGGGTTGTATAACAACTTGATTGTATACCTCCCCGTCGTGGCATTAGAAAATTGGTTATTGCACTCTCGACACTTAATCAACTTTATCGTTGAAGAAGTTCAAATTGATTACCTGTTGCAGTCCTAATTTCATTAAGAAGATTAGTTTGAGATAATAGTTGAAAATTAGAGTTGGTTTGATGATGATAAATAAGCTACAAACTTGAAATATTGAGTACAAGTATAGTCATATAAAGGATCAGAAATACTAATATGACAGGGGCATATGTTTCATAATCATTGTTTGTCACAGTGCGGCGAAAACGGCTGTTTCCAATATGTTGTGAGTCTAATTAGCTCTTTCTAGGGTGGGCAATAATCAGATGTAGTCAATTACGTCATCCGTACAATTTATGACTTTGATATTTTCAGTTTTTTCAGTTACTTTTGCGACAAGAATAATGCAGTATGACCAAAATTTAGTTCATCTGGGCAAAAGTGTCTTTTTGAGAGTCACTTTAGACCCTAGTTACAAAACAGCATGGTTTTTCAATAGGGAAATAGTATATACACTGCGGCAAAAATTTTTGTTGTTGCAAATATAAAGTAGTTCTTTTTTTCCTTGGGCGAAAAATAACCAGCTAAAGTTGATGACGTCAGCTGTACATTATTTTGTCTACATTCGCTGGCCTTGCGAAAGAAAATAGTCCAGATTTTCTTAAACCAAAATTTAAGTTTTTAAAATGTATAGTAATTTATGTTTTATTATCTGTTAGTACAATGTTTAAAGCACTGTTTTCGTTTCCAGTTGACGATGAGGAATTTGTCACAAGGGGTCAGAAAGGTGATCGAGGGTTCCAGGTAAGTTAATATATGTTAAATACGTAGGTTCAATAATATAACTAAATTATGTTCATGTATATGTACTGTAATATAAATATATACTAAAAGAGAAAATGCTTTTGGTTAACTGTAGTTCTTCGATTTAAGACTTGTATTATTTTTACATTTGCAAGGAAACGGATAAAGGTAATAACAAACACTAGTGTTGTTATATTTTTTGTAAATTTTTAACACATTTGTTGACTTATTCATATCAATCATTCAATCTAATCTCTTTACATTGGAAGAAAACCTAGGATTTGTTTAAGGCCTATTGTACACCAAAACTATTAACGGTCAGAATGGTGTCTTCGATTTTATACTGAAGGTTAATATATATTTTGCTGTATATTGCTTAAATTTATCTTTATGGAATGTAGCAAATCTGTTTATTGCGGTTTATGGTTTTGCAATTTTACAAATGCATTCAATTATATGTGTTGCCCGTGGTAGGACACATAAGTATTTATCGAACATGATACACATACAGTGTGTAAAAAATGTCTCCCCCCCCCTATTTATTTTTTTTATTTTTTAAAATAATGAAATATCGTTTGGGGGGTGATAGTAACATAACGTGAAGTTTCTTTTGACATAGTTAAAATTTTTGAATTCCCCCCCTAAATGGGGGGTAAGGGGGGTAACTCAAAATTTTTAAATGTAAACCCCTAGCTTGTGACACCTCATTTGAAAGAGCATTAAAAAACTAGGTAAATGGTGAAAACTAGAAATTTCTATCTAATTTTTAACCGGAATTACAGCCAAAAACGCTCAAAATACGATATTTTTGGGAAACTCAAAAATGTAATTATTGCATACACCCTTTGAGTGATCCCTCATTTGAAAGATAAATAAAAATCAGGCCAATGATAAGGATTAATAATTTCTAACAGGTAATTAGATGGTTTTTTATGATTTTTACAAACAAACTAACCTTAAGTGCGAAATAACAGTAGCGATGTTGTGTTCACCAAATAAATTCACAGCAAATGTTCAAACTGAAGTCCTCCTACTTCCTGACAGTAAAATAAACGAGACGTGAACTCTTCCCTCACGTTATGGAATGTTTCCTCAGTGATTTTTCTGCAGGCTTCAACAATCCTGTGTCTCAAGTCTTCAATATTCTGTACGGGAGTTTTATAAATTGTCGATTTAATAAACCCCCATAGAAAAAAATCCAAAGGTGTTAGATCGGGGTACCGTGCTGGCCATTCTATCCGGCCACGCCTGCCAATCCACTGACCATTCAGTTGTGTATTTAGAAATGCTCGGACCTGTCGATGAAAATGAGGGGGAGCGCCATCCTGCTGGAAGTGAACAATATCTTCATCAAACTCATGTGGATGTTGTGCAATAACTTCCACTATGGCTGGAAAAACCGACTCTTGAAGCATTTGCAAATAATGTTCTCCATTGAGGTTGCCATCGATGAAAAATGGTCCTAGGATATGATTACCCAACATCCCAGCCCATACATTTAATTTTTCTGGGTACTGCGTTGAGGATTCTCGGTAAACATGGGGGTTTGCAGTATCCCAGTATCTGCAGTTATGTTTATTGACAGTTCCATTAACAAAAAAAGTGCATTCGTCTGAAAAAGCTACATTATACACGAAATGTGGATTAGCTTTGATTAGTTCTTCCATTTCTTCGCAAAATTGAAGTCGACGGTCTGGATCATCGTCGTTTAATGCATGGACAAGTTTAAATTTATAAGCGTGAAATTTATTTTTCTTTAAAATATTTCGAACTGTTTGATGGGATAAGTCACACAGTGTAGCAACTGATCGAGTCGACTGCTGAGGATCCTCTACAAATTCTGCCACAACTTCAAATTGTGTTTCTTCGTCTAAAGATGTTCGGCCTGATTTTGGAGCATTAGCTACGGATCCAGTTCGTCTGAACTTGCCAATTAGTTCCCTCAAATATTTTCGACACACTGGTCGATCAGGATGTGCTTCGTTGAATCTCCTTTCTGTCTCGTGGTAGTTTTCATTCGAGGCACCAAAAGTTAAAACCATTTCCACCTTATCGTCTTTGCTTCGAGCCATTATTAAAAATTTCTAATAAACTTTTAACAAAAAACTAACTATTGAATAAAGAAACTAAATTAAAAAACCTGACTAACTAAATAGCAACAAACTAACAATTAATTATTAACCTTAGAGAATTTTAATGAACAAAAAAGTCTTTACAGTTATCAAATAGTTACATAATTGTTATTATTAAATAGAAATTGAATTTATGCTGCAGTACTGACCTAGACCTGTCTGTAACAGCTCATTGACAGAATGAGTTGAGGAAACCCATGCCAGGGCAAACAGGGAAAACCGGCTGAGCAAAGGTCATCTAATGAAACAAACTCATGTTCACGAAAATTTCTTATTGTAATAACCTTAAATTTTTAGTTTGTACTTGCTCTGTTGTGGATAACCAATACATTTCATTTTCACTTTTTTTCAAAAGATGTTATTTTGCACTTTTGCAATAATAAAGAAATAAAAGATTTTATTAAAATAATAATTTATTAGCTGTAGAAATTTTTGGCTGTAGGAAGTAACAGTTTTTTAATTTAATAACATAAGCCTGATTTTTATTGCTCTTTCAAATGAGGGGTCACTCAAAGGGTGTATGCAATAATTACAATTTTGAGTTTCCCAAAAATATTGTAATTTTGAGCGTTTTTGGCTGTAATTCCGGTTAGAAATTAGATAGAAATTTCTAGTTTTCACCATTTACCTAGTTTTTTAATGCTCTTTCAAATGAGGTGTCACAAGCTAGGGGTTTACATTTAAAAATTTTGAGTTACCCCCCTTACCCCCCATTTAGGGGGGGAATTCAAAAATTTTAACTATGTCAAAAGAAACTTCACGTTATGTTACTATCACTCCCCAAACAATATTTCATTATTTTAAAAAAAAAAAAAAAATAAATAGGGGGGGGAGACATTTTTTACACACTGTATAATATTAAACAACATAATATCAGTACTTTGTTAATTCATTTTGTCATTATTCTATTATTAAAGCCAATAGATTCTCTTGGAATACAGGTTTGTAACAGGAAGGTTGTTTAAGCACAGTTCCCTTGCGGTATGTACCGTTGAAGGGTTAAATGGACTATGATTACCATTATTTATTTGAAAACAAGATTTGGTTAGTGAAAAAAAATCTTGCAAAATTTCTCTTTGCTACAGATTTTACTAAAAATATATGTCTTTTCGCCTGGTATAACAATATTTACCAAGAGTATCAATTATATCAATTATTTAAGATGGGGACGCCACTATGTGCGTATTTTAACACAAATATGAGTGAAGGACGAGTGTAGGATGAGTGGCACGATCTTGTAGTCTTGTTTTAGTGACTAATGCCGACATATTCCTTAGACACAGCTGTTAATTAATAGCCCAAACAGCTAACGAAGCATTGTGTCTGTAAGTAGAAGGGAATTTCGCCTTTTAGAATTGGTATGTCTTGTGAGTTTTACAAGACAATGGTTTGTAAACATTTACACATAAGAGGCCTTGTTTCTTTCATGCAGATGTAATCCATTTGCATAAAATACCAAGAGGAGACGATGTTTTTAGGTTCAGCTGCAGTTTTGCATATGCATAATATGTGTGTTGCATATTTAGATATTAGGATTGTGAACCTTGCCAAGACTCACCAGCTTAATTTAATAAATATAACGGTGCATTTTTACCAAATTAAAATTTTTTACTTAAAAGCATCGTTTTATTATATTTTCGGTATTTTTTTTTATTTTAGTAACAGCACACCAATAAACGACAAGCTCTACCTTAGGTTTGAAGCAAAACTAGTAGTTGATTTCTAAGCCTAAAATGTATAGGCGTGCATTACCATGATATCATTGTACTTTTGTTACTAACCCACTTATCAAATAAATAGTGATATTAATAAAATAGTTATGCAAAAAACTTATCATAGCATAAATTATTGAATAGTTTATAGTAAATTGTGCAAACTATTATTAGTAAAGAACTTCCAAAATATAATAAAGAACTAAAATATCATGTTAAAAAAAATTTATGTAATTGGCAAATTGTTTTTTGACTCTCAAGAGTGGATCACAACAATTTATTATAACAATTTATATAACTCGAAGCCTTAAGTACACTTATTTTCACAAAGAATTTATTCAAGGTTGCTGTTTAGGATATTATAATGGTCACATAAATGCGCATTTCTAGTTTATGCAAGTTTTAATTGAATTTAAATTTTTAACTGGTAAGTATATAATCTAGTTTATTTAAACTATTTATTTAAGTCTGGTGAATACTTACATGGAAAAATTCAAACTTTTTGTTCAGGGTTCTTAGACTATACGTGTTAGATTACAGTACCCTACTCAACTTCCCACGTCTAACATTTAATATTTACTTGATGTTTCGTACCTATTTCAGGGACCGCCTGGTGAATCTATTGTTGGACTGCCCGGAATGCCGGGAGCTGCTGGCGTGCTTGATGCAGGCCTCAGGGATGACCAGGTTAGTATTTTATAATATTTTAAAACATAAATTGAAAGTTTGGCTTCCATAGGTCTTGAACTTGCGGCACCGCAGGTTTTATATCACTGGTAGCATTGAATGCGGTTGCGGCCCGCCCCAATGCATAAAAGTTCCCATAAGACCCAATGTACCTACGCCGCAAAAAACCTGCGTTTCCTATAGGTCCACCGCACTGGACTTGCGGGCCGCAGTATGGCGACCGCAGGTGCATAAAAAGAGCCTAAAGCTGGGTTTTCCTAGGCGCGGAAGCGGAGAGCGGACTCCACTTGTCTAAGGTAATTTAATGTTACTGTTTTCCTACAAGCGGAGTGGAACACCATGTTAATCTCTTTTCCGCTCTCCGCGTTCCTGTCTCCGCTCTCCGCTTCCGCGCCTAGGAAACCACAGCTTAAGCAATCCACGTCCTCAAACTAATCGTTTCTGCTATTTTTTGCTTTTATATATTAAGTTGAATCTCATATGTAAAAATTGTTGACGAATAGTTTTTTTTTTTTTTTTTAAAGAGGTTAGCGGCCTCTTTTAACCTTACATTTGCCCGTCCACATAGACTAAGCGCCCGTGCGTGGATCGTTTACAGCAAAGCAAGGAGTGAGCCGGTACAGTACAAAGGTGAACTGTACTGATAAAATGTTTTCGGCAGTGACCAGGATCCGAACCCACGACATCGCTGCCTTGGGCCCGAAGTCCGCGACGCTACCGACTGAGCCACCGACTCACTAACTTTCTGTAAGAAGGGAAGACTATATTTCATAAAGAAAACTGTTTAAATGGAAAAACGAACAAAATTATTTTTATCTTAAGACAAAATAAATACCTAGGCATGGAATATTGACTTTATGATAGTGCATCCATTGCTAAATGTACTATTACCAACAAATCTACTATAATATTTTACAACATAATTTAATTTATTTTTCGGAACTATTGCCGTCATATATCTTTTTTAATAGTATGATAAAGATATAGGTACGTAAAGATTCCAAAAAAGTATATTTTGTAATAATTCCTCAAATTGCACTTGGAAGTGGATATGTATTTAAACTAATTAAATAAATTAAACATGGAAAATTTGTTTTCAAAATCCATTTTAAATGAGAAGATTAACGTGGTTCGGATTTTCTAGATGAGTTGTCATTGGTTTCATTAAAGCCTGGACACGTTTTCAATTGCTATCACAAGTTTTTGTCCCTACCTTCCGCTCTTTATAAATCAGTGTTACTATTGAAATAAAGGGATAATATGTGTTTTGATTAAAATGCAAGGCCATGTATGTGGCTTTTACATTACAATATTCATGGTAAGTAAAATACCAATCGTCATTGTTGTAATTATAATACAACTAACGTGAAAATAGTTGTTATACCATAATATAGTTGTTGATACCGTGTATTTTTACGACTTGTAATTATAACATTAATTAGGTCAATGGGCTAAAAAGTATGATTTGAATGTCTGATTGATTTGTGTTTAGATTTATCACTACAGATTATTTTGTTCGTTGTTTTCAAATATATAATATAAACACCTAATAATATTATTAAAATACAGATGTCTAAACTTTGCGGATAAAATCAACCCGCCTAGTCGGTTGATCGGTTGATTTTACAGATATTACAGATAATTCATATATTTCAAGGATGTTAATATTTTCAATATTTTTTATGTGTAGCACCTTCTTTACTCCTACATTCTTATCAATAATACCATTGACTATTGGATACTGTTAGTTGTATTGAGAGTCAAAGATAATACATAATCTTTGGAGTCCTGAGGAGATTTTCATAATTCATCCATGTAACTCTATTTTGTCTTGACACTGTTTTTTAAACAATATATCAAGTTTACATTAAGGCTTAATGCAGTATTCATAAATTGTATCCATGGCTTATTTTAGTATTTATTTTTATCCAAACAAATTAGACGTCATTACTGAAATTTATTATCATTTTGATACAACGAAAATCTTTACTCCATTATTCTATATTTTAATCGGATTTAGTTACATTACAATTAAATAAAACTAAACATATAGAGCTCAAACCTACATTATTCAACCATTAAACGACTTGAAGGTATTGTTTAAATTTAAATGAAGTCCTTTATAAAATTAATTACACTCATAACTTAGAGTATAGGTACTAAACGTTAAAGTGGTGCAAAAAAGTCAAAGAGAATATTTGGTACTCTAATTTAATGCTGGTTACGTTTCAACATTATTATGACACTTTTCACCATCTGATTGATTGCTAGATTGGTAATGAAAATCTTCTTTATACAGTTCTTAGTATCAAGTGATTCCCAAAGCCAATTAACTTGATATTAATTACTAAACAAACCTATCACAGTACATAATTCAGTATTACCTTAAGGTATTCTTGAGAAATTTGAAGAATAACTTATACATTAACTATGGTTAAGTATAGATAAGAACGGATATCTGACTTTTTTATCGTACACAATATACATTTTAGAGATTGAACACTTTTTATTAAACTGGTAATACAAATGTTACATGGGAATTGAATAAAGCTGAGCGTATGTTTGTGTTGCCGTTTTCAAACAAAAATATTAAAAAATAAACACCTTTTATTCATACAATTACGGGCTTAAACTTGACAACAAAGCATAAAAACAAAGCATAAAAAGTCCAAAAACCTGAGAATCATGCAACAAGAAACCCCACATTTAAGCTCTAAAATCTAAATTTTCAAAAGTTTTCAACCGTATATTATTAAAAAAAATTTATTTAGCTTAAAATAAAATAAACCGTCAGATTTTATTTATATGTATCATTTGTACTTTTTTTGGTTCCAAGAGGTATGAGATTAAAAAATGCAATCGCCATGTAACGTTTGATTTTAATTATTAGAGAGTGTTTAACCAGTGAAAATGTTTTTTGTGTGAAATGTTAATAGTTTTCCAAAATTGATCAAAATATGTTGATTAGTTTAAGTTCAAAGCATTACAATTTTACTTCTTTTCTACGAATCCTTGAACCCCATTAGTCCGTTACCCGTATTGTTAAGTAAAAAACAATGCTGTTAAGTAGGTAAACAACGCTGTTAAGTAAATCTTATCAATTCTAAAACTGAACTGAAACGGCTAGTTTAAAAAATGGTCGTAGGTAAAATTTATAATTACTGAATAATATATATTCGACTTGACGTAAGTTTCTATATACTTGCTAAAGAGTTAATTCCTGATTTAGAGACTGGTTATTTAAACTGTAATGGAGTATTTATTCCACCACAATCGTTAACACAAGGTGAGCCTGTGTACACAAGGAAAACACGTTGTAATATGATATAGAGAGTTTGATGATTTGAACAGTTATATATATATATATTTTTTTTTTTTTTAAAGAGGTTGGCGGCCTCTTTTAACCTTGCATTTGCTCGTCCACATAGACTAAGCGCCCGTGCGTGGATCGTTTACAGCAAAGCAAGGAGTGAGCCGGTACAGTACAAAGGTGAACTGTACTGATAAAATGTTATCGGCAGTGACCAGGATCCGAACCCACGACATCGCTGCCATGTTAGTTTACGTTGGCCCCGCATGGGCCCGAAGTCCGCGACGCTACCGACTGAGCCACCGACTCACTATATTGTACAGTACACTACCCAGTGCACTATATTGTACTATATTGTACAGTATTTAATTTTTTTTATTTATTGTATATTTATAAACCTATAACATTCACTGGCCTTTTTTACACCATCATTTTTTATCTATTATGAAATAAAATTCTGAATCCCTAGCCAAGAGGTATTTTAGTTAGTTTAGTTTGATTATTTTTGATAGTTATGGAAAATATTGAAGTCTCCTTGTTATATATTAATTAATATTTACTTCTGTATTGTATTTAAGTTTACATATATATATATATATATATAATTTATATATAATATATATAATAATTATAATATATAAGCGCGTTGTAAAAAAAGTTTTAGTTCTCTCTTTCTATCTTATTTTAATGGAACTTTATTCAGTTGTATGCCATACATTTTATCAATCTTATTATATCAATTGGTTTTAAATGTAGCTGTGTACATACAAGAGTTTCCCATGTACAGAAATGTAATTAAGGAAATGCATATGTTATGATGGACTACGCTTTGAACCATACGCCCACAAAGGAGCGATGTGTTCATTAAATTTGAACATAGGCTTTTCTGTAGTGACATAAGGTTCATGTAATTATAAGACACGAATTCTCTTTTTTTAATTCAATGGCTTTTTGTTTGCTGCTCCCCTTTACATTTGAATGGATTATTGTGCGATTCTCCTTTTATTATTCTTATGGTTTTTGTATATTCCTACTCTTATTATTTTTTGTGACCATTAAGTTCCCGGAGGTGTTTATTCTTAAAGTTGGTTACAGGTAGCTGAAATGTTATAGTGGTCATCTAAAAATTATAATGTTACCAGCTTAATTCTGACAGACTTCAAATCATTTAAGGTTCGAAAGTGGACTAAGTTGTTATCATTAGAGTAGGCTAACCAGCTGATCTTAGTCAGGTTCTAGTAGTCATCTCTAACATTTGACACTGATCGTTCACTCATCAGCCCTAAAATACGAAATTGGACAAAGTTGAAACAAACTAAGCTGATTTAACCTCATTTAATCATTATTTAATAATTTGTTTTGTGTGATATTTATTTATAGTTCAGTTGATGTTTGTTGTTTCCTCAATTGGTTGAAATGATTTAAATAGAAAGAAGTAATTTATATTCCAATGAAATTGCCTCTGTCATATTTCAAACAATGCACAAAATAATAATAACTAAACACTAGAGCTCGTTCACTATTTCAATGATCATTAATTTTGATACAAAGGTCCTTTGAAGGATAACAATAATTACTATTCCTATGGTAATTCAAAAGTTTTGAACAAGTGATTCTTTGTTTTAATATGCAAACTCCGAAGGGTCTACAAGAACCCTCGACTTTGTAACGTATGGGAACAGGTCTCGACAACTCTTGGCATTGGGAAATCTCTAAGTGGATTTTAAAACAGTCATATTGGATTTAAATTAAAATCGGTAAGGATGGGTTATGCTATGCGTTCTAGCAATACGTTATTTTATTATAAAGTTGTCTAAAATTATTTCAAGCTTTTTATTTTGTCTTTTGGACCAATCTGGCTTCAATCAAGTAATATTAGGAGGTAATGGTTTGGTAACAGGAGGATGTTACTGATGAAAGTGGTTATTAAAACAGATAATGTATTAAAACATTAGATTTTTACGTCCCTTTCTTTGCGTTAACCAGCAATATTTAAAATTATCGAGGTGAAACTTAAAACCAGTGAAGAATAACAGAGGAGTAATTAATTGTTAGCTCGGTGAAGAAACTTTGATAATTGTCTTTCAGTAATTATAAACATCGTTGAGGAAAGATGAATGAGGTATAGTACACAGAATTAAAAGGACTTGAAAGGTTGAAAATATTTCATTTGTATTTACTCCTACAGCCATTTTAATCTACGTAATTAGTAGACCAGCTGAAAAGCGAAAGTGCAAAAAAATATCACAAGATGACAATAAACATTTACATTCGAGGATTTAAATATACAAAGTGGAGCTTTACTTTGAGAACTGTTTGGTCTTTCTCATTAGACTTGTTAATGCTTACTTTTGTGTTCTTTGTGACACACTCAATTTACTTTTTAATCCCCACCTAACCAGAATAATTATGCTTTTGAATGGAGAAAATGTCATATTTCACGTATAAATGTAGAAAATATGAATTGCCACAAATGTGTAATTTTAAACTGTTTGCTCATATAATATTGTAGTGTATTTGGACGTAATCAGTCGGTTAAACTCAACTAATAAAATACCCTCTACACCAAGATGTTAGGCGATTTTTCATTGAAAACTTGCTTTGATAAAAAATGAAACGAAAACAATTCATAAAAGTGTGATTTAGTTGGGAGGTTTCATACAAACGATCCTTAGAAATACAAGATAATTCTAACATGTAAAAGAACTCAATTTTAAATTACTCAGCGATGTAATGTTTAGTACTGTGAATTTAAACTTTCCGACATTTAATTTAATAAAATAATGCCTCAAACATATAATTATTTTTTGTCCTTATCGTAATTAATTTGATTATTATATAAGTAAATTCCTAACTTTTTTCATCGTTATTAATTGTTTTCCAGATTTTTTTACGTATAGTTTTCTTGGTAGGAAATATTATATCTATGATTACTTTTAAAGGTAATGGCAAGATTCGTTGATTCTAGGTTGTTGTACACTGTACGTACAGGCTTGGCAGAATAAGGCGAAGCCGTTAGGATGCGCTTTAAAATTGTAATTGCTCAGCTATTTATTTTTGGATGTTTTTGAACTAGTGTTTCATTTCAAGATAATTGTAATGCTGAATAAAAGTGGTCTTACTATTGTTTATTAAATTCATCCATTCATTATTTGTTTTGAGTTATAATATATAAATGACCACCATTTTGACCCTTAACTCATTTATAATGATTATTTTTTGTGCTTAACCTTTTCCTTGTCAAAATCGTTTATAAAATTCAATAAATATATCATAAATGGTTTCAAATATTCTTATAACAATATAATGTGGATATCTCGTTAACAAGGCACTTTTTGAACAAATATTATTCTATACTTTTGTTTTATTTGGACAGATTGAACCTATCCCTAAGTTTTCCTTACTACGAAACACCCTGTATTCTTAGGTAAACTTAATGCAATTAGTGTTTAAAAAACGTACATTACTGGTCGTTACCTTTAAAGTTAACTTATCCAGTTATTTTTTTATATTTGGATAAATAAAATTTTCGAGTATGATCATAAGAACAATTATTTATACGACGTATAAAAGAACCATGTAAAACTTGTTTTAATTTTCTTCAAGAGCGATTTTAAAAAGCTATTGTTTTCCATCTCACTGCAGAGTTAAAAGCATTACATTCAACCTGTGTTGTTTTGACGAAATAATGTGCTAAAGCCTGTTTTATATTGTAATCTCACGAAAATTGTAATACTGCATTATTCATTGTTTCTCAAACTTACAAATATCCCACTTATGAAATTTGTTCTCGCTGCCAAATAGAAAGAAAGATAAACAAAGCCATTCTTCCTATAGTTGATATTTTTCATTAGCTTGCCTGAATAGTAAATTACTTACTTTTTATTAAAGTGAGTTGAGATACAGCCATGAGTAGTTTGTATCAGATTGTAGACACTTTAATTCTAATTGTACGTGTCATATGAAACAACTACTATGATGATACTACTTCGTAATTTCAGTTTTCTTCAATTCCTTAGTTCTCAGTAGCGAGTTCAATTGTTTAAGCTTTTGCTTTAATAGTCTTAAAGAGTTTGTTCACTTTCAACAGTATTAATGTTAGTTCTCTTTAATAAATTCTTTGCTAAATAAACTATTTAGCAAAGAAAAGTATTCATTTCTGTAGTAAAGAAAGAGTTATAACAACATGATTATTAATACTTCCTAATGTTGGATTTTCTATATTGTTTCAATTCGAAATGTTTTAAAATATATATTATTAAATAAACGTAAATACAAAAATACAAAATATTAGGAAAGAAAAAGATTATATCTCGAAAACATGATAGTCCCTTTTCTTGTTCTTATGGCTTAATTTAATAAACATTATATTCTGAATTCTTTGTGGATATCCTTAAGTAATTCATAATTTCAGGTCAGTCATTCAAAACCAGATTGAAGTATAATTTGAAACGTTTCGAGCTTAATTTAAAACTCGATCACGTTTGCTTTGTTAACCAAATCCTCTCTTTTAAGCTCGCGGGAATGAACCAAACCGAGTTATTCACGAGATTTGTTTCAAATAAGAAATGTTCAGTTGTAAGGGATTAATATAATTCTTGGGATTGGTTATTTAAAATTCAATTAGACTAATACAGAGAAAACTAATGTGTTACTTGTAGACTTAACATGCTTAATTTGATTTTAATTTTCATCCAGGTATGTTCTGTAGTTATTACACTACTATAACAGTAGAATTTTCAGTGCTATGCTGGAAAAAAAGAATGAAATTATCATGTTAAGGTAGTTACATAATTTAATGTATTTTAGTCTTTGTGTTTTAATCATGTCACTAAACCCACTGTTTTAACTATTCTATCCCTGCATAACTGGTTACAATGTTTGCATACAAAAAAGCAACAATAAAATATATACTAGGTCCAGCTTGAAAAGTCTGGTTTTATTGTTTAATTTAATTTGTACCCCCAGTGTAACGCCAGGGTATCAAAGATACCTCCGCCTCAGAAAACCTGCAGACAGTGAAAGTTTCTACTTGCATGATGGGAATTTTACTCTTATAATTTCTAGTAATAGTTCCTTCATGATATTTTTTTCGTATGTGGTGGATTTGCTACATTGAAAAAAGGAAAGCGTTACTGGGACTCTAGTAGCTCATTCCATTTGGTAAATTCTCTAAATTTAACTCGCCAAATTGAATTTTGCTACAAGCAAAACGGAATGATTTTACACATGTAAGGGAATGCTTCGCTATAGGGTACCATCAGTTAATGTTACAATAGCCCACTATGTCGAAGGGTCTACATTTAGTGTAACAAAGTGTCCATTAGTACCAGCTGTTGAGTAATACTGTGGGAATTCTCAACTGTTTGTTAGTGTTTTTACATCTTTAATTTTTAACCTTGTTTATTCACGTTGGACTAATTTTCTGTTATCTAAAAATTTGATTAAATTTCTAACCGTTTACCAGTATTCAATAGGCCTAGTAATGATGCTTGCATTTCCTTCATTAGGCTGTTCATCTTTACAAATGTATGGTTTAGACGGTTTTAATGGTTCAGTAATTTAAATTACTTTTACATTATCTATACTTATTTAATACGCAAGCATGTTTTTTGTGACAATTACTCCTCCGAAACTACTGAACCGATTGACATGTTTTCGGTGTCATTGGAAAGAGCGTAACGTGAAGTTGTGCAGGAAACTTTCTTTTTACTGAAATAATTAGAGAGTGAGGCCCTGGGACCCTTTAAAGTTTCGTATTTCTCCATAAGATTAACATAGGAAACAAAAATTGTTATGAAACTCCAGCTGTTGTCAGAAGTTAAAAGTGAGAAGAAGAACATATGTTAATTCTAAACATTCAATAAGTTTGCTAATACAGTTTGCTACAAACATTTACTGACTTGGTTGAAATGGAATATTACTATTTGAATTTGGGTTAGTGTAAATATTACAATGGAAAAAAGCGAGAGAGCCTGGATAAATTGATATAATACTGTTATGTACATCTTGAGTATTTCCATAATCTTTTGGTCGAATCTTCTAAAGTCATCAGAAATTATGACCGTTAATCCTTTTAAAATAACGCTTCTAATACTTAGCAATTGCTCGAATTCGAGCAACAGGGACACTAGTTATTTATTAAATCGTAAGTAATGCTATTGTTTTGGAATACAAACAAAATGGTTGAAAAAAAATTATTATTTTATAATTAATGATATGATATGAATAAATATGAAAACCCGTCACCAGCTTACAGTTTAAAATTGTCTTAAGTAAAAATATTATAGTAAAATATATTTTAGTAACGTCTCTGCAAAACTATTTTTCCAACAAATACACTTAAACTCAAATTCACAACTTAACTAAAACTCACACTTTCAAAAATTAACTTAACTAAAATAAACTTAGCTTAAATTCACATTATTACGATTTGCAATTACATTTCGAGAGCCCTAGTGACCAGAATAGTCAGCGTTGCTTTGTTTAGGCATAACACTTCAAACATAATACTTGTTTCATTACTACCGTTGCACTCAGACCTAATGCAAATAATACCTTTGTATTATAATGCAGAGTGTCACTGTTTTAGAACATGTCGTCAAAGGTTGAACATTTACATATTTTCATGTCTGATGTAGAGTTTCAACTAATGTAAAACACCAGTACTCCCTGGCGGGTTGTTTCTATCTTCGTCATCAGCCTTATCGTTTTATTGCACTGAGCCTCGCTGTCCTTCGTTTCCCTTGATATATTGAAACTAAAACTTGATTAAAGTACTGATTTTGATTCAATTTTTCACTCTTTGCCTGTAAGAAATATATCACTAAACTCAATATGTTGAAAGTAAGTGCTAGATTTGTTTTGTAAAACATATCTTTGTGTAATCATAACTTTTTAGGATGTTAAGTCCGTTAAGTCACAGCTAAGCACTAATGGGCTTAACTAACTAGTTTTAATCCTCAAAGCTATAGGAATTAAATATATTTTAGTTCAGATAAACTATAAACATTATACTATATCAAAATCTTTTCTATACCGGTACATAAAATCTTTAGATAATTATTTTTTTTTAATTTAAGTAGGTTAACAGACATAATTTTAGAAGTAACGGTGTGATTTTATAGCAATCAACTGTTAGAATATCAAAGTACTTGATCTACCTCAGTAAACTGAAAGACCGAATTATTTCAGGGAAACAGTTTTATACCAAAAATCTTGTTCCTTCGCCCGGCAATTTTTGTACACATATGTATCACTGAAACGTACACTAAAAATCTCTTATAGGAAAATGAGGGCGAATCACAGCCTAAACAAAGCTACACGTATTCTAGTAATAATTTTAGTAATAAAAAATGAACTACGTATCCTATATACTGTTTCACTCTTGGGGTATTTATTCATGGTTTTACAAGTTAAAAATTTTTAATACGAATATATTACTTTTTATACGTTAAATTAATTATACTTTCAGAAAGATGCACACTAAGGCCCTTATTAAATTAAACCCTTCATAAACGGTTTTTTATGCGAGTGCGTAGTTAAAGACGAACAATCTGAACATGGCACCATATGTGCGGACAAGCAAGGCTCCGACAAAGTGGAACTTTCTTTAAATATCCCAGCTGAATTATGCTGAAAGTTATACGAACTACGTAAATGCATACCAGCAAAAAAGGGATTGAATAAAGCATAACATTTTAGCGAATTTCCCTATAAGGAAGTAGCTATTACCGTAGGTGGCACGGTAAGACCTAAACCCGAGACCGATTTACTTTTTCATTTTGATGTCCCCAGAGGCCAAAAACACCATTCGTTCAAATTTTTATATATATGTATATATATATATATATATATATATATATAGATTTATATATATATATATACGTCCGTGAACGCGATAACTTGAGTAATTTTTGTCCGATTTTGATGAAATTTGGTTTAAAGGTGTAAAGTGGGATAAACTTGAATGAGATCGCGAACCAGCACGATCGGACCATGGGAACGGGGCTTTACGGGGGGTTTTATGGGGTAAAAATTGGGTTTTCTCACTTTTGACCCTCAAAACACAAAATTTCCCAATTCCTCTTAAGACCTTTTTAAAGAGCTTAAAAAAATAAATAATTTTGTATATAAAAGTATTTCTGTTCGATTATTAGTTACCTAGAAAATTAAAAAAATTGTAAATTTAAAATTACCATGTTATTCTTATGGAGAATATTGTCAAATGTTGTAGTTTGCTTGTTTATGGATATTTTTTGATCAAATTTGGCAAATTTATTAATTTTGTACTAAGCAATCAATATTTTACTCAAAAACACACTTTATTAGATTCCTTGTAGCAGCAAACCTAGGTACTCGTTAAACCTAATGTTATTAAAATATATTTAACTGAAAATCAATTCAGACAAATCGAAATTCGCTTAGTCGGCAGGTTTGCTGCAGCGGGGGTATTTTAATAAATATTAATGTTAATAAAGCTTACAGGAATTTTGTATGGTAAAATATACCAACGTGGAATAGCAGTGCATAGTCTTCGACTGTAATGCTAATTATACATTAATTTAGAAACATTGAGCTCATAATCATTAGAATATATTTTGTAATGGTTTGAAGCATGTTCGTTAGTAAAAAACGGAAGTTACAGACACATTATTTAACGTTCAAACCATTATTTTCGAAGTTAGTCTCGGTTGAAAAAAATACACCAGGCTTTTCAGTCCTGTTACGCTCTTCTGCTAAAAATATGTTAAATAATATGTTACAATGTTTGTCGTACATTAAATAGACAATAATTTAAAATACTGAATATAGAAACGCTACTGATAGGGTGTAAGTGAAAGACTACAGCGTCATCTCCAGTCAGGGAACACCAACTAAAGAATAATTTATTTTTTAACGTTACTAAATATAGAATTCAGTGAATTTATCTAAAGTTGTAAAGATATAAACGTGCTCAAGTTGACTCTACAGTTGGTCTCTAAAGTGCAATCGATTGAATCATAAAGCTCTTCTCATCTTAAAGTATCATCGCATTCTTTTGTCTCTGACAAAATTGAATGTTGTTGAATTGGTTTACGTATAATAATTACTAAACGTGATTGTTGAATTGTTAAAACCATTAAATCTTAGTTCATTCGTTTCCATAAAACTCAAAAGCATGGATTTTACAATGATTTGTATATGATTTATATATTTAATCCATAAAGTCGATTACAGTAAACAGTAACTGTAACTTTTTTACAATGATCAGTAAAACACCTTATTTTTGGCGTGTTTTGAACTATTTTGCAAACTGGTTTGTCGGTCTAGATTTCCTAGAAAAATCTATTTCCTCTTGATTTCTACGTAAACTACTGTGATTAATGTTATTACTGCAGCTCACAAAAAATACGTACCAAGACTTATACCATTCACTAAACAATATTTTACAGTTCATATAGCTTTTTTTATTGACCCTTTTCGTCCGCGTAAGCCATTTATGGATGAGTATTATATGCTCTATAATCCTTATGGTGAAATAGATGAATAATAGATGAATGGATTTAAAGATATACAATCATTTAGTGATGTACGAATCACTGAATGTATGAATAAATGAGTACATAGATGAATAAATAAATTAATTTGTTTTTTATGTTGGACTTATAATATGAAAAGTGTTTTCTTCTTTGACTAATAATATGAAAAACAAAATATATTGTTTTTGTACAACATTTATGGCTGGGAAATCAAGATACCTTCCCCTAATAGTAATCTCGTCGTTGTTATTATTTCTCCCTTGTTATACAGTGTTGTATTATGGCTGTTGTCCAAAACAATGTACGGATGGCTAATGCACTAGTCCAGGTGCGAGTTCCCGCTGTATAACCAGTATCAGTCTTTGCTAATGGACACTTTGTTACCCGAATGTGGAGAGTTCGACATAAAAAGTAGCTTTTATACACTATCTGAAGCTCTGTATTGGGAGAATGGATTGTATAAAAATTAGTTTAATTAACTCTAACTGTATTATAAATTGTTTATGATTTTGTAAAGGCATGATCCTGTTCAATTATATTTATGCGCTGTTCTTCTTGGGCATTACAGTGAATTGAATGTGAGTTCATTACAAGGAAAAATGTTTACACATTGTAGAGTTATAAATCCCCCTCATTCAATTATTAAAATTGCAAGTGAAATAAAACAAGCAAAAGGAGACATTACAAACCTTTACTTCATTAACTTGGATCAAATTGATCCAATTTTTTGTTTACAATAAATTTAGCCTTAGAGTATAACAAATTTCAGTGCATATGTCACATTAAATAACCTTTCAGATAGGATTATTATAAAAAGAATCTTTATGAGCTAAAATCAATAAATCCACTTCAATTAGTTTATTTAGTCTCTACTTTTCCTTGTTGACTTTGACTTAAATCTCATATGCATAAAGTATTTCAATACCCAAATGTTTTCAAGACTTCTTTGATTCTTCTTTGTACTTGGGAACGGCATTTCGGCATCAGTTTTATCATCTAGGCAAATACATTTTATGTCGTGACATCTTGATTTACTTTTACTTTTAAATATTTGTCTGTACATTTTATTTCAGTTAGAGTAATTTTGAAGTCTGAATAAAGCTCTTTTCACCATTTCCCTAGCGCAGTCGCAGAATGTATAAAATTGTCTCAAGATACTTCACTATACCAAACTTAATAATCTCATCGCATAGCATAAGTTTGAAAATGTTTGTATTTTTCTATCGAAAATCGCTCAAAAACAAGTTTAAATCTACCGTGTAATAACAGCAGGTGATATTATTCATAAACATTTTCAGCATGTTGCTACCATCAGTTCCAAGAACCTTTCTGGGACACAGCTTAGTTTACGTGTGCTGAGATTTTCCATTACATCAGCTAACCTTGATAAATGTTCAAGCTTTATAAAGTGTTCAACAATCAATCTAGAAAACCTTTCCTTAAATGCATCAAAATACAAGCATAATGTATCCTACTAATAGTTTCAATTATATTTTTGGAGATTAGAGTATTTCCCTTAACTATGAGTATTTGAAATAAATCTAATACTACAGTATACTCAAACTAGTGACTACTTTCATAATTGATGCAGACAAATCGGGGATTTATTTGAGTCGATTGATTTAGCACGTTACCAAATGTTACTTATGATTAAAAGCCAGGTATTTAAACTTGGCTGTTGAAACATGGAAGCCCTTTGTATTAACTGAATGTCCATTATCCAAATTATTTCATATCGATATGGAATTTCTAATAATTCTGTTATTAGTATTACATGACAATAGCGAGCTTAATCAAGTATATTAGTTGTGTTCATGATTGTTGTGCACAATAGTTGAAAAGGCTTGTTACAGCGTTCGTGATTTCTCAGCTGACATGTAGTCAGTCATTCCTGTTGGATTAACGATTTAACCAGAATTCAAATAGTTTAGTTAGTAGTCTTTGTACACATTATTATCTTGATCAAGAAATGTTCGGTTTACACTATTGTTTATTTAATAACCTTTCCAATACAATGTATTATTTGTTATTTTGGAATGAAGAACTTTTGACTTATGACTAATTACTAGATGAAATAGTATTTCATCTGTTAACTTCAATTGTTTAATTATTGTGAATATGTTGTAATTTTAGTTGGACTTAGGTTTGTCACCAATAAAAATTATTGTTGCTAGTATTAGTAGTACTATTAACTAAGTTACTAGTATTTTATTAGTTAGTTGCAAACAAAACTTGTTTTCAGACAGATATTTTCTCAATTATTTCTTCATGTCATCTTTAGTAGTGTATACTGTATAGTGTCAGGGACTTACATATTTTCAAAAGGTTAGGCTGTATTTGTTAAGGTCACATGTGTAAGGACTACGCTAATAAACTTAGTTCAAGATATTATTTTAACTGACCACGTTACCAATTACGAAGGGGATTATGTCTTCTTATTTAGTTTAACGTTTCTTCTAATATAATGACAGATTTAAATTTTTTTCATTATTCATAAAAATAATTGTTTAGTGTAGCTGATCCGTGTTATGTGTGACCTTTGCCCTTCTGTTTTTGAGGCTCGAATTTAATACCATTCAATTATCAATTAATTTAGCTTTGTGATATCACCCTGAATCGGTAGTTTGGTGCACATAAGCTGTTGTCCACTCATTCTCTGTATAGAGTTCCCCTCTATTAAAAGCCTTACAATAATATACGTAAATTATGCCAAGAGAGGGAAATATGTCTCCTATAGTTTTAACTTTTTTTCTTAGATCTAAGAAATTTAAAATGTTTACTTTTGTTTTTTCTAGCTACGTGGACCAAGGGAGCGCGGACCGCCGGGACCCCCTGGTATATGTTCTTGCAACATTTCTCAGATCATCGCATCTTATAACAACTTCGTGGAGTCTGATACTAGATATCCCGTGAGTAACTTAGTTGTGTACTAGTTATGTTAGAGTAATCAAACTGCATAGTATCGCTAGATTGATCAATACAAGGACACAATAGATGGTTATATCTGTAGCTCTATCTTGAATCAATTATTGCATAAGCCATGACCTAATTTAATACAAGGGTGGTGTATTAAGCATGAGGTTTGAATTTATTTTTGTATTTTAAGTCGGTAAAAAGAAATATTCTAAGAAATGTATCCTCTTTATACAGAAATTAGTTAGTTATATTTTGGGTTTACCTTAAATTGGCATTGTTGATTATTTATTTTCTATTCACCATGTATATATTCTATTCCACGCAAATGACAATTTAAATGAAAGGGGGAGCCATTGCAGATTGATTATGTGTTGTTAGACAATAAATATATTAGGAACTGCTGGTTCGGCATTTGTCGTTAAATGAAATTTAACTTATTTTTTGCCGCATTAAAACAAAATACAGTAGTATCAAAAGAAAAGTGAAAACCCTGGAAAGAAGACAATGATTAATTTCGTATATCTTTAAGTTTAGATGGGCTTCGATAAAACAATACTTAAAATTTAGCCATAGTAAAGTGGATGTTTCAGCCTTAAGTTATAATTTTTCCCCTAATTCGTTTTAAAAAAGTAAATTATCTGTAGGGATAAAGTTAAGATTTACATAAAATAAACGTTCCTATTTAATTTTTGTGATATGTTAATGGATTACTGGGGGCTTTTTATATCATCTAATTTGTCTTGGAAATTATTATGTGTGTTTTACCGATTATTTATCAGTTGCATACATAAATAAATACCATATCAAAACAGTACTTAGATTAATTTAATTACAATTTTGAACTAATCAAAATTGCCTGTAATTCAATTTGTTTAAGTATTGTTCTTCAATCTATTCTATTCATCAACCGTGTATGGCTCGTCTTGGACAATGTCTACACTAATTCATTAAATTTGATATTTTATTACTAACTTCCAATATCTCACCATTATCGTCTTTGCTAATACGATCTTAAGCAAATAAGCAATCGGATTGGCTTGACCACAAATCAAACCATCATACATAGACTATGGTCAGACCCCTTAGCTCCTTTGCTAATCAATTGCGTACTCATTACGAATTTTAGCTTATTAGTCGTTAGTTGTGAAAGTTTCGCCACACTCTATTGGAATACTTGGAAGGTTTTCACTATCCAAATCCTTTATTAATTTAGAAGACAACAATCTCTGAAGTATGTGGTATGCGTTATTTAAATATGTTTAAATGTTATGAAGCGAATTTTAAATTAATAAACTCAAACTGTAAACGAGGAAACTTCTTACTGTTAAGTGTCAAGATGAGGCATTGTAAATTACTTAGGTAACTGAATTAAAACGTTAACAACAAACTCTAAAGTTTGAAATTAGAATATCTTGAAGTTAAGAATCTAGTTAATCCAAGTAAGTTTTGTTGTTACTTCATTTAAGCTTGATTCATGTTACAAAAGAGGAGTTATTGCATTAGCGTACAATGTATTTTGTTGCTTGTATCTAAAGTTTGAATGGCAAGTTAATTATTTTGATATACTTAGTTTGTATTTAAAATAGCATAGATCCTATACTGAAAGGTATTCAGTCAGATCTCTTGATGAGCAACACCAATTCGAAGCAGGAGGAAATAACGAAAAATGGTAAAGGTTCCTTTAACCTTTTCCAAATTATGTTGGTATGTCTGAAATATGAAGCCAAGCCTGAGAAGGTAGCTCATTTCTGATAAACATTGCATTATGTTAATTAGTTATAGAATCAGTTATTTGAAAAGATTCGGGCACACTAAACATTTACAATTCTAATGTGGATCTAACATTATCCAGCCGATGTGTGTATATACATGTATGTTAATAGATGTATATACTTAATGTATATACTTAATGTCTGGAAGCATTGAAGTTTATCACAATTTCAACGTTGAAAATAATTACCTCGTCTTTATGTGTTTACTTTAAAACACCGATGAACTTGCAAAAGGCTTAAGAATTATGAAGAAACTTCCGATGCTTATAATAATGAAACAGGCAGTTATTCAAAATGCGATTAAAAGAATGGTATGAAGCTTTAAAAGTTGACTTCAATGGAAACAGACTTTTAACAAGGTAAATGCTAATTTGCGAATCAGCTCATTTGCTATAGTACCTTAAATATCCGCCACTGTCTATCATTCATTTTTTCTATTAAGGATCATTTCTATTTATTGTACCGGAAAAAACTGTATTGTGTTCCAGAAAATATTTTTAATTTTACGTCTTTTATCGTTAACATTATTAATACAACTCTCCAACCACTAATTTTTACATGCTTGTCACTACATACTATTGTTAATTATGGGATTCATGTGGTGAACTACGGCCAGTTAAGTATTGTTACAGTATAAGTCATTTAGACAAGCCTGTGATAGTTGTAGAAGAAAGATATTTCAGAGGCTGGGAACAGCAATTTCTGGTTTGTTAGCCAAAGACTATCAACATCTCAAGGAATCTATATTTCTTACTTCTCTATGTTTACATTTTTTAAGTAAGATAGAACACATATTCTCAGGATTAAAGGTATCTCGCATACTGTATTTGTAATTTCCGTAATGGTATATGTAGCTCGTATTTATTTTCCTTTTGGACTTTAGCCTAACTCCCAACCATCCGCAAACCTAATCTTAAAACACGTAATCCTCTTGTTATGATTTCCAATGATACTAAATAACAATGCTAGAGCGGAATCGTATGAAGTTTTCTTGTTTAAAACTTTGTTAAGGGTTTAAAGTACACTGGTTTAACACTGGTTCAAACGCTGGTTTAAAGTAATATGAAATTGCGACTGTACGCAAACAGTAGCAATTTCATTTAATAAACAAACAAACAAATATAGAGTTTATGATACACCAAAATATACAATCATTAAGCTGTAACCTTTGGTTATATTCTATTTTATTTGTCTTTTAGCCGCGTTTGTATATTCTTTTACGATAAAGTCCGACAATTGATAATATTAAGGTGTTTGTACATAGACTTTCTTCAAATAATTGGTCTAATGCAATTTTTGTAACTATACCCTTAGCAGGGTTTTCACTTTTCCTGTTAAAACACAATTATTTTATCAATTCATTTTTGTTAGACAATAATATTTAGTTTCATATACATTTATGTAATTATTTAAAAGAAAGCTTTTATAGATCAAATATGGGAATATCAATGTACTTCAAATCTCTTAAGAAAAGGCTCATTGAGTCATTTTATTTATTTATTTATTTTATATACCAACGGATATCTGCAATTTTATAGACAAGACATACCAATATTTCTCTTAAGTGACTGTAGAATTTAAATTCATTTAAAGCTTTACCACCGAAAAAATAGTTTTAAAGTGTATATAAGATATTTTTTGTTGTGTAAAGAATATGGAACAGTTTAGTAAGCCTTTAAATAGAAAGTAAATAATTAAAAGTTATTTGGAGCTAAATTTAGAATCAAAGAGCTTCCAAAACGTAATGATTTAAACAAATATTGGTGTTAAGAGTAAGAAGCTTTTTTCGAATTACAAGTTTTATATATAGTGTATAAAATTAATTCCCAGTCAACGTAATCTTACTTTTTATATTTATAGCAATACAGTTATCAATGCTTCTTTTACATTTTTTTGCAAGTTTTTTTCAACCCTTATCCAGAAAATTCATCAGCGCATGGTAATTGAATTCCCGACAAGAGATTTGACAATGGGGCTTTGCTTTGACCTCAGTCAAAGGCTGATATGCTTGTAAGAGCATTAGGCTTTTGAAAAGAGATTTAATATTCATATTTATCTTTTTAATTCGATGAGACATCATTCCGTTCTAATGTAAACGTATAAGTGTATAAAGGTTTATAGTTTTGTATGTTCCTTCTTTACCCATAAGTTATATTTATTTAATGTATGATTAAAATTTAGAACTAGGATTGTGTTTGAGATAGGAATGAATTCAGAAAAATCAAGAATTATCTGAAAGGCCACTGGGATGAGTTTGAAAATGGAAATGTATACTAAACTAAAGAAATATATCAATAAATGATGGTGTCTAACAAAATTTTTTAAGTTGATCTGGTCAAGACCAAGGTATTGTACTGTTTCCTTACAAACTAGTTAAAAATACCAAAAGCGTAGATTGGAAAAAAGTACGCAATTTTATATTAATTACAAAAACAACTGTTAATTATTTTATTTTTGATATAACATGCGTTATTCAACTATACATTTAGGGAATAATTTGGTTCAATAGTAAAGATATTTTTTTTCACAAATAACTTTTAAAATAGTTAACTGAAGTAAACTGTCAGCCATAAATATACAATGTTTAAGTTTTTAGCGAATTTCCCATATAGGGAATAAGCTATTACCGTAGTACTCATGGTAAGACCTGGACCCGGGACCGATTTTACTTTTTCGTTTTGAGGTCCCTAGAGGCCAAAAACACCATCCGTTCAAATTCATATATATATATATATATTTATATATGTGTCCGTTAGCGTGATAACTCGAGCAAAACTCATCCGATTTTGATGAAATTTAGTACAAACGTGAAAACCTACGTTTATTCGAATGATTTCGCGAACCAGCATGATCGAACTATGGGAACAGGTGTTTATAGGGGGTTTTATGGGGTAAAAATTAGCTTTTCCCATTTTAAACCCTAAAAACTTAAAATTTAACATTTTCTTTCCATACCATTTTGTAGAGCTTAAAAAAAAGAAATAATTTAGTGTATTGAAGCGTTATTATGCGCCTAATGGTTACGGAGAAAAATCCAAAAAACTGGAAATTTAAAATTCCCATGTTATTCTTATGGAGAATAAGTAAACTGTTGTAGTTTGCTTGTTTATGAACATATTTTGATCAAATTTAGAAAATTCATTCTAAACTATTAACATTTTACAAAAAAAAACACGCATTTTTACTCTCCCTGTTGTAGCAAACCTAAATACTCGTTAAATTAATGTATTTTAATAGGGAATAAATGTAATATTTTTATAGGAGACATTTTTGTGTAAATCCAATCAAGCAAATGGAAATTCGCTTAGTCTGCAGGTTTGCTGCGGCGGGGGTTTTACAATAATACTAAGATTTTATACTTTTCAAATTGTAATTAGAATTGCTAATAATGATTACGCAGACCATAAATACACAGACATTATACTCGTATTTCCATGTCAAAGTGTATAGCACGTAATCAATTACTCGTATTATATCACGAAGCAGGTAAATTCAGACGTTTGATTGATTAACACGAGACACTGTGGCGCAGTGACAGCCAGTATTATGTCGTCACTTTATTTACGTATTCTATGTGTTGTCGTTGAAGCTCCTTTGATATCATTACTTGATGGAGCAACGTTGTATGAAGATATCGTTAATGATATGGTTATGTATTTGCTTTGATAATGGAGGATTTTAATTTTTATACAGGATCTTGTTTGATCAAGTGACTGTAAGAATTTGTGATTTGCTGAATTGAAAATGAATTATCCAGTGATAAAGTCGTCTTCCCAGCCAGTTGTATGAGCCAGCCAATTAAATATTTCTCGTTAAAATCTGGTATCTATTAGTTTGTGAACAATTATTTAGGTTGATTTAAATTCAGAGGGTTTTCAAACTTTATTTTACAAAAGTATGAAATAAAGTTAATGAATTGTTGAAAATTAAGTTTACTGTAGTCAAACAGCTTACCTTAATTTAAATGCCTTACATATACTGTACAAATACAAGTAACTTTTTCTTAATAATTCATAATTCCTCGCTTATTTTGTAACTAAATTTTATCTTACTCCAGCAACTTCTTCATAACAGGGTATTAATATATTATAAGTAAGCAACGAAAACACTCAGTACATATATTATTTGTACACGTTAACAGAATCTTTTTCAAGAGTAATATTCTTTACGCCACACTACATTATTTTGACGAACTTCCCACGCAAGGATTTAGTCCAGAAAACAGCTGTTTGCCGCCAGCTTATTCAAATGGGGTTTCATTGCGTACTACTGTGCTGCAATGAGTTTTGCCGGACACCAATCAGCTGATTATACTGTATTTAGGTGGCAGTGAGTGGTTATAAACAAAAACATAACCTCTCTTAGAGGTTATGACTAGTAATTATTAGTCCTTTAGTTGGTGGAAATATATAAGGATTTGTACGGATTTAGTAGTATGGCGTAAACTATCGTACGTAACTCGTCCAAAATGTGTGTACCGGACTCGTATGGTAATCCCGTACTCGACTTCGTCTCGCACGGGAACGACCACACTCGTCCGGTAAACACTTATTTTCAGGACTAGTAACGTAATATACTATTTTAGCGAATTTCCCATATAGGGAATAAGCTATTACCGTAGGTCTCATGGTAAGACCTAGACCTGGGACCGATTTACTTTTTCGTTTTGAGGTTCCCAGAGGCCAAAAACACCATCCGTTCAAATTCATATATATATATATATATTTATATATATATATATATATATATTTATATATATATATATATATTTATATTTATATATATATATATATATATATTTATATATATATATTTATATATTTATATATATATTTATATATATATATTTATATATATATATTTATATATGTGTCCGTTAGCGCAATAACTCGAGCAAAATTGATCCGATTTTGATGAAATTTGGTACAAACGTGTAAACCTACATTTATTCGAACGAGTTCGCGAACCAGCATAATCGGACTATGGGATCAGGGGTTTATGGGGGGTTTTATGGGGTAAAAATGGGTTTTTCTCATTTTTGACCCTAAAAACTTTAAATTTCTAAATTTCTCTCTAGACCATTTTGAAGAGCTTAAAAAACAAATAATTTAGTATATTGAAGTGTTTTTGAATGTTCATTGACTATGGTGAAAATTAAAAAAATTGTAAATTTAAAATTCCAATGTTATTTTTATGGATAATAAATAAACTGTTTTAGTTTGCTTGTTTATGGATATATTTTAATCAAATTTGGCAATTTGGTTTATTTCATACTAAGCTATCAATATTTCAATTGAAAAAACACACCTCAACATCTTCCCCGTAGCAGCAAACCTAACTACTCACTAAAATTAATGTTATTTAAATAGGAAATAAATCTGAAAATTTATAGGGAATATTTTAGAAGAAATCAAGCCGGGTAAATGGAAATTCGCTTAGTATGCAGGTTTGCTGCGACGGGGGTATTTTAAATTTATCTTACATTTACGTAATAAGCCAATAAAAAAAGTCTCTTGAATAAATGTGCACATATTTCAAACGAGGTGTGATTTACTAGAAAAGATGTAGCCTATAAGACAGTAATTTAGCATTTAAAATACACCCATGAACTGTACACTTCAGTTCACTTGTACAGAGCTAGGGTGGTATGACTAATATCCGTGGTGGACTCTGCTGATTAAACCTTTGCATCATTCATAGTATGTATTAGGTACCATCTTGGGTTTATTATAACTTATAAGTAAAATTCTTGATAAAACATGTATTTTAACATTCTTCTCGTTCCTTTAAGATACTACCAAGAGATTTGTCCAAATTTAATTTAAAAGTATTTATTTGTCTCAAATTAACAAAACGTATCGCACAGTCGCTCGTTGATTCATTAATTAAAAGCTGTATCTTTACAATGGCCATGGTAGTAAGCAGTAAGTAAGTAAGTAAGTATCTTTACAACTAAAGAAATCACATGATAAATAAATAAGTTTCATTCAATCAACTTATAAGTTGTTATGAAAAAACTGTGGCAATTTCAATAGTTTTTTTTTTTTTTTATATTAACAACTTAAACTCTTATAAAAAAAATCAATTTATAACCTTAAGTAAATGTTTTACCTTTTAAATGTAAATGTATAATTCATAACACATGTAATACTTTTTTGTATGTAACTATCGAGTATAGTAAATATTTTTACAGTTACCATATTCGTGGTGATTATAATTCATTTTTAAAACTCTAAAGTTCACAAAACTTTCGTCTAGGCAAATAAAAATATTCTACTTTCTACACTACGAACTTCAAAAATTACATAGTGAAGGGAGAACCGTTTGCTCAAGTAGTTTTATTGAGCTAAATAAACGTGTTTAAATTAGCAATGTATTTGTTTAGGACTCCAGACATGGACATTTTAGAAGTAAAAGTCAATATACATATTGGTTTTTGCATTATTGTATGGATAATTCTATATTGGTCAAGTATCGTTTCACCTTATACATCTGATTCGAAATTTTTAATAAATAAAAAATCATTCCTAATGTACGTCTTGTGATTAACTATTACTTATGGCTGAAATCACAAAGATTTTTTTAAATTTTGGCTGGAAACGATGCATTTTCATGTTATTCAATGTTTATGTGTTATGTGTGTTATTTTTGGGCCTTTCACTTTCTTTTCATAAGATGACTATGAGCTGTCAGTTAAGGATTTTATATGGACTTTCCATAAGTCAAGCTTTTAAAATATAGTATTGTTACTCCTAAACCATGTAAAACCGTGTAAACATTTTTCTTTGATTTCCTTTACATATAATGCTACTAAGATATTATCTGGCTAATATCATTATCTACAGATCAGCCAATTGCGTCAACATTTTGTTAAATGCAACAATAAATAGTTTTAACATAGGATGTTACAGATTCCAAAGAGGGTATATCTTGTTCTAACTCCAACGTGTTTAACATTTCAATGGGGTATCATCCCAAAGTAGTTTATTCATTGACACTTCTAAAACTTTAAGATGCCTCAACCAACTCGAGTTTTCTAATCGGTCTAGAGTTCTTTTTGAGACGTCTTTGTTCATTGAGTGTAAAATAAAATTTATTTGATTGAAGAGTAATTAATTCCTAAGAAAATAAATAGTTCGTGAATTTATGGTTCTTAATTATTTATAGGACTTAGTATTACGCGAAAAAAGACAAGAAATGTTAATTTTTTTTAGATTTTGAAATAATATTATCTTTGTATTTATTTTAAAATATTTTCTATCAATGAATATGTGTCGATGAATACAGTTTCCTCAACAGGAGCGAAGACTTTTATTTCATCACTTGATAGTATCAGCTAGTCAATTATATCTTATCAGATACTTAATACGAATTGACTATAAAGGAATTGATTCATTGTTAACATTTAAAGTAGATTATTGTATTGCTTTAATTGTAAGGAGGTCTAGAGTACATTTTTCTATATTCTTCAAACTATTTTAAAAATTAGTTTTATAGTGACAAACACATTAATAAAGTTATTGTAGTATGAATAACCTCCGGATTGCGAAGAATAACTTATAGCATTGGTTTAATTAACTGATTTTGGCAATCCAATTGTTGTATTCCAAAACTAGTTTCGTATATCTAGTTTTTATGATAATATTTAATGGGGTGCTATACATGTGCAAAATATGACTAAATTATTTTATCTTTAAACTAAGCTATAACGTTGTCAAATGGGTAATTTTTTTGTGTTTTAAGATAGCCATTTAAAAATCTGTGTTCGATAAACAATGAGTGGTTCCACTTATTCACAATAAGTCTGTAAAGCCATATAGTCTGAATTTAAGCATGTAAAAAGTTAGAGTTTAAATACATGTTTCATAAGGTAAACTATTTCATGGTTGGTAACACTGTCTATAGCATTAACATTAATCAGGTGGCAACCCTGCTTAGCTTGTCAAGCGTGTTAATACGACGTACATATTAACGTGACGTCGGTTTTTGTAACTGTAATTACATTAACTGTTAAAATTGTGGTTAATCATAACACTGAGAATATCATTAAACAAAACGAATCAATGAGCTTCTAGATTTTAGAGTGCCCGTAGTCTTGCTGTATTTTTTCCTATTGCAAATATTGTTATAATTTTAATTTGCGTCAGGAATATAAACAACAAAAGTCTACAAAATAAAAACGTTTTTAATAGCAATAATGAACGTTTTCATGAACGTTTTAAGTTTTCACCTAGTTAAAAGTCAAGTTTTAAATTTGCAACCGGGAAACTCGCAAATTCTCAGACAATTCACAAAATCGCCTTTGACTTAAGTCTTTATCACAATTCGTATTATTATTATGAGCATCAGAATTTCCTCTCGACACACTTAAGTAATGATCAGAAAATATTTTTAAACCGGTAAGCCATATTTTTTTTTATTAAAGAATATTTAGATATACATACAATTAAAAGACTTGATATTTTAGCTTGTAAACGTATATAATATCAAATTCTGGTGGTTCTATGAAAAATCTAACAGTTTAAAAGTATGAGGTTGAAGGAATAAATAGTTTAAATGTGTTTGGTTATTTAAAACCTAAATAATTAAGGATCGGTAAGATTACTAAAACATTGATGATATCAAGTAAATGTAGCTTTTTACCAGGGCTTTTACTTTTCAATAAGTATAAAGTCTATTACATTCCTTGCTATTCTAATGTTGTAATTTTTACACCAATATGTTAAAACATACCTACATTTACATTTCAGAACGGGCTTTCCGATTTTTTTTTTCAAACATTACCAGGAAAATTTATCAGCTCAATTGAATTTTCAACCAGATATTTTACTATATATCTTTGCTTTTACCTTTGTCGACGATTGATATGCCAATACAAGCACTCGCTTTATAAAAGAAATTTATTGTTAACATTTACCTTTTAAATCTTTTTAAACTGTATCATATAGTGTATTCGTAAAATTGTTTGTTTTTGTAGTTCATTTACCAATACTTTAGACTTGTTTTGAATGGAAAATAAGTTATTTAGGAATAGAAATGTGATATTTGAGTTAGAATAATGGAACAAAAGAAGATACAATAACTATTTTGAAGGACTAGGAGGTTGGGATTGGGAAATTGCAAAGTTAAAATAATTAAGAGAAATACGAACGAGAAATTAGGTGCACAGAGTGCATAGCTACAAATATTTTTTTTTTATGAATTGCGTTAAAAAACACACAGTTGTGAAAGATTTTGTTCAATTATGAACAGAATTCTAAGAAATGACATTTGAAATAGGCAACTTAAATAAACACAGTAGCATAAACATAGCATTATTTATTTTACCAACAAAGAAAATTATTGTATTTTCCGAATAAATACAAGTCCCTTTACTTTACACAATATGTAAAGACATTATACTCGTATTTCCATGTCAAAGTGTTTGGCACGTAATTAATTACTCGTATTATATCACGAAGCAGGTAAATTCAGACGTTTGATTGATTAACACGAGACACTGTGGCGCAGTGACAGCCAGTATTATGTCGTCACTTTATTTACGTATTCTATGTGTTGTCGTTGAAGCTCCGTTGATATCATTACTTGATGGAGCAATGTTGTATGAGGACATCGTTAATGATATGGTTATGTATTTGCTTTGATAATGGAGGATTTTAATTTTTATACAGGATCTTGTTTGATCAGTTGGCTGTAAGAATTTGCGATTAGCTGAATTTAAACTGAATTATCCAGTGATAAAGTCGTGTTACCAGCCAGCTGTATGGGCCAACCAATTAAATATTTCTCGTTAAAATCGGGTATCGATTAGTTTGTGAACATTTATTTAGGTTGAATTTAAATTCAGTGGGATTTTAAGATTTTAGTTCAAAGGTATGAAATGCAGTTATTGAATTGTTAAAAGCTTGTAGCCTATGTAATTAAATTAACTCAGCTAAGTCAAACAGCTTACATTTATTTCAATTCCTTAAATTTAGAAATAAAAGTAGATAATAACGTCATAATTCCTAGCTAATTTCGTAACTAAATTTTAACGTACTAAAAATGTACCAGCCACTTCTTCATAACAGAGTATTAAAATATTATAAGTAAGCAACGAAAACACTCAGTAGGCTAAATATATTATTTGCACACGTTAACTGAATCTTTTTCAATAGCAATATTCTTTTTTTAAATTGATCTTACATTTACGTAATAAGCCAATTAAAAAAAAGTCTCTTGAATAAATGTACACATATTTCAAACGAGGTGTGATTTACTAGAAAAGATGTAGCCTATAAGACAGTAATTTCGCATTTAAAATACAGCCATGAACTGTACACTTCAGTTCACTTGTACAGAGCTAGGGTGGCATGACTAATATCCGTGGTGGACTCTGCTGATTAAACCTTTGCATCATTCATAGTATGTATTACCATCTTGGGTTTAGAACAACTATTTAGATAAAATCTTGATAAAACATGTATTTCAACATTCTTGTCGTTCTTTAAGCTATTACCAAGAGATTTGTTCAAATTTAGTTCAAGAGTATTTGTGTGTTTCAAAGTAACACAACTCAACGCACAGTCTCTCGTTGATTCATTATTTATTAAAATTCTTTATCTTAAAAATTAAAGAAATAACATGATAAATCAATCAATTTCATTCATTCGACGTATAAGTTGTTATGAAAAAACTGTGGCAATTTGAAATATATTTTTTAGTATATTAACAATTTAAACTCCTATAAAAAAGATTAGTATAATGTTTTACATTTTAAATGTAAATTTAAAAAATTCCACTATACATATAATAATATATTTTGTATCAAGCTATCGAGTTTAGAAAATGTTTTTACAGTTACTAGGCCTATATTTGTGGTGATTATAATTCATTTTCAAACACTAAAGTTCACAAAACTTTCGTCTAGGCAAGTAAAAATATTCTACTTTCTACACTACAAACTTCAAAAATTACATAGTGAAGGGAGAACCGTTTGCTCAACATAGTTTTATCAAGCTAAATAAACGTGTTTAAATTAGCAATGTATTTGTTTAGGACTCCAGGATCCATATTTCAGTGGTAAAAGTCAATATAGATATTGGTTTTGGAATTATTGTATGTATAATTCTATATTGGTCAAGTATCTTTTCATCTTATACATCTGATTCGAAATTGTAGATAAATAAAAATCATTCCTATACGTCTTGTGATTAACTGGCTGAAATCTCAAAGATTTTTTAAAATTTTGGCTGGAAACGATACATTTTGATGTTATTCAATGTTTATGGGTTATGTGTGTTATTTTTTGGTCTTTCACTTTCTTTTCATAAGATAACTATGAGCTGTCAGTTAGGGTTTTATATGGACTTTCCATAAGTCAAGCTTTTAAAATATAGTATCGTTACTCCTAAACCATGTAAAACCGTGTAAACATTTTTCTTTGATTTCTTTTACATATAATGCTACTCATATAATGCATATCATCTGGCTAACATCTTTATCTAAATATCAGCGAATTGCGTCAACATTTTGATAAATGCAACAATAAATAGTTTTAACGTAGCAAGTTACGGATTCCAAAGAGGGTTTATCTTGTTCTAACACCAACGTGTTTAACATTTCAATAGGGTTTCGTCCGAAAATTGTTTAATCATTGACACTTATACTTTAAGATGTCTCAACCAACTCGAGTTTTATAATCGGTCTAGAGTTCTAATTGAGACGTCTTTGTTCATTGGGTGTAAAATAAAATTTATTAGATTGAAGAGTTTTTAATTTATAAGATAATGAATATGTCGTGAAAAAGATTTTTTAAAGACAGTGTTTCATCATTTGATAATATAAGCTAGTCAATTATATCTTATCATATACCTAATATGAATTGGCTATACAGTAATTGATTCATGATTATTGTATTGTTTTAAGGAGGTCTTGAGTACACTATATTCTTCGAACTTTTTTAAAGATTAACTCACGAATTTTATAGTGACAAACAATTAATAAATTGTATTGTAGTATGAATAGCCTCCAGATTGCGAAGAATAACTTTTAGGAATGGTTTAAATACCTTGATTTTGGCAATGCAATCGTTGTATTCCACAACTAGTTTCAGACATCTGCTTTTTATTATAATATTTAATGGTGTGCTATACATGTGCAAAATAGGACTAAATTATTTTATCTTTAAACTAAGCTATAACGTTGTCAAATGGGTAATTATTTTTGTGTTTAGATAGCCATTTAAAAATCTGTGTTCGATAAACAATGAGTGGTTCCACTTATTCACAATAAGTCTGTAAAGCCATAAAGTCTGAATTTAAGCATGTAAAAAGTTAGAGTTTAAATACATGTTTCATAAGGTAAACTATTTCATGGTTGGTAACACTGTCTATAGCATTAACATTAATCAGGTGGCAACCCTGCTTAGCTTGTCAAGCGTGTTAATATGACGTACATATTAACGTGACGTCGGTTTGTGTAACTGTAATAACATTAACTGTTAAAATTGCGGTTAATCATAACACTGAGAATATCATGGGACAGATTGAATCAATGCGCCTTTAGATTTTAGAGTGCCTGCAGTATTGCCGTCTTTTCTCATTGAAGGTCCTGTTCTTATAAATAATGTTAATGTCGTTTATGGGGAAGTAATTAATCAAAATATAAACTCTACAAATTACTATTTGTTAAACTATATAAAGCAAATAGTTATAACAATACATTTTAATCTGCATTAGGAATATAAATAAAAAAGTCTATTTATAAGGACCTTTTTAATAGCAACAATGAATGTAAAGGAAGTGTTCTCCTAGTTAAAAGGCAGTTTTAAATTTTCAACGGGGAAACTCAAAGTCTCAGACAATTCACAAAATCGCCTTTGATTTAAGTCTTCATAACAACTCGTTTTATTACTATGAGCTTTGAAATTTCCTTTCGACACATTTCAGTAAATATCAGAGAATACTTTTAAACCAGTAAACCACATTAAAGGTTTTTAATAAAAAAAGATATTAGTACAGTACACATAAAAATGAAAGACTTGATATTTTAGCTTATAAACGTATATGATATCAAATTTTCTGGTGGTTCTATGATAAATCTAAAAATAAAGCGATGAGGTTCAATGATATATGGTTAAAATGTGTTTGGTTATTTAAAACCTAAATAATTAAGGATCGGTAAGATTAATAAGACATTGATGATATCAAGTAAATGTAGCTTTTTTACCAGGGCTTTAACTTTTTAAATAGTATAAAAGTCTATAGTATTCCTTGCTATCCTAATGCTGTTATATTTACACCAATATGTTAAAGCATACCTACATTTACATTTGAGAACGGGCTTTCCGATTGTTTTTCAAACATTACCAGGGCCCTGTTTCATAAAAATACTAGTCTAGTAAATACTAGCCCCGTATTTACCTGTCCTACTAATTTGTGTTTCATAAACGTTTTTATAACGCTAGTAAATACTAGTGTATTTTACTAGTCACGTGACCAACTTTACAAGGTAAATTTTCAAAAAAAATTTCTAACCTCAATCACGGGTTTTCAAACCCTTTATAAAGGGTTTTAATTTTGTTTTCATTTGATACAAAAAGTAAATAGTTGTAGAAACGCAGTGTTTTCTTTTAATTAATAACCATATATAGACACATAAGTAAAACAATCACACATTATTTATCAAACCGCTATTATTTATGTTCATCAATGAGCCCACCGACGCGCCGGCGCGGCGCGGCGTCGCGTCGCTGCAATCAACACGGTGATAGTAGTAGTCGGTTATAGGCCTAGTTGCTGCGCTCAACAGTTGGGTGGAAGGAAGTTGATCTGTTGCTGCCGCATTCGCTGTGATTTGTATAGTTTTTGTTTTATTCTGACATATAAAATTAAGCTTGCTATGAGTAAAGAAAAGAAGGCTCAAATTTTGAATGTAATTAAATCGTCTAAGGACATTTTGTTTATTGGAACGGTTTCAAGTACCCTTACCTATGTTTTCAATTATTCGAATGCATAAGGATATTTGGGTTAAACACCATTTGGTGATATTCTTATTTTGAGTCTACAAACCATGAATGCTAAGCCTAAACGTTTCTTGATGTAACAAATAATTGCAGCTGTTACAAGCAATGGAGTAGATTTTCAAGTATAGTAAAACATGGCATAGTAGCTACGGCAGGGCGTAGCATGGGCGTAGCTCAGCGTTCTCGCTAGTCATGTGGCGGGTCCCTGGTTCAAATCCATGACACTCACTATACTTTTAATTCCATTAATTAACAGCTCTAATCAACATCAAATGTTTTTATTACTTTGAATAACAAATTCTGAATACCAAAATGGATTAAAAGTAATGTTTTTATGATAAGCAGTTCAGTTCAACGCCCAAAAATCAAATATAGGCCTACAAAATTGTTAGTATATCACAGGGTCTTAGCTATTTAGGGAAGCAAATAACAAGCACCCCAATAAATTAAATACAATGCAACTCCTCTTTAAAATTGTCTTGCTATTATTTCCTACTAAAATGTCTTTAAATAAAACCGAGAGCCTTGGGTGTAAAATAATCTGATTAATGTTGCAATGTTGGATACATTTATTGTTACATCTTTGTATGCAATACGGTATGCGGTTTAAAATTGGTTTCTCTCAAAGCTTAAAAATCTTTTCTCTGTGATGGCTACATAGTGATATAACCATGAAATTTAACTCAAGTAAAATTAGACTATAATTGATAACTTATAATTATAATTAATTCTAATAGGGCGATTGTATATACATTACAAAATTCTATTTCTCTCATTTTGTACTACGCCACATTTATTGATTGTAATTTATATCTAATAATTATCATTTTAGCACTCACAGATCTATTCGTGAGCCAATTCGCACTTGCAAAAAGAACTTAATAATTCATTTTTTTTTATGATGTGAGTAATGAAATAGCTCTCTTTCCAAAAATACTAGTCTACTTCAAATAATACGGGTGAAGAGAGGTTGGTAGAAAATAGCAAGTATTTACTAGTGTAATTTACAAGAGTAAAACTTTATGAAACACATTGCTGTCTACACTAGTAAAAACCACTAGTCCCTACACTAGTAACTAGTATTTTACACTAGTAGGTTTTTGAAACGTAGACTTGTAAAATACACTAGTATTACTAGTCCATGGACTAGTAAATACTAGACTACTAGACCCAGGAAGATTTATCAGCTCAATTGAATTTTCAACCAGAGATATTACAATAGAGCTTTGCTTTTACCTTTGTCGATGATTGATATGCCAATACAAGCACTCGCTTTATAAAATATATTTATCATTAACATTTACCTTTTTAATTCCATAACATCACAGAGTGTATTCGTAAAATTGTTTGTTTTTGTAGTTCATTTACCAATACGTTAGACTTGTTTTGAATCGAAAATAAGTTATTTAGTATTAAAAATGTGATATTTGAGTTAGAATAATGGAACAAAAGAAGATACGATAACTATTTTAAAGGACCAGGAGGTAGGTATTGGGAAATTAAAAAGTTAAAATAATTAAGAGAAATACGCACGAGAAATTAGGTACACAGGGTGCAAAGCTACAACTATTTTTTTGTGTATGAATTGTGTTAAAAACACACAATTAAGAAAGATTTTGTTCAATTTTAAACACCATTCTAAGAAAGGACATTTGATAGGTAACTTAAATAAACACAGTAGCATACATAGCATTTTTATTTTAACAAACAAAGATAATGATTGTATTTTCCGAATAAATACAAGTCCCTTTACGTTACACAAAGTATTTGTATCGACATTATACTCGTATTTCAATGTCAAAGTGTACAGCACGTAATTAATTACTCGTATTATATCACGAAGCAGGTAAATTCAGACGTTTGATTGATTAACACGAGACACTGTGGCGCAGTGACAGTCAGTATTATGACGTCACTTTATTTACGTATTCTATGTGTTGTCGTTGAAGCTCCGTTGATATCATTACTTGATGGAGCAATGTTGTGTAAAGATGCTTTTAATGGTCGTCGAGGAAGATTTTTTACAATTTTTGCTGATAATGACTAAATTAATTATATTACATTGTAGTGAAATACAAACAGAAGTTTTTAACACGTTTGACTATAATATGTACATTGAGTAATCCATTGACTATAATATGTAAATATGTAATCCAATGAGTTGTGATTTAGTTGAAAAATAAGTATAAAACAGTAATTTTGCATTTAAACTACAGCCTTGAACTGTAAACTTCAGTTCACTTGTACAGAGCTAGGGTGGCATGACTAATATCCGTCGTGGACTTTGCTGATTAAACCTCTGCATCATTCATAGTTGTGCTTGCATCTCAGGTTTAGAATAAATTTAAAGATAAAAATCTTGAGAAAACATGTATTTAAACACTCATCGGTCTTGAATGCTATTCCAAGAGATTTATTCAAATTTAATTGAATTGAATGTATTGGTTTTAAATTAACAGGCAGCTACAATTAATCCTCTGTTGATTTCCAAAATCTAAAAGATGTATATTATGTACCTAACCCATGAACAAGTAACTAAATAAATCAACAGATTAACTGAATCCACTTATATGTCGTTTTACTTACTGTGATCTTTTCAATTGAGTTATTTTAGTAAATTTACAATTTTACATCTCAAAATATACTAGAGGACCCAAGCTGCTCCACAGCGTTGAAATAAACATCATATCTAAGAAATAATCAAATTTATGATTTTTTATTTAGTAATACATTATCTTGAACTAAACTGATACAAACGATAAATATCTCAAATTAAAGCCTATAATTTACTGACTATTTTGAGTTTAAATTATATAAATAAAAGCATAAACAATACTGCAGCTTTTGATTTTTAATCATAGAAAACCCTTATAAAATAATTGTTATGTTGGGGGTGTTCACCTTGCATTTGCTTGAAACTCGTCTAATTTTAATAACTAATAGCTTAAATGAAAACCGGTATTTCACTGAGGTTCTTATACCAAAATATATAGGATTATATAATTATTATAAATGGTGATAATAAATCAAATTTATGTTTTTTTGTAAAGTAATACAGTAGATAAATACATTCAGATGCTTGATGTAAAATCTGATTGCGCATGAGAAAATCTGCCTTCAATTTGAGACCTCAATCATGAAAATCGGTCAGGTAAAAGAGCCAAACGAACTCGGAAAAGAAAAAAAAATTAATTCCTATAAGAAATACATGGGGAGCAATTTCGTTTACGTATGAGCCGAGTTGGACTGTAGATAAATGCCAATGCTGTATGTGAAATCTGTGCGTGCTGTGCATATCATCAATTTGAGACCTCAATCATGAAAATCGATCGGGTAGAAGAGCCAAACGAACTCGGAAAAGGAAAACCATTTTTGTATATAAGATGGGTGGTAAATGAATGTAACTTTCACGTTTGCCAACAGTTACCATATTCATGTAGATTATACGTAACATTAAACATTCTGACGTTTATAAAACTTGTATCTAGATACTACTCTCGCACAACATACCACAAACATTACATAGTGATGAGAGATCCGTTTGCTCAACGTAGTTTTATCAAGCTAAATAAACTTGTTTAAATTAGCAATGTGTTTGTTTAAGACTCGAGTCGTGGATATTTCAGTGGTAAATAGAATGTTCATATTGGTTTTGGAGCTATTGTATGAACATTTCGATATGGAACGAGTAACCCTACCTTTCTACCTATAACAACTGACTTATTTAGATTGTACATTAATAAGACTAAGTAATTCTTGTATAGTTTGTATTTTATACTTTAGTAGAACATTCCTATGTTTTGACATTTACAATCGCACAATGAGAATAAAGTAGATGGAAAATGTATTTTAATTACTCTGTATAGAACGTTTTTTATTTCAATGAATATCAAATTAGTATGTATTTTATATAAAAACGGAGTTTTAGCGGATTTCTTACTTTTTTATCAAAACATATAAAAATACCATTCAGCTGATTCAGTCACTATTTTGACATTCAAAAAGTTTAAAATAGCAAATTACGAATTCCGAAGAGGGTTTATAGTTGTCTAACTCCAACGTGTTTAACATTTTAATAGAGTTTCATCCAAAAGTTGCATAATCATTGACACTTTTCCAACTTTTAGATGCCTCAACCAACTCGAACCATCTAAACGTGGTAGGGTAAAGTTCAACTTGAGATGCCTTTGTTCATCTTCTGTAATATACGATTTGTTGGATCGAATGGTTATTAAAAATAATGACAATGAATTTATGGGTGACAATTATTCATAAAAACGAGTATTACGCTAAACAGGATTTTGTTATGTCTTGTTCAGCTACAGATAATAATATTCCATGAAAAGTTCACATTCTAGGTATATTTATCTCAAGACCATTTTCTGTTGAGATTGGTTTCAATTGACTCTTAACTACATCCTCATTAGCTAAGATATGAACACATTTCCCTGAACAAGAACAAAGACATGTTCTAGAGATAAACAACACAGAATGCTACCACATAATACTATCATGGGTTAATCATTTTGTCATTCATTTTATACATTTGTATAATATTAGTTGAATTTATTAATGAGTTGATATTATTGGAGGAAGGTCGCAAATATAAAGAATGTTCTACACATCTGATAGAGAAATGTTACTTTGGTTTTAAGGCAAATATATCTGGAGCTTATAGTGGGTTCCGAACCACTAAATACCACATAACACAAATCTAAGCACAATTGGCGGGATGTGATTTCGAGCCCTCAGAACGTCCAGCTTTCTATTCAACTTTTGAATCCGCTGAAGGTTTGTCAAAAAATGACTGATTAATTAAATTTAGCTATCTTCATGTTAAATTGTATTGGATAAACAACGAGTGTTACACATAATTCATAATGGGCCATAAGAATTACATACATTTCATGTGAAGTTTCATAAGGTAAACCATTGCACGGTTGGTAACACTGACTGCAAGCGTTGGTAGCAACCCTGCTTGGATGTCATGTGACATATTAACATGACGTCATTTATGTCACTTTACCGTTCTAATTGCATTACCTGTTAATATTGCGGTTAAACATAACGCTAAGACAATCGTGGATCAGATTGAATCAATCCTCTTTCAGATATAGGAGTACCGGTAGTATTGTTGTCTGTTCTCATTAAAGGTTCAGTTTAAAAAATCAAGGGGAAATAAACGAAGTGAGTAGTAAGCTTTACAACAAATATAATTATCTTTTAAGCTTTATGTGATGAAAAATATCCAAGCCGTAAAAGAAAGCTATAATTTTGCTCATATTTTTTAAAGCTAAAAAATAATTTTGTGATGGTCATCATTAACGCAGTTTGTCTTCACATTGGTTTGGATGAGCAATATTCCTAATTAAAAGAATAACTGCAAAACGTACCCAACTAACATTAAAGGTAAATTAATCTTTTTGAAATACATTTTAAATTTGTATAAAAAATAATAGTATCAGACTCATTAACTAGCAAAAATATGTTTATTAAACAAAGGTTTCCCTTGTTCAAAGTAAGTTTTAAATTTGCATCCGGGAAACTTGCAAAGCCTCAGACAATTCTTATAATCGCCTTTGAGTTAAGTCTTCATAACTAGGCGTTTTATTATTATGAGCATCAGAATTTCCTTCCGAAACGCTTAAGTTGTCTTCTTTATACTATCTACAATGTTGTTATTATTGTTATTTTTTTAATCTAGCAGTTTTTAAGGCCAGTGAAACTTAGGGATTTTAATCGTAATTAGTGTGATTCCATAAAAATGTATTATTAATTAACCAAATATTAATGAGTATAATTTCTAGAATAGAAGTAAAGTACTCTAGAAAACCTTGATGGATATTTTATAACAATCTATTTATTTCCAAATGCTTAAACCTTATCAATTATATAATGAGATCTAATCCGTGATGCTGTACAATTTCCTGTAAACCACCTCAATAAAAAGCTCACCCCAGTTGACGGTTACACCCCAACCATACACCCCAGGGATGTTTTTTTTAATAGTTTCTGTGAAAATGCAGTTGATATCACAATCGATTTCTAGTTTAATAAATCCTCTATTTAACTCAACAATTTGGGAAGTAACTTAAATTATATTTTCTCATTTGGAAGCTCTCTTAAAACGTTTTCCACTTGCATAAAATCCCACAAAATAAATAAACCAAATAGTTTAGTCTATTAATGGTTGTAGTATACCTACTTTATACCCAAAGTGTTGTAGCTAATACGATAGTATGGGGAAATCTAAGGTTTCGATCTACTTGTTTGGGTGTTTCGTTTCATTAAAGTTGAAGATAGTGTTATTTCAAATCTTTACACATATTTATACGTATACATGTTTTATAAGATAATACTCTACTGTTTTAAATTTCACGAAATAGGAATGTTATTATATTAAGGTCGTGAATTGAAAACAAATGTGCACCCTGAAATAAATATACAATTTAATAATACACTAACATCCTAATCACTATTATCTGGGTAGGCTAGTGGTTACTGTACACGCCGTTGAATCCAAAGATTGCTAGGGTACATCTCAATCAAGTTCGATTCTTAATATCCCATTATTGATTCGGCTATTAATTTATGTTATTAAACAATGGAAAAAATGTTTAAATTGCGATATATAACAAACAATAAAATTTGGTTAATTATTATTCATACATTGTCACCGGTAAAGTGGTTGAACCCACTTGTCTTTTAAATGGATTTGTCAAGAACAATTCTTAACAAGTTCCTTATTTAAGATATTTGTACATAAACTACCAAAGGTGTGCCAAGCTGCCCAATTAGGTATCCACAAATTAGTAATGAATAATCAAACTTGGAGGTTTGCCATAATTACTATTGGCTGGCCACATAGGGAGGTATTCAGTAGTTAATTATACATTCCAGGGCAGTAATTAGCTATAATCTGTCAACCACTGTTCTCAGAAGACTAGTAATACATGCCATGCAGTTTCGGGAAAACAATCTTGATACTGTTGTATATAAAAGATATAATAGTCATCCACCAACTAGGCAAACCATTGAAATTATAAAGCATTCATTATTTATTCAAGTTCAGGTTTAAATGTAATCATGTTAAGTCCTGAGCTATTGTTAAAAGCGCATTCTCAACGCAGACTTAACAACTACGGCTTGTTTCGTGTCATAATTTCTTGCGGAATAATTTCTTTCTTCGAGTTTAAAGAGATATTTTGTGTTTATTATTACTTAAAATAAGTGTTTCTAGTTTCTCAGTTATTTAGGAATCAAAATAGGAATATGATTAGTTAGGTACTTTTTTTGCCTTATTAAGGAACGCGGCAGCGTTCCGCCCCGCCAAGTCCCCCAGCGGTACACAGCTGCTGCAGTGTATATATACTTGACGTGACAAAGTGGCTTTTTCACTCGTCTATAGCTCTGAAGAAACAAAAGCTATTAAAATAATTGTTCATCTATTGGATAGGGGCACTCATCCTCAACAAAATAAAAAAAAGAATTTAAAAAACTGTTGTGTTTGAGCCAAGAAAAACTAGTTTGAAAATTCACAAATTTTCCGTGTTCTCCTTCTCCTCCTTCTCCTTCTCCTTGAATGTTGACGGACCTACAGCCCAAACCACTGGCTCAATTTTAATGTTCTTTATGTTGTTTGAAAGCCCTTAACGTGTAGATGTGCCTTTTGAGGGTCTCAAGTCGGTGAGTTGAACCATAAACCCTTGGCAAGCCCTCAAAGTACGATTTTGGCCCATTTAAATAACATGGGATTAAAATCAAAACAAAAGAAGGACCAGCTGCGATTAAATCTCAATTAATTTAAATGTTAGAGAAATTCATAGGAACAGCTGAAAAATTATTTTAAAACTTTCATAAAGTATTTTTTCAGGTATACCGAATGATTTGAACTACTTACTATATAAAATTACTTAGAGCAGTGATATTCCCCGATACTTTCCATTGAAAAATGCAGTGTACCGATGGTACACTGGTACAGCAGTTCGTCATTTTTAACAGTTTAATACTACTTATCAAAACATATGAAACCTAGTAACTTGAAACTTAGTACTAGTACTAAGGTTTGTTTTATTTTTTGATACACTAAAACAAATAAAAGAATCGGGAAAGTCACTTTACGTATGTTAAACCAGCAATTAAAATGTAAATATAGGATTAATTAGTTTTTCAATATTCGTTTTGCCTTATGCTATTTCCAACAAACCTAAACTGTTTGATTACATTTTTACTTCTATAATAAGGGCTCAATTTACACTAGTCTTTAGATATACGGGTTTAATTATCAGAACACTTATGTAACACCAACGCATTTTATGTTGTTCAAGATGAACATTGCTGAATTTACAGCCCCAGACACAGAACCTATATTAATGGATGATGACTAGATTATACAGTTTCAAAGTGTGTGTTTAGTTTAAAATAAACATATTCTTGACAAAATCATAAATAGAAACAACCACCCTGTTGACTATACGTTTAACACATGTTTTCAAAAACTTCCAACGTAGCAATTTTTGTTAAATAGTAATTTTGGTAGGTGTGTCAAAAAGTTTTTAATTGGTTTATAGCAGATAAGACCAAAAAATGTAGAATTTAGTTCTACACAAACAATATTATTGAAATGAAATGAGATGTAGTTGTGCCGTGGTCTATATATTTCACCCAAACTATTTATAACCATTTTTAATTACCAGCTGTAAATAAAAAAAATTTGATGTCTTGTTTATTTTTACAAAAAGAGCAGCATTGTTTATGTTTAGTGAAGAGATCTAGTTCAAGAACATTGAGATGATTGAGAACATTTCTTAGGATCATTTGGTAAGATACCACGTCCATGTTTTAATTGCATTTACTTTCTTTCTAATCTAACATCAGTATGCCTTCTAAAGAAAGACTGGCAAGAAAAAGAAAACAAGAATGGTATTTAGAAAACGCCCCTGCTATAAAAAAAAGAAAAACAGAAGAAGCTAGCATACAATCCACTAATAAGAGTTCTACTTCTAAAGCTTGGTACCTTGAACATGTTAAAGGAGAAAAATCCAAAGCCAGAAAACGTTATCTAGCTAATATTGAAACTGAGAGGTTAAGAAAAAGTGTGCAGTACAGTGCTAATCCTGAACCTCACAGAGCTAGGTTGCGGCAGCAATATTCTGCTAATCCTGAGCCACACAAGGCTAGGAAGCGTCAGCAGTATTCTACTGATCCTGAGCCACACAAGACTAGAGTGCGTCAGCAGTATTCTACTGATCCTGAGCCACACAAGGCTAGGAAGCGTCAGCAGTATTCTACTGATCCTGAGCCACACAAGACTAGGAAGCGTCAGCAGTATTCTACTGATCCTGAGCCACACAAGGCTAGAGTGCGTCAGAAATACTCTACTGATCCAGAATATTATAAAGCTAAACAACGTTTAAACTACGGTGCAAAACAAGAAATGAAACAATCTAATCGCAGGAGACGTTACAAAGTACTTTGTGCAAAACACCCTGGCCACTTTCGCTTGCGATATAAACTTAAGGTTTTTCACGAAAGGGTGCGAAAGTGTGCAGCCTATCAAAGCAGACGCTTTTTTTTAGAAATAGATCTGATGGGAAAAGAAAATCATTACAAAATGCAAAAAGGAAAATTAAAAAAACTGTTGCAGCTTCACATATTTTCTTGGGGAAAATAAATTGTGAGAAAATAGCCAGACTTATAGCAAAGAAAATACTTGAGCAAGGTTATACCAAAAGGTTGCTAAGGGCTAAAGAGCTCTTGAAATGGGTGTTGCATGCTTATAAAAATTACAAAAACAATTTCCTTAAGCTATTTGTTAGCCTGCAAAATCGTGCTAAAGAGTCTCTTGCTAAGCTATCTGCAACAAGCACGTTTGAAGACAATGTTGAGGCGTTGTGTGGGCACAGTCTTCATGTTTCCACGTCGGAGCCTTATTTGTGGGAGTTTACGTATAGAGTGTTTCCTGGTAAACAAATAACTGTTGGTAATGAGCCCAGCACAGCTCATAGTTCTCCAAAGAAACAGTGGAAATGCAACTCAGATATGTGCTTCATTGAGCCTGACCACTTAGAGCAACTTAAATCTCTTTACAATGAAATAGTTGCCAGCTCTCTCACTAAAGGTTCTAAGCTTATTGTCAGCATGGGAGAGCACTCATGTCAAAGTGGTGTATCATCTCGTGTAGGTGTTCATCCTCACTCTTTGGACTGTTACTCAGGAGCATGTGTTTCGAAACTTCCTTTTCTGAGAACAATCTATCCTCACTTTCCTGCAATTCGTAGTCTTGTCTCCAAAATTTACCGACTGTTGAAAATAACTAAGAAGATTATGCTAATTAAAAATGGTATTCTTAACGTGCAGGTGAACGTGTTGTTTTCGATAGAGAGGGAATTTAAAGAGCAAACAAAAGCCTTTCTTACAGATGACACAAGTGAAAGCAAGGTCCCTGAATCTGAGTCTCAGTTGTTCGAAAAATATCAAAAAGCATTTGAGGCATTGGAGAAGCGTTCTTCTGAAACCCCAGTGTTTCCCTGTGTCTCATGCGATAAGTTGTTTAGTAAGCAGCAAGTAAGCCTTTTGAAAAACCTAAAAAATCAAATTGTAGGACACATATGGAAAAGAATAAAAGACATAAAGAAAGAAGAGTGCAAAACAGGATGGATTTGTCGGGGCTGCCTCGAAAAACTAAGGAAAGGTCAGATGCCTCCTACTTGCATTCTTAACGATCTCTATGTTTGTGCGCAGCCGAAAGAGCTAACTTGCCTTAACAGTTATGAAAAAGTTTTAATTCAGAGAGCCAAAGCATTTCAGGTTGTTACAAAAATGAACACAGTTGGGAAAAGAACAAGTCGAGCTCAGCAACAAATTTCTAAAGTCGTTGGAAGAAGTTTTCATTTGCCACTACCCCTTCAAGAAACCCTGCAAAAATTGCCCAAACCAAGTGACCCTCTGAATCCAAACCACGAGCTGTACGTTTTGGTCAGAGGGGTACCGACCAAAGCAAAGAAAGTTTGGCAAATGTTGGTTAGTGTGGATAAGGTACACGCAGCCTTAATTTTCTTAAAGAAAAACAACGCTCATTATGGTAGCATCGTACTACCTACAGATCCAGAAGGACTCTTCAACCTTAATGATGACACAAATTTGTTTCAATCTACCCATCAAAACGAACTGCCACCTCAGGAAATACTACATAGACGTGCTATATTAACTCAGGTAACTCACGAGGAATGGGATTCAGAAGAGTCTCACTATACAATCCACGCTCTTCATGAGTCAAAATCTTATAGTGATGACACCGAGCTCTATAAGATGCTGAAAGTGAATGAACCTCCGATTAGTCATGAAAACAAAGAGATTGACGTGCTTTGTTTCCCTGATTTGTATCCCGAAGGTAAATTTGGCCAGTTTCATTCCAGAGAAACTAAACTCTCTTCTGCTGAATTTATCAAATGTCGGTTGCTTTCAAAGCATTCTCAGTTCAGACTGAATCAGCAGTACCTTTTTTATTTGCTGCACGATGCAAACCTTCGGCAGTTAAGACAAGGAGTATTCCACAAGCTCAACGTCACTGGATTCAGTGGCTCTCTTAGTGCTAGAGACTGTTTGAACAACCTTGCATCGGGAGAATTAGAGGGGAACCTGACATCAGTATTCTCCAAACTCAGGAACACTAGCCAGTACTGGATACAGCCTAGAAATGATGTCAATTGCATGGCTCAGCATTATGGACCAGCTACATGGTTTTTAACCATAAGCCCAAGCGATTGGAACTGGGATGACATGGCATTGTTCATTAGGGAAGTTAACCGGAGTGTTCCAGGCGCAGAAAAAAAACAAACTAGTGAACTTGTGGCTATGGATCCTATCAGTGCGTCACGGTTTATCCATATAAAGTTCAAGGCAATGTTGGATTTTATTGTCTCTGATGCTGCTCCTTTAGGAAAAGTAAGTCACTACTTCTACAGGCGAGAATACCAAAGCAGAGGTCTCCAACATTTCCATCTTCTTCTGTGGGTAGAAAATGCTCCTGTAATGGGGACGTCCAGCAACGCAGAAGTAGCCGACTTTATCCTTAAGTACATTACTTGCAAGGTTCCAAATGCATCCGTTTCACCTACTCTCAACAACAGAGTTACAAGTTACCAAATGCATCACCACAACTCGTACTGTATGCGGACAAAGAAAACCAAAACCGGGTTTCGTAAGGCTTGTCGTTTCGGGTTCCCCCGGCCAATCACAGGGAATCTTGTTCTGCGTGACGTTGTCGAGTCTGTAGCTGGCAGAAAAGCTCTCAAGTCTAAGTCACGTCTTTATGACCTACCCAGAACACCAAGCGAGAGCTTTGTCAATGACTACAACCCGGCCGTGTTGCTAGCTTGGAATGGAAACGTGGACATCCAGTATGTAGGCGAAAGCACTTCTATCCTACATTGGTATGTCACAAAGTACACTACCAAAAGTGAACAAAGTCATGCTGGCCAAGTTTTTACAGAGATTAATTCTACAAAATCATTAGCTAGTAGACTGTTTAACGTTGGCCTTAGAGCTTTAAACAACCGTGAGTGTGGTTCTTTAGAAGCTAGTGACACACTGTTGGGCATTCCATTGTACGGCACGGACCCGGAGACAACAATAAGATGGTTGGATGTAGGCATGACCAGACGCAAAAGACTACAAAAAATCGACAAGATACGAAGTATGGACCCAAGTTCAACGAACATATTCTACGAGTCGTGGGTTGATGACCACTACCCAACTAGACCAGACGAACTAGAAGATATGAACTTATACGACTTTGTGAGATGGTACGATATAGCTGCTCAACCACCTAAAGGCGACCGTGAAGTGCATAAGTTGAATTCAGGCAAATTCCTCACTAAAAGAGTCAGACCATGCTTACTGAATCACTATAAGTACAGCCCCACTCAGGATCCTGAAAAATACTACCATGCATTACTTCTTATGTTTCTTTGTTGGAGATCTACTGATGAGCTGAAAGAGTCTCATGAAACATACACAGATGCTTTTATGGCCAAGCGGACACTTCTCACTCAAGCCTTCAACTATGACAAACGTTTAAAAGACATTATTGCGGCATCGGAGAATGCAAGAGACAAAATTCAAAACCGAGTTGAAGAGATGAATGCAGAAGAAGGAGAGGTTGCTGATCCATCCAATATAGCCTTTCAGCCCTTTAATGAACCTGTCCCCGCATCCCAGCCTGTCAGGGACAGCAATTGGTCGCCGAATGACGAGCCGTTTGAGAAAAAATACCAAAAACTCAATGACGACCAAAAGAGAGTGTTTGATTATGTCAAACGAGTTGTTGCAAACTCTGATGGGACAGATAAATTTCTCAGACATTTTGTAAGTGGTGTGGGAGGTACTGGTAAGAGTTTTCTCATAAAAACTATCAGCTCTTGGACTAAAAAATGTCTTCAAGCCTCTACATCAATATCAGCTCCCACAGGACTAAGTGCTTACAACATCAATGGTTCTACGATCTACAAAGTGTTTCAGCTGCCAGTTGAGCATGGAAAAACTCCAAAGTACAAAGCTCTTACTGATGATGTTTTAAAAATGTTGAGATCCAACCTGAAAGATGTGGTGCTCTTCATAATAGACGAAGTGTCCATGGTCTCCAATCTAACATTGATGTACATAAATCTCAGATTGTGTGAAATATTCAACACCTCAGACCAAAGTAACGGCTGGTTTGGTAAAAAACATATACTGCTCTTTGGAGACCTTTTACAACTTCCACCAGTACACGAAGACTCCCCTTCATTCATTTCTCGACATTCATTAAACTTGACAGTAGCAAACTTAGTTCTTTTGTTGGCTCTCTGTCTTGTGTTAACATCTGGTCTGAACAGTTCTCTTATGATGAACTTACTACAAACATGCGACAAGCTCAAGATTCTAAGTTTGCTGATGTGTTAAGCAAAGTCAGAGTAGGCAATATGACCGTTGAGGACATCCGTCTAATTGAAAGCAAGAAAATACATCTTAATGGAAAAACTGCTTGTGAAAACCTTTCTCTATTAGGAGATTACTTGTCTGCTTTACCCAACAATTCTGTGTGTCTTTGTTCAACTGGTTACCAATGCTCCATAATAAATGATGAAATGGTCAATAGAATAAGTGGTCCTGTCGTTAACTTGGTTGCAAAAGACTCAGTTGACTGTCTACCTCGTCAACAAAACAAAGTTAAAAAGATACTGTCCTCTTACAACTCTGACTACAGCAGAACGGCTGGTATGGAGAAAATTATTCCTATTAAGGTTGGTGCTAAAGTTATGTTGCTTAGAAACATTGACGTCACTGTGGGGCTAGTTAACTCCGCCATTGGAACAGTAACGGGGTTGAGGTTTAATACAGACAATTCTGATGACGTAGACTCAGTGACAATTAACTTTGATTGTGGCATTACCCATCACCTACAGCGAGTAAACGTCAAGTTTCAAGTTATGGATAACGCATTTGTGTATCGAGAGCAATTCCCGATATCAATGTCCTACGCGGTTACAATTCACAAATGCCAGGGCCTCAGCTTAAATAGCGTAATAATTGATATTGGGGAGTCCATATTTACATGTGGCCAATCATATGTTGCCTTGTCACGAGTGACTTCATTAGAAGGGCTTCATCTTATTAACTTTAACCCAAGAGATGTGAAGCCTCAGAAATCCGCCATTCTCGAATACAACAGACTAAGGCAGAAGTACAGGTCTGACCTTCCACTTTACAACACAAGTTGTGACTCCTCTTCGGCTCCTTATGTGAGAGACAGGAAGTGGTGCCAGACCAAAAATGTCAAAAAAGTGCAGGATGAGAGTACAAAACCGGTACCCTCTGCAAAGACTACCGGAAGATCGAGAGTTCAGTCAACTTTAGCATTAAAATTTATTTTTTTTTTTCAGAGAAAAGAGTATTTTTATTTGAACGGTTAATTTTCTACAAAAATAAATAAAATCTAACAAAAAACCACTAAGTGGTAACACTTTCCCCGCCAAGTCAGCAATCCAAAAAAGATAATAAATCATTACTTTTTCCGCCAAGAAAAACAATGTAATGTATGTAAGTTTGGCAACTTGGCGGCAGCCTTTTGCTTGGTTTTTTTTCATTTAAGTTACGTTCGTGGATAATTTCACAAATCAACTTCTCTAATTAATTAGTCCAACTAAGTATAATAATTTCGAGGTAATCAGTAAATATAAAACCATCACTATTATGATTTTATGAAATGTGGCACAAATAAGGTCAAGTTTTGTAAAATAAGCTCTCACCTAGCAATGTACTAATGGGAAAGATACTTGCTCAATGAAACTAGTTTTATGGTATTTTTAAAGTGATCGAGCAAAAGTCTGCCGGCAAGTTGCCAAACTTACATACATTACATTGTTTTTCTTGGCGGAAAAAGTAATGATTTATTATCTTTTTTGGATTGCTGACTTGGCGGGGAAAGTGTTACCACTTAGTGGTTTTTTGTTAGATAAGATAATTGTAATACTTAGATGCATGTTTCAATATAAAGTTTCAATATAATATTGATTATTTTCACATAAACCTTTATGGACATTTCTTTCTGTTAATTCCTGAGCTTTCAAGATACCTTCAATGGAAATCTGGCAAGTTATTACTGTATTTATAAAGGCGTAACTAATAGACATAAACAATGTGGAAGGGAGGAATAGTTATTTGTGCAACTAGTGAGAAAAGTGAGCAATTGACTCACTCGAGAGATATCCTTACTCACGAGCCGTAGGCGAGTGAGGAATGGTTTCTCGAGTGAGGCAATTGTACTTTGAACTCGAGTTGCACATTATACTTTTCCTACAGTTACCATAAAACAAATAAATTGGTGAAGAAACATAACCTATTTTTACACAGAAGTGAACTTTTAATATAACATTTAACGCGAAGTGACAAATACAACAGTACAACAGCTGACCAGCTGATTTACAGCCAGTGCTGCCAACGTATTTCGCGCGCATAAAACGTTGCCTGCATGTTACGCGCTCACTATTTCGTGCCTTCACGTTGCAAATCTGGAGTGAGACAAAGTAATTAGAGTGAGACAATGTTAACATTGTCTCACTGATGAGCGAATTGGCCACTTTGCTTTCTCAAATCAGTGAGAGAACATGTACATTGTTAGGTAACTGTAGGAAAAGGTACTTATTTCACGTGACGTTAATATATCATACGTTGAACAACTGTCATATAACAACATAGACTAATGCTCCACCCCAACATATTGTCGGAAACAAAACCTGGGATTGTATGTGTTACATTTGCTGGATATAATACATATAATGCTTACATAATCCAAGCGATTATATTGTCATGAATGTGCAATATACCACTATATCCAATTGAATCATACAACGGTGAAGATTCCTACCATTATAATACAAAAAGAAGTTACAAACATGTTTACAATAGAAGAAACAATTAATTGTATAATTAGATTTAAAAGCTTTTGCAAACCCCTTCCAGTTTGAAGATATTTTTATGACTAGATAAAAAATGTGTAAATGGTTGATAATGTATCGCACAAATGTATGTGTCTATGCAATTGTTGGAGTAATAACTGTTGAATTTGACACATTTATCCACCTGAATTGATTCGTGATTTTTTTTACGTCAATGAGTGACATGAGACTTTTGTAATTGCTTATGACTCCTGGAAATTTGCTTAAAAGAATGCATTACCTTCTAATATAAGATGTGGATACTTTTTAATACTCTTGATTGAAAAAAACAAACTGCATTGGTTTAATATCCATTTTAAACCATTGTCGTACTCAGAGATTGCTTATTTAATATCAGCAACTCTGTTTTAGCTATTTAAACAAAACTACCATTTCAATTTTGAATAGAACTGAAAACACAAACTTTGAAATGAGAAAAGCGTGTTTCCAATTACGTTAATAAGATAAACCGAAAGCTTAAACAAATATTGAAATAAATTGAAGTATCTTATCCCGAGGAGAAATAATTATTCCCCATTTCATTTAACTAATCCATTCCCATTTCCTATCATCTCCTTGAGGGTATTTCATTTTCATAATTATTTCTAAATTAAAAAATCAAGTGACAATAAATATAAATGTTTTAAAATATTTTTCTGATATAAGCAGTAATTTAATATGATAAACCTTCCTAATTTCTACAGCCAAACTAAAAAAATATTTAACAATAATTTAGCAAAAGTGTTTGAGTGGTAGGTGTAATTCCAATGGTATACAAAATTAGACTTTAATCGTTTCGGAGATTTTCACTTTATTTGTACTGTACTTAATTATTCATTTTATAACTAATCACAAGCCTTGAATGCAGGAGACCCTTAAAACTACTTTCAGAACGCAAAAACCCAGTGCACTTATACTATATCGGAGTTTGTATCCACAGCCCTTTTTTAACAACGTAATTCCACCGTTTTATATGATATATATTTTTTTCCTTTTAGATGTTTCTTATACATAAGGAGAGCTTAGTAGTTAATTTGACCAAACCAATAAAATAAAACCAACCTTATGATATAATTGTACTTCAATAAATATCAAAGTAAAGTCCTCCATGGTTGTAATATATTGTATTGTAAGCAATACAAACATAATAAAGTAATAAATCAAGCAGGTCTCGTCAAGTGGTTTAGCTAGTTAATCAATCAGGAGGTATTGCTGAGCTGTCTGGCGACGTCAATCACTCACTCAGGAACAATAAAAGATTGTATTGTCAGCAATACAAACAATAGAGTAATAAATCAAGCAGGTCTCGTCAAGTGGTTTAGGTAGTTAATCAATCAGGAGGTATTGCTGAGCTGTCTGGCGACGTCAATCACTCACTCAGAAACAATAAAAGATTGTATTGTCAGCAATACAAACAATAGAGTAATAAATCAAGCAGGTCTCGTCAAGTGGTTTAGCTAGTTAATCAATCAGGAGGTATTGCTGAGCTGTCTGGCGACGTCAATCACTCACTCAGGAACAATAAAAGATTGTATTGTCAGCAATACAAACAATAGAGTAATAAATCAAGCAGGTCTCGTCAAGTGGTTTAGCTAGTTAATCAATCAGGAGGTATTACTGAGCTGTCTGGTGACGTCAATCACTCACTCAGGAACAATAAAAGATTGTATTGTCAGCAATACAAACAATACAGTAATAAATCAAGCAGGTCTCGTTAAGTGGTTTGGCTAGTTAATCAATCAGGAGGTATTGCTGAAGCTGTCTGGCGACGTCAATCACTCACTCAGGAACAATAAAAGATTGTTTTGTCAGGAATACAAACAATAGAGTAATAAATCAAGCAGGTCTCGTCAAGTGGTTTAGCTAGTTAATCAATCAGGAGGTATTGCTGAGCTGTCTGGTGACGTCAATCACTCATTCAGGAACAATAAAAGATTGTCAGCAATACAAACAATACAGTAATAAATCAAGCAGGTCTCGTCAAGTGGTTTAGCTAGTTAATCAATCAGGAGGTATTGCTGAGCTGTCTGGTGACGTCAATCACTCACTCAGGAACAATAAAAGATTGTATTGTCAGCAATACAAACAATAGAGTAATAAATCAAGCAGGTCTCGTCAAGTGGTTTAGCTAGTTAATCAATCAGGAGGTATTACTGAAGCTGTCTGGTGACGTCAATCACTCACTCAGGAACAATAAAAGATTGTATTGTCAGCAATACAAACAATACAGTATTAAATCAAGTAGGTCTCGTCAAGTGGTTTAGCTAGTTAATCAATCAGGAGGTATTGCTGAGCTGTCTGGTGACGTCAATCACTCACTCAGGAACAATAAAAGATTGTATTCAACAAAAACTCCATATTTTAGACATTATGTTTGAACCAAGTATTCTATTTTATATCCATACAATTTTTATTTTTAGTTCTTTTAAATTACGTTTATTAACATAATGTATATTGGTATTTGAACAAAAGTCATCACGTCTACTAATTATCATGCAAGTATAAATGATTCTTTCAACAATTTTTTTAAGGTTGACTTCAGACTGCATATTGAAGTAATAATTTTCTTTCATATTTAGAAGCTGTAGGAAGTGTTAACTCATTTAAAACGTTGAGTTTTCGTGCCGTCATAGTTAATGAAACAAATTAATTTCGTAACATAGTAAAAACAAATTATTGTAAAATTAATAATTTTGTGTCAACAAGTTAAATTATAAAATAATAAATGAAATGCTTCTAACGATTCTACTTTAGAGTTTAAACACATGTTTCATAAGGTCATTTCACGGTTGGTAACACTGTCTATAGCATTAACATTAATCAGATGGCAACCCTGCTTAGCTTGTCAAGCTTGTATGACGTACATATTAACGTAACGTCGGTTTGTGTAACTGTTATTACATTACCTGTTAAAATTACGGTTAATCATAACACTGAGAATATCTAAACAAAATGAATCAATGAGCTTCTAGATTTTATTGTGCCTGTAGTCTTGCTGTATTTTTTCCTATTGCAAATTGTTATAATAATACATTTTTAATTTGCGTTAGGAATATAAACAACAAAAGTCTACAAAATAAAGACGTTTTTAATAGCAACAATGGACGTTTTAAGTTTTCACCTAGTTAAAAGTCAAGTTTTAAATTTGCAACCGGGAAACTCGCAAATTCTCAGACGATTCACAAAATCGCCTTTGACTTAAGTCTTTATCACAATTCGTATTATTATTATGAGCATCAGAATTTCCTTTCGACACACTTAAGTATTGATCAGAGAATATTAATTTTTATTAATTAAAGAATATTTTATTAAAGAATATACAATTAAAAGACTTGATATTTTAGCTTGTAAACGTATATAATATCAAGTTCTGATGGTTCTATGGAAAATCTAACAATTTTAAACTATGAGGTTGAAGGAATAAATAGTTTAAATGTGTTTGGTTATTTAAAACCTAAATAATTAAGGATCGGTAAGATTAATAAGACATTGATGATAGAAATGTCATTATGACATTAATATCCGTAAATGTAGCTTTTTCATCAGGGCTTTTACTACGAATAAGTATAAAGTCTATAATATTCCTTGCTAATGTTGTCATTTTTACACCAATATGTTAAAGCATACCTACATTTACATTTCGGAACGGGCTTTCCGATTGTTTTTCAAACATTACCAGGAAAATTTATCAGCTCAATTGAATTTTCAACCAGGGATTTTACAATAGAGCTTTGCTTTTACCTTTGTCGACGATTGATATGCCAATACAAGCACTCGCTTTATAAAATAAATTTATCATTAACATTTACCTTTTCAAATCCTTTTACACTATATCACATAGTGTATTCGTAAAATTGTTTGTTTTTGTAGTTCATTTACCAATACGTTAGACTTGTTTTAAATGTAAAATATGTTATTTATGAATAGAAATGTGATATTTGAGTTAGGATAATGGAACACAAGAAGATACTATAACTATTTTTAAGGGCCAGAAGGTTGGTACTGTATTGCGAAATTAAAAAGTTAAAATAATTAAGGGAAATGCGAATGAGAAAATTAGGTGCACAGGGTGCAAAGCTGAAACTATTTTTTTGTATGAATCGCGTTAAAAAACACACAGTTGTGAAAGATTTTGTTCGATCATATAAAAAGAATTCTAAGAAATGACATTTGAAATAGGTAACATAAATAAACACAGTAGCGTAAACATAGCATTTTTATTTTACCAACAAAGAAAATTATTGTATTTTCCGAATAAATACAAGTCCCTTTACTTTACACAAATTATATGTAAAGACATTATTCTCGTATTTCCATGTCAAAGTGTGCAGCACGTAATTAATTACTCGTATTATATCACGAAGCAGGTAAATTCAGACGTTTGATTGATTAACACGAGACACTGTGGCGCAGTGACAGCCAGTATTATGTCGTCACTTTATTTACGTATTCTATGTGTTGTCGTTGAAGCTCCGTTGATATCATTACTTGATGGAGCGATGTTGTAAGAGGATATCGTTAATCTTCGAGTGGGATTTTCACAATTTTTGGCAGATAATGACTAAATTAATTATATTATATTATAGTAAAATACAAGCACGAGTTTTTAACACGTTTGACTAAAATATGCACTTATATCCAATGAGTTGTGATTTACTTGAAAAATAATAATAATAAACAGTAATTTTGCATTTAAAATAAAGCCTTGAACTGTACGCTTCAGTTCACTTGTACAGAGCTAGGGTGGCATGACTAATATCCGTGGTGGACTTTGCTGATTAAACCTTTGCATCATTCATGGTTGCTTGCATCTCAGGTTTAGAATATATTTAAAGATAAAAATCTTGAGAAAACATGTATTTGAACTATCATCGTTCTTGAATGCTATTCCAAGAGATTCAAATTTAATTGAACTGTATGCATTGGTTTTAAAGTAACAGGCAGCTAGAATTAAACCTCTGTTGATTTCCAATATCTAAAAGGTGTATATTATATACTTAACCTATGAATAAGTAACTAAATAAATCAAAAGATTAACTCAATCCACTTATTTTATGTCGATTTACTTACACTGTTACTGTGATCTTTTCAGTTGAGTCATTTTAGTACATTTACAAATTGTACATTTTATAAAATAATAAGTATACTCGAGGACCCATGCTGCTCTACAGCGTTGAAATTAATATCCGAGAAATAATGAAATTTGTGATTTTTTATTGACTAATTAAGTATCTTGAACTTACCTGATTCAAATGATCAACAGCTCAAAATAAAGCCTATAATTTACTGATTATTTTGAGTGTAAATTATGTTAAAAAACAAACAATACTGGAGCTATTGACTTTTTAATAATAGAAAACCTCATAAAAATAATGTTATGTTGGTTGTTCACTTTGTGTTTGCTTGAAACTCGTCCGATTTGAATAACTAATAGCTTAAATGAAAGCCGGTATTTGACCGAAGTTCTTAGACCAAAATATATAGGATTATATAATTATTATAACTGGTGATAATAAATCAAATCTATGTTTTTTGGTCGAGTAATACAGTAAATAATGTAAGAAAGGGGATTAACCCCGTACCCACGGTGCTCATCTATGCAGACACTCTGTTCAAATTACACTTAGTCGACCAGTTGGTGTGAACAGAGTTGAACAGTAGCATGAGCATCGATTTACAAATTCCTTTCCCAGCTGATGTGAGCTAGGCGATGACCGGTAGGGCTGACTTCCAAGAAACATCATTAACCTATTAGCCACACACCCTATCGGTAATCAGCCAATGAGAAGGGCTAATGAAGAAGATGGAGGGGTCAGGAGTCTCGGAGCTGGAGGACCTGGAGAGGACAATCGAGGAGATCACCACGGGCCACGGGACCAAGAAGATCAGAAGTTTTGGATTGCGTGTATCGGTGCGTGTGCTTCTGGGACAATTAACAGTATGTAAAAAGAATAAAATATATAACTAAAGTTTTGTAATTTGTCAGTAACTAATGCTTTTATATTTTCAATCGATTTTCTTTTCTTGTAAATTTAACGTTGTAATTTAATTTATCTTATTATTGTTGATTGTTTTGTCTTTTCAAAGTTTTCTTTTGCTGTTGTAACACTTTGTTAATTTTGTAGTTTTTCTAAATTTAATTCTGTTTATTACACGTTGAGTAACACCCTTAATCAGTCTTATGTCTCATTAACCTAACACCTCTTGACTAGGCTAAGCGAGTGGGAAACTTTTAGGAAACTTAAATTTAAAGTGAGGCATGGGACTCGCAATAAATATATGCCGATGCTTGATGTCTTGATCTGTGCGTGCATGACTTCAATTTGAGACCTCAATCATGGAAATCGGTCGGATGTAAGAGCCAAAACGAACTCCGAAAATAAAAACAAAACTTAACTCCCGTAATAAATACGTGAGGAACAAATTTCGTTTACGTATGAACCGAGTGGGGCTGTATATACTATAGCCGGGTGGGGATCAATATACTGTATGCCGATGCTTGATGGCAAATCTGTGCGTGCATACCTTTAACTTGAGATCTCAATCATGAAAATCTGTCAAGTTGAAAATCCAAACGAACTCGGAAAAGGAAAACTATTTTTTTTTATATTACAAGATGGTTGGTAAATGAATGTAACTTTCACGTTTGCAATAAGTCTTACAGTAACCACATTCATGTGTATTCTACGTAACATTAAACATTCTAGCGCTTATAAAACTTGTATCTAGATACTACTCTCGCACAACATACCACAAACATTACATAGTGATGAGAGATCCGTTTGCTCAACGTAGTTTTATCAAGCTAAATAAACTTGTTTAAATTAGCAATGTGTTTGTTTAAGACTCGAGTCGTGGATATTTCAGTGGTAAATAGAATGTTCATATTGGTTTTGGAGCTATTGTATGAACATTTCGATATGGAACGAGTAACCCTACCTTTCTACCTATAACAACTGACTTATTTAGATTGTACATTAAAGACTAAGTAATTCTTGAATAGTTTGTATTTTATACTTAAGTAGAACATTCCTCTGTTTTGACATTTACTATTGTACAGTGAAAATAAAGTAGAAGGAAAATGTATTTTAAATTACTGTATTGAACTTTTTTTATTAATAGTTTTAATTTTATCTAACTGCGGGTTTTTAGCGACTTCCTTACCCTCAAAACATATACAAATACCGTCCAGGCAATTCAGTCACTATTTCGACGTTCAAAAAGTTTAAAATAGCAAATTACGAATTCCGAAGAGGGTTTATAGTTGTCTAACTCCAACGTGTTTAACATTTTAATAGAGTTCAATAGAGTTTAATTTTAATAGAGTTTAATAGAGTTTAATAGAGTAAAGTGTCGGTTTAATAGAGTTCCATCCAAAAGTTGCATAATCATTGACACTTTTTAAACTTGTAGTTGTCTCAACCAACTCGAACCATCTAATCGTGGTACAGTAAAGTTCAACTTGAGATGCCTCTGCTCATCGGCTGTAATATACAATTTGTTGGATCGAATGGTAATTAAAACAAATGATAACGAATTCATGGGTGACAATTATTCATAAAAATAAGTATTACGCTAAACAGGATTTTTTTATGTCTTGTTCAGCTACAGATAATAATATTCCATGAAAAGTTCACATTCGAGGTATTTATCTTAAGCCCATTTTCGGTTGAGATTTGTTTTAATTAACTTTTAACTACATCCTCATTATCTCTGATATGAATACGTTTCCCTGAATAAGAACAAAGACTTGTTCTAGAGATAACACAACATAGAATGCTACCACATAATACTATCATGGGTTAATTATTTTGTCACTCACTTTATACAGAATTAATATAATATTAGTTGAATTTATTAATGCGTTGTTATTATCGGAGGAAGGTCTCAAATATAGAGTATTATCTACACGTCTGATAGAGATATGTTACTTTGGTTTCAAGGTAAATATATATGGAGCTTATTGTGGGTTCCGAACCACTGATTACAACATAACACAAATCTAAGCGCAATTGGCGGGATGTGATTTCGAGCCCTCAGAACGTACAGCTTTGTATTCAACTTTTGACTACGCTGAAAGTTTGTCAAAAAAGTGACTGATTAATTAAATTTAGCTATCATGTTAGTTTGTATTGGATAAACAACGAGTGCTACACATAATTCATAATGAGTCATCAAAATTACATACATTTCACTTGATGACTGAATTTACGTATTTGCATAGGGTTTAAATACATGTAAGTTTCAAAGGTAAACCATTGCACGGTTGGTAACACAGACTGCAAGCGTTGGTAGCAACCCTGCTTGGATGTCATGTGACATATTAACGTGACGTCATTTGTGTCACTTTGTATACCGTTCTAATTGCATTACCTGTTAATATTGCGGTTAAACATAACGCTAAGATAATCATGGAACAGATTGAATCAATCCTCTTTCAGATATTGGAGTACCTACAACACATTCACATTTACATCCCTGGTACACATTCAAATTCACAAATACTACATTGCTGTCTGTTCTCATTAAAGTTTAAAAATCAAGGGGAAATAAATTAAGTGAGTAGTAAGCTTTACAAATGTAATTATCTTTTAAGCTTTGTGCGAGAAAAAATATCCAAGCCGTAAAGGTAAGATATAAGTTTACTCATATTTTTTAAAGCTGAAAAATAATTCAGTGTTGGTCATTATCAAATCAATTTGTCTTCACATTGGTTTGGATGAGTAATATTCCGAATTAAAAGAAAAACTGCAAAACGTACCAAACTAACATCAAAGGTAAATAAATCTTTTTGAAATAAATTTTAAAGCGGCAGCGTTCCGCCCCGCCAAGTCCCCCAGCGGTACACAGCTGCTGCAGTGTATATATACTTGACGTGACAAAGTGGCTTTTTCACTCGTCTATAGCTCTGAAGAAACAAAAGCTATTAAAATAATTGTTCATCTATTGGATAGGGGCACTCATCCTCAACAAAATAAAAAAAAGAATTTAAAAAACTGTTGTGTTTGAGCCAAGAAAAACTAGTTTGAAAATTCACAAATTTTCCGTGTTCTCCTTCTCCTCCTTCTCCTTCTCCTTGAATGTTGACGGACCTACAGCCCAAACCACTGGCTCAATTTTAATGTTCTTTATGTTGTTTGAAAGCCCTTAACGTGTAGATGTGCCTTTTGAGGGTCTCAAGTCGGTGAGTTGAACCATAAACCCTTGGCAAGCCCTCAAAGTACGATTTTGGCCCATTTAAATAACATGGGATTAAAATCAAAACAAAAGAAGGACCAGCTGCGATTAAATCTCAATTAATTTAAATGTTAGAGAAATTCATAGGAACAGCTGAAAAATTATTTTAAAACTTTCATAAAGTATTTTTTCAGGTATACCGAATGATTTGAACTACTTACTATATAAAATTACTTAGAGCAGTGATATTCCCCGATACTTTCCATTGAAAAATGCAGTGTACCGATGGTACACTGGTACAGCAGTTCGTCATTTTTAACAGTTTAATACTACTTATCAAAACATATGAAACCTAGTAACTTGAAACTTAGTACTAGTACTAAGGTTTGTTTTATTTTTTGATACACTAAAACAAATAAAAGAATCGGGAAAGTCACTTTACGTATGTTAAACCAGCAATTAAAATGTAAATATAGGATTAATTAGTTTTTCAATATTCGTTTTGCCTTATGCTATTTCCAACAAACCTAAACTGTTTGATTACATTTTTACTTCTATAATAAGGGCTCAATTTACACTAGTCTTTAGATATACGGGTTTAATTATCAGAACACTTATGTAACACCAACGCATTTTATGTTGTTCAAGATGAACATTGCTGAATTTACAGCCCCAGACACAGAACCTATATTAATGGATGATGACTAGATTATACAGTTTCAAAGTGTGTGTTTAGTTTAAAATAAACATATTCTTGACAAAATCATAAATAGAAACAACCACCCTGTTGACTATACGTTTAACACATGTTTTCAAAAACTTCCAACGTAGCAATTTTTGTTAAATAGTAATTTTGGTAGGTGTGTCAAAAAGTTTTTAATTGGTTTATAGCAGATAAGACCAAAAAATGTAGAATTTAGTTCTACACAAACAATATTATTGAAATGAAATGAGATGTAGTTGTGCCGTGGTCTATATATTTCACCCAAACTATTTATAACCATTTTTAATTACCAGCTGTAAATAAAAAAAATTTGATGTCTTGTTTATTTTTACAAAAAGAGCAGCATTGTTTATGTTTAGTGAAGAGATCTAGTTCAAGAACATTGAGATGATTGAGAACATTTCTTAGGATCATTTGGTAAGATACCACGTCCATGTTTTAATTGCATTTACTTTCTTTCTAATCTAACATCAGTATGCCTTCTAAAGAAAGACTGGCAAGAAAAAGAAAACAAGAATGGTATTTAGAAAACGCCCCTGCTATAAAAAAAAGAAAAACAGAAGAAGCTAGCATACAATCCACTAATAAGAGTTCTACTTCTAAAGCTTGGTACCTTGAACATGTTAAAGGAGAAAAATCCAAAGCCAGAAAACGTTATCTAGCTAATATTGAAACTGAGAGGTTAAGAAAAAGTGTGCAGTACAGTGCTAATCCTGAACCTCACAGAGCTAGGTTGCGGCAGCAATATTCTGCTAATCCTGAGCCACACAAGGCTAGGAAGCGTCAGCAGTATTCTACTGATCCTGAGCCACACAAGACTAGAGTGCGTCAGCAGTATTCTACTGATCCTGAGCCACACAAGGCTAGGAAGCGTCAGCAGTATTCAACTGATCCTGAGCCACACAAGACTAGGAAGCGTCAGCAGTATTCTACTGATCCTGAGCCACACAAGGCTAGAGTGCGTCAGAAATACTCTACTGATCCAGAATATTATAAAGCTAAACAACGTTTAAACTACGGTGCAAAACAAGAAATGAAACAATCTAATCGCAGGAGACGTTACAAAGTACTTTGTGCAAAACACCCTGGCCACTTTCGCTTGCGATATAAACTTAAGGTTTTTCACGAAAGGGTGCGAAAGTGTGCAGCCTATCAAAGCAGACGCTTTTTTTTAGAAATAGATCTGATGGGAAAAGAAAATCATTACAAAATGCAAAAAGGAAAATTAAAAAAACTGTTGCAGCTTCACATATTTTCTTTGGGAAAATAAATTGTGAGAAAATAGCCAGACTTATAGCAAAGAAAATACTTGAGCAAGGTTATACCAAAAGGTTGCTAAGGGCTAAAGAGCTCTTGAAATGGGTGTTGCATGCTTATAAAAATTACAAAAACAATTTCCTTAAGCTATTTGTTAGCCTGCAAAATCGTGCTAAAGAGTCTCTTGCTAAGCTATCTGCAACAAGCACGTTTGAAGACAATGTTGAGGCGTTGTGTGGGCACAGTCTTCATGTTTCCACGTCGGAGCCTTATTTGTGGGAGTTTACGTATAGAGTGTTTCCTGGTAAACAAATAACTGTTGGTAATGAGCCCAGCACAGCTCATAGTTCTCCAAAGAAACAGTGGAAATGCAACTCAGATATGTGCTTCATTGAGCCTGACCACTTAGAGCAACTTAAATCTCTTTACAATGAAATAGTTGCCAGCTCTCTCACTAAAGGTTCTAAGCTTATTGTCAGCATGGGAGAGCACTCATGTCAAAGTGGTGTATCATCTCGTGTAGGTGTTCATCCTCACTCTTTGGACTGTTACTCAGGAGCATGTGTTTCGAAACTTCCTTTTCTGAGAACAATCTATCCTCACTTTCCTGCAATTCGTAGTCTTGTCTCCAAAATTTACCGACTGTTGAAAATAACTAAGAAGATTATGCTAATTAAAAATGGTATTCTTAACGTGCAGGTGAACGTGTTGTTTTCGATAGAGAGGGAATTTAAAGAGCAAACAAAAGCCTTTCTTACAGACGACACAAGTGAAAGCAAGGTCCCTGAATCTGAGTCTCAGTTGTTCGAAAAATATCAAAAAGCATTTGAGGCATTGGAGAAGCGTTCTTCTGAAACCCCAGTGTTTCCCTGTGTCTCATGCGATAAGTTGTTTAGTAAGCAGCAAGTAAGCCTTTTGAAAAACCTAAAAAATCAAATTGTAGGACACATATGGAAAAGAATAAAAGACATAAAGAAAGAAGAGTGCAAAACAGGATGGATTTGTCGGGGCTGCCTCGAAAAACTAAGGAAAGGTCAGATGCCTCCTACTTGCATTCTTAACGATCTCTATGTTTGTGCGCAGCCGAAAGAGCTAACTTGCCTTAACAGTTATGAAAAAGTTTTAATTCAGAGAGCCAAAGCATTTCAGGTTGTTACAAAAATGAACACAGTTGGGAAAAGAACAAGTCGAGCTCAGCAACAAATTTCTAAAGTCGTTGGAAGAAGTTTTCATTTGCCACTACCCCTTCAAGAAACCCTGCAAAAATTGCCCAAACCAAGTGACCCTCTGAATCCAAACCACGAGCTGTACGTTTTGGTCAGAGGGGTACCGACCAAAGCAAAGAAAGTTTGGCAAATGTTGGTTAGTGTGGATAAGGTACACGCAGCCTTAATTTTCTTAAAGAAAAACAACGCTCATTATGGTAGCATCGTACTACCTACAGATCCAGAAGGACTCTTCAACCTTAATGATGACACAAATTTGTTTCAATCTACCCATCAAAACGAACTGCCACCTCAGGAAATACTACATAGACGTGCTATATTAACTCAGGTAACTCACGAGGAATGGGATTCAGAAGAGTCTCACTATACAATCCACGCTCTTCATGAGTCAAAATCTTATAGTGATGACACCGAGCTCTATAAGATGCTGAAAGTGAATGAACCTCCGATTAGTCATGAAAACAAAGAGATTGACGTGCTTTGTTTCCCTGATTTGTATCCCGAAGGTAAATTTGGCCAGTTTCATTCCAGAGAAACTAAACTCTCTTCTGCTGAATTTATCAAATGTCGGTTGCTTTCAAAGCATTCTCAGTTCAGACTGAATCAGCAGTACCTTTTTTATTTGCTGCACGATGCAAACCTTCGGCAGTTAAGACAAGGAGTATTCCACAAGCTCAACGTCACTGGATTCAGTGGCTCTCTTAGTGCTAGAGACTGTTTGAACAACCTTGCATCGGGAGAATTAGAGGGGAACCTGACATCAGTATTCTCCAAACTCAGGAACACTAGCCAGTACTGGATACAGCCTAGAAATGATGTCAATTGCATGGCTCAGCATTATGGACCAGCTACATGGTTTTTAACCATAAGCCCAAGCGATTGGAACTGGGATGACATGGCATTGTTCATTAGGGAAGTTAACCGGAGTGTTCCAGGCGCAGAAAAAAAACAAACTAGTGAACTTGTGGCTATGGATCCTATCAGTGCGTCACGGTTTATCCATATAAAGTTCAAGGCAATGTTGGATTTTATTGTCTCTGATGCTGCTCCTTTAGGAAAAGTAAGTCACTACTTCTACAGGCGAGAATACCAAAGCAGAGGTCTCCAACATTTCCATCTTCTTCTGTGGGTAGAAAATGCTCCTGTAATGGGGACGTCCAGCAACGCAGAAGTAGCCGACTTTATCCTTAAGTACATTACTTGCAAGGTTCCAAATGCATCCGATTCACCTACTCTCAACAACAGAGTTACAAGTTACCAAATGCATCACCACAACTCGTACTGTATGCGGACAAAGAAAACCAAAACCGGGTTTCGTAAGGCTTGTCGTTTCGGGTTCCCCCGGCCAATCACAGGGAATCTTGTTCTGCGTGACGTTGTCGAGTCTGTAGCTGGCAGAAAAGCTCTCAAGTCTAAGTCACGTCTTTATGACCTACCCAGAACACCAAGCGAGAGCTTTGTCAATGACTACAACCCGGCCGTGTTGCTAGCTTGGAATGGAAACGTGGACATCCAGTATGTAGGCGAAAGCACTTCTATCCTACATTGGTATGTCACAAAGTACACTACCAAAAGTGAACAAAGTCATGCTGGCCAAGTTTATACAGAGATTAATTCTACAAAATCATTAGCTAGTAGACTGTTTAACGTTGGCCTTAGAGCTTTAAACAACCGTGAGTGTGGTTCTTTAGAAGCTAGTGACACACTGTTGGGCATTCCATTGTACGGCACGGACCCGGAGACAACAATAAGATGGTTGGATGTAGGCATGACCAGACGCAAAAGACTACAAAAAATCGACAAGATACGAAGTATGGACCCAAGTTCAACGAACATATTCTACGAGTCGTGGGTTGATGACCACTACCCAACTAGACCAGACGAACTAGAAGATATGAACTTATACGACTTTGTGAGATGGTACGATATAGCTGCTCAACCACCTAAAGGCGACCGTGAAGTGCATAAGTTGAATTCAGGCAAATTCCTCACTAAAAGAGTCAGACCATGCTTACTGAATCACTATAAGTACAGCCCCACTCAGGATCCTGAAAAATACTACCATGCATTACTTCTTATGTTTCTTTGTTGGAGATCTACTGATGAGCTGAAAGAGTCTCATGAAACATACACAGATGCTTTTATGGCCAAGCGGACACTTCTCACTCAAGCCTTCAACTATGACAAACGTTTAAAAGACATTATTGCGGCATCGGAGAATGCAAGAGACAAAATTCAAAACCGAGTTGAAGAGATCAATGCAGAAGAAGGAGAGGTTGCTGATCCATCCAATATAGCCTTTCAGCCCTTTAATGAACCTGTCCCCGCATCCCAGCCTGTCAGGGACAGCAATTGGTCGCCGAATGACGAGCCGTTTGAGAAAAAATACCAAAAACTCAATGACGACCAAAAGAGAGTGTTTGATTATGTCAAACGAGTTGTTGCAAACTCTGATGGGACAGATAAATTTCTCAGACATTTTGTAAGTGGTGTGGGAGGTACTGGTAAGAGTTTTCTCATAAAAACTATCAGCTCTTGGACTAAAAAATGTCTTCAAGCCTCTACATCAATATCAGCTCCCACAGGACTAAGTGCTTACAACATCAATGGTTCTACGATCTACAAAGTGTTTCAGCTGCCAGTTGAGCATGGAAAAACTCCAAAGTACAAAGCTCTTACTGATGATGTTTTAAAAATGTTGAGATCCAACCTGAAAGATGTGGTGCTCTTCATAATAGACGAAGTGTCCATGGTCTCCAATCTAACATTGATGTACATAAATCTCAGATTGTGTGAAATATTCAACACCTCAGACCAAAGTAACGGCTGGTTTGGTAAAAAACATATACTGCTCTTTGGAGACCTTTTACAACTTCCACCAGTACACGAAGACTCCCCATTCATTGAACTTGACAGTAGCAAACTTAGTTCTTTTGTTGGCTCTCTGTCTTGTGTTAACATCTGGTCTGAACAGTTCTCTTATGATGAACTTACTACAAACATGCGACAAGCTCAAGATTCTAAGTTTGCTGATGTGTTAAGCAAAGTCAGAGTAGGCAATATGACCGTTGAGGACATCCGTCTAATTGAAAGCAAGAAAATACATCTTAATGGAAAAACTGCTTGTGAAAACCTTTCTCTATTAGGAGATTACTTGTCTGCTTTACCCAACAATTCTGTGTGTCTTTGTTCAACTGGTTACCAATGCTCCATAATAAATGATGAAATGGTCAATAGAATAAGTGGTCCTGTCGTTAACTTGGTTGCAAAAGACTCAGTTGACTGTCTACCTCGTCAACAAAACAAAGTTAAAAAGATACTGTCCTCTTACAACTCTGACTGCAGCAGAACGGCTGGTATGGAGAAAATTATTCCTATTAAGGTTGGTGCTAAAGTTATGTTGCTTAGAAACATTGACGTCACTGTGGGGCTAGTTAACTCCGCCATTGGAACAGTAACGGGGTTGAGGTTTAATACAGACAATTCTGATGACGTAGACTCAGTGACAATTAACTTTGATTGTGGCATTACCCATCACCTACAGCGAGTAAACGTCAAGTTTCAAGTTATGGATAACGCATTTGTGTATCGAGAGCAATTCCCGATATCGATGTCCTACGCGGTTACAATTCACAAATGCCAGGGCCTCAGCTTAAATAGCGTAATAATTGATATTGGGGAGTCCATATTTACATGTGGCCAATCATATGTTGCCTTGTCACGAGTGACTTCATTAGAAGGGCTTCATCTTATTAACTTTAACCCAAGAGATGTGAAGCCTCAGAAATCCGCCATTCTCGAATACAACAGACTAAGGCAGAAGTACAGGTCTGACCTTCCACTTTACAACACAAGTTGTGACTCCTCTTCGGCTCCTTATGTGAGAGACAGGAAGTGGTGCCAGACCAAAAATGTCGAAAAAGTGCAGGATGAGAGTACAAAACCGGTACCCTCTGCAAAGACTACCGGAAGATCGAGAGTTCAGTCAACTTTAGCATTAAGAGGGTTTGAGAACAATGATCGTGTGTCTTGTTATGCGAATGTTGCAGTTCAGATACTGTATTCTGTTCCGTACATCAGAGAGATAATAAAGAACTCTGAACTAATTTGTCCTGAGTTAAAACAACATCTTCATGATTACGAAGTTTCTCCCTCGGAGGTTGTTTTAGATACAGTGGTTATAAGAAATCTCCCTAACAACAATACATATACCCTGACAGAGCAGCAAGACTGTGCTTTGTTCTTGCTGGACTTATTGGAGACAAACAAGGGCATTATAGAAGCCATCTCATACAGCACGGTGAAAACCACAAAATGCCAGCACTGTCATTACACATTCACAGGGCAAGAAGAGACAGACAATATAATCAGAATCCCCGTGGTGGCTGGTAAGGTAACGCTAAAAAATCTTTTAAGCCTTACGATAAACAACTGGGAGCCCTTGTTAGATTATGTGTGCAGTAATGATGAATGCGGCCAACGAGGATCGAGCCTGGGCAAGGTACACGTTACAAAGTCAAACCGCTGTGTTATCTTACAATTTTTAATCTTTGACAACAACCTACAAAAGATAACCGCAACAAACATAGTAGGAGTCCCAAGTGCTCAAGTGACTATAGGTAATAAAACATATAGACCTACAGCAGCAATTTTTCATCACGGAGATGCAATATCACGAGGGCATTACACTTGTACCATAAAGACATCTTCAGGTTGGACAACAGCCAATGATGAACAAATATCAAATCAAAGATGGCCCATTGGTTCAAAGAATTTGTACATGCTGTTATTAACAGAACAGTAGAAGCAGCAGTTATTACTTTGTTACAACAGTAAAAGATATCGAACATATTCTACGAGTCGTGGGTTGATGACCACTACCTAACTAGACCAGACGAACTAGAAGATATGAACTTATACGACTTTGTGAGATGGTACGATATAGCTGCTCAACCACCTAAAGGCGACCGTGAAGTGCATAAGTTGAATTCAGGCAAATTCCTCACTAAAAGAGTCAGACCATGCTTACTGAATCACTATAAGTACAGCCCCACTCAGGATCCTGAAAAATACTACCATGCATTACTTCTTATGTTTCTTTGTTGGAGATCTACTGATGAGCTGAAAGAGTCTCATGAAACATACACAGATGCTTTTATGGCCAAGCGGACACTTCTCACTCAAGCCTTCAACTATGACAAACGTTTAAAAGACATTATTGCGGCATCGGAGAATGCAAGAGACAAAATTCAAAACCGAGTTGAAGAGATCAATGCAGAAGAAGGAGAGGTTGCTGATCCATCCAATATAGCCTTTCAGCCCTTTAATGAACCTGTCCCCGCATCCCAGCCTGTCAGGGACAGCAATTGGTCGCCGAATGACGAGCCGTTTGAGAAAAAATACCAAAAACTCAATGACGACCAAAAGAGAGTGTTTGATTATGTCAAACGAGTTGTTGCAAACTCTGATGGGACAGATAAATTTCTCAGACATTTTGTAAGTGGTGTGGGAGGTACTGGTAAGAGTTTTCTCATAAAAACTATCAGCTCTTGGACTAAAAAATGTCTTCAAGCCTCTACATCAATATCAGCTCCCACAGGACTAAGTGCTTACAACATCAATGGTTCTACGATCTACAAAGTGTTTCAGCTGCCAGTTGAGCATGGAAAAACTCCAAAGTACAAAGCTCTTACTGATGATGTTTTAAAAATGTTGAGATCCAACCTGAAAGATGTGGTGCTCTTCATAATAGACGAAGTGTCCATGGTCTCCAATCTAACATTGATGTACATAAATCTCAGATTGTGTGAAATATTCAACACCTCAGACCAAAGTAACGGCTGGTTTGGTAAAAAACATATACTGCTCTTTGGAGACCTTTTACAACTTCCACCAGTACACGAAGACTCCCCATTCATTGAACTTGACAGTAGCAAACTTAGTTCTTTTGTTGGCTCTCTGTCTTGTGTTAACATCTGGTCTGAACAGTTCTCTTATGATGAACTTACTACAAACATGCGACAAGCTCAAGATTCTAAGTTTGCTGATGTGTTAAGCAAAGTCAGAGTAGGCAATATGACCGTTGAGGACATCCGTCTAATTGAAAGCAAGAAAATACATCTTAATGGAAAAACTGCTTGTGAAAACCTTTCTCTATTAGGAGATTACTTGTCTGCTTTACCCAACAATTCTGTGTGTCTTTGTTCAACTGGTTACCAATGCTCCATAATAAATGATGAAATGGTCAATAGAATAAGTGGTCCTGTCGTTAACTTGGTTGCAAAAGACTCAGTTGACTGTCTACCTCGTCAACAAAACAAAGTTAAAAAGATACTGTCCTCTTACAACTCTGACTGCAGCAGAACGGCTGGTATGGAGAAAATTATTCCTATTAAGGTTGGTGCTAAAGTTATGTTGCTTAGAAACATTGACGTCACTGTGGGGCTAGTTAACTCCGCCATTGGAACAGTAACGGGGTTGAGGTTTAATACAGACAATTCTGATGACGTAGACTCAGTGACAATTAACTTTGATTGTGGCATTACCCATCACCTACAGCGAGTAAACGTCAAGTTTCAAGTTATGGATAACGCATTTGTGTATCGAGAGCAATTCCCGATATCAATGTCCTACGCGGTTACAATTCACAAATGCCAGGGCCTCAGCTTAAATAGCGTAATAATTGATATTGGGGAGTCCATATTTACATGTGGCCAATCATATGTTGCCTTGTCACGAGTGACTTCATTAGAAGGGCTTCATCTTATTAACTTTAACCCAAGAGATGTGAAGCCTCAGAAATCCGCCATTCTCGAATACAACAGACTAAGGCAGAAGTACAGGTCTGACCTTCCACTTTACAACACAAGTTGTGACTCCTCTTCGGCTCCTTATGTGAGAGACAGGAAGTGGTGCCAGACCAAAAATGTCAAAAAAGTGCAGGATGAGAGTACAAAACCGGTACCCTCTGCAAAGACTACCGGAAGATCGAGAGTTCAGTCAACTTTAGCATTAAAATTTATTTTTTTTTTTAAGAGAAAAGAGTATTTTTATTTGAACGGTTAATTTTCTACAAAAATAAATAAAATCTAACAAAAAACCACTAAGTGGTAACACTTTCCCCGCCAAGTCAGCAATCCAAAAAAGATAATAAATCATTACTTTTTCCGCCAAGAAAAACAATGTAATGTATGTAAGTTTGGCAACTTGGCGGCATACTTTTGCTTGGTTTTTTTTCATTTAAGTTACGTTCGTGGATAATTTCACAAATCAACTTCTCTAATTAATTAGTCCAACTAAGTATAATAATTTCGAGGTAATCAGTAAATATAAAACCATCACTATTATGATTTTATGAAATGTGGCACAAATAAGGTCAAGTTTTGTAAAATAAGCTCTCACCTAGCAATGTACTAATGGGAGAGATACTTGCTCAATGAAACTAGTTTTATGGTATTTTTAAAGTGATCGAGCAAAAGTCTGCCGGCAAGTTGCCAAACTTACATACATTACATTGTTTTTCTTGGCGGAAAAAGTAATGATTTATTATCTTTTTTGGATTGCTGACTTGGCGGGGAAAGTGTTACCACTTAGTGGTTTTTTGTTAGATAAGATAATTGTAATACTTAGATGCATGTTTCAATATAAAGTTTCAATATAATATTGATTATTTTCACATAAACCTTTATGGACATTTCTTTCTGTTAATTCCTGAGCTTTCAAGATACCTTCAATGGAAATCTGGCAAGTTATTACTGTATTTATAAAGGCGTAACTAATAGACATAAACAATGTGGAAGGGAGGAATAGTTATTTGTGCAACTAGTGAGAAAAGTGAGCAATTGACTCACTCGAGAGATATCCTTACTCACGAGCCGTAGGCGAGTGAGGAATGGTTTCTCGAGTGAGGCAATTGTACTTTGAACTCGAGTTGCACATTATACTTTTCCTACAGTTACCATAAAACAAATAAATTGGTGAAGAAACATAACCTATTTTTACACAGAAGTGAACTTTTAATATAACATTTAACGCGAAGTGACAAATACAACAGTACAACAGCTGACCAGCTGATTTACAGCCAGTGCTGCCAACGTATTTCGCGCGCATAAAACGTTGCCTGCATGTTACGCGCTCACTATTTCGTGCCTTCACGTTGCAAATCTGGAGTGAGACAAAGTAATTAGAGTGAGACAATGTTAACATTGTCTCACTGATGAGCGAATTGGCCACTTTGCTTTCTCAAATCAGTGAGAGAACATGTACATTGTTAGGTAACTGTAGGAAAAGGTACTTATTTCACGTGACGTTAATATATCATACGTTGAACAACTGTCATATAACAACATAGACTAATGCTCCACCCCAACATATTGTCGGAAACAAAACCTGGGATTGTATGTGTTACATTTGCTGGATATAATACATATAATGCTTACATAATCCAAGCGATTATATTGTCATGAATGTGCAATATACCACTATATCCAATTGAATCATACAACGGTGAAGATTCCTACCATTATAATACAAAAAGAAGTTACAAACATGTTTACAATAGAAGAAACAATTAATTGTATAATTAGATTTAAAAGCTTTTGCAAACCCCTTCCAGTTTGAAGATATTTTTATGACTAGATAAAAAATGTGTAAATGGTTGATAATGTATCGCACAAATGTATGTGTCTATGCAATTGTTGGAGTAATAACTGTTGAATTTGACACATTTATCCACCTGAATTGATTCGTGATTTTTTTTACGTCAATGAGTGACATGAGACTTTTGTAATTGCTTATGACTCCTGGAAATTTGCTTAAAAGAATGCATTACCTTCTAATATAAGATGTGGATACTTTTTAATACTCTTGATTGAAAAAACCAAACTGCATTGGTTTAATATCCATTTTAAACCATTGTCGTACTCAGAGATTGCTTATTTAATATCAGCAACTCTGTTTTAGCTATTTAAACAAAACTACCTTTTCAATTTTGAATAGAACTGAAAACACAAACTTTGAAATGAGAAAAGCGTGTTTCCAATTACGTTAATAAGATAAACCGAAAGCTTAAACAAATATTGAAATAAATTGAAGTATCTTATCCCGAGGAGAAATAATTATTCCCCATTTCATTTAACTAATCCATTCCCATTTCCTATCATCTCCTTGAGGGTATTTCATTTTCATAATTATTTCTAAATTAAAAAATCAAGTGACAATAAATATAAATGTTTTAAAATATTTTTCTGATATAAGCAGTAATTTAATATGATAAACCTTCCTAATTTCTACAGCCAAACTAAAAAAATATTTAACAATAATTTAGCAAAAGTGTTTGAGTGGTAGGTGTAATTCCAATGGTATACAAAATTAGACTTTAATCGTTTCGGAGATTTTCACTTTATTTGTACTGTACTTAATTATTCATTTTATAACTAATCACAAGCCTTGAATGCAGGAGACCCTTAAAACTACTTTCAGAACGCAAAAACCCAGTGCACTTATACTATATCGGAGTTTGTATCCACAGCCCTTTTTTAACAACGTAATTCCACCGTTTTATATGATATATATTTTTTTCCTTTTAGATGTTTCTTATACATAAGGAGAGCTTAGTAGTTAATTTGACCAAACCAATAAAATAAAACCAACCTTATGATATAATTGTACTTCAATAAATATCAAAGTAAAGTCCTCCATGGTTGTAATATATTGTATTGTAAGCAATACAAACATAATAAAGTAATAAATCAAGCAGGTCTCGTCAAGTGGTTTAGCTAGTTAATCAATCAGGAGGTATTGCTGAGCTGTCTGGCGACGTCAATCACTCACTCAGGAACAATAAAAGATTGTATTGTCAGCAATACAAACAATAGAGTAATAAATCAAGCAGGTCTCGTCAAGTGGTTTAGGTAGTTAATCAATCAGGAGGTATTGCTGAGCTGTCTGGCGACGTCAATCACTCACTCAGAAACAATAAAAGATTGTATTGTCAGCAATACAAACAATAGAGTAATAAATCAAGCAGGTCTCGTCAAGTGGTTTAGCTAGTTAATCAATCAGGAGGTATTGCTGAGCTGTCTGGCGACGTCAATCACTCACTCAGGAACAATAAAAGATTGTATTGTCAGCAATACAAACAATAGAGTAATAAATCAAGCAGGTCTCGTCAAGTGGTTTAGCTAGTTAATCAATCAGGAGGTATTACTGAGCTGTCTGGTGACGTCAATCACTCACTCAGGAACAATAAAAGATTGTATTGTCAGCAATACAAACAATACAGTAATAAATCAAGCAGGTCTCGTTAAGTGGTTTGGCTAGTTAATCAATCAGGAGGTATTGCTGAAGCTGTCTGGCGACGTCAATCACTCACTCAGGAACAATAAAAGATTGTTTTGTCAGGAATACAAACAATAGAGTAATAAATCAAGCAGGTCTCGTCAAGTGGTTTAGCTAGTTAATCAATCAGGAGGTATTGCTGAGCTGTCTGGTGACGTCAATCACTCATTCAGGAACAATAAAAGATTGTCAGCAATACAAACAATACAGTAATAAATCAAGCAGGTCTCGTCAAGTGGTTTAGCTAGTTAATCAATCAGGAGGTATTGCTGAGCTGTCTGGTGACGTCAATCACTCACTCAGGAACAATAAAAGATTGTATTGTCAGCAATACAAACAATAGAGTAATAAATCAAGCAGGTCTCGTCAAGTGGTTTAGCTAGTTAATCAATCAGGAGGTATTACTGAAGCTGTCTGGTGACGTCAATCACTCACTCAGGAACAATAAAAGATTGTATTGTCAGCAATACAAACAATACAGTATTAAATCAAGTAGGTCTCGTCAAGTGGTTTAGCTAGTTAATCAATCAGGAGGTATTGCTGAGCTGTCTGGTGACGTCAATCACTCACTCAGGAACAATAAAAGATTGTATTCAACAAAAACTCCATATTTTAGACATTATGTTTGAACCAAGTATTCTATTTTATATCCATACAATTTTTATTTTTAGTTCTTTTAAATTACGTTTATTAACATAATGTATATTGGTATTTGAACAAAAGTCATCACGTCTACTAATTATCATGCAAGTATAAATGATTCTTTCAACAATTTTTTTAAGGTTGACTTCAGACTGCATATTGAAGTAATAATTTTCTTTCATATTTAGAAGCTGTAGGAAGTGTTAACTCATTTAAAACGTTGAGTTTTCGTGCCGTCATAGTTAATGAAACAAATTAATTTCGTAACATAGTAAAAACAAATTATTGTAAAATTAATAATTTTGTGTCAACAAGTTAAATTATAAAATAATAAATGAAATGCTTCTAACGATTCTACTTTAGAGTTTAAACACATGTTTCATAAGGTCATTTCACGGTTGGTAACACTGTCTATAGCATTAACATTAATCAGATGGCAACCCTGCTTAGCTTGTCAAGCTTGTATGACGTACATATTAACGTAACGTCGGTTTGTGTAACTGTTATTACATTACCTGTTAAAATTACGGTTAATCATAACACTGAGAATATCTAAACAAAATGAATCAATGAGCTTCTAGATTTTATTGTGCCTGTAGTCTTGCTGTATTTTTTCCTATTGCAAATTGTTATAATAATACATTTTTAATTTGCGTTAGGAATATAAACAACAAAAGTCTACAAAATAAAGACGTTTTTAATAGCAACAATGGACGTTTTAAGTTTTCACCTAGTTAAAAGTCAAGTTTTAAATTTGCAACCGGGAAACTCGCAAATTCTCAGACGATTCACAAAATCGCCTTTGACTTAAGTCTTTATCACAATTCGTATTATTATTATGAGCATCAGAATTTCCTTTCGACACACTTAAGTATTGATCAGAGAATATTAATTTTTATTAATTAAAGAATATTTTATTAAAGAATATACAATTAAAAGACTTGATATTTTAGCTTGTAAACGTATATAATATCAAGTTCTGATGGTTCTATGGAAAATCTAACAATTTTAAACTATGAGGTTGAAGGAATAAATAGTTTAAATGTGTTTGGTTATTTAAAACCTAAATAATTAAGGATCGGTAAGATTAATAAGACATTGATGATAGAAATGTCATTATGACATTAATATCCGTAAATGTAGCTTTTTCATCAGGGCTTTTACTACGAATAAGTATAAAGTCTATAATATTCCTTGCTAATGTTGTCATTTTTACACCAATATGTTAAAGCATACCTACATTTACATTTCGGAACGGGCTTTCCGATTGTTTTTCAAACATTACCAGGAAAATTTATCAGCTCAATTGAATTTTCAACCAGGGATTTTACAATAGAGCTTTGCTTTTACCTTTGTCGACGATTGATATGCCAATACAAGCACTCGCTTTATAAAATAAATTTATCATTAACATTTACCTTTTCAAATCCTTTTACACTATATCACATAGTGTATTCGTAAAATTGTTTGTTTTTGTAGTTCATTTACCAATACGTTAGACTTGTTTTAAATGTAAAATATGTTATTTATGAATAGAAATGTGATATTTGAGTTAGGATAATGGAACACAAGAAGATACTATAACTATTTTTAAGGGCCAGAAGGTTGGTACTGTATTGCGAAATTAAAAAGTTAAAATAATTAAGGGAAATGCGAATGAGAAAATTAGGTGCACAGGGTGCAAAGCTGAAACTATTTTTTTGTATGAATCGCGTTAAAAAACACACAGTTGTGAAAGATTTTGTTCGATCATATAAAAAGAATTCTAAGAAATGACATTTGAAATAGGTAACATAAATAAACACAGTAGCGTAAACATAGCATTTTTATTTTACCAACAAAGAAAATTATTGTATTTTCCGAATAAATACAAGTCCTTTTACTTTACACAAATTATATGTAAAGACATTATTCTCGTATTTCCATGTCAAAGTGTGCAGCACGTAATTAATTACTCGTATTATATCACGAAGCAGGTAAATTCAGACGTTTGATTGATTAACACGAGACACTGTGGCGCAGTGACAGCCAGTATTATGTCGTCACTTTATTTACGTATTCTATGTGTTGTCGTTGAAGCTCCGTTGATATCATTACTTGATGGAGCGATGTTGTAAGAGGATATCGTTAATCTTCGAGTGGGATTTTCACAATTTTTGGCAGATAATGACTAAATTAATTATATTATATTATAGTAAAATACAAGCACGAGTTTTTAACACGTTTGACTAAAATATGCACTTATATCCAATGAGTTGTGATTTACTTGAAAAATAATAATAATAAACAGTAATTTTGCATTTAAAATAAAGCCTTGAACTGTACGCTTCAGTTCACTTGTACAGAGCTAGGGTGGCATGACTAATATCCGTGGTGGACTTTGCTGATTAAACCTTTGCATCATTCATGGTTGCTTGCATCTCAGGTTTAGAATATATTTAAAGATAAAAATCTTGAGAAAACATGTATTTGAACTATCATCGTTCTTGAATGCTATTCCAAGAGATTCAAATTTAATTGAACTGTATGCATTGGTTTTAAAGTAACAGGCAGCTAGAATTAAACCTCTGTTGATTTCCAATATCTAAAAGGTGTATATTATATACTTAACCTATGAATAAGTAACTAAATAAATCAAAAGATTAACTCAATCCACTTATTTTATGTCGATTTACTTACACTGTTACTGTGATCTTTTCAGTTGAGTCATTTTAGTACATTTACAAATTGTACATTTTATAAAATAATAAGTATACTCGAGGACCCATGCTGCTCTACAGCGTTGAAATTAATATCCGAGAAATAATGAAATTTGTGATTTTTTATTGACTAATTAAGTATCTTGAACTTACCTGATTCAAATGATCAACAGCTCAAAATAAAGCCTATAATTTACTGATTATTTTGAGTGTAAATTATGTTAAAAAACAAACAATACTGGAGCTATTGACTTTTTAATAATAGAAAACCTCATAAAAATAATGTTATGTTGGTTGTTCACTTTGTGTTTGCTTGAAACTCGTCCGATTTGAATAACTAATAGCTTAAATGAAAACCGGTATTTAACCGAAGTTCTTAGACCAAAATATATAGGATTATATAATTATTATAACTGGTGATAATAAATCAAATCTATGTTTTTTGGTCGAGTAATACAGTAAATAATGTAAGAAAGGGGATTAACCCCGTACCCACGGTGCTCATCTATGCAGACACTCTGTTCAAATTACACTTAGTCGACCAGTTGGTGTGAACAGAGTTGAACAGTAGCATGAGCATCGATTTACAAATTCCTTTCCCAGCTGATGTGAGCTAGGCGATGACCGGTAGGGCTGACTTCCAAGAAACATCATTAACCTATTAGCCACACACCCTATCGGTAATCAGCCAATGAGAAGGGCTAATGAAGAAGATGGAGGGGTCAGGAGTCTCGGAGCTGGAGGACCTGGAGAGGACAATCGAGGAGATCACCACGGGCCACGGGACCAAGAAGATCAGAAGTTTTGGATTGCGTGTATCGGTGCGTGTGCTTCTGGGACAATTAACAGTATGTAAAAAGAATAAAATATATAACTAAAGTTTTGTAATTTGTCAGTAACTAATGCTTTTATATTTTCAATCGATTTTCTTTTCTTGTAAATTTAACGTTGTAATTTAATTTATCTTATTATTGTTGATTGTTTTGTCTTTTCAAAGTTTTCTTTTGCTGTTGTAACACTTTGTTAATTTTGTAGTTTTTCTAAATTTAATTCTGTTTATTACACGTTGAGTAACACCCTTAATCAGTCTTATGTCTCATTAACCTAACACCTCTTGACTAGGCTAAGCGAGTGGGAAACTTTTAGGAAACTTAAATTTAAAGTGAGGCATGGGACTCGCAATAAATATATGCCGATGCTTGATGTCTTGATCTGTGCGTGCATGACTTCAATTTGAGACCTCAATCATGGAAATCGGTCGGATGTAAGAGCCAAAACGAACTCCGAAAATAAAAACAAAACTTAACTCCCGTAATAAATACGTGAGGAACAAATTTCGTTTACGTATGAACCGAGTGGGGCTGTATATACTATAGCCGGGTGGGGATCAATATACTGTATGCCGATGCTTGATGGCAAATCTGTGCGTGCATACCTTTAACTTGAGATCTCAATCATGAAAATCTGTCAAGTTGAAAATCCAAACGAACTCGGAAAAGGAAAACTATTTTTTTTTATATTACAAGATGGTTGGTAAATGAATGTAACTTTCACGTTTGCAATAAGTCTTACAGTAACCACATTCATGTATATTCTACGTAACATTAAACATTCTAGCGTTTATAAAACTTGTATCTAGATACTCTCGCACTACATACCACAAACATTACATAGTGATGAGAGATCCGTTTGCTCAACGTAGTTTTGTCAAGCTAAATAAACTTGTTTAAATTAGCAATGTGTTTGTTTAAGACTCGAGTCGTGGATATTTCAGTGGTAAATAGAATGTTCATATTGGTTTTGGAGCTATTGTATGAACATTTCGATATGGAACGAGTAACCCTACCTACCCTTTCAACTACCTATAACAATTGACTTATTTATATTGTACATTAATAAGGCTAAGTAATTCTTGTATAGTTTGTATTTTATACTTTAGTAGAACATTCCTATGTTTTGACATTTACAATTTCACAATGAGAATAAAGTAGATGGAAAATGTATTTTAATTACTCTGTATAGAACGTTTTTTATTTCAATGATTATCAAATTAGTATGTATTTTATATAAAAACGGAGTTTTAGCGGATTTCTTGCTTTTTTATCAAAACATATAAAAATATAATTCAGCTGATTCAGTCACTATTTCGACATTCAAAAAGTTTAAAATAGCAAATTACCAATTCCGAAGAGGGTTTATAGTTGTCTAACTCCAACGTGTTTAACATTTCAATAGAGTTTCATTCAAAAGTTGCATAATCATTGACACTTTTTAAACTTCTAGTTGTCTCAACCAACTCGAACCATCTAATCATGGTAGAGTTAAGTTCAACTTGAGATGCCTCTGCTCATCGGCTGTAATATACAGTTTGTTGGATCGAATGTAATTAAAACAAATGATAACGAATTTATGGGTGACAATTATTCATAAAAATAAGTATTATGCTAAACAGGATTTTGTTATGTCTTGTTCAACTACAGATAATAATATTCCATAAAAATTTCACATTCGAGGTAGGCCTATTTATCTCAAGCCCATTTTTTGTTGAGATTTGTTTCAATTAACTTTTAACTACATCCTCATTAGCTCTGATATGAAAACATTTTCCTGAACAAGAATAAAGACTTGTTCTAGAGATAACACAACACAGAATGCCACCACATAATACTAATACCATGGGTTAATCAATCATGCCTTGTCACTCACTTTATACATAATTAATATAATATTAGTTAAATGTATAAATGCGTTGATATTATCGGAGGAAGGTCTCAAATATAGAGTATTATCTACACGTCTGATAGAGATATGTTACTTTGGTTTTAAGGTAAATATATCTGGAGCTTATTGTGGGTTCCGAACCACTGATTACAACATAACACAAATCCAAGCGCGATTGGTGGAATGTGATTTCGAGCCCTCAAAACGTCCAGCTACGTATTCAACTTTTGACTACGCTGAAAGTTTGTAAAAAAATTACTGATTAATTAAATTTAGCTATCTTCGTGTTAATTTGTATTGGATAAACAACGAGAGGTACACATAATTCGTAATGATTCGTCAAAAAGGTATAAATTTCACGCGAAGACTGAATTTTTTTGCATAGGGTTTAAATACATGTAAGTTTCATAAGGTAAACCATTGCACGGTTGGTAACACTGACTGCAAGCGTTGGTAGCAACCCTGCTTGGATGTCATGTGACATATTAACATGACGTCATTTGTGTCACTTTGAATACCGTTCTAATTGCATTACCTGTTAATATTGTGGTTAAACATAACGCTAAGATAATCATGGAGCAGATTGAATCAATCCTCTTTCAGATATTGGAGTACCGGTAGTATTGCTGTCTGTTCTTATTAAAGGTTCAGTTTAAAAAATCAAGGGGAAATAAATTAAGTGAGTAGTAAGCTTTACAACAAATATAATTATCTTTTGAGCTTTGTGTGATAAAAAATATCCAAGCCGTAAAGGTAAGATATAAGTTTACTCATATTTTTTAAAGCTGAAAAATAATTCAGTGTTGGTCATTATCAACGCAATTTGTCTTCCCATTGGTTTAGATGAGTAATATTCCGAATTAAAAGAATAACTGCAAAACGTACCCAACTAACATCAAAGGTAAATAAATCTTTTTGAAATAAATTTTAAATTTGTATAAAAATACTATAGTATCAGACTCATTAACTAGCAAAAATATGTTTAAACAAAGGTTTCCCTTGTTCAAAGTAAGTTTTAAATTTGCATCCGGGAAACTTGCAAAGCCTCAGACAATTCTTATAATCGCCTTTGAGTTAAGTCTTCATAAATAGTCGTTTTATTATTATGAGCATCAGAATTTCCTTCCGAAACGCTTAAGCTGTCTTCTTTATACTATCTACAATGTTGTTTTTATTGTTATTATATAAAACATCTAGCAGTTTCTAAGGCCAGTGAGACTTAGGGGGTTTAATCGTAATTAGTGTGTTTCCATAAAAATGTATTATTAATTAACCAAATATTAATGAGTATAATTTCTAGAATAGAAGTAAAGTACTCTAGAAAACCTTGATGGATATTTTATAACAATCTATTTATTTCCAAATGCTTAAACATTATCAATTATATAATGAGAGATAATCCGTGATGCTGTACAATTTCCTGTAAACCACCTCAATAAAAAGCTCACCCCAGTTGACGGTTACACCCCAACCATACAGCCCAGGGATGGTTTTTTTTATAGTTTCTGTGAAAATGCAGTTGATATCACAATCGATTTCTAGTTTAATAAATCCTCTTTTTAACTCAACAATTTGGGGAGTGACTTAAATTATATTTTCTCACTTAGAAGCTCTCTTAAAAAGTTTTCCACTTGCCTAAAATCCACAAAATAAGTAAACCAAATGGCTGGCTATTAATGGTTGCAGTATACCTACTTTATACACAAAGTGTTGCAGCTATTACGATAGTAGGGTGAAACATAAATGTTTGACATACTTTTTTGGGTGTTTCGATTCATTAAAGTTGAAGATAGTGTTATTTCAACTGTTTACACATATTTATACGTAAACATGTTTTATTAGATAATACTCTACTGTTTTAAATTTCACGAAATAGGAATGCTATTATATTAAGGTCGTGAATTGAAAACAAATAAGCACCCTGAAATGAATATACAATTTATGATACACTAACATCTTGATCACTATTAATTATCTGGGTAGGCCAGTGGTTACAGTACACGCCATTGAATCCAAAGATTTCAAGGGTACATCTCAATCAAGTTCGATTCTTAATATCCCATCAGTGATTCGGCTTTTAATTTATGTTATTAAACAAAGACTAAGAATGTTTAAATTACGATACATAACAAACAATAAAATTTGGTTAATTAATATTCATACATATTTCACCATCCGGTACCGGTAAAGTGGTCGAACCCGCTTATTATCTTTTATATAGACTTGTCAAGAACAATTCTTAACAAGCTCCTTATATTTGTATATAAACTACGAAAGGTGTGCCAAGCTGCCCAATTAGGTATCCACAAATTAGTAATGAATAATCAAACTTGGAGGTTTGCCATAATTACTATTGGCTGGCCACATAGGGAGGTATTCAGTAGTTAATTATACATTCCACAGCAGTAATTAGCTGTAATCTGTCAACCACCGTTCTCAGAAGACTAGCCATACGTGCCATGCAGTTTTGGGAAAACAATCTTAATAATATTGCATATAAAAGATATAATAGTCATCCACCAACTGGGCTAACCATTGAAATTATAAAGCATTCATGATTTATTCAAGTTCAGTATTAAATGTAATCATGTTAAGTCCTGAAATATTGTTAAAAGCGCATTCTCAACTCAGACTTAACAACTACGGCTTGTTTCGTTTCATATTTTTTTGCTGAATAATTTCTTCCTTCAAGTTTAAAGAGACATTTTGTGTTTATTATTACTTAAAATAAGTTTATAGGAATCAAAATAGGAATATGGATTGGCTTGATACTTTTTTGCCTTATAAGATAATTTAAATAATTTAATGCATGTATCAATATAAAGTTTCAATATAATATCGACTATTTTCACATAAATCTTTATTTAAATTTCTTTCTGTTAATTCCTGAACTTACAAGATACCTTCAATGGAAATCTGGCAAGTTATTACTGTATTTATAAAGGCGTAACTAGTAGATATAAACAATGTGGAAGGGCGGAAAGATACTTATTTCACGTGACGTTAATATATCATACGTTGAACAACTGTCATATAACAACATAGACTAATGCTCCACCCCAACATATTGTCGAAAACAAAACCTGGGATTGTATGTGTTACATTTGCTGGATATAATACATATAATGCTTACATAATCTAAGCGATTATATTGTCATGAATATGCAATATACCACTGTATCCAATTGAATCCTACCACGGTGAAGATTCCTACCATTATAATGCAAAAAGAAGTTACAAACATGTTTACAATAAAAGAAACAATTAATTGTAGATTTTAAAGCTTTTGTAAACCCCTTCCATTTTGAAGATAGTTTTATGACTAGTTAAAAATTGAGTGAATGGTTGATAATGTATCGAACAAATATATGTGTCTAAGTATTTATTGGAGTAATAACTGTTGAATTTGACACATTTATCTACCTAAATTGAATAGTGATTTTTTTACGCCAATGAGACTTTTGTAATTGCTTATGACTCCTGGAAATTTGCTTAAAAGAATGCATTACCTTCTAATATAAGATATGGATACTTTATATTACACTTGATTTTAAAAACCGAGACTGCATTGGTTTAATAACCATTTTAAACCATTGTCGTAGTCGGAGTTTGCTTATATATTATGAGCAACTCTGTTTTAGTTGTTTAAACAAAACTACTCCTTCAATTTTGAATAGAACTGAAAAAACACACTTTGAAATGAGAAAAGCGTGTTTCCAATTACGTTAATAAGATAAACCAAAAGCGTAAACAAATATTGAAATAAATTGAAGTTAGAATTGAAGTATCTTATCCCGAGGAGAAATAATTATTCCCCATTTCATTTAACTAATCCATTCCCATTTCCTATCATCTCCTTGGAGGTATTTCATTTTCATAATTATTTCTAAATTAAACAATCAAGTGATGATAAATTTATTTGTTTAAATATATTTTTCTGATATAAGTACTTAATCATTAATTTAATAACTACTCATAGGCCCTGAATGCACTTATAATTAAACAACATAGTCCCTTAAAATTAGTTTTAGAATGTAAACACCTAGTGTACTTATACTGTCTCTGAGTTTGTATCCACATTCCTTTCTTACTAAGTAATTCCACCATTTTATATGCTATATATATTTCTCTCTTAGATATTTTGTATATTGCATAAGTAGAGCTTAATATTTAATATTACGAAACCAACAAAATAAAACCAACCTTATGATATACTTGTACTTCAATGAATATCAAAGTAAAGTCCTACATGGTTGTAATATATTGTATTGTCAGCAATACAAACAATACAGTAATAAATCAAGCAGGTCTCGTCAAGTGGTTTAGCTAGTTAATCAATCAGGAGGTATTGCTGAAGCTGTCTGGCGACGTCAATCACTCACTCAGGAACAATAAAAGATTGTATTGTCAGCAATACAAACAATACAGTAATAAATCAAGCAGGTCTCGTCAAGTGGTTTAGCTAGTTAATCAATCAGGAGGTATTGCTGAGCTGTCTGGCGACGTCAATCACTCATTCAGGAACAATAAAAGATTGTATTCAACGAAAACTCCGTATTTTAGACATTATGTTTGAACCAAGCTTTATTTTTTATACCCATACAGTTTTTATTTTTTAGTTCCTTTAAAAAAACATTTATTAACATAATCTACATGGGTATTTGAACAAAAGTCATCACGTCTACTAAAATTATCATGCGAGTATAAATGATTCTTTCAACAATTTTTTTAAGGTTGACTTCAGACTGCATACTGAAGTAAAAAATTTCTTTCATATTTAGAAGCTGTAGGAAGTGTTAACTCATTTAAAACATAGTTGACTTTTTCGTGTCGTTATACAGTAGTTAATGAAACAAATGAATTACGTAGTTATTAATTTATAGTATAAACAAATTATTGTAAAATCGAATAATTTTGTGTCAAAAAAAGTTAAATTATAAAATAATAAATTAAACTGCCTTATTACGATTGAAAAAACTTACTTTGAAAAAAAAATCCGATATAAAATACAATTGGAAATAATATAATACCTCGATTAAGTACGAACTGACTATACGAAACATAAACTTGCAAATTTGAACCAAATACGGTTGAAATGTTAAGCCCTTTATCGATGCTTTCTGACATGTCTCTCGTTGAAAGTTAATACAATGTTTGTTCTCTCCATCTGTGTTTTGATTTAATTACTCTGCATCATTTATGAACTTTTGTAACTCTGCAAGTTCCTCTTTCTATAAAACTTGTAGCACGTTTGCACACGTTTTCCATCTTTTATTAAAAGATTTTGGAACCTTATAACATGGTTTTATAAAAAGCTAAAACACATTTTTCCAAATTAACAAAGGATCGTGTTAAAGTAAAATGTGGTATGTGTTGCTAGTAGTTTGTAGCGCCTCAGAGTTCGGCACGGGAAGGACGGGTTTGATTCCCGGCACACCTACAACACATACAGGGTGTTTTTTTTTTAAACTTGCTTCTCTATTTATATAAAAACTTCAATAGATATAAGTATGTATTTTATTCAGCATTGCCTCCAGGATTGATTTAAGACAGTATAAAATAGGTTTACGTACCTTACGTCGTCAATCCTTGAATAGTCTTACAAGCGACTAGTTTCGAAACTGGTGTTTCATTCTCAAGCTTTGTCGTCAAACATAAGTATGTAGTTTGCGGAAATCATATATTGACGTCGAGGCCACAATGAATTCAACGTTAGGTTCCCATTCACCCACTTTCTCCCCCTACCCTTAACATATCCAATTTTAGAAGTAGGGCGTTTTTAAAGGTGAAGGAATGCGAAACGCCTAAGAGTGTTTTGTAGAAAATTTAATTCCTAACCATGAAAATTCTTTCAAATCTGCTGGTTCATACCGTTTTTTAGCTATAGCCGTTTCAAAAAGCGTGTGACTTAAGGGGTACATTGCAGTTTTAAAATGTTAAGTTAAGGGTAGGGGGAGAAAGGGGGTGAATGGGAACTTAACGTTGAATTCACAACAATTGTGGCCCCTACGTCAATAGATGATTCCCGCAAACTACATACTTATATCTATTGAAGTTTTCATATAAATAGAGAAGCAAGTTTAAAAAAAAAAAACCACCCTGCATAAGTCTGTGCCGCTTAAAAAAAAAAGTTTGAATACTTCCTCATGTGATACTTCCGGTAAAAATTCCACCGGTGTAGTTGGCAAAAACTTCTATTTCATCAAATAAATTGTGTTTATTTTTTACATAATGTAAGAAACATTATCCTCGTTTATGGAGACGTTCTTACATAGATTTTAAACGGGAATTGATGATTAATAGTCCCTCAGAATAAGCGAGTTTCTTCTAAAGAATATAATATATTTAAAAAGTAAGATATTTTACTACACATAAAGTAGTAAACAATCTTCAGGCTTTAATCAAAGAGGTGAAACACAGAAAAGCCAAACATTACATGACTAAGTAGGTTCTAAATAAATTTAAATGTACTCGTGCCTAGGTTTATGTAAAACTTAATATACTTTTAGGGAAGCTAGATACAACAGACTTTAACAATTTAAGGTTTAAAGTTGTTTTTTAAAAATAAGTTCCTGTAGGGGAGGTTATCGCCCTTGAAAGGTGTAGATAAAATAAATATATTTTAAAATCTAAGGAATGCAATTTTTGGAAAAAAAAGAGTTTTATTTAAATTAAGAAAAAACGTACATGTGTGACCTGAAGAGTGGTTGAATTTGACAATGGGAAATTTACATAAATGAGAGGAAGTTAGAGGAAAATTTTTAGAAACAGAAACATTTAAATTAATACAATAATGTACAAACACTACTTTACTGAACAGTGTCATTATTTGTGTGTGTAAATTAAGTAACTTGAGGTTTTCATACTAATGTTGTGTTATATTCGAGATTTGCACAGTAGAATTGTAACCACAAGAGTCAACAAAGCTTAACATTCCAATGTCAATACGGACGAATTGAGGGGATTGTGTTACAACATTGCTGATGACCGCAGCCTATAGTGGCGGTATGTTTTATTTCAGTGTTGTACTTACCTCTTCTTGTTCCAGGGTTCAATCTATTCACCTGCAGACCTCGATTTCATCCCCGGTAGGAAGGGAGAGAGAGGGGAAGTTGGACCAAGAGGTCCTCAAGGTCTCCCGGGACCTAAAGGTAATTTTAAAATTGCTAATAGTTTTTTTTTTCAATGAATTAAGTGGTTAAGATTAATTGTTGAGTTAATGTTTAATTCTATTACACCTGGGTATAGACATGTCCAAGGTTTCTGATAAATAATTGTTTTAAAAAGATGCAATTATATTTTAAAACATGGTGAATTAGTTTTCTATATTGATTTGTCAAAAACCGTTTCCTCCAAGCAGGGAGATTTAAACCTTTTTGATAATATAGAAGATGTCGCGGTATTTTTTAATTTAACTAAGAACTACAGTAGGGCCTACAATAATAATTTTATGCTAATGTAGTATGAATTTTTATATTATTTTTATTTCATTTTATAGTGTCGAAACATGTCGTTTCTTAATTAAAATGAATTTAAAAGGGTACTTAATGTTGTTATAATGTTTCCAATTATTAATATAATAGTAGTCCTAATCACAACCATACTTATTAAAATAATAAATAAAATACCTTGTCTAGTGTTTAGACGATACAATGCAAATTTCAAATTAGTCTTTTCCAGATTCTATTTTTTTTTTCTTAGAAAAATGTTTACAGCCCTTAGGACATAACAAAACTGAATACTCCGAAAACTGCACGTATTCGGTGGTTGCATTTTAGTAAAAAATTAAATAACTAATTTACCAACAAACAGTTACTATAAACTAGTGTTTTTACAATTGTACGCTGTTAGTTTTAGGTTTAAAACTGTTTAAATCGCATACACTGTAATATTTTAGTTTTTCCTTACGTTTTATGTCCGAATGTTGTTGATGCCTTTGTTCTATCTTAGAGCTATGTAGCTCGTTGCATGCTTGTGTAAAGTCTACGTATTCACGCCAACAAAGCAACTCAAAGCATGTCATGTAATCAAACTTAAGCTTACATTCATAACGACTATGCTAGGGCGTCCGTTATATTATATATGTCTGAGATTATTTTTGTTGTATTTGAATGAAACTTCATTTTATCTCTTTCTTCACAGTGTTTTTACACTTTTCATCTAGAGAAGAAACTTTATTTTAATTATTTGGTATCGTATCTTACATCTGCTCACTTTATATTATTAATGTTTTGTTACGTTATTATGACCAATTATTAGCTTGTTTTGAACATAGCTTTAAGAAATTATATTATTTTTCACGACGATTAAAACAAACACTTGAAACAACTTGAAACATTTGAAGGTTTCTTAAAGACTAATAGGTGGGATTTTTACTCCACGCGAGCTAACAGCATTTGGGATAATCCTAATTTATTCCACTATTGAATTACCTTGGTAAAATTACACGATTATATTCTATAAGTAGGCCTACCGTAGAAGTATACTTAGTGTTGTACGATTATTTACATTGTAGGTAGACATTATCCTGCATTATCATAAAATTGTGTTATACTTCTTCCCATGCTTACTTTTTCTTGGTTTAGGTCCGTAAAATTGACAAAATCTCATACAAATTAAATTTTAAATTTAATGAAAATTACAAGCGTATTTATTGTTGCCTTTTGACATCCAACACAAATCTGGGTTAAACACAATTAAAAACACATTCGCACAAAGGGGTTTATTAAACCGCAAAAGTTAGCTCGCATATGGAAAGAGGAATAAACTCCGACTGAACTGAGTCCATTATTAAACTGTAGTGTTATTCATAGGCCCCACTTTATGGCTGGCTAGGCTCGCTATATTTTATCCACTATCGGGCGAATTAATTAGTTTCATTCGGCGCATGTTTGGCCACTCTCTGCCGCCAAACTCGACTGATTAAATTGAATTGCTGATGAGCGGTTTTTGCGCCCGCTGTCGAATAATTTTGTTTTGCTTCTCAACAATGGGTTAATTATGGCACATGTGGTATTTTTACGCTTGATTTCCCTTTGTTGATATTGATGATTGATCAGTTCACTTTGGAATGAATTTTAAATGTAAATTAATTGGTTTTATCGACATTTGCAACTACATACTTGTTAACTGATTTAACATCTTTCAGGTTTTCAGATTATTAGATAAGTTTTTTTAGTTCTTGTATTTGGAAGGTTTTGATTTAAATATTTTTACTTTCTTAAATTTGCATTTAATCTAAATAAACTACAAAAATATAACATCCTCAGCAGCAAACCTGCTAAGTGAATTCCCAACTTCCTAATCGATTTTCACTATATTTTCTTGAACGTTTCAGATTTGTTCCCTATTTAAATAACATTAGGTTTAAAAAGTACACAGGGTTGCTGCTACAAGGAATATAATAAAGTGTGTTTTTTGTAAAATATTTATGGCTTCGGAAGAAGTTAATACATTTACCAAATTCTATCATATCCAAAAACAAGTAAACCACAACAGTTTACTTATTCTCCAAAACTAACGCTGCTAGTGTAAAACTAGGCTGATCAAAAAATAGACTCTTCAGTTGAGGTAGCGAAAAGTGAACGTTCCCTTGCTGGAATATTATGCACCTACTCTATACATTTTCTTTTTATTCCTGTAGGAGAGCAGGGAGAGAGGGGACTTCCAGGATCCCCGGGAGCACCGGGACCACCGGGTCCTGCAGGAGGATCCTCTCAGGATGTAAGCATAACAACCTGTAACATAAGGTTTGATTTTTAAGGCATAGCACACACTGAATATAACAGCTCTTCAAAAAAAGAAATTGGTTTTAATTTTATTATTGTGTGCATATTATTAATACAATGATGTTGTATTTCAGATGTATCTGATACTTTAAGGTAGTTCAAACCCGTGTTTTTAATTTATGTACATATCACTTTGTGAGACAGTGTCAGAAGGTGGGTATGGCCGATATAAAGATTTCTCCAAAGATATTTATATATTATACAGAATATATAATAAAAAGGTTTGGGCAAACGGGTAATACAGTTATAATAACTCAGTTATTCTGGTTGTAGGTGATTGGCGTACAATTTTGATGTCATCGGTCATTCGTTCTATTTCAGTAGCCAACATGTTTTAGAACTAAGTTATTCTGTGCGAGTGTATTTTAAAAACCAAGTAAGATGAGGTTGCGACGCAAGGAGATTTTCGCTGGAGGCTTTTATCCCTCTCAACGACCCTGTTCCAAGTGCACGCACAATACAACCGTTGGTAAAAAAAGTTGGATGAACGTAATATATTTTGTTTTTAATTTTAAACAAAAAAGCAAACGATAAAATGCATACATTGCACATGTAAAACAGTACATAAATTGGCATAGCATTCTCGTTTGACCACTTTTTAAATTAAAACAAACTACTACTGTTCTAAATTGCACTTTTGTAACGTTAACATGGTAGATGATACTTCATGGTTACAAGTTACATAACGATATGTTCAATACTGTATTATTTTTTTCACATGTATTGGTTTAATATTTACCATAGAAAAACATTGTGCAAATACACTCAAATACAACATTGTAAATCCCTACCTAACCGATTTTCCTTACCAAAATAAAGAAAACCTAATGCATATTGAGTTCGAACAAATATTTAATATTCAACATATTTCTTACTTTAAGAAAAAATGAATAAAAGTTGAGAAAATCTAAATTGTATTATCCATAATTAATCACGTTACAACTTTGTTATAAAGCTTAATTAAATTTCAGCAGAAAAACGCAATGTGCATGAGAGCAATTACGAGTTTATCTTTGCGAGGAGGTTTTGTTGGGGAAACTGATAAAGGATGCAGTCAGACCACCACCGCAACAATAAATAACACACACCAATTAAGCTTAATGAGAAACAGGTTGGCCAGCCGCGACTGACTACGTTTTTGTGGTTCTAACCCTCATTACATCTTGGCCAGGGATTCCCTCCCTTTTAGCTTCCACCATCATAACTTAAGACTCAATTTTGGTATGAATATGCATTTTTTATGAGTTTGTTTTTGTACTAAATGTAATTAGTTTCTGATTTAATTACATGTTTATTGTTTGCTTCCTTTTAACACATATCTCTATGGTTGGTATGCCCTTGGGATTTTGTGGGAACTGCACTCTTATTAGGACATAATTTAACTGTTTTACGACTTAAATGTTAATAAATTACATTAAAGTTTTATATTTTAGTTTAAGTAGAAATATTAAGGTTGCTTTTGTTTTCATCCTTGATTCTAAATTCACTTTATAAACTATTTGTAATTAGCTTGATTTTCACAATGTGATACAATGGCCACATACATTTTAATAGAACCTTTTTTATCAGTAGGCCTAAATTACAAAAATAACTTTAGAAAGAGCTTGGACGTAATTCATGTAACTACCTTAAAACTAGATTTGTTCTTAAAAGTACTGCAAATAATTGGTACCCCCAAAAACATTTTTAACTTTATCTTTGACGTTTTAGTACGTGAATATTTGCGTTATAAAATAATTCACTCACCTTACACTGATTGATGACAATGACAAGATAGCTACCTACATATATATTTTTTTACAATTTTTCTGGGTTTTTTCTGTTTTTAGGAAAGTAGTGGTGGAGGAGTAGGCTCTCCTAGAAGTTTGAGAATTGGAGCTCAGGGACCAAAGGGAGAACCAGGACTGCGTGGGGAAAAGGGGGACAAGGGGGTTGATGGTAGTAGAGGAGAAAAGGGGGACAGAGTGAGTATTAATTTATACATTACTTTAGTAGCAGCACGTAAGATAAAATACTAATTTGCGAAGTAAAACATGTGAAAGCTAACTAGCTTTACTTCTGTTATTTATTGTTTCATAATTATTTTCAGAATAATTTAATGTTCTTTCATATTTTTACGGAATTATTGTGTATTTATTGTAAAACCGAGGGGGGGGGGTTATAAGTCATAGGTGTAATAGTTTTTGGCAAACCATAAAAGGGGAAATTAACTTAATTTGCTTAGTAAGCTATAAAGTGTTAATATAAAAACTATTCATTCGCAAGTAAATTCCATGAGTATTATTATTTTTGGAGTGGTAAGACATCGGACAATTTCAGATAAAAACTTTAAATTTTTTTTTATATACATGTATAAAGAATCTTAAAAAGGGTCTTTTTCTACTAACCTATGATCTATACGAATAGTTTTCATACCCTCATTTCTAGTTAAAGCCTTAACCCTCTTCTCAACCACGTTTATCAGGATAAGTTTATTGATCATATTAAATCAAAACTATTTCCCTCAGTAGGCTTATTTTAAAGATAAGATTTAAGCAATACACACACTTGATCCGAAAGCAATAATAGAAAGAATAATAGATGATGTTTTGTATTACTTTATGAGGTTTTATTGTGTGTTTTATTGTGTGTTTTACATGGCATTTTATTATTCAGGGCTTTGCCGGGATGCAAGGAGTTAAAGGGGAGCCTGGAATTCCCGGCCTGGATGGTTTACCCGGATTACCGGGATTAAACGGGAGACCTGGAAGTAAAGGGGAGAAAGGTAATAACTTGGGTTTTTCTTTACTTATGAAATGACAATTGAAAAACACATTAAACTTTATTTTACAGGGATCAACTACTACATCTTCTGCTGAAAAAAATGAACTGCTTTTTATTTTGCTAGGTGGATGCTCTTTGTTTATTATCATCATAAAAATAGTTTTTTTTTTGTTATGGAAAATATTTTTTATTTGCCAAGAACTGTTAGTTTTTTTTTTCTGGTTTGGATAGAAAGTACTTTACTGGTTACTATTCGTTTGTATTTTCACAACTAATTAAACGCAATAATATATTTGTAAAATTTTGTCTTTTACTATTATAAACCAAGAGTGATGCACAAATTGTAAAATACACCCTTAAATAAAGGAGAAATATTTCACATTCGTATACGCCTTTGCAATATAACATAACTTACATAAATGACTTCAGATTCTACAATAAGATTCGAAGAACAACTATCTAAAAATGAAGAATTTTGAGATAAAACTTATATGACATACTCTCCCTAATTTTTACGGTCTAGCAGTAATATCTACTATGGTAAGTTATCTGATATATTTCTTTGAAACTTAAACACTATGACACACAACAATGTGCTAAATGCAGATATCTTTATTAAGTACTACCGTAGATAAAGTAATATAATTATATTACTTCATCTATGGTAGTACACAGATATATTGGTTTTGCTAACATAAATTGGAAATAATTAAGAAGTACACCTCTCATCTTATTATAAAATCTCAATCCTGTTTTAGTTGTGTTTTGTTATAAAGACTAATGATTAGTATTAAAATACAGTTTATTATTGTATCCATCTCATTTTAGCATGCATTTATATTGTATATTTTACTCTATAGTTGATTGGTCCAGCTTGACAAGCAACAGTTTAAAATGTTCATAGTTTTGTTTCGTTTTCGTAATCATTAAATTACTGAAAAATGAAACATGAAATTAATGTAAACAAGTAGAATGTGCCTGACGCCCCCTTGATCCAGACAACTATTGAATTAAGTTTTTTTGTTACAATATTCAACCCAAAAGGTTTATTTTTAATATTTAAGTGTTTTGCCAATTAACTAATATCGAAATACTCCTAAGTAAGCAATGGGAAGTGCTCAGTCAACAAATTAGTTCTTAACAGCCCAATTAACTTTTAAAAATACATTCCTTATCAAGTTATAAGCACTCAGCTTCTACTTGTGAAGTGTATTTAGTCTATTACCGTACTTCAATATCTTCTTCCAGAGCTTGTTAAAGACTTATTCCTATTTTGCAATTCACTTCAACCATCACAATTAAATAAACACTACAATCCAATTAGTTTAGAATTATTGCTATTATTGATTTTTTATTTTGAAATTTTCTTAAATGTATGTTAAAATAATTTGTCTTGTAACCTAATTAAAATTGTTTGACTATAAGACCTGTCTTATACTTAAACCTAGTTTTTTAGTTGAAATTAGTTATTTTGGACATCTTTATTCATTTTCCAAAGGTATGAAAAGAATTCAGACCAACATTACTCATAGCATAGTTTACAACATTTAATAATTGGTTCTGTCTGTTTACCTCAATAATTAAGAATGTTTACATACCGTGTTTCAAAGACTCCGGATACATGTGTTATTTCATTTCCTATGTTCCAGGCGACACTGGGGTCCCCGGTCCTCCCGGTCCTCCAGGAACTGTGGCACAAATGATGACATTAGACGAAGATGGAACTATTCTTACAGGTAAATATTTTCTGGGTAATTTATATTGGTACCACAAAGTGTGTAAGATAAAATATTGTTTCATATCCATCTTCCCTTGGTAATCTTCCATTCAGTATATCAAGTTGTGTCCCTGCTTGTAGTTCTAGGGTTATTGTATAAATAATATTATCAGGAATTTAAAAATGTATTGTTGTTAAAAGTTATCAGTATTATTATTTTATTCGGGTATTTATATCCAGTTTTCAAATCACAGAGTAGATCAATAGAGTTTCTATAAACCCTGATAAGCCTTAAGTCTAAAACCCTGACCAATCAAATCTTCTCAACTGGATTACTGTACATCATATGTTTGTGGCCATACTAGTACAGTCATGTATTCAGTAAAAAAACCAAATTTGTCATGTCTCATTTTATATCTTTATTTGGATTTACAAAGATACTCTTTACGTGAAGTGGAACTTAAATAAGAAGACACTTGATAACAAGTGTCATTTTCAATCACACCACAGATTTTACATTTTTCTTCATTAAATTTCATTGCAAACCCCTATAAGAATCAACCTTGATAGCAAGTCTTATTTGATCCTTCTCATGAGAGATTTGCTATCAAGATTTGTTAATGTAAGTATCCTGTCTAAATTAGTATGGTGGCTAACTGGAAAAGCTGTGTGATATGTGTCTGAATTTTTTTGCAGTTTCTCGGGGAGATCCTGGTCCTAAGGGAGAAAGGGGGGAGAAAGGACCTTCAGGGGAGAGGGGTGAACCAGGAGAAAGGGGAATGGCCGGGATACCCGGACCAAGGGGGCCTCAGGTACATCTCTTATGAGTATCTCTTACGTTTTGATAGTTTAAAACTGTAGAGATAATTCTCACAACCCATTTGGTGACCAGAGTTTGTTAAAAGTACAAATCAAACAAAGTATTTTTTTTTTTTTACATTTCAAAGAGTTACTCCTACACTGGAACACAATATTGTATGGTTAAAGCAGGAGCAAAGGTGTAATTGACTTTATTTAAACCCTCCAATCACAATAAAACAATGCTTTCACCAGTATTGAATGACGAATCAGATAAAACTTTAAAATAAACTTTTTGAGTTTCCGTTCTTTATATCAGTAACAAATATACTAAAATCATCTCACCCAACCCATATAGACTGGCAGTCCAGTCATGTTTTTATTTTAAACCATATCCCTAAATCTTAATCTGAGGAAAAAATTTAATCAAATCACACTTTCTTTTAATTTTTTTAAATATAAAACCCCCCAAAAAAAAGCATCATAAAAAAGCATAAAAACATAAAAGCAAGGAAAAAAAGCATAAGCATAAGTATAAAAGCATTTTAGTTGCATCTTGTCCTCTTTTATAGATTTAAATGGTAGCTCTTTTATTATAATAGTGAGAAAAAAGTTTAAGAGAGAAACCTAAAGACTGCTGCTGTTAAATACTATTTTCTGTCTTTCACATACAATTTTTACATATCTGGAGATCTTATTTAAACAATAGTATCGTTAAAGTTAATTTAATCATCACAGTGTGAAGAAATCAATAATAAGTAAACTGTTGATTGTGTCACACTGAAAATATCCTCAACAAACATTCTTCTTTTATATTTATAAGGAGAATCAAGCTGGTTTTACATTTCGCAGAGGATACGCGTCCGGTAACCGGACGTGGATTAGGCGTCCGGCAGTTACTGTCATAACCTAACCTAACCAACCAAACTTGCTGATAATTAAAAAATCAAATGAAGGTTCAATTCTCTTCATAACATAAAATTATAAATGGCAAAAAGTCTAACAAAAGATGTACAGTTAAGAAGAAATTACATTCAAAGCAAAATCTGTGACAAAAAGTTAAAGTAACCGATGGGTTTCGAACCAGGGACCTCTAGGATATCAGCCGAGCACTCTATCCACTACACCACGAACAACGCTGACCGAACATCGTATCGTTGTGGTAATGGCGTTCCGGGACCCCACAACCCGGTGACGTCACTACCGGACGCCTAATCCATGTCTGGTTACCGGACGCGTATCCTCTGTGTTTACATTTAGATATACATTACATTACATTTGGGATATCTGCTCCAAAGTTATATTAATTCGTTCATTTTAGGGCCCAGAAGGTCCAAAAGGGGAAGCAGGACCGGAAGGACTCCAAGGTCCTGTGGGATCTCCAGGGCCCAAGGGGGACCCAGGACCTCCTGGACCTAGTCTGGTGTCCGATCAAGGGTTTGACCTCCTGGCCATCAAGGGGGACAAGGGCGAGACGGGGAAGAGAGGCAGAAGAGGTAGACCTGGACCTATGGGACCTCCAGGACTACCTGCTCCTACACAAGTTGTGGTGGGTGAAACTTTAGGAGAAAGTGGCTTTTTTTAGCGAATTTCCCATATATGGAATAAGCACTTACCGTAGTACTCATAGGGCTGTAGGACAGAAACCATATTTTTCCAAGTATTGGGACCAACCCCAATAGATTTCTCGTGGCAAAATACCCCATAATAAATAAAAAATGCTCGGACAAAAATAAAAGTTTGCTTGCACATGCGCTTGATTTAGATTATAGGATTTTATAACATAAAGAAACACTATTTCTTTTCCTGTAGCGGCAAACCTAGGTACTAGTTAAACTTAACGGATTAACAGATTAATTGGATGCAATTATACATTTTTTTTTTGTGTTGTTCACTAGTAGCATTGACTATTAGTCAAAGCTAGTAGATAACAATCAAAATTAATAAACCTTAAAACTTAGAGACCTCCATGAAAATTGCAAAAACTTGCAAAAAGAGAACAATATAAAGTAGGTATTATTATTAAAAGTATTTGATCTGTTATCAGTTATGTGCAATCATGAGAAAATTTCCATTACGGTGGATCATTTTAACTTTCAGTTTTTAATGCCTCGTGATTATTCTTCTTTTACTTCACAACAAAGAAATTCATTTCCTTTAGAATTTCATTTTCTGTTCAGTTTCCACAAAACAAGTTATATTCTGGATAAAGTTAAAGTTGTGCGATGAACAGACTTTCTTTAGAAATCAACTTTACGAAAGACCTACCTTGCACTTTAACTTATTCCTGTTGCAGGGTGGCAACTTATCTAATTTAGAAAGTTTCAAGCTCCTTAATAAATCTTTCAATCAAACTGGTTAATATGTTTTACATCATTATAAATTACCTATTAGTTCTATAAATTAGTTATGAATGGATAAAATACTTGATGTTCCTTACCACCAACTGATGAAATGTTAACTTAAATACAGTATTTTAAAAATTGACTTTAAATCTCTTCCCCTGAAATTGTAGTGTAATTATGAACAATATGATTGCTAATTAATGAGCCATTGATTTTCAATATTTAATTGCTACTTAGCAAAGACCTCGTGTCCCTGCAGGTATATATTTTAGTATATGTTTCCCTGGAATTTTAAAACTACTATACTTGAAATTAATCACATAATGACAATAAGATAATTTTTTCATCTTTTGTATTGTCGTTTGATTAAAAACAAAAACTGTGAATGTATAACACTCTAATAGTGTCTAATAGGTTTTGGTTTGGTGTGTGTGTCAAAACCAAATCTCAAATCTTAAAACCACCTAAGCTTGGGAAATGCTTTGGTTTTGGTATTCAATTTTGTGAGTTTCGCAATTCAAAACAAACCTTTGATTCAATTAAGTACCGTTCTTATATTATTATGTCTGTGTCAGAAGTTGAATTTATCTCAATGTTAGTTGTTTATAAGAAATGAGGATCTTTTAAGTTTAAACCATGTTATTATATTAGAGTCAGGGGGTATATTTTTTTTAGTTTTGATTGCATAACCATAACATTTACAAATTTTTCATTACTTCCTGTATTTTTTTACTCTTTCCAAGCAAGTAAACAAATTTTGTATTTAGGTTTCAAGATTCAGGATTTGAGTTTCAGTTTCAGTTTTGAGATTCAACATTTCTGGGTTTGTCCATCACTACTTCCTAGTTAGCTAAAGGGTTATCTTATTGTGGTATTTTTTTTTAGTATGTCGTTATGTTTTTGTTTTTGTTCTGGTTTGTTTGTTTTTGGATTTTCTCATAGCAGTCTCAACACCTTGAAGCATTGCTTCATACAATCATTGAATATATATACCTACAGTGTGCGAGAGAGAGCACAGATATCCTACTATCGCGCGCCTACCAGCAGCTTACATCAACTACTTGCTCCCGAGACCTGGCTCACACTACTACCGGCCCATAAGCCTGGGATGTCTTCTGTAGGTATATATAGTCAATGATACAATCTTGTTTCTGCCCACAGATGAAAGGTGAGAAGGGGGAGAGAGGGATGGACGGTAACCCAGGTCCTGCGGGACTTCCAGGACTTCCTGCTGGAAGTGGAGTACAGTATGTTCCTGTTCCAGGACCCCCCGGACCACCCGGACCCCCCGGCCCTCCGGTATGTTCTGGAAGCTTAGACATGATTTTGAAGCTATTTATTTTGGTAGTCCTGAATGGAACTCATCTTATTTTTATGTGAAAGTACTGGTCTTACCATACTAGTAATTTTAAATACCAACTTGTGGAAAACAACTTGGGAGTTCAGTAATAACAATAACACTATTAACAAAATCAGCAACTAGCTACTTGCTTAAAGACTATTGACATTACTAGACATTCCATCTCCATGTTATAGCTGTCACCAGTTTTATAATGAAAATGAACATACTGTACTTGAATTGAGCCATTGAGCCACCAACAGAGTTATTACATGACACAATTACTGAGACAATTACTGAATTCTGTTTATTACGTTTACTTATTAACTAAGTAGATATGGCGATGATATGATTTGATTATTACTAAGTAAGATATCACACGACGTCTTTGTTGTAGGCTGTGGTATTTTATAAGTCCTAAGTCCATCTACCCCCAAAAACACATCCTAAGGTAGAAAATAGAATTTTATACTGGAGCACCTTCTGTAACTAGCTCATTAAACTATGTTGTTTTTGAAAAAAATTAGTGTCACTTTTAAACTAAATTTACAAGTTATTAATCATATATAATTTTATTTACCAGGGAAGCACTGTACCTACAAACTCATCTTTCAGATCAAAATTCAAGGATCGTCCATCTTTTGATAGGTTGGGTAAGTAACAATTCATATGTTCATAGTAATAGAAAAATTAAAGATAGGTATATTAAAAATTTGTATCGTAGTTTGCATCCAATCCTCCTCAAATTCTCAATATTCCTCCCCATTCACCATATGGATCCCTATAATTGGTATACTTTCCACTTTCCACATTTTTTTATCACAAAACTTTGTTATTTGCTTCATTTTCTGAAAATCCAGAAAACTGAACAAAAAGTATATATATATATATATATATATATATATATAACAATAACACAAGTTTGAATCCAGCTTAATACAAACAAACAATTGAAATTTTCCCACTGATGTATCAAAGGAAGGATTTAGGCAGAACATTTTGTCGCAAATGTGTGAGAGAGTCATGATGTCTCTGTGATCGTTGAAGATGATTATGTACAGTATCCCCCAAAATTATTTACCTGCATGGTTTTATACTAATGGTTACCAAAATTGCTATGGTGATGTACCTCATGTATTGTTAAGTTATCTTGGTAAAAAATAAACTGTTGTTGCTGCTTGTTTGCCCATAACTTTGTATTAGTCAATGATCCAAACTTAGTACATAAAGTAGTTAAATTTAATTACTATTTATTCAAAATTATCTTTAAATAAATTCTTTTTGTTCACTATCATGTGTGGAATTTAGGAACATCATTTGTCCATGTCTCTTTAGATGGACGAATGGGATCCTTTGAAGAATTGAAGGCATTAAATGAATTAAAACAGCTCAAAGAAGAAAGATATAGAGGTAAGCTGCATAGTTTCATTTAAAATTGTCTTGCCTTGAGAATTGGGCTATTGAAACTCAGAAACGGTTTTGAAACATTTTTAAACCTTTAAACTAAATAGCACCCTAGCATAATGTAAAAGGACATTAGTGAAGTATTGGATGGTTATTGGCTTATTAGTACACTATAGTGTTTTTCCTTTTTTTTTAAGCTGTGTGCCACCTCCCCCAACCGAATGTTCACCAAGTTTCACTTGGATACTATGATAATAAAGGATGTTTTTCATATGAATCAAAGCAATAGTGTTATATTAAATTTTCTACTTTCCTTGGTTTGTTATAAATCTCAATCTTCGCTGAATCACTTATTCTGTCCATTTACCATTACTGAAACTGATTAAACAATCAATCATCAAATTAATAAAAACACTACGTCTTTAAACAATACCTCTAGCAAATGTCAAACTTCACTAAAACAATGAAAACCGCTACAAGCTAAACGAAGAGAAACGTGATTTCGACTAAATGTTTGGTCTGGGAGCGAATTTTTTACAACCAAAAACAGCTTCATGCCACTACCCCCACCACAATGCTCAGAATGTTCGAGAAGGCGTCTCCACCAAAAGACCAAACAATGTTCGACAGACATCACAAATGTTATTTGGTGTTGTAAGTTTGGTTGATGATGGGGACGCGGCATGAGAATTGCATCTTTGTATAATGTAGATACCTATATTTTTTTATTATTTAATATAAGTGTTAGTCTGTTCTGTACTCCTACTTTCTAAATGGCGCTGATCATTGATGAATTGATCAATAATACAATAATGAGATAAATGAGGAACAGGGCAAGGCACTGGTTCCTACTTGTTTGTTTCTGTGTTCTGGGCTTAGTACAAAGCAACGAGTGTGTGTGTAAGATGCAGGCAAACCCACCCATTTACAATGGATCTAGGTAGGCCTATTCTAGAGGTTAAATATCTTGATGCCAACATAAATGTAAACCTTGTTCGTTGGAATGCAACCGGATTTGACATATTTAAGGTGTCAATATCAAGCACCTTAAATACGTTCTCAGACGTTGTTGTCGCTCCTAGGAGGGCGTTAACCAAAACATTCCAACGACCAAGGATTATATAAGCCAAGCAACAAGGTACATAACCTCTAGAATAACAATTTCATATATTTATGCCTTATAATATGGACAACATTCTTCTAATTTCTACAGTATGAAATGTACAACAATAATGATTATATTTTACAGGCCCCTTCTCATCTCCCAGAAGGCAGATCAATGAAACCAAAGTTGTGCCAGGAGCAGTTACTTTCCCTACCAAAGCTGCTATGTCTAGTGTGAGTTCATTTGTTAGAAAGTCAGAAAGGAATAATAACTCTTTCTTAACCCTGGACATTCAAAGGCCAAAGTATTGGACATCAAGGGTAACATGCAAATTTTAATTTACAATTCTTATTGCAAAGAACTCAACAAAAAGTACTGAAAATTTAACCTGAAATGTACAACCAGGTAGTCAACACTTTAGAAGTACTTCTTATTTTGGCTTTGGGGCTTACCGATATTAATTAGTTACCGTTATGTCAAAGAAATAGCCAAGTGGTGTCATATATGTCTATTCAGCTAAAAGACAGTACCGTACCATGGATTGAGATTGAATAACTTGTCGCTCTGAGTCTCTGTGCAGTGCCGGATTTAGGGTACTTGCGGCCCTAGGCCAAATTACTTGAGCGGCCCTCCTCCTGTGGTGGAAATTCCGTACGATAGTGGAAATAATCATGAATATCTCCTATGCATCAAGGGGTCATCACCATCGACACCCGTGATCGTTGATGAAATTGTGGACATCTCTCCTAAACCAAGTCAAAGCCATGATAGGTATCCGTGACCGCGGCAAAATCGTAAACATCCCCCGCGGGCTGCAAAAAAGGGACATCATCCTCGACACTCGCAACATCAGCGGAATCCTGATCATATCCCATGAGGTGTGAACTTGAGGACATCATCACCGTCACCCGCGACCGCATCAGTAAAATTGTGAACATCTCCCGTGAGCCGTAATCATGGGGACATCATCATCGACACTCGCGACCGTGGCAAAATCGTAAACATCTCCTGCGAAGCATCAATCACGGGGACATCATCATCGACACTTGCGATCGCGGCAAAGTCGTGTTAAAAACTTCTCCCGTGGACTACGATCATGAGGACATCATCATTGTAAACCGCGACCATGTCCAAATCGTAAACATCCCCCTCGGGAAGCCATCACGGGGACATCCTCATTGACACCCCCAGCCGCGGCAAAATCGTTACCATCTCCCGTGAGCCGCAATATCCGGAACATCATCATCGACTTTTGCAACTGCGGCTAATTCTTTAACGTCTCCCGCGGGCCGCAATCACGGGGACATCATCAACGGCACCCGCGGCCGCGGCAAAATCATGAACATCTCACTCGGTCCGCGGAGACATCATTATGGACACCTGTGATCGCGGCAAACTGGTGGTTTAAAATAAATTATTTTTTATCTAAAAAAAATGTTTTTCTCGATCCGCTGCGGCCCCCTTTTGCTTGCCGCGGCCTAGTGGTAAATCCGGCACTGTCTCTGTGTTTTAGTAGTAGTAAGGATGGATATTCGGATGCGAGTTGCACCTTAAAATCAGGGACAGCAATACTATTTGCCCATACTTGCCACAGAAAACTTGATTTAAAAGAATTTGGATGTTTGCTGTTCAAAAGATATCTCTAAAAAATGTATTTAGGGAGCAAGCTGGTCTACTGGTAGAGCGTGGGACTTCGGTCCCTGAGGTCCCGGGTTAAAAATTCCACCAAATCACAATGGATTTGATCTAAGTGAAAATTCCACAAACCCAAGGGTATAATTCCTGTAGTAATGTGAAAAACACTCCTGGGCTCGTACATAGCGTCTTAGTAAAGAAAATTTCACAAGATAAATTAAGATTAAAAATAATAAAAATATGCATGATATAATCATTAATTAATTATTGACTATGAGCAGCTATGAAGAGCAGAAAAATCTTCTGTAGCCAATCAAAAAGCATTTGTCACCTTACATTAAGCTGTAATTTTGAAAACAATTACAAATCACTCTATCCACCTACCATAAAATTTACCTTTAAAACATCATGTAATTATAATGCTGTTTGCTAAGAATCTAACCGTCAGTTTTTGTGTTACATTGACTAATTCTAGCATCTGATTGGCAGATGTCAGTGGTAAGCCCAGTTGGAACTCTGGCATACGTTATAGATGAAGAGGCACTCCTAGTCAGGGTGAGAAACGGCTGGCAGTATGTGGCTGTGAGTATGTCTTCCTTGGTAAAAAAAATACCAAAAGTGTATCCTCTGTTGTGGAATTTTGATTTGATCAAAAAAGAAGTATTGATATTAAAATGGTAGTCCCACTTGAATAGTTGACCGAAAATGCACATGCGGTAACATTTTTACGAAGTTGACATGTCTACCTTTGTCTATAGCTATCTTTCTAAAATTTTAAAGCTGGGTTTTCTAGGCGCAGAAGTGGAGAGTGGAGTCTGACCTCAAAACGAAAAAGTAAATCGGTCCCGGGTCTAGGTCTTACCATGAGACCTACGGTAATAGCTTATCCCCTATATGGGAAATTGGAAATTCGCCAATAGATCTTGTTGCAACAAAATCCTGTTTGCGTTGCATTATCTGGGTTTCGGAGTTAAAGCTACCCACATGTTATAATTTGTATGGTCAATCGTTTACTATGGTTCACTAGTCTGAGCTACAGCCCTTTATTAAAATGATTTATTTGGGACCTGGAAGCCCAATTAGATTTCCAGAAGTGTTACTAACACCAGTTTCTAAAAAAATATACATCTATACTTATTTAATACGCAAGCAGGTTTTTTGTGACAATTACTCCTCCGAAACTACTGAACCGATTGACATGTTCTTGGTGTCATTGAAAGGAGCGTAACGTGAAGTTGTGCAGGAAACTTTCTTTTTAGGGAAATAATTAGAGGGCGAGGCCCTGGGGCCCTTTAAAGTTTCGTATTTATCCATAAGATTAACATGGGAAACAAATATTGTTATGAAACTCCAGCTGTTGTCAGAAATTAAAAGTGAGAAGAAGAACATATGTTATTGTAAACAGTCAATAAGTTTTCTAATTTAACAGTTAGTTTGTTACAAACATTTACTTACTTGGTTGAAATGAAATATTTACTATTTGAATTTGGGTTAGCGTAAATATTACAATGAAAAAAATAAACGAGAGAGCCTGGATAAATTGATATACTAAAAAGAAAACTGAATTAACACTGTGCAGCATTTCTTAGTAATCATTGAAAGAGCCGATTTGCAAACTATGGAAACATAGAAAAGTCATAGAACAGCACCAAGGAGAAGAAATAGTATATTTACAAGAAATGTTGATTATATCAATCTGTTATTTACATCTTGAGTATTCCATAGTCTTTAAGTCGCATCTTTTAAAGTCATCAAAAATTATGACTGTTATTCGTTTTAAAATAACGCCTATAATACATAGCAATTGCTCGATTTCGAGCAACAGGGACACTAGTATGAATTTATATAGATGAACTATTTATCTGTGGACATGGACAACACCAAAAGATGATTTTGGCTTGTTTGACCCTAAGAAAAGTTAAAAGCGTTAGATTTAAAAGTGAATCCAGCTCTTCTTGAATGTTATGTTATTTCCTCCTATCCTCATTTTCCTATCCTCCGACTCCTTAATTGTGGCCTTACAATTTCTATGGATCCATATTTTGGATATTTATGTAGAAATATTGTACCAAAGATTACAAATGCTATACAAAATTGCCGTAAGGTGCAATATCTATTTTGTGTAGCATATGTAATCTTTGATTATACTTTAAAGTAGCCGTAATAGATTTTCTTAGTCTGTAATGCATTGTTCATCCCCAGCAGGGTAAACAATCCATGAATTCTCTAACCAAACCATTCAAAGGTTTGGTAACTAAAACGGTAGAATCAAAATTAAAATTAGCATCTAAGCTAGAATCTGATTTGTGATGGTGTTGGTACATTACTCATAATGCATATTATACATTTTTGTAGGGTAACTTATTAGTTGTGATCCAAAGTTTGTTTGTACAGTAATGGAGTTGACCACAGCTATTTATTAACAATTCCAAGACAAATACAGGAACCAGTAACTGAAAGTGAAAATTCTATAAAGTGTCAGATTCAAATTAAAAATAATTTGTGTTGGATAGTAACTTACCTTACCTTTGACTATTCATACAAAAGATGCATAGATAACATTTCTATACAGTGTACAACATGCTGCAGAGACCTTGCTTTGGAATCCTAAGTAACCCTGTACAATCCCATGAAATTATTGAGAACATTCCTTAAGTTCCTAACCAAACAGCTAACCTATTAAAACTTAAGAAACATTTAAAGAACTGACTTAAGTTTGAAAGTGGGTCCATTTGTCCTTGATCATTGGTCGTTTAGTAATAATGATGCTGGTTCAAGAACCAATTGATTTCAGTTGATTACGAAGTAGTTGTCTTATTCTTATTAACAGTCATTGCCTTAAAATACGCTCCCTGGTATGAGCGTAGTTAAAATCTAATATCTATCGGTAAAGGGTGGTTTAAGCAATAGTGCAGACATAATAACGTGCGAATGAAGAGATTTCTTTACCACAGAAACCACGGATAGAGTTTTCCCATACAAATTTTTCTTCAGTATCCAATTAGTCAATGATAATACTATTTTGTTGTAGTAGTTTTGTTCCAAAGCTTATGATAGATTGTTTACTATCTAGGGTCAACAATTCACGATTGGTAATAGAAGGTAACACATAGTTGTAGCTCATATGGTATCCTTTTTCTGGTCCAATGCCCTTGATGGTTTGTCCACAGCTGGGGTCCCTGGTACCAGTGACTACTGAAGTTCCACCTTCCACTACACCTGCAGACCATCATGTACATCAGCCTGTCTTTGAAACATCCAACCTACTCAACCTGCCACATCATGTGGAATCTCATCAGGTGAGGATATTGCTTTGATGGTAGATACACTACCACAAACTATACAATATTTCCCTTTAAATGTGGCCATCAGTTATACGTGAGTAGATGTAGAACCACTGTTAGAGAGTGTGGCTTGTGTAATAGCTATTTACCTTACATAAGTGTAGTAAGAGCCTTTTTACATCAAATTTACCGAAGTGATGTAAACACGCTCTTGCGTAACGTGTAACGTACAAGATTTTACCTCACCCGACAATATACAGGAGGTTACGAACAATATTTTTCATTATCCATTTCACTCATCTTCTAACAGTAACGTTCATTTACAAACAAAAGCTAGGTTAGGAAAATTCTTCAAAACATAACAATAAAATTCAAGCACACAGCTGATTTCTAGCGTTGAACGTCGTTGCCTCCATAGAGGTATATTTTTTAAGTTAAGCATTCAATGTTATTTAAATGGGTTTCATTACATCACCGAGTGAGTTTTTTTCAACTTTATATCACTCGAGAAGTAACGAAGTTATATACATCACGCTTGGGATAGGGAAGTTTAACATGGCGGGTTAGGTAAAATAATTATTTTATCACTCTGCTATTAAAATAATAGATTTCTGTACAGCTGACATTTTGTCTGTCCTAAACATAACTTTACCTAACCTGCCATGTTAAATTATCCCCATCCCAAGCGTGATGTATACAACTTCTTTACTTCACAAGTGAAGTAAAGTTTCAAAAACTCACTCGGTGAAGTAATAAAACCCATTTAAATAACATTGAGTGCTCAACTAAAAAAATATAGGCTACCTCTATGGATCCAACGACGTTCAACGCTAGAAATCAGCTGTGCGCTTGAATTTTATTGTTATGCTTTAAAGTATTTTCCTAACCTAGCTTTTTTTGTAAAAGAACGTAACTGTTAGAAGATTAGTGAAATGGATACCGGTAATGAAAAATGTTGTAAGTAACCCCCTGTATATTGTCAGGTCAGGCAAAATTTTTTACGTTACACGTTACGCAAGAGCGTGTTTACATCACTTAGGTGAATGTTGTGCAACTCGCTTCAGCTCGTTGCACAACATTCACCTGCGTGATGTAAAAGCACTCTTACTACACTTGTAATGTAAATAGCTATTTCCTGGTCCAAACAGTACTTTTCCTGTCCCAACCAAAAACAAAATTCCCTTTTAGCTTAACAGGAGCACTATACTCTGTTCACAAAATTAAGGCAGTTTTAGAGGATAAAATTTATTCCCTCCTCTTGAACCTATACCTTTAAAACAATAGCTCAACAGCTGAGGTTTTCCAAAACGTTAATTTAGCTGCAACATACTTTTAGCTTAACCTCGCTTGTAAACTACTATCTTGCCCCAAAAATCTAAATTGGTCCCTTTCGGGACTAGTAGTTACTTATACTGTTTCCTTTGTTAACACCTATTTATTACTTTTCCTCACTATGGGATTCGTTTTTTTATGCACCCATCAATGAGTATATAATAACACACTCGGGAGCTAAAGCTGCTAGAAGCTCAAACAGAATATATTGAATATCTACTTCAGTATCTAGAGTTCATGGTAAGTACTGTGAATAGTTTAAGTAGGTTTCCAAATTCTAATGTAAACTCTGGAGCACTGTATCAAAATGTCCCAAGGGATATTGAACAGTTTATTTAACAATTTAAATCTTCAATATCCGGTAGTAGGAAAATGAACTCTGAAATATCACAGTTTTAATGTGTGTTTTATGTTGCTTATGTTTGAGTGTGCTAATATCCATTCTTATACTATTTTATATTTAAATATCTTAGGGTTTATTGTAAAAAGTGTGCTCCACTCTTTGGTTATGAACAATTGCTGTGCATTGTGACCATCAGCATATTAGGCCAACTATAATATTATTTTGCTTTCACGCTTTCAGACTTACCCGAGAATGGTAAGTATTATTGCTTTTTACTGAGTTCTAGTTGTTTTGGTGAATGGTTCATGTTATAGAGGGTGACAAAAAAATCTGGAAACGGATTAATATCTTTTTAACTAAATCCGTTAGAAAATTCAAAACTTATACATAAATTGATATAAATATGAAAACTACTTTTTACAAGAATTGTCATTTTTTGAACTCTACCCACAGGGGACGAACCATCAGGAGTACATAATCTTTAATGTAAGCATAGGTTGGATATGCACATATTTTTAAAGGGCTTGTCAACTGGAGTTCATTGCGTCTCATTGGTTCATCCGTTACAAAATGGCGGATGTCCAAAGTTCTTGTGGAAAATACCTGCACAGGCCTTAAATACTTGTAGTCAACATTAGCTATAGAGAGGTGACACTGACTCCTCATGGTCCGTCCCCATCAAAGGTTGAAATTCAAAGTGACTAATATAATTTAATTTTCAAAACAAATTAACCAGGCTTCATCTCTCTAGCTAATGTTGACTGCAAGTATTTAAGGCCTGTGCAGGTATTTTCCACAAGAACTTTGGACATCCGCCATTTTGTAACGGATGAACCTTTTGAGACGCAATGAACTCCAGTTGACAAGCCCTTTAAAAATATGTGCATATCAACCTATGCTTACATTAAGGAATATGTACCTACTCCTAATGGGTCGTCCCCTAGTAGAGTTCAAAATAATGGTAATGCTTGCAAAAAGTAGTTTGTTCATACATATAAGTTTATGTGAAAGGTTTGAATTTTCTAACGGATTTAGTTAAAAACACATTAATCTGTTTCCAGACATTTTTGCCACCTTGTATATTTTTTTTATAGAATAAGCATTAAAAATCTGGAAGTATAATTACAACTTTTGATTAGGATAAGTAAACACTCTTGGCTCATTCAGAAAGTAACCTCCATTTGAACACAACAGCTAGGGATGCTTTAATAAATGTAGCCCCAAAGGCACAAGAGGGTTCCCTCTTTATGTAGGTGAAGAGGCGCATATCTCACAGGCCCATAGTGCATCACATGCAAACTGCAGGTCTGGAACACAATGTTGGAAGTAATGAGTGTAGCGGGGACGTTCAATACAGCCTTATGTGGCAGGTTATTTGGAGTCCAGCCGTGGTTGTGTATGGGGAACACTTATTTCAATTTTGAAGCGCCGCAAAATGTGTAAACTAGTTTAAATACCACCAACTTAGTTGTTGTAAGATTTCCAACATCAAAAAAGTATACATCTGCAGTCATTCATCAGAAATATTGTTCAATATGGACCAAATGTGATGAGCAAAGGAGTAGATTGTGAATCTGTTCAGTAAAGCCATACAAAACAACCGCCTCAAAATGCTGACATCCGCTGTTGTGCTAATAAGCATGAAAATAGCCCCCAGTAAATAACATCTCTTTCTTGCATATGATGAAAAATTGGCTGGTAACTATATTTAACTTTATTATTATTACTATCTCAGTAATTCTGTAATGATTAAGAACTGAAAGATATCGTTGTATTAAGGCTCAGACAATATTTTAACGTTTTTAAATAGTAGTTTACACAACGATTGCGTAAAGATAGTGTTAATGACACGAGTAGAAAATTTAAGGTACGAGCCTTGGCGAGTGCCTTAAAAACTTCTACAAGTGTCGTTAACACTATTTACGCGAGTTGCATACACTACTTTATCTACGACGGTGTTTTAATTACTCAAAATCACTACTCATAACTTCTTATTAGAGGTTATGGTTTTGTTTATAACCTCTAATTGCCACTGACAGTGATGCAACGAAACATTGTATCAAATACTAATTGCACCAATCAACAATTAAATTGACCTGAACAGCTGATTAGTTGAATTTTGAATCATTACAATTCTGCTTCTCCTCTCTCAATCCTTGAACCTCATTGGTCCGTTTCCGTTACCCGTGTTGTTATGAGTAAAACTATGCTGTTATGAAAGTAAACAATGCTGTTATGAGATACTTTTCAATTCTAAGAACTGTATAAGAAACGGCTACTTTAAAAAGCGGTCGTAGGTAAAATGTATTACAGTTGCTTGAATATGTGTGATCATGTTCAAAGTATGTGATCATGATACAAATGTGTATCATGTTGATGTATAAAGTAATGATTTGGTTTTCAAATGTGTATAATGATTGGTTTTTTACATAGTTGTTCTTCATATAAATGATTGGAAGTTACATTCTGAGCAACATTCGTATATCCAATAATTAATTATAATCAAACAAAACTCTGTCCTTGATGGGTTTAGAGGGGTAACCATCAACACCAAACATTTACATTCGATCCTTTTTAGGACAAATTTCAGTTCCAATCAGTGGCGGATCCAGCTTTAGATTGAGGGGGCCAGATTACTGGTGAAGCCCCCCACATCATCATTGTCTCCCACGGTCACGGCAGAACCCTGACTAACCCCCGCGTTAACGGAACATTACCACCGTCTTCTGCAATAGCGGCAAAATCATGAACAATACCCACACTCCTGATGTAGACATTGTTGTTGCCTTCTGCTTTTGCAACTAAATTCTGATCATCTCAAGATCCCACAGTCATGAAAACATCAACATCGTCTTCTCTGATCGCAGCAAAATTTGTTTCATTTCCCGCAAACCCGGAGTCGTATAGACACACCATCATTGTCCCCTTCGTTCGCGGCAAAATCCTGAATAACCCCTGTGGTAACTAACACCATATCTGTATTCTGTGATTGCGGCAAAATTATGAACATCTCCCGTGGCCGTGTAGACATTATCGTTGATTATCGTTGTCTGTTCGCGGCTAAATTCTGATCATCTCCCAGGGCCATGTAGACATCATACACTCGTTTCCCACAGTCACAGAAACATCATCATAGTCTTCCACGATCTCGGCATAATTCTGATCATTTCCTGCAGCTGTGTAGACATCGTCATTGTCTCCCGCGGTCACAGCAAAACACCGAATAATCTCCGCAATGGAACATCATCATCGTCTCTCAAGATCTGGGCAAATTATTGTCCATTTCCCGCAGTCGTGTGGACATCCTCATTCTCCCGTGGTCACGGCAAAACCCTGAATAGCCCACGAGGTAATGGAACATCATCATCGTCTTTGCTGATCGCGTCAAAATTTTGACATTACATGTAGTAAAAAAACTAAATGCCTGATGGGGGTTAGCTCCCTTCCCCCATCCTTCTGGATTCGCCAATGGTTCCAATCAAAACTTGTCATCAACTCCAACACATTATATTTACTAACATGCATTACTTATCTGACTATACTCCGTTCACAAATTGTAGCAGGGGAAAAGATCCATCCCCTCCATTTGATCCTACCTTTAAAACAATAGCTGAGATTTACCAAAACGTTAATCAGCAGCAACATATACATTAAGAAAAATAGTAGTGAGGGAACTTCGCCTCAAACCACCTCAATTTTGTGAACGGACTATAGCTTAGTAGTTATATGGCTTGTTGAGCTTGCCTAAAAAACCAGCATGTCACTGGCTCGACACCTTTCGATGGTTTGAATCTGTTAAGCCCCCCATACACGGCCACGAGCCTGTTGGCGGACACGCTCACGCATACTTGCTTGCCGCCACCGCACAGTAGGCCTACTCTTGCTTCTCTCGTGCTGTGACAGTCCGACAAGCCGATTGCAGAGCCCAACATGCTCGCCGGTACGAAGCCTCGCAGACCCCTCACACGGGCGAGCATGTTCGCCGCCAACACCGTCACGAATATGCTCGCAAACATTCTCGTCCGGTTATGGGGGGCTTAATCATGTCTATGATCAAATTACTTTTGATGGAGTCTTAAAGAAAACAGCTGATTTTAGTCAACTTACTTGTTGTTGCTGCTACACTGATCCTTCACTCCATTCTACATCATCGATATCAACTGAGAAGACACAACTGGGCGTATTTTAACCCAAATATGAGTAAAGGAGTGTAGAATGGAGTGTGTGGCCATGTATGTCTTTTTTACTGACTGAGACCAGCTGCTATTTTATGACAAAAACTCCCCCCTACTCAGACAATGTGTGTCACTGTCTTAATTAAGTGATTATATTACTCACATACAATACCTACCTACTAATTGTTATGCAATGCAGTTAAGGATGGTGGCTCTAAATGAGCCATTTGCTGGAGATCTCAAAGGCCAAGCAGATTACCAATGCTATCGGCAGGCGAGACGGGCCGGTCTCAAGGGGGACTTCAGAGCTTTCCTATCATCGAGGGTTCAAAACATCAACACTCTCGTCCGTTTTGCTGATAGAGATCTACCCATCGTCAACCTGAAGGTATAAACATATGGGTTGGGTTCTAACGATTTAATAGATTGAAAAGCTGAAAAAACATATTCATTGTGCTTATCAGGAATATCAGTATCCACTGAATAATCACATGGAAGAGTGTACACTTTTAATGGAAAATACCACCTGTACACATGGAGTATTTATTGACAATCATCCATAGTTTTCTCACTTGACGCTTGCATTTCTTCTAGGTATTCAGTTTTCAAATTGATAAGTAATTGTGGTTGCCTTTAAAAGCAAATAGTCTTTTATACTATACTATGTCAACTTATTCTCATAAAAATTTTTTTCATTATCATTAGAAACATTTGTAATCGATTAACATTTGAAAACCCAAAATTGTATTGAAAAGTTGCTAAGAACTTTTTAACTGTTTAAAACTGCTAAGCTTCGACAGGCAAAAGTCCATAAAATCTTGGTCTACAGAAACGCTGGTAATGTTAGTGATTTTCTATCGGCCATCACCAGTAGTAGAGAGCCCTGTTAAGGCTCTGAAGATGGTCATCAGCAACTATGCTGAAACGCCAGCCCAAGTTACCTAAAATGACAGGGTTATTTTTTCCGAAGATCAAAAATTATCAAAATAAAGTTTTCTTGATTTCTTGTTAACTAATGGTACTTCACAACTTGTTCCTCACAAAATATTGATAACTCCCACCTATTACTTTGGATGACCAAAGCGTGGACTTTGTTTATTTACAGGGTGACGTTCTATTCAACTCCTGGCAAGACCTGTTTAACGGAGACGGAGCATATTTTCCACAACCGCCCAGAATATACAGCTTCAGTGGGAAAAACATTCTCACAGATTTCTCTTGGTAAGCTCTTTTTAGGTATACTTAAATTTACTTTTAGGTATTTATTGCACAGTAAGATACCAAATAAAAGCTATACATGTATGCAGTGCTCAACTTGCAGCGGAACAAGGAAGAATGTCTTTCCACACACTTTTGAAAAGATAGAAATATTGTCATAAATAGGTATTTAATCAGATTAAATAGGTTACAGTTCCGGCACCTTATTTTTTTACAATCCAGCACTGCATTATGGGTGAATTTCAGAGTAAATATACAGTTCAGTAACAATTGTGTTCTTTGTACTCAAGCATAGTATAACAAATTGTATGCCCTCTTAGCTTAGCAAACCAGCACAGATCGAGTGTAAACCGTTTTCATAGTATTTTGACAGTGACATGTGTTGATTTTATACCTGTTAACTGAATAACATTCTTAACTTTTAGTTGGTTTTAAGGGATTGAAATTTAAAGTCCTGGTTTTGTCTCTATTTGACTTTTGGAGAACCATACTGGGTTAGAATTAGCAGGTCAGAGTCCATAACAAATTGATTTTTTGAGCATGAATTAAATATGTGGTGCTGTTTAAGAATGATCTGTTATAGTTTACTAATCCTACTAATATTATAAGTGAGAAGTTATAAAAAGAACGGCTGGAAAAGTCCTCAAGAAGTTGATCAGTTCCCGGCTGAATTCAGCCTTGGTCGCTGCAGGGGACCTGTCCCCTCGTCAGTATGGATTCAGGATGGGGCGATCTACGGTTGACGCTGTTGAGGAGTTGAAGCAAGCCGTGATGAGAGCTGAGAATTTTAACCACTACTCTCGTAGGGTTGGGCTGCTCGTAACACTCGATGTGCGAGGTGGTGCGATATGCTGGATGCTCTGGAGAACACCTTCCACGTTCCGGCATACCACATGCGATCATAGAGGATTATCTCCGGTTCCGCCTCCTCATGTATGACACTACAGAAGGCCCACGGACGATGAGTGTCACTTCTGGTACCATAGTTTCCCTAGTATTTTTTTACAATTTAAGTTAAGTGTGTAACAATAACTGTGTAGTGATTGGGATTCTGTATGTTTTGTTATGTTTTCTCTAGGCCCAACAAGTACATGTGGCATGGATCTTTAACGTCTGGGGACAGAGCAATGGACTTGTATTGTGATGCCTGGGATTCCGACAGCCATGATAGAGTGGGTTTAGCTTCTCCCTTGGCACAGAACAAACTGCTGGGTCAAGAGAGGTGAGTCTAAATCCAACTTAAAATGTTTTGAATGGAATGCACATTGCAGTAAGCTGCTATACTTTTATTATTATTATCGTCATTATCATTTGAGATGGAACGCCACCTATGTGCGTGTTTTAACCCAAATATGAGTGAAGGATGAGTGTAGAATAGTGTGAGATGATCTGTGTAGCTGTTGCTGACTAAGATCAGTAAAGATTTTAACATTTAAACATCGGATGAAGTATTTGCAACAATAGTCTTATATCTTCTAAGCCAATTTTTTCCAAGTGGAATACTATTTATGTGGTAGTCGATATACAAAAAAGAGGAAATTTCTTTAGATGATTTATTTAGGTATTGGTGTTGTCGGATTGTACTAAAAGCACCAAATCATTTGGATAGGGTATATATTCTTTGATGATGATGAGTTGAATTGATCATTTCATTTAATTTAGGTTTTCCTTATACTAATCAGGCAATATTTAAATGAACTTTATCTATTTTTGTCAAAAAAATATTTGTTAATCAATTAGCTATCAACACACATAAAACTTTAGGATAACTTATAGCCTACATAAGTCCTTTAGTAGGAACTACTTAGCAATTAGCAAGTACCCAATGAAGTCATGAAGTGTCAAGTCATTGATTCAATGTACGATTTGTCCAGATTCCCATGTGACCAACAACTAGCTGTACTGTGCATAGAAACAGACAGTCCTCCATTTAGAGCGAGACGGAGACGAAGCAGACAAAAAGGCAACGACTGACCTTAGGAAAACACACAACCTTCCAGCCAGCCAGCCCAGCAATAACTGGCAGAGCAATGATAAAATGTTGTCAAAAGGAACACTGCAAGGTCTTAGAATACCACCTCAACATTTGAAAAAAGGAAACATTTTAAATCTGGCTAATTATAATCAGAATTGAGAGTAAAAATCTGTTAAAAAAATTGCAACAGATAAAAAAATATAGGACAAAGTCATGTTTTGTACCATATTACTTTTGAAATATAATGAAGACCTTCAGAACTATAACAGCCCAGTGTATATTGCACGGTGCTTTGTTCAAGTTCAAAGTTAGTTGCAGGACAGATTTTTTTAGATCTGCACTTACATTGTTTGTACTGACATGAACTTTTTACAAAGATTGGAAAATGCAAGTACTTTCACCAAATGAACCCTTTCTTTGTAAAAACATCTGACTTGATGGCAAACACAGTAGTTTGTTTTTGACTGAGCATTGGATTTAAGCAAACATTAAGATATTACAGTGAGGAAACCACTTTTAAAATTCATAACCCCTCTTTCAAACCTCCAAAACTCACTGTGAATCCCAATTATTTTTTCTCCCAAAGATTGTATTAATATGGTGAGGGTAGTTGAGAAACTTGCCCGCTTAAAAGTTAATTGGATAAATTTCCTTTTTTGCCTGGCAAAGGTTCTGTTGGTACAGCTAAAAATCACACTGTTGTAACTGGCCTTGAAAGTAAGAGTAAGTAAATTTTGTTTAAGAAGAATTTTTCAATGGGTGACTATCTAAAATGTGCCAAAGACAACTATTTTTAGAACACATAAAAAATAAACTGATGCTAGTATAAAATTACAGTTAGTTGAAAAACAGTTTTATTGAATTTATAAAATAAGCCTGTGGATGTGATAGTGAGTTTGGCATAAATTATATAAAAGATCTTAAATGGTTTAATGTTAAACATTTAAATATTCCATGGTCTTCCAAATATGTTTTAAGTAGCTTTTTAGTGTTTTCAATAAACATTTTGTGTTTTTTTATTGTAGTAGAATTAGAAAAAGCTCAATCAAGAAAAACAAGATTGACAGAAATTACTACAATATTGCTAGGGCTGGCTGAATTAGAATTTGTATATACTTGTAAGATTTTTACTGTATTACGTTACTGAAGTTTGTGTAATTTTTGTACAGTTTGTTGTTATATTCCTTGAGGTTTGTGATAGAGTCTGTGTATACTGTTGTGATAGAATATTTTTTGTTCAACGTTTCAGAAAGGCGTGAATGACTTTTGATTTTTGTAAGTTACCTAAAAGTAGACTGAAGTATTGAAGATGTTTACGTCCATGAAAATATGTGTGATTATAAGGTTTGGCTTTACCTCTAAAGATAGGTGTCCAAAAAAATTGGTTCTCATCAACTTTTGAAATATGCAACAATATTTCAAAATTATTATTTTTGTTCTGAGGAACAGTAACATTTGGCGTGTACCATATGAACAAAATGTTATTCTGTAGGTTTTTTCATTTTTCTTGACAAGAGTTTTGGCATATTACACATTAAGAAAAAGAACATGAGCCTCCATCTAGCTGTTCCTTAGGGGTAGCTGGGGGGCTTTGGAATAACCCTGCAAGATAGTGGGTAGTAGCGGCAAAGGTCCTACCTAGACATTGTTTAAAATTTAGGTACAAAATTGTTTATTTTACACTATTTTGTAAAACTACCCAAGGTAAACGGGGGTCTCATAGGAGGGGCTCAAACCCCCCCCCCCCTAGACCATATTGATGGACGCCCCTGTAAATAAGTGTTATGAAGTATGGTTCTTTATTTAAACCAATTAAAAGTGATATTTAATAATGATAAATTGGTAGAGCCAACCTTTGATAAGGTAAAAAAAATGTCTTCAAGAATATTTGTTTTTTTCTGCTTGAACATGTTTTATTGAACACCAGTTTAAACTAAGAAATAGACATAGTAAAATGCTGAGCTTGGAAAAGTAGTTAGTATATCATATATAAACATCATGGGTTTATTGGTTTATTGCTGTGCATTAAACTGAAAATATTAATTCTAAATAAGGAACAGCCTATTAGACCTATTCATATAAATTTATTATTTTAAGAATAATCAGAAAATACAGTGTTAAAATCCTACTAATTCATCAGTTTTTTAATTTTAAAATCGTAAAAATATTTTGTTGCATTTCCTGTTATTTTACCCTTGAAATTAAAAAGATGTGGATTTTTGTAGTAGGTAAGACTCTTTCTGTCAGAAAATATTACTTTTTGTTTTTAGAAGTTACTATTACAGAAACATCGTTTCTTTTATCATTGTGTTTCATTATTTTTTTCAAAGATTTTACATTTATTAATAAGTGAACACATTTTAAGTGAGTGATACATTTTGAAATAATCTGACTACAATAATGTAGTAACCGACTACAAAAATCAACACACTAAAGTTCTGGTTGTCACATTCTATTTAAAAAAAGTAAATCTTTACTTCCTGGTCCGTGCTATTACCACTATGAATACATTGAAGGTACTGGTAAGTGGTAACTCTAGAAATTATATATAATTTAATTTATTAAGTAAAAGATCATTGCAGTTATGATATAATGTAGTGTTAAAAATTATGTATCATATTAAGGCTATAAGAGTGTTATTTTTAATGTTAACTATTAACTGTTAAAAATGAAGAATGTTTTTATTATGTTGTGTAAATGATTACCTTACACAGTAAATATCCTTCACGTACCAATGAAAATAAGGTTCTTTAAATTGAAAATAATTTCTCTCAATTTTTGTTTTGTTTTAAGTTATCCCCTTTGTTGTCTGTGCTCTGAGCTAGAAGTTTATGTAACACCTTATTCTCTATATTCAGCTTGGGTGGTTTCTTCAGTGGTCTTCCTACGCTATCTTCTTATCAAAAACACACTGACAAATCACTTACCTAACTAGTAATTTTTTATTATCAGTGTGACGAGAAAAATTTTGCAAAGATTATTATATTATTAACTTCAAGTAAAACTTAACTTCACATCACATCAAATACTATCATTGCCCAATTTGATGACATTAATGCTCATGCTTTTAACCCCTTATAACTAAGAATCACTATTGACTTTATTAACAAACACAAATATACCTAAACAACAAATAGGAAAGCAATGCTCAAGTACACTCTCACACACATACACATTCACAAGAAATTGACGATTCCCCTGTCTACAAGGCAGCGGAGAAGACATCGATGGTAAATGGTAAATAGTATTCACTAACATTTTTATTTGACCCTTCCTAAAGTCAATGTTACGAGTGTAGTTCTGTCAAGGATTTTTGTATGGTGATTATACTTAGTATCGACTTTTTTGAAAGTAATTACTTCGATAAAAGTTATGATCAGTCTTAAATGAAGCATGAGACGTGTTATGGGCTAAAAAATTTGGTGCTTTTTGAGTCCTTTGCGTAAATTGATAGTTTCTGAGCAATAAATTTAGCCATATTGTTTGGGGTTATTCATATTCATATATTCCAGAATTAAGGTGTCAAACCATCCACCGGCCCTGAAGAGCAGATAGGGATCAAATTGTGGTCGGAAACACAAGCTGTAAGATGAATTGGGGATTGAGCAACTATAGACCATCTAGTGATTCTGAATGTTCCCAAAAGTGTAAAATAAAAATTGGCAAGGTGCTTTTGGTATTCATACTTGTGATAGGAAACTCTGAATGTCTAAGGCCTCTTTGTTATCTGTGTAAAGCTAAGGTCCAATTCACACAGAACGGACATCGGGCACGGACGAGGCAAGGACATATGTCTCTTCCTTGCCTCTCCATGTAAATAAATTGGTCAATGCCAATTTACAAGTGACGTGGCCTGGGCGGCCGCCCTCCCGCCACCGCCACGTCGCTTCGCCATCCCTCGTGGTGTATCGGAATCAGCATGTCCGTAGCGTGCCCGATGTTCGGACTCCAAATATTGTACTTACTAACCTTGTTTGTTGTTTTATGTTTAGAGTAATTGTGAGTCGTTTCTTGTTATTCACGATGTGAGACAAAATTGAATTCAATAGCATATTTTGTGAGGAAGTTGAACAATTCCCTTGTTTCTACAATCACAGTCGTACAAACTAACTAGTCGACAGAAATAACTAATTCAGTTGACATAAATAACTAACAGAAAAAGCAAATAACCCCTCCGCAGCAAACCTGCAGTCCAAGCAAATTTCCATTTGCCTGAATTGATTTTCAATTACATTGTTTTTATTAATAAGATAAGGTTTAATGAGTAGGCCTACCTAGGTTTGATGCTACAAAGAAACTAATAAAGTGTGTTTTTTAGTAAAATATTTATAGCTTAGTATAAAATTAATAAATTTGTCAAGTGTGATCAAAATATATCCATAAACAAGCATACTTCAACATTTCACAATATTCTCTACAAGAATAACAAGGGAATTTAAAAATTGATATTTTTTTAATTTTCTCCATATCTAACAACTGTACAAAAACACTTTGACATACTGAATTATTTGTTTTTTTAAGCTCTTAAAAAAGGTCCAGAAAGAATAATTTGGGAAATTTTGCGTTTTGAGGGTCAAAAACAAGAAAAACCAACTTTCCCTATAGGGAAATTTGCTAAAAACCAAAGCGTCTAGTCTACAGACAAGTTTTCTTGCCACTTTACCGTCCCTTCGCCGCCCCTTCTGTGTGCATTGTACAAGCCACGTCCGTGCCTCGTCCCCGCCTGACGTCCGTTCTGTGTGAATAGTGAATTGGGCCTAAGAAACCACTGGGTGGGGACGTTACGGACAGAATTTTTCAAAAAAGAAACATTCGCACCTTCTGCTGTCCTAAAGGAAGTTCGGAAAAAGATTTCTAGAGGACATCCCGACGTGCCGTACCGATGAGTTATCCGTCGTTTTGGTCTGCAGTGCGTGCACATGTTTCGATTCGGAAGGCAGACGCACCTTCTGCCTTTTCAGATACTTGGAGTAGTACAAATGCTAGGAGTGTGGAGGTAATTGTCCGTATGTCTCGTACTTCAAATTCGCAGTCCATTAAAAAAGTGTGGATCGTCTATATCGTCTGTCCGTGCTATCTTGACCTACTGCACGTTTAACTTAACACAGATTTACAACATTTTTTTGCAGCATGAAACATTTACTGATTGAATCTTGTGACAGTAGATGAGATTATAAATTTAATTATTTGTTGCTGAAAACCAAGATGTATGAAGCATTTTCTTTAAATGAAATATTAAATACATCTTGGTTGAAACCAAGACTATGCTTCAAGAAGAACACATTCATTCAACATTTTGCTCAAGGAACCCCTCTGCTAATCATCACCATAGACTAACCAACACTAGTAGACTTCTCGTCCCATACTGTATATTTTGAAGCTTGTTTTTCGTGTCTAGTTCATGTCTGGGCTCCGGGGACACTGATCGCTAGTAACAAGAAAATTTTGTTTCTATTATTTTAGGGTTAATTTCATGATTTGTGCGTTACTGTGTGGTTTTGGAGACAAGTTATTATCTATGATATTATATTGTTTTATTTGGTTAAACAAGGTTTTAAATTCTAGATGATAAGCTTCCACGGTCACTGCAGATTGTCAAATCTTGGTCTTCGCGGGTGTTGACCGCGTTGTTGAATTAGTTAAACTAGAGGCCGACGTTTCGGATGCGTAGCAGCTATCCAGCTGCGTAGTTCGCTCGAAGATGGATAGCTGCTACGCATCCGAAACGTCGGCCTGAAGACCAAGATTTGACAAGGTTTTAAATTACTGAAATAACAAGAAACAAATTGTAAACAAAACACTACCTCTACAGTGCACCGGACAGAACGAACAATAAAATTGTCTTCAGCCGATCCTTTTATATGAGAAATCTACTAAAGGATTATGTTTTATCTATGTCATCACGTAAAACTTGCAATATTGCATACAATTTAGGGATCTAGGATCTTTGAAACACACAACAAGTTTTAGATCACAGTTTTATACAGATAACTCATAATCCCGTCAGGACACTAGCCTCAAGGTGACGGGATAAGAGAAAGACTATTATATAACATGTGTAAAACTTTTTAAGGACATATGTCGATATGTCAGTTCTCCAAGAAGTAACTGCGATCTACAAATAAATACTGAACTTTTTTAAAAATTATATAGTTATATTTTTAATATTTGTGGATTTTTAGCTAGACTCACAATCAACAATACCAAAAAAGTTTTCCATAAAAAAACTATAAATTTGGCGATGTTAAACCTAATCTGACAATTTTTTAGTTTGACCTGCGCCCTTGTTTCAAACGTTTTACACCAGTTTTGCGACGAAGCCGAGGTTTAGATTTCTCCTGCTCGGCCATATCCACAAATGGCTGTTTTTCCTCTTGTTTGAGTTTGTGCCATGCTTTAGCTGTCCTTCTTATCATCTCTTTTCCAGATATTGGAGCTCCTTGGTATGAAGATCGATATGCTTGGACAAAGTTCATAAACGGCATTCGTGTAGGCTTGGGCACCATGGCCTTTATCTGGTTTACGTTGTTTGTATCACTATCCATGGTAGTTTCTAGCTTTGTAAAAACTAAATTGTATAATTTTAAGAGTGACTTCAACGATGGCATCTAATTTTTCATCAATTGTTTGTTGAATATACCTAGTTACTAGGCAACCAACTAATAAGTTAGTTCCAGACAAACAGAATTGGGTAAAATCATCCAGGTTTTCTTACAAGAAACAAATATGTAGTGAATAATCTGTGGAAAAAGGGCAAAATAACAGAGTTAGGTAGAAAATGCCCTTGCCGCAGCAAACCTGCTGACTAAGCGAATTTCCATTTGCCTGATTGGATTTTCAATTAAATCTATTTAAATAACATTATCATTATGTTTACAAGTACCTATAGGTTTGCTGCTATAGGGAGGGTAATAAAGTGGGGTTCTTAGTAGAATATCAATAGCTTAGTATAAAATAGAATTTAATTTGCCAAGTTTGATCAAAATATATCTATGTAAACAAGCAAATTACAACAGTTTACTTATTCTCCATTAGAATTGAATAGTATCATTTTAAATTTACAATTTATTTTTTGTGACTAATAACCGTTAAAAACTCTTCAATAAACAAAATTATTTTTTTAAGCTCTATAAAATGGTACTAAGAGAATTTGGGATTTTTTGTTTTGTTTTGAGGGTCAAAGATGAGAAAACCCAATTTTACCCCATAAAACCCCCGTTAAACCCCGATCATGCTGGTTCATGAACTCCTTAAAATTTATCGCGCCCTATACACCTTCAAGCCAACTTTAATCAAAAAACGGAAAAAATTGCTCCATGGCAGTGCATTTTACAGTAGTACCAACATAGATAGCAACAAGACAGTGTTTTTTTGTTCCCACATTGGGACACTTGAGTGAAAACTTCATTAATTGTACCATAAGAACAAAAAGATCATGTCCTCACGTATACCTCAATGTCAAGAAACATGTATTGTCAATTTAAAAGAATAGCCTACCAGAAAATTTAAAGATTTTGTTTACATTTGAACAGTGCTGAACGCATGAATACTTTTGAATAGTACTTGCACCATTTCTTTGTGACAACCACCTGCGCGTTTGTACCACTTAGGCCTTTTTACACAACATTTTTTATAGAGACGGACCTCATTTCTTAAAAAAGAGGTTGTTTCAAAAATCAAAGACGAAAATTCAAAAGAGTAACTCTATAGAGGTTCCAGCATCCAAAAGACGAGCAAGACTATGCGCCGGAGGCATTCAGGCAGAGACGTTGAATAACAATGCAACTTTATAATGGTTACCTGGCCTATTATTTTACAAATGCATTCTTACTATCAACTAATTTTCTTGTATCTTATTCTACTGGAGCTGATTAATCTGAATTGCTTTGTTTACTAAGATAACAATAACCCGTAGCAAAAGTAACTTCTAAACGAAACCACAAGGTCGGCCAAGGATGCAGCTTTCTGTCTGTATACAAAAACTAACAAATATATTATGTTTTGGTATGGAATCCCCGCATGCATAAAAGGGTAAGACTATATGATTATGATGTGAAAGAAGTCCTAAATGGTAGAAATAAAATAAAGGCACAGTAAAATCAGCAAATCGCTAATAATTGAGCTAATAATTAGCTCAATATAGATCAATAATTAATAGCAATTCATTGACATGGTAGGCATATATACTACACATTGTCGAATGTAAATAACTTAGTGTTTTAACGAGGCCGGCCATGACTCTAGCATTAGCATTGATGAACCAAACACACCAAAACTTGAATGATACCAATCTGTACTCACTAGGGAGTAGGGTTTAATGTTTAATCTTTGATGAGACAATGGTGAGTATAATAATTGGTCTACGCTACATAAACGGCCCCTATATATTTTTTATTCCTTATAAGGGCAAAAAAGATACCTTCGTGGTTAGCAGTTTAAAGTAAAGTATAATCATTGATTCTATATCTCCTAGACATAATCAATGGTATTTATCAATGAAGGCACTCATAGTAATGAACCACTACATTTTCATAAAACAATGTACCAACGTTTGAAAAAAAATACAGCATAATGCAAAAAAACATGGCTAACGTTTAGAATGCTCCTAGCAGTGGATATGAGAAACACTACTTATTGATTATTCTTCAGCGCATTCTATGTACAACGCCATGAACTACAGTGGCGTCCACCAGTTTTGTGCTGCTCTCTGACCAACATCTCTATGGAGCCCATCTGTTTCTGTTGCAGCAATGGCGTCTGCTAGTGCTGTCGTCAGTCTCGCGTTCGGTTTGTTGTGATTGTGTATTGCTGTGAACCTTTAGTTATGTGTATATTAGTTCGGTGAGAATTGCTTAGATATCTAATAAGTGAGTGAATTTAAGTGACCATGTACTGCCAAGTGGATAAATCAATGAGTAATTCATCAACAAAGATCAAGGATGGTGAGTATTATCACTTTGCATGGGTCATTTCAAAACACCCACGCTTTTGCACTGATTTCAATGGGTTCTTGTAGACAGAGTAATATCTTATTGTTTTAATCATTCCATACAAATGTTGCTTAATAATCTTTTCTTTCCTTGTAGATCTAAATTTGACCATTGACTTGAAATATGGTTACATTTTGTTATTTTAAAGGTTATGAATGGTTTAAGCTAGGATAGGGTTCTGCTTTTTGTTGCTTAAAAATACTTTTAGAGGGCTAAAATATGCAATGGTTTTTACAGAGATATAATTAACAGTATTCCTACCTAATATAAAATTATGAAATAGGCCTATACCTACTTTATTTAAGGTGTATATAAGTACAACTTGGGCCAAACTTTAAACAATAACTTATAAGTCCCATCAACAAGCTTTTATGTTCAAGAATAGACCTAATTCAAACAAACTTACTTGAAATAATATAGGTAGAAGTTGGCCTATTTGAAGTCTTTATCCTTGCCTGTCGGATAGATGGTGTCAATGACTGACCAGACTAAGTTATGCCTATGGTTTTATACTGTCGAGTGTCAACCTTATTCAGCTGAGGTTGTTATTTGCAGATCATTACAGATCAAATAAAATCTTTTATATTTTGCACAGTAAAAAATCTGTCTAATAGTGTCAAAAAACTAGGTAGCCTGCCTGTAAAAACTCGAAATACTTGTACAACTAAGTTAAAATTTAACAGAACAGCAATCCTAATTTGATCGGCAACTTAAAAAAATCTTTTATAGTGTAGGGAACTCATTATAAAGGTAGGCTATGTGTTTCAAGGCTCACCCCAAGTGTGCGATTAAGTTTTAAGTTAGGATAATGAGTTCTTAGGGATATGAGGAAGAAAGGTCAGTCTTATACTGATTTAAGTCTGTATTTGGCTATTATTAAGTGATTTGAAATTAGCCTAGGTTGAATTAGTAACTAAAGGCATGGTTTAGGAAGTGAACCGAGCTAATAATTTATTAATTTACCTCTAGAGAATGTTTTTGCAGTTGAAATAGTGGATTATAAACACAATGACTAACTTAGTGTTGTAAATAAGGCTTGAATTACCGGTAGGGTAGGCCTACTATCAACTAATACCGTAATTTGAGATGTAGCAAAAATAAGGTAGTCTAGGCTAAATACAACCAGGATAATACACTTTTTGCTTATATTTCCAGTTTAACAAAAAACCACAACAATGAAAAAGCAAATTAATTAAATAGTTTCATGTTTCGTAAAAATGCACCTTGTGTAGGGCCTATGTAGGTACTAAAGCGAATAAAACCCCAGTTTCTTCAAATATTAACTTAGTCTAGTGTAAATCCTGGGAAAGTATTGGAAATTGCTTGCCTGCCAGATTGAAGCGTTAAACAAACTGTTTCCCGACCATAGCTCTTAGGGTCTACAGCTTGCCCCAAGACCTAAAAAACCTTGAAACAAGGAAATTTAGCACCCTGAAGTCATGGATAATAACCAAGCCTTTTGTTGTCTGTTCATCGTTGCCTGTTGAATAAAAAAATGAGGGTTGATCTACAGCCACAAGTGAATAAATCTAAATACAGTAGTAAGATACAAAAGTCTGTTCTATGTAAGTATGTTTTATTTTTTTAATGACACAACCTATCCGGAATAGCTGGTCTCGACGAAGAAGAAGGTAATCATCTGGAATCTATCTAAAACTGACATATGAGTTTAGGTCAAAGGTCGAAATCAAGCCAAAACTTTATGACTCAATCAGCTACCTATACTTTTGTTTTGTCTGATTATTATTGAGGTGTCCATTAAAACTTGGAATATTCAACTTTCTGTAGTTACATCAGCCCACTCTGGCGATGGCTCAACTTAACTACTGTAAGTCCATTTTGATTAAAAAACTGGCGACAGCTTGCACATAGGGATGGAATATCTAGTTGTAGGCCTAGCCTATAGTCAAAGATAGGAACTTAGGTTAGGTACCAATGATTGACTTTTATTTATATTTAAGTAATTTGGTTACAAATGGCGGTTGTTTGAAATACTTTCATAGTAGAAATACTGTACACAATATATAATTATGAGTGGTTATTATTTAATTACTAAATCTTAAAGCTAAGCTATGGTCAGATTTGGTTGAATTGACTAACGTGATAGTTGTTTTTTTATAAAATCTCAATCAGTCAGTTTAGCTTATACCTAGGGATTATCCTAGTAAAATCAATAGAAGGGTACCGGTACCTACTCTTCTCTTATTTATAAAACTACCGTTTAACTTCTTAATTTTCAAGATGAGCTCGTTCGCATGGCTCAATCACGTCCTGGTTAGGTTGGAGCTCGTTCGCTGCATTCACTTGCCTTCAGGTTAGCTCGTTCGCTACGCTAACTGGCCTCCAGGTTGAAGTTCGTTCGCTACGCTCACTCACCTTTTGGTTGCAAATTGGCTGTTGTCATAAATTTAAAAAAAATAATAGTGCTGCCCCCTGTTGGTAATCCTTGTAAATTTAATGCTATTGAACATCATAGAACAGAACCAACTTGTTTAATTGAAACAGCTGTTAAGATTCATTAATTCCTTTTAAATATGACAAATCATAAGGTTAACATGGGAAACTCTAGAGCCACTGGGGCGGAGCACGAATGCCCGATCAGAATAAAAACTACTTAGTTTTCTTATTTAATGCCCAAAGAATCGGTGTACCGAATTTCAGCCTCCTAGGTAAATGGGAAGTGGGAGAATGAGTGATGAGTGAGTGTGTGAGTGAGTGAGTGTGTCAGTGAGGGCTTTGCCTTTTATAAGTATAGATGTTAAACAGTACCTACTTCTAAAGCGATTTAAAGTCATGTGAGTGCCAGCATGTTTCATCTGCATAAAGTGAGCATTATACTTTTTTTCTTATTAACTAACTTAGATAGTTTTTATCATGGAAAAAGTATTTTTAAAGTCTGATTTTACTTTCTTGAATTCACCATCATACTTAGTTGGAGGGGGGGGGGGCAAGGGAATATATGAGTGAATAAATTTCCTATCTTGTGAAGGAATGAGGAGTTAGATATTGAAATTACTGGACAGTGGAGACAGCCACAACTATCTTCATGATTTTGATAATGTGACTTTCTGGCTGCAGTTGGTAAAATCTGCCTCTCAATCCCTATACCGAGTTCATTTAAACTCATAATTGGGTTCTTATAAGTGATTTCTGTTAGTAACTTAGTTCACAGGACAATGCCTTGATCCTCGAATTATTCTACAACTTTCAAACTTAAATTTTTTTGTTTAGTAAAAAGAAGATAGGCCTATCTACAGTTGACAATTTCAGCTATCATTTTCATGGGTTGGTTTTTGTAATCTACTTTAAACAGTCAATTCTAACACAAATGAACTAACTCTTTTTTAAATTGTCAATGGCGTTACAACTGCTACAAGTGTTTGTGAGACTAAAAAATTAGCTTAACAATACAACGGTTGTGACAATGTAACAGTTGATACAAACCTGTAACAGTTGTGTTTTATTACACAGTCATGTAACAAAGTTTTCCCCGGAATAACCCTTCCACCCCGATGTTATCTTAAGCTAAACATATTGGAGATTATTTGTTTAGATCAATGAATTTTTGATATTCGATTGAAGAATTGTGGGGTTTAATTTTCCAAATTGCTTCAGTAGGTGACCGTCTAGTAGCGAATGAGGTCTAAATAAACTAAATAACTAAAACATTACATTTCATGATTTTGGTACATAATAGGTTGATCAAACTTTACAGTAATACGAAGAGTTACATTTAAAAAAAGTATTAATATTCACCAGGTACGATTTCATTAAATCCTATTCAAAATTTGTATGTTTTGAATTTTCATTGTTTAATGGCTGTGACATATTTGAATTTTAACATCGTGATTGCATTTCAAACCACCTCACATACTCGTTTAGTTACTATTATTAATAGCATAGCCTATATTGTTTCATTGTTTAAAATACATCAATTACAATTAATTACATGTGGCTAGTTGTTGCTTTTTACTAAATTTTTCTCTCCCAAACAAAAAAAAAAAAAAAAAAAAAAAAAAAAGGGTAGCCGAGTGGTTATAGTGCTCGCATACCATTCAGAAGGTCACCGGGGTTTGATCCTGAGAAAAGTCAGTAGCGTTTTGATGGTTCGAAACTGGACCTAGCTGTCCCTGATTATTGCGCTATAAAAAGTCCTAGCTACTGAAACAGCTGATCTTAGTCTGTAACAAACCTACAAAGATCATTTCACTCCATTCTACAATCATCCTTCACTCATATTGGGTTAAAATACACACATAGGTAGCGTCTCTATTTCAATTAATTGATAAATAAAAAAGATTAGATTTGGGGAGTGTATTTTAATTTTGTGTCGTGATTAGCTACTCCCAAGTATCCCAAGCCATCGACAACTGACCATGTACGTAGTGCGGCTCTTGTCCAAGTCTAGACCAATAAGATAACTCTTAATATCCTGCTTGAGGTTATTGTCGAGGCTTCCGGTCTGCACTTCACTTGTAGTCCTTTGGTCACCTCTTACAAAACCTTGACTAATATTATAACTGTTCGAATTCCTCAATGATGTCCAAGCATTAACTTTGCACCAGTGTAGAAGTGATGATTAGATTGTATTACCGTATCACACATAATGAATAGTTGGAACTCTCTTTGCAATATTCTTCATCTTAAAAATAACTTTTTTATTCTGCAAACTAGTACTGTTGACGATTTAAATTTCACGACAGTATCATTGTGTAATCGAAAGGAAAAACAATGTTGAAATGAAATTAAAAATTATTTATTTAATCAGGCAAAGTTAGGGCCACATGGCCCTCTCTTACACTTAACTTGTTTATAAAAATCTAAACATATACTGTACATTACAAATACTATAATCTATTTACAATATTCAATGTAAAAAGAAACAATAAACTTTTAAAACAAACCACTTTACATAAACACCCACACACACACACACACACCAATGTAATGTTGTAATGTTGGTTGTAATGTGTAGTAATGTTGGCCATTACTATTTTGTATAGAGCTTTAGTAAGTTGGCCCACATAATAAATGACGAAAACTATACTTTCTCCATATACAGTAATATGGTATAGGGGGAAAAAGTAAAAGTGTCTCTGCCGTCATTATCAGTGCTTTTGATGACTGCTATTGCCAACATAATTTTGAGATTCAGAGTGTACGAAAACGTTGATTAATTTCAGGAAACAGTGAGAGCAGGTCGGTAAGACAGGTTTGAGTCTTTTACTCGATTAAAAAAACTTAAGCCCCGGTCTTCGTAAAAACTGTGTTACTTATCGGTACGAATGTCGTATGACCCAGGAAAGTTTCACAAATGAGGGCAAAATACGATCAAATTCAATAAGTTTTCCATTAGCTCATTAATCCTCCCATTTCGTCTACTCAACCAAACTTAACAAATCCCCTCCCTGACCCTCGGACCAATCTCATTTGCTCACAAAATACTTTCCGTGTTGCGGTGTTGCTCAACCATCAAGCGCCAACCGCAATTATCGTTCAGGATTTCCCAATGCACATTTCGAACTATAAATAAAATACTGTTAAAGTACAATCCCCACTACGGCTTGCATGATAATACTTTTTCCCATTGGTGGTCACAGGTCATCATCAGCTGTTTAGCGCCATTTTGACCCTTTATCAGCTGTTATCAGAGTTTCCCGCCAGAATGACCCCGGCTGACAGTCCGTGGTTTGATGCTTGTGCGGAAAGTCGTAGTCGCGACTGTACTACAGCTGTTGCCTTGGTTGTTGTGTTGTGTGAACATGTTGTTGAAGTTGTTGTTCCCGCTGAGAGTTGCTCAACAGAATGTTGTTCATGCAGGTTTGTGTTGTAGGCCTGTTCTAGTAAGTTAGTCCTAATTAGATGTGTAGGGATGGTACGCTGTTGCTTTGAAAAAGTTAAGTTGAGGGATGGACCTAAAAAAATAGCTTGCGGACGTTAAACCTTTGCCAGGTTAATACGCTTGAGTTTTAATGAAATCTCTTCATTTTTCATAATTTTTTAAAATAGTTTTTCATAGTTTGATGGAGTTTCGAGATGTATTTGGGTTTTATGTTTGGGTGACATTTATTTTATCTAAGCATGAAAATCTACAATGATAAACTATCCAGTGAAAGTGCATGCCAAATAAGTCCTATTATTCCACAAAGAATGTTTACTGAGGGTCTGTTCAAACTAAACTTTTTATAGTGACAATTTAACTTCAATACAATTATTTTGGCTACAGTCTAACGATGAAAGGAATGATGCATGGTGAAAACGTTAATGAAATAAGGAAAATGGTGTTACCTAAATAAATAAATAAACGGTCATATTAAAACGTAGACATTATTATGGCTGTTTATGTGATATGGTGAAACCTTAGGTCTAGAACTCGGGGCTGAAACTTATGACTCATTCATAATTTAGTTTGTATTGTTGACAATTCAACGCTATTATTTATTTCAAGTTTTTTTTACGTTTTATTTAATTTCATGTAAGATTGATACGGTACCTCCACGTAGGTTTAATTTTAAACAATAAATAAGTGTGAACACTTCTCCCAAATTTGTTATAAAAATTAATTCGTAGCCTAGTTATTTATTAATTCAATTTTAATAGTTTTTTTTTGCTTGTAGCTACTAGTTAAAAGCAAAGAGTGCATAGCTTACAAGTAAACATTTTATTTTAACCCCTTATCAACGATATACAACGATATAAAATCTGGTATAATAGTGTCAACCATCATTTTAAATTTAATTAATAATATAAGCGTTTCATCATAGTGGTCTTAGGCTGTTGTTACAATTATTAGAGCTGCAGCCAGACCAATTCCTTTTGTACATCAGTAGAACTAGCCAATGCTATGAACCTCTATTTGATCGCATAAAATTGTTCATTCAATTTAACGTTCAGTGGCTCCGTTTTGCGAATAAATTCCACGATGTATTTTCTATTCTTTCATTGTATTTTATTGCCGACGACATGATATTGTTTATAAGTGGAACGTTTGTATTTGGTTTATTAGTTTTAATGTTGGTGTTAAATGGAATAGGCTTAGACCTGGAAAGAGAACAGTGAAAATAATCGTTGGTGCGAGAATAATCGAGAATGCACTGGTACAAATGAACTTTTTAGTACGAGTATTTTCATTTTAGAGTAAAATGTAGGTAGGCAATATGCGAGAGGACGTATCTACCCACCGACCGTTATAGGATAAACTGAATCAATGAATCACAAGTCCATTAGTTCTGCTTGTATTAACATTGTGGTTTGAATACATTATTGGTTTTTGTTAAAATTTTCATCAATACAATACGAGTGATTCTCTTTGATAAAAATCTCATAAAAACGAATGTGAATGTGTATCTTCTCTACTTACACAGTTGTGAGTTCGTATATGGGATGTGAAATAAAAATTATTTAAAAATAATATTGGAGCCTAATAGAAATTATTTATAAAGAAGGTGGTAATCAGCCTCTTTATTTGGTAAGTGATTGGAGACTACACCAAAATACATTATTTACATAGTTTCTGTTAATAACCAAATTCAAATGTGATTCCATGGATTCAATTATTTGCTTTAACAGTTAGCTTATTGAAACGTGTAAGCGGTTGTAAATAAATCCTAGGATTATTTTTGGCATTTTTCCCCGTTTCACACACTAACATGACAGTTTCAACAGAGGCTGTTTCATTGAATCTGTTCCTCCTAGTCCATGTACACACTGCAGTGCAGTCGCCGACCTAGAACTATACTGTTGCTAGTGCATTATTGATCCTATTCTCCTACACTAGACTTTGTACTAATATTATTAACTTTGAATAACAATAAACTACATTATCTAGACGTTTAATACTGGTAAATATAACTGTGTACTCACTAAATGGCCATCAATGATACAATAGCCAGTTTGTTCAGCTATCGTGGCCATTCAATAATATTGTTCTATTAAGTAGAATTGAATCTGTTGTAACGTCTGGCATGTAAAGGTAGCTTGTAAAACTTTTAATTTGTACCTAAAAACTATGGAAAAATATGACACTGATTGTTACATTGTTACATAGGCTTAAGACTTCAAAAATGTGTTAGCCTACAGGTTTGAAGAGAGTTATTTCGAACTTAGTTCTATTTCAATTCATAAACTTAAATTACTTGTTTAGTTAATACATTCATATTAAACATATCTTCTAAAATTACAAAGATGGTTGTAAAATTATAAGGATCATTGGAAATGGGCCTTGCGACTTTTAACACCAAGGATAGTCTAAGTTACTAATCTAGCAAGAGCAAGGGTAATTCCATGAATTAATTTCACTTTAGGTTAAAACATAGCAAATTAGTTGTGGAAAGATCGGTTGCAATGGGTGAATACCGGGAATCGACATGTAAAGTATAATACTTTTAATAAAGTTTACGTTTGAATAAATTCAATCTCAATGTACCGTATGATTTTTTTACAGTAAACTAAATATTGTTGCATACTTCTAGACATGAAAATCAAGTGAATTGCGCAACTCAATTACGTGTTACAAGTTTGATTGTTTGTTCTGACTAATAAGATGTTCGTGGACGTTTTAGATACATCTCCATTGACCCATCTTATCTTCAATAACAAGAACCACTTAATGGTTACATAATCATCGTCAATTTGTTCAATGATAATTGTCTGTGGCTGATAAACGTTTTTGTGATTGCTTAGTGAATTTTATGTAAAAAGTTGTTGATTGATTGAAAGGAAATTTGTCTATGAAACTTATCCCATGAATTCCATGTTAAGAAATATGGTATACTCAAATGGGTGTATTGTCCTTATGCCTAAACATCATATTGGATTATTGAAGCGTAATAATTTCGTGCTTGGTAACCAAATTTTATTTAGGGGAAGTTATTAATTCACTCTTCTATGCATATACTCTCCTATGCACTAACAGTGGCTACTTACAATGTTATACACATTCCTGTTGTTATACACCTGTCTATATGAGTCTAATAAATTTGAATGTGCTAAGACCTGTCTCTATGAGTCTAATGAATTTGAATGTGTATAACATTGTAAGTAGCCACTGTTAGTGCATAGAGTATATGCATAGAAGAGTGAAGTAATAACTTCCCTTAAGTAAAGTTTAGTTACTAAGCACGAAATTATTACGGTAACATTATTCCAATATGATGTTTTTGTGGTTTTAGATACATCTTTTCAACGTGAGGAAAGGTTGGATTAAAACTCAATATATTACTAACTATTGTACAGGGTGAATAATTTTAAATGAGTTCCCCCCCTACTTTTTTCTGCATTTCTTAAGATATCATCTCCGGACCACGTCAGATCATTGTTGAGTAGTAAGTACTTCATTTTGACTGGGTATACATTTTTGGCCGCCATCTTGGATCCGCCATATTGGATACAAACTTTTTTTTCAAATGTAGGGTTGTGACCCATTATTTCAAACCAAAATTTTACGCTGATTACAATGCCGCAATTATTTTTGTAAAATCTTGATCCGTTCTAAAGTTATGAGGACTTTTTATAACTTTATTTTTAGCGCATTTTAACATTGTGCATTTACAAACTAAGACCATAATCTCAAAATAGTGCTAGATAAAGATAAGTATACACCACCATTCATTTCCGACATATTTTCACTTGGTTATGACGGATGTAGTTTTTTCAGCCGCCATCTTGGATCCGCCATTTTGAAATGTGATCAATTAATTTAAATATGAAGGTGGTGTTGTGACCCATCATTTTGAACTACTTTTTTATAATGGACTCAATGCTGCAATCCGTTTTTGGTTATCAAGCTATCTTGATGAAATATTAAAATAGTCTTATTTAAAATTTCAATATTTCAAAAACCAAAGATGCAAATGAAAAACGGATTGCGGCATTGAGTTCAGCATAAAAAGGTAGCTCAAAATGATGGGTCACAACACCACCTTCATATTTAAATTAATTGATCACATTTCAAAATGGCGGATCCAAGATGGCGGCTGAAAAAACTACATCCGTCATAACCAAGTGAAAATATGTCGGCAATGAATGGTGGTGCATACTTATCTTTATCTAGCACTATTTTGAGATTATGGTCTTAGTTTGTAAATGCACAATGTTAAAATGCGCTAAAAATAAAGTTATAAAAAGTCCTCATAACTTTAGAACGGATCAAGATTTTTAAAAACTAATTGCGGCATTGTAATCAGCGTAAAATTCTAGTTTGAAATAATGGGTCACAACCATACCTTTACATTTGAAAAAAAAACTTTGTATCTAATATGGCGGATCCAAGATGGCGGCCAAAAATGTATACCCAGTCAAAATGAAGTACTTACTACTCAACAATGATCTGACGTAGTCCGGAGATGATATCTTAAGAAATGTAGAAAAAAGTAGGGGGGGAACTCATTTAAAATTCACCCTGTATAATTGTGTGAGAAAACATCATGTGATTTTCGGTACGAGTCGTGATACCAACGTTTACATAGCATATTAATGATCATCGTAAAAAAAGTATATTAAATTGACAATTTTTCGGAATGAACTAAAGCATAACCAATTTTACTATCTTAAAATATTACGAGAGGTTTTTATCAATCACAGTAAAAACATAGCATAATGTATATCATCGTAAAACCTAACAACAATATCAGAAGGGTGAGTTGGGCAGTAGTGGGCCACTCTACGTATGCTACATAAGTCCTGAATAAGTTAGGTTCCCCCAGCATCGTACATTTTTGTCTGACCTTACCTTCTCCTGTATTTTACACGTACACTGCTCTTGCAACTTCAATATTTAATATTTACTCCCTTTTACAACATTCGAATTTGTGTAGAAAATTATTGGGAGTAACGTTACGAGTATGTTGTTAGATCCATGATAGTTGCGAGTTTAGGATTATAAACATTGTTGGACTTTTATAGATGGACGGTTAAAAGACCTTTTTTCAGTTTTTCTTGTCACATGGAAAGACTAATGTTATCAAATTTGTATTAAAGGTAACTCGATCAGATTTGGCCTTAGTCACTAAAAAGACTACAAGATCGCACCACTCATCATACACTCATCTCCATTCATACTTGGCATAGATACCTTTATTCATATGGTCGCCATTTCAGATTAAGTATTAAAGTATAATTTTTTAAAAGAAATTAAACGATGAAGTACTTAGGCCTACTGTATATTTTGTGCTGAATTTGTGGTATAAGCCGCAGTTTTGGGGTTTTACTAACATTTTTGTTTTTGCTTTGATTGATTTAGTAAATATTTGATTTGCATAATCAGTATAGTTAGATTTAGGGTATATTTGGCGGTTTTGGGGGTTATTTTGTTCTGTGGATGTCCATCTTTGTAACTGAAATTACTTGTTCATATATAGTATCTCATTAAATGTCTTACTCCGTAAATGGTCTCTTCTGGTTTAAAACTAAATCCGTTAGTTTAAGGTAATTGGGACGAAGACATAAGAGTATGTCTTAGTCTCAATTACCTTAAACTAACGTTAATCTTATATACTACAAAACTTTTGCAAAAGCTTTGTAACAGCTATGACTGCTAGCCTGATCATACTACTGAACCAAATTACATGCTGTTGGTACCAAATGAAAGATATTTTCCTGTAGATATGCAGAATCCGTTTATAAATTAAAACAGGCTTAAAAATAATTACAAAAAAAATAATTTAAAATTTAAAAACTAACATGGACCTAATGGGTTGCCATGTTGGTGACGAAATAACAACAAAATATAAAGAGAAAATCAAAACAAATTGAATAAATTCCAATAACATGTTTTATTTACTGTACAGCGTTGGTGAAAATAGAGAAGTTTGCACAATACGCACTTTTGGTCGAGTTTTCGACCATGGGGCGAGCTCTCGTGATTCTCAAATTTATCTTTGGATTGTAATTATCAATTATCAATTATTTAAGATGGGGACGCCACTATGTGCGTATTTTAACCCAAATATGAGTGAAGGATGAGTGTAGTATGAGTGGCGCGATCTTGTAGTCTTGTTAGTGACTAAGGCCGACATGTTCCTTAGTCACAGCTGTTAATTAATATTTATTTAATATTTAATTTATATATTAATATTAATATATAATATAAACAATTAATATTTAATCCTAGATTTATAGCAACATGTCTAGTGCTTGCCTGATTTTAATTTACAACGTTATACAATTAATAAAACACTACAGTATTCGGAGGTCATCAACCTTTATGAATTAACCCCACTCAACACAAAGAGTTCGCGTGCGCATTAATATTTAGGGTGGTGTTTGTAAAAATATCTCAGCGCGGGACCGAAAGCGTATACAACTTGGTACGGTATACACAAGGGAAGGGTTGCTTGCCCAACTGAGAATACCCGCGTCTCTCTGCACTGTGGCCTACTTCCGACTGGGTAGAAAACTTTACTGTTCACCCCGTGTTGCAAAATATTTCTCAATATTATATTTAGAAAAGAGATTTGTTTACTTGATAATCTTATAGGTTTTTAATGTGCACAATATAAAAGGATCTCTTCGATGTGATGGATTAGTCATACCAATAAGCATGTTAAAAACATTTTTTGGAAAATTAAGATTGATTTGAGGATTCACTTTTACTTGGGGACCGAGCTTTGCTCGAGGGAAAAATACTTTTTCGTACAACAACCTTTGTTCGATGATTTATCTAAATATTTACTGTTAGGTCTAAATAAACTACATTTTACTAAGTAACATCAGAATTATTGCTGTTTATGCGTGGTTGTGTACACCGGTAATGGATTAGTGAAGAAAACCTATTATCCAATATATTAATAGGCAAGCATGTTTCTTGGAAACCTTTTTTTCTCAGCTCGTGTGCATCGCAGGGAAAATCTACGCATGTTAGGAAGATATTTTCCTGTAGATGTGGATAATATCTTTATAATTTAAAATAGGCTCAAAAATAAGCACAACAAATGAATAAAAAATAATAAAAAAAATTAGGTAGGCCTTATGGTCTGCCCAGCCTGCTGGTGTGCCGAATTTACAACGAAATATAAACAGAAAATCTAAACAAATGTAAGAAATTCCAATCACATGTTTTATTTACAGCGTGGGGTGAAAATACAGAAGTCTGTGCATTACATATATTTGGTTGAGTTTTCGACCACTGACGACCTCTTGTATAGAGTAATTTAGTTAAAAGGTTATCATTATATTTTCACAAGCTAACTTTTAAGTGTTGGGTATAATTATTTTGTTGTAAAATGGTTTTTATTAAGACTTATTTACTATTTCATCACCAACTTCGTTTTATTTTTTACAGGTAAGGGAGAACATTTTGCAACCAGTTGCCGTGAGTGAATCTCTTTAAGTTACCTATAGTCCTATTATCATAACGAATTCCTGATTGAATAATGGAACGGATCTTTAAAGGAAATGGAATATCTCATACCTTTTACAATATTCTAAGTTGTTGTTTTAACAATTTACTTTAAAGAAAAAGAACGTTGGATTTGTATGATAATCCTCTATTTTTGCGACTAAATAATTAAACATACTTAGCAAAATTTACCCTAAAATATGAGAGAAAATTTAGTTTAACACCAGTAGCCTACTCTTAAACGTAAAAGATCTAATAGGAAACAGATTTTCTATTGTATAGTAGAGTGAAAGTGTGCCTACTTTATCCAAAGTAATATACGACGACAACAATGAAATAATACGTAAACAGCTGATCTGTCGTGAAAATCAATATTACCAAAGACCGCATGAGCTTTCACACAGCAGACTTTTTGTTTGGATAAAAATCATTAACGTTAAGATAAACTGTTAGTGCTTTGTCGATCCATATTTGATATATTTAAATTTATATTGCACTTATTTACCTTATGGTGCATACATTACACACATTATAGAAGTAAATAAATCTAGTAGTACTGTTAGACGGCATATATAATTTAGTTTAGAGTGTATTGACGTAATTGTAATTTTCTTTAAAATATTTCGCACGGTAACTGTCTATAGTCTAGTATTGTTACCGTCTAGTTTGATTTTTTTTACTAGAGGGCGTCCAGTGGTCGAAAACTCGACAAAAAATATGTAATGTACAGACTTCTCTATTTTCACCCTACGCTGTAAATAAAACATGTGATTGGAATTTCATCCATTTGTATCGACCACACATTTGCTGTTTATATTTCGTTGCTATTTCGTCACCAGCATGGCAACCTATATGACCCATGTTATTTTTTTATTTAAAAATTATTTTTTGTGTTTTTTTATTCTATTTTAATTTGTAAACGGGCAAATTGATATCTGGGTTCGAAATCTACAACTTCACCCGCTTAACATCAAATTTTGTATTGTACTAGGCTATAACACAACCAGGAAAATGCTAATCAAGATATTAATAAAAGTCTTACTTTATTTCGTATGATAATGTGCATTTACTTAATATTCAATAGGCCTAATTAATTATTATTTTTCTTGTAAGAAAACTAAGTTATTTTGCGTTATACGACTATTATTATGTAGGATAAATTTTCCCTAACAGTTCACCATTAAAATTTTATGTTATGTCTCGACTTTAACCTAACCCAACTTCAAATAATCCACCCCTAAAAGGATTTGTACATAATTATAAAATTTCAACCTGAAAAACATGGCCCTCAGGAAAAGGCCCATGATTAAAATAAAACTTAAAAAAATCTTTAAATCTGTTAGAAGAAAATGCAATACCATACTGAGTAAAAAATATAAACAATATATTCTCCCCAAATATCACGTAGTTTTAATAACTTACTTGTACACGGTTTTCTATTTACACTTAATGTATTAATGAATGTCCAAAGAGTCAAATTGTACAGTAAAAGTAAAGTTTTCAGTGTAGTGGTAGACGGTGATCGGATCGTTTAGCAGTTCTAGATAAAACTAAGTTTACGACGCTCCTAAGGGTCCTTATGTTGTACACAAGTCTTATCAGCTGGGGACACCCAGTAGTGGACATCGTTATTTGGAGGGAAAATAGTCCATCATCCCTAGACCAAACGATTTAATCGATGGTTTTTTGGTAGTGGAAAAAACTTTTGCGATTAAATTAGTGGTTGAAATACCTTAAGGATTGTTGACGTGTTCTTAAATCAAGCATAGCTAGGTGAACCCGTGCTAATTCGTACGAAATAAATTAGGATATTTTGAATGTGCATAATTCTTAAGGGAATGGTCTGAAAATAATGCACCACACTGCTCCAAAATAATTTACATGGCCAGGCACTGCTCCTAAAGGCATAACGTCGAAAGACACTGGTCTGAAAGGAGTTCTATGGTGAGACGCTGTTCCAAAAGAATTCGCATTGTCAGGCGCGGCTTCTTTGAAAATTGATTCAGATCAGTGCCTTGCTGAGTTATGATATAATATTACAACTTGTTTTAAATAGAATTTTAAAAATCTATACTTTTCTTAGAGATTTTTGTATAGAGGCTGCTTAATTTATAAGTCAGGGGGAAATAGATAGGATGTACCCAAATATTTCTTGTACTGTTTTACCTCAAAAATGTTGAATCCCTGTCAATCAACTAGAAATACTGTAGGCTAGTACCTTCAAATCAAATTATCAAACTATATTAAGCCAAAGTGATACCATAATTATTAATAATATTTATGCAGTAATACCACGAATACTATATCAGAAAATATGTGGATCACAAGCATAAAAAATATGTGACTGGCCCGAAAAAAATGTTTGTATTATTATTTAAATTAATTGAACTTCCAAAACCAGATGTTAGATGTTATTAGCATAAGATTCGGGCCAGTAACGCCATTATTTTAACAGTAATACTCATTATGGTATTTACTGATGTTACACCGGTGATAGGGTTGTAGCTACCCAAGTTGCCCCTGTATTGTGCCAGTAGTATCAGGTAGCCACAGCAATTCTCTGAACCACTGTCTGTGTTTGGTAGAACCATAACAGAACGGTTCACCAACTTAGAACAATGGAAGCAGTAACATGTGATTTATTATCGTCCGACATTGCTGTTTCTGCACACTGACACTTGGTGGTTATTGGCGGCACCGTGATTCTTGAAGCAATTGCACCATTGCTTATAAGCATTCTCCGTGTTAGGGGTCAAATTAAGCATTTAACTATGAATAAAAAATACCTTCCATTTCCATGTTGAAGTTTTAGCCAGTTTTGGGATGAAATGGACGTAGTTGAGTGGAGTTTCTCAGTATATGTCGCTGACAATTGCTGATTTCTGTTGAACGCGACCACGTTTTAATCAAGCCAATTAAAAGTACAACTTATTTTAAAGCTATAGAATCCTTTATCAGTCATACATCTCTGTAACAAAAACTTTGAAGAAAAACATATTGTCAGACTGTAACACTTGGGTAGCTCATTTGACTTTGTTCTATGAATACGAATTTGTCTACAGCTTGTCTAAAATGGGGAGCTTCCTGGTGATTATTTTTCTTGTTTCTATAAACATTGCATTTCAATTACCATCTTTAGCTCACCGTAAACCAACTTGCATTAAAAATGGTGAGGTAGCTAACTATTTTACCTATTCTACTTGATGACAGGTATGCTTGCAGGCTTTGGATTATAGACATGTTTTGTACAATAGTGTTTTAAGGTCGAAAATGTCTTGTGGGAGAATAACTAAAAAAATAATTTGTAGGAATATTAAACCGTTGATAAACAGCCATGTAACGTAACGATGTAATACTTTACTGTTAGATACTGTACTAGAGCAAGGCAGACATCCCATTCGTATGGATCAGTTGTAGACAATTTGTAATTTAACTCTTAGCAGCACAGTCTATCGGTGATATAATTTGTCTACGTCTACTTTATCTTAAACCCAGCAACAAATTTTACATGGAAATTGAATATCTGATACTCTTCGTAGTCGATGGTAACACAATAATAGATAGTGCGCAGAGAAAAAAGTAAACTCAATCAACCATGGTTTGTAACGTTTATTGTTTGGTCGTAGAATGAAGTTTGGCGGCGCATCAAACAGTTTATTGCGTCCAGTTTGCTTATAGCTATGTATTATGACAATCTTTCTCCTGCATTTATGAGCCACAATTTGTTTTACTGTCTATCTTCCTAGGTAATTCCTAATTGCAGTATTTAACCGCATATTGTCAATTATTTTCAATTTGTTTTCGCTAGAAAAAAGCGGACGAGAAATGTATTTTCATTTAGTTTCGTATTTAGTTTACGGCGTCATCTCAAACGATTTGGTATTTGTAAACACTTGTTGGATCAACTTTAAAATCCTATTGCACACTAAGTTCAAAGTTAATTTTTTGCTTCTAGTTATAATAAATGGTCGATGGTCAGTGAGTTAGAGTTGATATTCGACTCATTAAAAGATAACTAAAAATGTCCTAAAAATGTCAAACAGGCTTTTTATACTCCATATCTCCCTTAAATTGGTGGCCTTTCCAGTCCTTTCAACTCCGGAATTACAGTCTAAACTTAGCTGACCAGTTAATTTAGGAGGCGATTCAGTCATTAGCACACGTGAAATATAAAAATAGCAGACGTGCATCTGGAAGTCGTGTGAAGTCTAGAGTTTAGACACGGTTCACACCGAGTTTTCGCGTACGTCAGTTAGAGTCTAAATTGGACCAGCCTGAGACATTAATAATGTTCTGTAACTACTTCGAACTCCCGCGATCCCCTTCAGTTTTGGAACGGTTTCAAGCAGCTATTAACGCTGACACGGTTACAGTTTTCGCAGTGACCAGCGAGTTCCATTAGTTGCAACCGTTCCATAGAACTAGTTGCAAATGGTATGTTGAACTCCTGATGTCAGCTTTTCGTCCCTCGTCCATTTCGTTCTCCAGTCTGTGTTTTTAATTGAGCTTGGTCGAAAGAGAAACACCATAGTGACGAAATATAACTATTTAGTTACCCCACAGTTGTAACTGATGTTATAAAGTTTATTGTACAAAATGTATGTTTGTGGACGGGCAATATGGTTCCATAACTACATTTTAGAATCTAGCCATTTTTTCACTTTTGTTTTGTATTTTTAGGCCTTTGAGGTGAAATATAGATACTATTGAGCGTGAGTACATCACATAATTAAACATTTGCGTTTAGATATATCTATTTGGTTTATCTAATCGCTTGGTGTATTTGTAAACTTTACCCCTGTATAAGGCCACGACTGTAGCAGCGTCCGTAATACATTCATCAAGATAGGCTGATTCGCCCCCTGGGACTCATTCACCGGCCTTCGCCACGGTAAATCTTCATGTTGCTGCAGTGCGATAGTAGACAGTAAATCGTACAGATCTGCTGGACGTAGTAATCAGTTGTTGTTGTTGTCGAGTGGTTCTACCAAACTGTTGTTTTGTAGTCTTGAAAGATTGTGGGCCTAATGTATACTGGGTAATAGCTTTGTAGGTGGTTGATAATTTTTTGACTAAACAAAACGAGTAATTTATTATAAAATATAATGGAAAATGTCGAATCTGGCATTTTTAACGAATCAGAAAAAGAATCGGTGAACTCATCTACATTTTTTGTTAGCCTATAAGTTTTTTTTTCTGAAGAGGTTTTTTCGAATAAAATGCAAGAGGTAATGTTAATATGGTCTGGTGAAATTATAGTAAATTCTTTCGAAAATGGGGGGAATTAGGAGTTAAACTTAATAAATTGTATTTTAAAAAAAGGTTAAAAGCCTAGCATACAATCATGAATACGTGACTAGAGGTCAAAAGGTAAAAAACATGTTACTTAATTTTGTCGATCTAAGGCGAATTTCAAGTAGGCCTAGACCAAAGATTTGGAAGGAAAGTTTAAACTAGAACACCAGTGAGGTTTGACCTCAAATAGTTGACATTCAAACCTCTCAAACCAAAATATAAGTTTTTAGTTAGGTTAAAAACCTTTTAGCGAATTTCCCATATAGGGAATAAGCTATTACCGTAGGTCTCATGGTAAGACCTAGACCCGGGACCGATTTACTTTTTCGTTTTGAGGTCCCCAGAGGCCAAAAACACTATCCGTTCAAATTCATATATATATATATTTTTATATAAATGCATTATTAAAAACTAAGTACCCTTTTTTTAATTCATTTTATTTAATAACAACGCTATAAATAATAACGTTGTTAAATAAAATGAATTAAAAAAAGGGTACTTAGTTTTTAATAATGCATTTATATATCAAAATAGTAGCCCTAATCACTACAGTTTTCTTAATATATATTTATATATATATATATATTTATATATGTGTCCGTTAGCGCGATAACTCGAGCAAAATTGATCCGATTTTGATGAAATTTGTTGGTACAAACGTGTAAACCTACATTTATTCGAACGAGTTCGCGAACCAGAATAATCGGACCATGGGATCAGGGGTTTATGGGGGGTTTTACGGGGTAAAAATGGGGTTTTCTCACTTTTGACCCTAAAAACTTTAAATTTCTAAATATCTCTCTAGACCATTTTGAAGAGCTTAAAAAAACAAATAATTTAGTATATTGAAGTGTTTTTGAATGTTCATTGACTACGGAGAAAAATTAAAAAATTGTAAATTTAAAACTCCCATGTTATTCTTATGGAGAATAAATAATCTGTTCTAGTTTGCTTGTTTATGGATATATTTTAATCAAATTTGGCAATTTGGTTTATTTCATACTAAGCTATCAATATTTCAATTGATAAAACACACCTCAACATCTTCCCCGTAGCAGCAAACCTAACTACAGTACTCACTAAAATTAATGTTATTTAAATAGGAAACAAATCTGAAAATTTATAGGGAATATTTTAGTAGAAATCAAGCCGGGTAAATGGAAATTCGCTTAGTATGCAGGTTTGCTGCGACGGGGGTATTTTGTAACTTTGCAAACATTACAGTTGATGAATAACCCCCAAATATCGAGTTTTAGTTCCAAAGCAAAATTATCAGATTAAACCCTGCTCCGAAAATAAAACTTCTCTCGTTCAATTGGTTTTATACTCTCCAAACTAAACAACGTTTTTCCCAAATTGCCAGTAACAAAAGGTCGTTTTCATTAACAAATTTGTATTTTGCAGTACCCTATCAGCATTGTTGACCTCGGTAGGTAGAAGGGACCTCAGCGTAATTCTAACCGGACGATAATTTCTCTCTGGCACGGCCATCGCTCGGCCACATGTTAATTATCAGACCCACAGCCTATACAAAGCGGTGAATTAGACACCAGCCTTTCAATTAGCAGGACAAATTACTAGCAGGGATATAGTAGCTGAGTCAAGAGTTGTAAAATAAAGTTGAATTTAAAGGTTGTTAGTTAAATTAAGAATAATTGTTTGGAATTGAATCAATACATTCACGAATACTTACAGACACACAGAATTCACATACAAAGAGTAGGCTAAGTTGTCGACCTCAATTAGAAAATCATAGTTGAACCCAAAACGCAAATCATAAATATGTTTTGTTAAAATTGGTGTTCTTGTTTATTATTTTTGAAATTAATTCAATTCAAAATTTTTTTATTGAGGCAAGTTACAATAACGTGAATAATTTCTTTTAACGATTTCGCAGAACATTTTAAATGTAAATTAAGTACAATTTAATCTTTACATGTAATTAGGCGTAGTACTCCCTATGGCTAAACAATTTTGTTACAAAAAGTTACAATAGTATACAAAGTTCTACATAATAACTAGGAAATTATTTTCAATAAGCGTGTTAGTCTGTAACATTAATGTATAACGTCTCACTTAGTCTAAGTTAGACTATACATCGATGGTCTGTAATGAAATGAAGTAATTAGGCTCATATCAGAAAACGTTGCATTCATTGTATATTTTCCCAAATAGACGACTGAATAATTATTGACTCGTGCACAAACATATTTGACTATCTATCCCTATTGTTTGTGTATTTCAAATGTTATTTTATACATGAGAGTAAGTGCATGTATATATTATATATTGTTAAAGGAACCAAGCGTTGTTCTCATCCAAAATACATCGTGGTAAACCCATACTCGTAATTTACGATTATTTTTATAACAGTAGATTTTAGTAATTTGTTTATAAAATAATGGATTTCAATCCAACCTACTTATAATGTCATAAGTAGCATTAAAGCTCAATTTACCTGGTACTCTATCAAAGTGGCCTAGTTCGGAAAACACTATTGTTATTCACTTTAAACTTGTCCTGTTTTACGATAATGTCACTTCCCCAATACAGGGAGTTTCCTAACTGAACTCTTTTTGAAGCTCTTCATCTTTATGACTTCGAGATAAACTTGTCTATGGTACACTCGACCTTATCGTGTTATACTTAAGTTTCTGTTGCATTTTCCTTGCCTTGCTAATATAAACTCAAAAGTAATCCATGAATCAAAATTCGTTTTTTTAAAATTACATACAATGCTACAACTAATGTAGATTGTTGAAAGCCGATTATAAATGTAATTCAGAATTCCTCGAAAGTAGTGCTGTATTAGCGGTCCTATCGCCAACAGCTGTCGGGCAGATGTTACAAAGTTAATTAGTTTAAAGGGCATTCGGAGGAAATGACGTAAAAATCCGGAAATGGCGTTGGATTTGAGGTGACGTCACGATGGATGATCATATGATGTCCAAGGTCATTTGTTTGTGTTTTTAAAAAAGGAAGCTAGCCTACAGTTGTAGTGTAGGATAGCTTCCTTGTTCTGTTTATTGTTTATTTGTAATAAACATGAGGAATGACAATAACTTACATACTATTACAAATAATAAGGAAAACATGTGCGAACGTACGTATCTAGAGTGAGCGTCTGCTAAAGTGTAAAACGAATGAGTTTATTGGTGGCCTTTATAAAGGCCGTTTTGTGTAGCTCGGCGACGCTTGTGTATTTGGATGTTTACTTCTTCAACTCCTCTATTGTATTATGGAGCTCTTTCCATCTTGCCATGTCTGCATTGTGCTCGGCCCATTCGATGTTGTCTCGAGGCTGAGCGCACCAAACACGATCAAATTTGCGGCGAATCTCTTTCTCCTCCTCTAGCAGTTGAAGTAGTTTTTTTTCCTTTCGTTTTCGCTCTTGCTCTTCTGCTTCGATGCATGCTTGGTGTAGGTCAGAGTCTTCAATATCGCTTGTCCACTGTCGTTGTTGTTGTTGTAGGTTGGCCATCTTGTGCAAAGTAAAGGAGAAAGGTTGAGTTGACTGGTGAAGAGCTGGATGCGAAATGACTGTTGCGTGTAAAGAAGTGCAGGTCCCTGACGAAGTGGGCGGAGCTAAAGCAGTAGGGGTGGGGGAAAGTAGTAGAGGTGGGGGAGAGCATCATGAGGGTATCATTCCATCCGTTTTAAAAGTATTTTGATTCTACGTCCCTTGTCTTGTGAGTGATGTTTCCGTTTTTCTTGATACGTTTTACAATTACATTGACAATAGGAGAACGATTCACATTTTTTACAAGCCATTCCATCTACTTGACATTCAGGTGTTTTGAAACACTTTAGATTACAACAATAGTATTTTAAATCGTATTCCGATTTGGGATCAAAAGATGAATTTGAATTACACTGTGACATGTTGCTCGACTGAATTCTAAAACAAGAATGAAAAGCAATGTGTTGTGAGCTGCTATTTATAGTGCAAGAGTCAGCAGCTCTCATGCATCTGCCACAAGTTAGTCTACATTTTTCCATAGTAGGTTAACCATTTGTGTTAGATCGTGTATGTAATTTTGATGCTTGTCTTGATATGTTTTACACCTACATTTGCAATAGCCAACAGACTCACATTTTTTACAAGCTTTTCCATCAACTTTACTTTCAGGCTTTCTAAAACATTTTAAATTACAACAATAGTTATCCAAATCGTATTTGGATTTGTAAACAAAAGGTAAATTATATTTACGCTGTGACATGATGCTCGGTGAATTGTTGAAACAAGACTGAGAGCAACTGCGTGTAAGACCTGTTATTTATAGTAAAAAAGTTCAAGGTCATTTGTTTGAATTTTAAAAAAAGAAACAACATATCAGCATATAGAATTAATTATATGCTGATATGTTGTTTCCTCTTTTAATTTATTTATTAATTTATTTATTTTTTTAATGACATAAACATTTTACAAACATATGTACATAGGCGGTTATTTACAGAAAAAAACTTAAAACTAACATTGATGGGTGATGTGTAGAGATAGTTCAGTGGAATTGTTTCCGCAAACTCCGTGTGATACCAAATATAGGGATCCTGGTTGAATACCTCGCAGGTCTTCGTTTTGTAGCTGCTGCACAAATCGTCTTGGAAGATAAACTTGAAATTTTGGTTCATCGCCTGGTGAAAACGGTGCCTCGCTCAGTGATGCTAAAATTGCGTCTCCATGTGAAGTTTCTGTCTTCTTCAGCTCGTGAACGATGTAGTGTTTGTGTTCCTTCAATTCGTGACATTTCTTAGTACTTAGAATGCTGGATTTGGACTGGGTGTTGAACTGATCCACCAAAGACTGGAGAAACTGTTGTGAAGCCATTTTCTTGATTAGGACTACCCTGTGAGATGTTGCCTCTGCGATGTCTGGAGTAATACTGATGAGGATCCTGAGACTGTCCACTGTATTTATAGCACACGTTCCCCCCCTCCACTGCTATTTCCTTCGTAATACTTCCACTGTTGCTGTTTGAATTTATTTTTGTCCCAATAGTGAAGAACTAGAAAATTAGCTAATCGGTATGCGTTTTGTAGTGCACATTGTGTTACTGTGCGATAAGAGTGATCTGTTAAAGTACAAATAGGTCCATAATTAATTTGATGATCCTTGTCCATTCTTATGTCGAAAACATCGTGATATGTGTATTGTTGTATCCATTGTCTTTTTTCCGATCCTCTTGTATAAATATGGGAAAACTTGTTAGAAAAATGATACATGATATTGTTCAAGTGCTTATAGCTTATCAATCCTTCGTTCCACTGAATATGGTGAAAATGTTTGGTTATCCATTTGTTTGTTCTTCTTGCTTTGTCATTCAATTGGTTTACTGAAAATGGAGCTTCAAATATAAACGGGTATACGACATGTGTAATCAAATCTAAAATCACTAATTCTTTTATCACAAATTCATCTTTGTTATCACGAAATGCTTGAAATTCTATTACACAGGGTTTTATATCCATAATGTTTAACCCTATCTACACACCACCATGTATAGTGTTCAACTGAATTCACACCGCGCCTTGGTCACTCTTTTATACTGTTTTTCTTTAATTACACTTCTTGGGTTGCTGGTTCTTCTTGGTTTATAGTTTCATATTCTTCAACAGCTTCTATCGCTTCTTCAACAATTGATTCGAAGTTCCTTAACTGTCTCCACATACCAACTTCATGAGGCAATCTATTAAAAATAGATGTATCCACGTGTCCGTATAATATGGTGCTTTCCGGTTGTTTTTCCAGTGTATCAATTAAATACTCCTTGATGATTGAACTTGAGAATACAAGTTGTTTCATATATCTAGAGATAGGAGACGTTGCATGCATTAAAATGTAGAATTCTTCACGTGAGAGTAAAATTTTACTTTCATGTTGAGTTAAATCTCTAAATCGTACTTGTAGTGTTCCACGATTCTTTACTATGTCAATTTCATTGTCAGAATCCAAAAGTCGAATATTAGTTTTCCTTCCGCAAACATTAGTATTTAAGTAACATTCAATTAGATTTAAATGTTTTAGAAAAGATTCCCATGCCGTTTCAGAAAATAAAACCATTTTTGTACCATGCTGCAAGATTACTGTGGGTGTATATTCCGATGATTTCATTAGTCCAGCTGTTACACTTTTACCCAAACATAGTGAGATAGGATAGTAAATGCGTAGGAAAACTTCTTTCAAAATATTAATTGGTATTGTATCTTCATCTTTCCGCTTCCTCTTAGTGCCATTTTTTTTAGTTTTTTCTTCTTTTTCTTCCTTGTCTTCTTTGTCTTCTTGTTTTCGAAACTTTAAAAATTCTTCTATTTCATTTACGATTTCTTCATGGTTTTCTTCTTCCAATAATGCTGCTTCCTCTGCATCCTTTTGTACGACTGATGGAGAACTCATTTTACTCATGATGTAGTGTAGGATGTTACCCATTCAACGAACGAGCAAAGACTGATTGGTGGTGTGCGAAGCTCCTCCTTTTATAGCCGACTGGTGGTTGTGGTGAAACTCATTTACAACACTGTTTTGACTAATCCCGTCAATGGTGTGTACGTTACAATTTTATCATGCAAAATTAAACAATATGCAGATGTTGCATCAGGAACGTTCTCTTCAAACTCCATTTCTATTTTTATATCCACACTTGATGACTTTACAGATTCGTTTTGTTTTGAACAATCTATTACAATTATTGGAGCTTTTGATTTGTACTGCTCGGGAGACAGTATCGGGGTGTTTGTTTTCCCGTAGTATGAACTTTGGAATCTAGCGTACATATCATACAAAACGGTGTACCTCTTCTTAGTGAAAGAAATATTAAAGTTGTCGTAAGGGAAAAATTGTGAATTAAGAAACACTTTACAATTTGTTAGTTTGCAATGATCGAAATGACTGGCATTAGCTAGTATATTATTCCTTTTTTTTGTTTGTAGTGCAAATATTACATATCTTGCTTTTTCCAAATGAGTAGATGTTTTTACAGTCCATGTGTGTCTTTGTGTTTTAGGTAAAACTGGATATTCATGAAATTCCCAACTTCTGAATGGTATTACAATATCTCTATCTGATTTCAGTTGTCTCAACAGTGTTATTCTATGTTCATCATTTAATCGCACATGTGGTACTCTCCAAACGATTTTGTCCAAAGTTAAATTCCAGTCTAAATTTGCATCAGTGGTTCCAGCTGCTGCACAAATAGTATCCTTATCATTTGATGATCTTAATAATACTAATTCCTGTTTCACATTTATTATTACTCTTCTGTAATCTTCAGCAAAGCCTAGAAATAATTTCAATGGTATGTAGAAATCAAAGTTCCCTGCAGAATCAGGGGTGATTGTGTCTTCATCGGGTGCAACCCATCCTCCAATTCTTAACAAATTCTTCTCGTTTTGTGTCAAAGATGCTAATCCTTTTAATGTGCTTGTTAAACCTACTTTCTTTGTAGAATCCACAGTTACTCCCGATATTTCATATCTAATTTCATCAAATAAAAATGCCATTGGATTATTGATAAAAGGAACGGTGGTTCCAACTGTTCCATCTTTTTTTGTTACTCTTCCTTCAATATATAGATAACTTTCACACGGAAGAGTGTAAATATCCTGTTGTTGTATAGGAATTCTAATTTCATCATTATTATTCAATTTTGACGAAGCGTAGGGGTTGTGCGTGTGATACTCCTTTTCCCATAAAGTCTCGTCGAATGTCGGTCCTTGTGCTATATCCAGTATTTCCATTTTCAATGAGTTTTAATCCAATATCCTGTAAAAACCGAATGTTTTCAGTAGTTAATCCTTTTGCAGATGATGAGCTAGTTAGGTGTTTACCCGACAACTCTCTCTTCTTGAATGACAATCCCATGGTTTAGGTGGATGCTTTTATGTGAATCCTGATCGTAATACGTTCTTCTCTGAAGTCTATGAGGTTTCCGTCTTGATCTAGTATGTTCAACACGATGTCTGAAACAACACTGGTGTTTAAGGGAAGGTACACCAAGTTTTGTGGCTTTTCTACAATCTTAAAACCTGGGGCGACTGTCGGATAGAATGTGTGCAATATATGACTATTCTCTCCATCTCTGTATGATCCTTGTATAATGTTACATGTAATGTCTATCGTATTAACTTTCAGTATTGTTACAGTTTTATCACCAGAATAGGTCTTTTTAGGTTCTAGTATTGGAGTTGTTTCAGAAAATCCCAATAATCCTCCAATTGAATGTTTTTGAGTAAAATCAATATAATAGGAAGAAGTTATTTCAGCTTTCATGGTATTGTTATTTCCTCTTATTGTTATATATTCTTTTTCTGATTCCTTTTGAACAAGTTCGTTAAGTTCTTCGTTTTTCATTTGTTTTTGTATAAATTCGTTAATATGGTCTATTTCGTAAGATCCTGTCGGTAAACTAATTTCTTTCATTGGTGTTAATTCTCCTAAATTATTTTTGCTTTTGTAATAGTGTAATTTGTTATTGACTCCTTCAGAAATATTTGGAATAGAATTGTATGTTGTTAAATCCAATAATGCAGCTTCCCATAATCTTCCTTTTTGCAATCGTAGAGCTGGAAATAGAATACTGCGCAGAGTTGATGAAGTGCCGGTCAATGAGACCGTATAGGAAGACATCTTAAAGTTGACTAACGCTTCTAGCTAAAAAATCTAAACATAAGTGTCCGCAAATTGTTGTATCGTCAGGTTGTTCTCTGTTATAGTTGTAAAATACTTCTTTTGCTGTGCGAAAGTAACGTTGAAGCTCTTTAGGTGGTGGCATATTACCGTAACTATCGAAATAATAAATAATTTGATCAAGTTTTTTATAACATATCCAATGAGTGCCAGGACCTTCACTGTTTTCTAAATTAACTATTCCAGTCTCATTTTTCCATATTTTACCGGGCAATGCATCTTTCATAAACACTCCTCTAAAAAATGGTATTTTCATACAAGAAGCGTATATAATTAATTCTTTATTTGTCAACTCTTTGTTTGGAATTAGTATTTGTTTTTTCTTGTTTAATACACACGGTATGGTCTTAAGTATAATCCTCCTCCTTTTTTTATCATTGACCATATTGTTGGTTTCTTGTTTTTTTTATTTTGATTATTCCTTCTTTTCCTTTTAATACTACCTCCTTGCTTTTTAACCGTTCGTTTTAGGCCTTTCCTCCTCTTTCCTCCTCCAAACGTAGTTTTTGTCTTCATTGCTGCTGTTACTGCCAAAGCTGCTGCTTTTTCACCAAAACTTGCGTCACTAGATTTTACTCTTTGCCAAGCCTTTTCAGCAAGCGCTCTATCCGCTATGGATCTATTTTTTGTATCTGCAAACTTTGAATATGCTATATCGTGCTGTTTGCAAGCTTGATCTAGTTTATTTATTCCAGAATCTCCTCTTTCCAGACGTTTTTTCAATTTTGTTCCAGGTCCACAGTATTGATATCCTCCAGGCAAATGCAGTTCTACTGGTAGTAAATCTATTGTTTTGTTAACAATTGCTCCAATTGGTTTAGATAATAGAGAAACTGCTGATGATGTCAATCCTCTTCCTCTCTTCAAGCTCTCTATATCACGACTGATGTTCTTAACCTTTGACATCTCTATTTATAGGGGAATGTACCCACATCGGCTTCACTCCTCAAGTGTTTGACAATGAATGTTTCATTTACGAATTGATTTCTTATTATGTACCTTTATCAATCCATATTATATTTTTTGTATTTTCATCTTCTTTGTTATATTTTGAATATGTTGTATCATTACATGTGTGTACTTCTTCATTTTGTTCATCTTTTATTAACACTTGCTTTTTTATATTATCTTTCATCTAATCCAAAGTCACCGCTTCGTGAGGTAAAACTGCATTGTAAACATTTTTCTAATGGTGAAATCTTTCTACAGGTTTAGTTCTAAGCATCTTTGTTTTGCTAGACATAAAATATTGCTTCATAATGACCCTATCAATCCATTGATCTCTATTATCTGGATGCACTTTGTTATGTCCTGGATGTGCTGGTATCATATTGTGAAAATCAAACATTACAGTACCCAAAAGTCTTGCAAGATAGTTTACATTGACAGCATTATCCATTTGTTGCGGATCTTCAAGATTTGTAATTCTTTTATTATTACATGTGTATATTTCTTCATTTTGTTCATCTTTTATTATACACTGGCTTTTTATATGATCTTTCATCTGATCCAAAGTTACCGCTTCGTGAGGTAAAACTGCATTATGAACATTTGCTAATGGTAAGTTTTTACAATCAAAAGTGGTAGTCTTTATATTATTATGTTTATATTCATCGGTTATTACAGGAACTTGTTTAAAAACTACCACATCTTCAGGATTTACTCCACCTTTTACATTAGTTATCTTTTTGTTCTCAGCATGCCAATTTCCATTCTTTTGTAACATGATTTGACTTACAGTGGCAGCATCTGTTGGTTTTAACCCTTCTTTAACCTTATGTAATATTTTACCTTTGCAATCAATTTGTTCATTATCGTGAATAATACAATTATCTTTAACATATTTGAGGTTAACTGCATCCGAATCTTCTTTAGGGTATCCTATATCATTTATAACAAAGTTATAAAAAGAGAATCTATCTTCTTTTCTTTCAGGGATTATAGAATGTAAATATCCTTTATTGACTGAATCTTGACTATCGACAGGATCAGCTAAGTTTGTAACTCTTCTGTTTTTAACATCGTAAACTTCATTATTAACTTGTAAAGTATTTGACAGTTTTGAAAGTAAATAATCTTTGGTGACGGAATCGGAGTTTTCTATTGGTTCACCAACATTTGTTATTCTATGAGACTTAGCATTATAAGAGTCGTTTTGAAGTTGTAGGTTCAACAATTTTTCACTTTTTAAAGTTTTCAAATTTATTGCATCATTATCATCTTCTGGATTTTTTACAAACTTCAATCGTTTGCTGCTTATGTTATAATCTCCTTCAGCTGTTAATGGTAAACTATATCTTTTACCATTGGATTTTGGTTTTTCTCCAAAATTGGAATACCTTCCAAACTTGTCCACGCTCATGATTCAACTGAGTTCCCTCGATTCTTGTCCTCCTTTTATATGCGATGATTAAGCAATAATCCTTCGATTTCGTAGTTCATCGATTAAAGCTACCCATTCATTGTCCAATCCGGTATGACCGGCTTCCATGGCTTCATGTAATAATCTCATTCGATCAACCAGCTTATTGACATCATTATAATATATTATGTTGGTATTGTATAGACTTTTTAATAATCCTTTCCCTGAAGATGTAGGTTCGTTGGTTCTTGGTCTTTTGTGTAACACATTTAATTCAACTGTAGATATAGCTCTTCTTTTTAGTTGAGATTTTTTCACTTGTGTTGGAAAAAGATCAGCTATTACACTTGTGTATTTTATTGATCGATTTCGATAAATGGGCAAATCTTTGGAATACTGCTTTTTATGTGCATTTGTATCATTTAGTATATTTTTAAACACTAATAGGTCTTTTTTGGTATATTTACCAGGTTTGTTTTTAAATATAAGTTCAAACAGTCCTGTTGTACCTTTATATTTTTGGTTACCAATAAGGATGTTATCGTTTTCATCTATATCCAAATTACTGTCTCCAATCATAATACCATTGTCTTCTAGTCTAGCTCCATAAATGTGATATCTTCGATTAGCCTGTGTTGAATGTAACATGTTTAATAAATATTTTCTGCCCAAATTCCCTTTGAATGCTATGTTTGTGCTTAATGTACTTAAATTTGTAGGATTAGTAGATCCTTCTTCTTGACCTGCGGAAAATCCTTCCTTTTCTCTTGAATCTTCAGTTTCTTCTGTTTCTTCTGTTTCTTCACTTTCTTCGCTTTCACCACTTTCTTCAGTTGATTGAAATTGTTTGTATTGTTCATAATCTCTTGATTCTTTTTCATACTTAGAAATCGGTAGAATAGCATCTCCTTCGAAAGGTTTTTCAATATTCTTAACTAATCTGTTTAAAGGATCAGTAACGGGTTTAAACGTTGATTCTATAAACTTTTCTCTTTCGCTTATACCTAACTTCAGAGCTCTGTTTTTATGTCTAATAGAATCACTAAGTGATTTTATTTCTTTTAAGAGCTTTTCTTGACTTGCCATGTTTACAGTAAGAAGTGTTGATTTGAAATAGTGATATTTAGTGAAGCAGAACGTATTTATCAAACCCTATTCTATATCGTCCGTCTTTTATGGCTTGTTCTTTCATAATCACCAAAAATCCATACTTTTCTGCCCATGCTGTTCCACAAATTTGTTTAAACTTATCAAATGACATATCAGCATTTACATGATCGTTATATACGTGTTTCAGGTTGGTTTCATCTTGTTTGAACAAAATTATAACATTTGCATTATCTCTGATAAGTTGCTTTGGAATTTTACTGTATGTTTGTCCTATATATATGCTGTCGATATTATTATGTCTTCCCATGGCGAAATAGTTCCTAATAGTATCATGATTTTCACATGAAACGTCATCAAATAGAAATACTGAATATGGTTTAGCTTGGTTTGGTTGCAAAACTTTATCACTGGCGTTAAATTTATAAAAGTTAACACCTGACACCTGCGATATGATTTTCTCCAACAATTGATACTTTGGCTGATGTAGTGACTTCGAAAATATGTATAAGTTATTAAATCTCAATCCGTTAGGATTTGTAATCAAATTAAATACGACATTAGTTTTTCCACAGTTCGAAGGACCACTTATAATACATCTGACTGTGTTTGGAAGTAAACTACCATGTTTGCCAGTGTTGATTGTGTCGTTATCAACAGTGTAATCATCAATATTACTAATGTTGAATTGATCTTTATGATGAACAATCTCCATCTTATTCGAAATCCAATGGTACAATGAGCTGTTCCCGTTAAATTAGGTCTTTTATAGGTATCCAAGAATCTTCTGTTTTGTTAAAACCTAGCCATCGTACTTTAACTTGGTCTTTTTTCCTTCGTAACACTTTTTCAACAAGATATACATCACCTACTGTAGATTTTAATAGTTCATGTCCGTAGAACGCACCTTGTAACAAATTGCCTTTATTATCCTTTAATATGTATGTTTCTGGTATAGTTGGTTGCACTTTGTATATGGTAAATACTTCATTTGTCCAATTAGGTAGATATTTTTTAGTAAATATAGTTTTATACTTACTTATTCGAACTTTATCATTTACATTGAATTTTCTAGGCTTCTTTATTTCAACCTTAGGTTTTGTATTGTGCTTTATTCTTTTTAATACAAGTTTAGCATTTTTACTGTTTACTTCATTTGGTGTCATCCCAATAGTTCTGTGAAACCTGTTGTTGTAATCACTTATTAACTTTGGTAAAATATCAATCCATAAGTAGGATCCTCTGTTTGAAAACATTTTATACATCGCTCCTTTTAACGTTCTATTAAATCTTTCAATTATAGCCGCTTTTTTTTCAGATTTGGTTGAGTAGTGGTTAATGTTGTATTTTTCCATTAACTCTGAAAAACTTTTATTGAAGTATTCTTTGCCATCATCAGTTTGTAAATGTTTCATTTTGTTTTTATCTCTCTTTATAGCGATTTCCATGGCTTGTGTTACGCTTTTACCAGTTTTATCCTTTAATGGTAATGCATCTGCAACTTTGGTAAAACAGTTAATCACTGTAAGTATATAATGATGTCCTTTATTTATTTTACTATATGGCCGCATTTCAATCAAATCTGCTTGATACAAATCATTTATTCCTTTTACAGTTGTATTTCTTCTTGGAAAGTTTACTCTTGCAGGTTTGTGTAGCTCATTTACAATGTTTTCTTTAAAAGCCATTATGTTGTTTTCACTGTCAATGTTGGCAAAGTAATGATTTTCATTTTTTCTTGCATCTCCTTATATAGGTCAAGGTCATTCAAACCTTGTGTAAAAAAGGGGGAACACAGAGGACAATGCTGTGTTCCCCCAATTTTACGGAAAGGAAAAAGGATAAGTGGTGTAGGACGATGAAAAGGTAATTAGTCGATAGGGTTAAGGGAATAGTGACCAAATGGAAGTGTGTGGATCCGGTCTGGTAGGATGTGTCGTTTGTCATCGTTGCAGGAGAGCGCCTTCTTAACTTCTGTCACGCTGTACAGTTGATGGTTATAACTCCTGATTGTGTTGAAGTGTGCAGTTATAACTTTATCTTCATACAACACTTGCTTGTAGTCTTCAAAAAGTACATTTTTCTTCAAATACAAATTCTTTACACCTTTTGCCTTTTTTATAACGTTGTCATCATGTAGTTTCACAGCATACAATTTTGATATAAGTGCTACGATTTCTTCAAGTAACACTCCGTTAGCCTCATCTTTAAATTTCCCTAATACTTTCTTGTTTCTGTCTTGATCGTAGTTCGGATGATCTTTAGGATAGTCAGAAAAATCAAATTCATCTTTATATACAAATGTGCGAAGATCTTTATACATATCTTGAGTAATTATCTTGTAAATAAATGCATCTGTATCCATGTAAGTTATAACTATGTTCTCTCTTCCATAATGTGCAACCATCTTGTTGTAGTGAAAATCATACATGTGCGTTTTCGATATATCTAATATTGACATTCCTATATACATAGGTCGATCCATTTTTATACTGGTTTTCTTCATTGATACGGCAACAAGGTTTTCATTAATGATTACTGATGATCCAAAGTTAGGTTTCTGTACAAGTTTCTCCAATTTCCTAGCATCTGTTACAAGTTTTACATTTTTGTGTTTCCTTTTATTTTCCAGAGTTTTACCAAATATCGCATTGTTCATTAATTTAAAAAAGTCCTTCTGGAAGGCTGACGTTGCTGCTGCTCTTCTTGTAGTGTTGGAATCGATGTAGGGTTTCAGCCAGCAAGATTGAGAAAATTCCAAAACTCTGTGTACTTTGGTTAGACGAAGTCCTAATTCAAGTGCTTGTTGTACAGTCCAAAAGTGCGCTACATATCTTTGCTTGTTATTTAAATTCATCATTAATTTGGGATGTTTTCCAGTTGGTGAAATTTCTGTTTTTGGTAAAAGAGGAAGATCGTAGTGAAGGTCGTGTAGATGTTCTGGGTATTCGAAATCGCAGTCTAATATATATCCTGTGTCACCATGTTTTGGAATTTGAACTATATCTCCAATTGACTCTGGGTCGATCCATTTAAAGTTATCGTATGGAAGGGGGTTGGACATTGCCCATCCATACAAATTGTTTGCATCAAAATACCCAAGATAAACTGATGGCTCTTGCTGGTTGTAGTTTGGCAGATCTTTATTGTTGGCTTTTACATGTCTTACAACGCTTTGAGTCAATCCTCCTCTGACACCGGACTCAACCATCAGCACCATATCAATATCTGTTAAAAGTTGAAGTTTGCAATTGGTTTCTTTTAACATCGCCTGCCAAGCTAATCCTGGAGAGGTGTAAGAATGAAGAGGGTCTAATCCGTATGCTCCCAAACAGGTGTTTCTGAATTCCTCCATCACATCACAAAGCAGAGTTACATCGAGTTTAACATAAAAATCTGAATAATCCCCTAATGTTTCCATATCAAGTTCGTTCCAAACTCTGCATGCATGTTGGTAATCTTCTGGTGATATTTCTGAATTGTTCAGCTTGTTGCTAAAGGCTTCTGGTGGAGGAAGTGATGTCTCGTCAAATCTGTGCAATCCATCGATGTAATCATAAGGGAAGACTCCTTTTCGAAGAACTAAATCCAATTTGTTGCTGTCTACTATTTTACTTGTTTCTATTAAATTTTCTCTTGTCAAATTTTCTGATAGTTTCATAAGACTAGAAGGCATAAATCTGTAGGAGTCAAGAAATCTGAGTTTCATTTTACCAACCTTTTTTGAAAAACTAATAAACCGTTCCATCGTTACGGCTAATACATCAATTTTACCATTGTCCCTTCCTAATTCAGGTATTATAAAATGTCCATCATAGCCGCTTAAGTTGTGCATTACAATTGGAATATAGGTAGGAATTTTATAGTTTAAGTTACAAGCGTTACATGCAGCACCTCTGTAGCTTCCAGTCAGATGGTCGTGATCATGCACTTTATGATTATCCGCTGTAAATGTTTTCTTGCACAGATAACATGATGTTGATAAATGGTATTCTTGAACTTCAAGGGGTGACATAGGTGTCATAGGTTTAACCTGTGCATACATTGCCTCTACTTTTTCAGCTATATTGTACAGCTCGTCAACAAAGTGTTTAGCTGCATCTTCACCACGATACACTTTTGGTTCAGCTGTCAGTCCATAATCTTGTAAATATTCTTCGGAAAGCGTTGACTTGATGAGTAGACAAAAACTGTTGGGTGAATGTAGTTGGTACTTGTTTCTTCTTGATGTGTCCTCCTCTTGATGTTCCAACGGTAGTAGAGTAGATTCAAAATCAGCATACACGACAATAGGAATTCTATATTGATGAACTACATTATTAAACTGTACAAATGCTCTATCAGCTGGTGGTAGGTTAATCTTAACTTCTTCATTTCCATTGCATAACCTTTTATGTTCTAACAACCATTCAGACCCTCCATTTCTCATAGATTTGTTCACATGACAGAAACATCTTTTACAAATTGTTTTACATCCCTCATACTTTGAAATCTGGGAAGTAACGAGTTTGTTAAAGTTCTTAATATATACATAGTGCGATATTTCACCTTTGGTAATTAATAACAAGTCAGTGTGATTATTTAGTTCGTGTGCACTTATACGTAGAGGATATACATTGTTTGATGAATCTAAACCATATATATTTACAGAAGCAGTTGGGTTCTGTTTTTCAAACTTGGTGATATCTTTGATTTTTACAGGGTAGCTCATTCCTTGAAAATTATAATTGTGCTGTACTTCTTCATATTTTCTTCCTACCTTTTGCGGATCATTTTTTTTGACATATTTTACCAACATTGAATATTTAAAACATTCATTATCATTATTTTGTACATTTACACAAGATTGAGTTTTAGCAATTTTCTTGGGTAGAGGAATATAGCTACTACCTCTCATTCCATATCCGTGTTTATGCACTCTTACATCCAAGCCCGATATGTTCAATACAGTCCATCCTGATCCTCTGCCTTCATGTTCTTGCAATTTCGTCAAAAGTTCTTCAAAACATTCATCTACAATTGATTCAATATCTGAGGCAAACATAATGGTTCTGTTTTTTGTTAAAAATCCTCTAGGTGATGTTTCATTTTGCATGTTGGTAAACATAGCATCTAGCAATAGTCCAAACTTTATAAAATTTAATCTTTGTAATTCACTTTGCAACGTTTTAATAACTAGTCCTTTTGCACTGAACATAAATTCTTCCAGTTTTAATGTGGCATTGTCAATTTTGAAATGTGTTACCACTTTACCTGGTAGAGCATGAGCGTGTAGTTCCACATTTGTTGAAGATGTAGCAGTTGAAGGTGAAGTTGAAAGTTTAGGAGCGTAATGGATAACACTTGGTCTTGAAGTGGATGATTTCGGGTCTTTTTCTTCTTGGCCTCTTGAAGTCGATGGTCTTGGTTCTTCTTCTCCTGTATTTCTTGAAGTAGATGGTTTGGGTTCTTCTTCTTCTCCTTGTCCTATTTTATACAATTCTTCAATTAAGTCTTGATATCCTTCCAATTCCTCATAATTTGTAGGATGATCGACTATTTCATGAAGTAGAAGATCTATTTCATCCTCAAACGTGACTTGACAAATGGCACAGCGTAGCATGGAAGTAGATGGTTTTGGTTCTTCTTCTCCTCGATCTCTTGAAGTAGATGGTGTCGGTTCTTCTTCTTCTCCTTGTCCTATTTTATTCAATTCTTCAATCAAGTCTTGATATCCTTCCAATTCCTCTTCATTTGTAGGATGATCGACTATTTCATGAAGTAGAAGATCTATTTCATCCTCGAATGTGGCTTGACAAATGGCGCAGCGTAGCATGTTGTAGATGTTCTCTATTCAAGAAGCAGCAGCATACTGATGAAAGGTGTGAACATCCACCCCTATTTATACTATTCCCTCCCCTCTCTTCCCTCTCTCCCCTCTACTACTACTATTAAATTAATAACATCACCCCAATCCCCAATTTTTTTATAATCTAACGTAAATACAGGCTATTCTTCAATTTTCACGTTTTTATACCTTTATGTACTGATTGGGGGTGAGGGTTGGGTTCAAACCAACCACCTTACTTTTAGTAGTGGGGGAAATTGATATATTCATTATTTTAAAATATTGCAGAAATTTATAAGTTTAAGAAGTGGGTCAAGGTCATTGTAACGTAATAAAAAAAATGTGTGAACAATTCATTTAATTCTGCACCATGTTATTTTACACAATGATGTATCAGAATTAAACAAATTGCTCACACATTTTTTTTAAGAATTTGGAAAAATTGAATTTACTGTGTTAATCTTTGGTAATGTAAAATGTTAAAAGGAAAAAATTACCGTGTCTTTTTGATCTTGGAAATTGAAGATTTCCAAGACAATCTTCCTTTAGCATCCCGAATAAGGTAGTCAGTTCTTTTCGGATGTTCAGGGTTTACAACATCTCTTGGTAATCTAATAGAAAAATGCTCTCCTGTATCGTTACGTTTTATAATGATGTTATTAAACCATACACATCTGACAAAGAAATATTTCGTACACCTTTTCATTCTTCTTACCCGGATTGCTTTGGGAAGTTCTTTAATTTTATTGGAAGACTCTGTGCTTTTATTGTGTTTAGAATGAATGGAGCACATATCACTATTCAAAACACAAACCTTTTCACAGTGTTCCCCCTTACTAACACCCTTTTTAAAAACATATCGACACTTGGAGAGGGTGTGTGCAAATTTTCTCCTCCTGTCAGCAATTAATTGTTTACACTTATCTGAAGGAGAAGTGTGTAAGTGGCCAAAGGATTTGGAAGTGGCTGGTAGGGAGTCGTTTAGGGGGGATATGATGGGTGGTGGGATAGTGAATTGTAAAGGTGGAGTTGTTAAGGAAGAAATACATGGTGTAGAAGTTGGAGGTGGAGATGCAGTTCTAGTGGCAGTAGGTGTTAGTAGAAAATCAGCAACAGCGCAGTCAGAGGATGAGGAAGAGCTTCTAGATGCAGATGAATCAGACGAGGTTGACTCCGAAGTAGATGAACAAGACAAGCTTGATTGTGAAGATGAAGATGAAGACAATATTTCTATCAGCGGAGGAGATTGATCACCACTGGTCCGGAAGGTGTATTGTTCTTCTGCTCCAGGACTTGCACCTTCTGACTGTAGTATTTCTCGAAGAACCAATTTTGGATCTGACGCATGCGATGAAATTAAAATAGATCGAGGAAGAGACTTTGAAGATGAAGAAACTACTTTCGAGGGTCTAGTGGGAATTCTAAGGTAAGCCATGATAGCAAATGAAACAGTGAATAGTAACTAGAACTGACTCAGCTAGCTAGGACTACTTCAGACCATTGAATGATCGTTGCCTGCGAAGCAAACCTCCTTTTATAGCAAAGCTCAAGTGGAGGGGGGAAGCCTGTGGGTGGAGGGGGGAAGCTTGGGGTTGGAGGGGAAATGTTGTGTCCGTTGGTGTTAACTTAAAAGAACTGTTCTCGGTTCCCAATAATGTACTATAAGGAAGCTTTCTAAGTCCTGTAAGTAGGTCAAGGTCATTTAAAAATATTGCCAAAAGGAGAGATGGAGCAAAAATTAGCTCCATCTCTCCTTTTGTTGTAATAGGGGAACTTAGTGTTTGTTATGTATTTTAAGGGAAGCTTTCTAAGTCCTGTAAGTAGGTCAAGGTCATTTCAAAATAATGCCAAAAGGAGAGATGGAGCAAAAATTAGCTCCATCTCTCCTTTTGTTGTAGTGGGGGAACTTAGTGTTTGTTTTATTTTCATGTTTGTGTGTAAGTCTGAATTGGCTAAAGACCAATGTATCAGTCTTTTTGATCAGAGGCAGCGCAGCCAAAGGACTGTCCTCATGGTATTGATCAAAGACTCATTAGCAATAGCCGGAGCAGCGCAGTCAACGAACTGTCCCCATAAAAATGTGTGTATGTCAAAGAGAACTCTATGTCATGAATTTACTATTGGTTTCATGTTTTTGTTTTGTGTGAACGTTTTCAACTTACTAATGTCACTTAGAACTTTGTAACATACAATGATCAACTCAAATTGAAAATAAAATTACTAATAGGGACTTTATTATTTTGATACCTGAAATAGAACAACACATAATTAAGAAATACAACACCCTTACCAAAGATACAAATACGCAAAACACCCTCTAACTACAAGCCAACAAATACTACAATCAACATGCTTCTAAAATAACTACTAAGTGACAAGAACCTTAGGTTAGAGTGGTACCAACTCTAAACTAAGGGTCTCGTCTTTAGCCAGTTTGCCCATCCGGTCAGCTTCACCGGTTGTGCAAGACTGACAATCATCCGTCTGCTCGCAGCCCTTTTATACGCTCGGGTTGAGTGGTGGGGGTAGAACAACGCTGCACCTGCTTATGTAAATTAACTAGCGATAGTAGGTCCCTAGCTAGAATATATGCCCGGTCGGATTCAAACATATACAAGGCAGATCAATTACTACCGTTTTTATATTTTTTCCAAGATATTTTCAAAGTCCTGTAAGTAGGTCAAGGTCATTTAAAATAATACCAAAAGAAGAGATGGAGCAAACATGCTCTATCTCTCCTTCTGTTGTAGTGAGGAAAGAGTCTGTGTTTAGGTATAACAACAAAAGCTTAAAATTTAATTTAACCAAATGCAGAATAGTATGCAGGCCGTTGGACCTCTCAACTAATTACAAAATAGTCAACTTAAATTTTAAAATATAGAATATTTACAGTCACAAGAAAGTGTTCATTGTTAGCTGAGATAAGTTAACTACCAATGACAACGAAAAGTTTAAAATTTAATTTAACCAAATGCAGAATAGTATGCAGGCCGTTGGACCTCTCAACTAATTACAAAATGGTCAACTTAAATTTTAAAATATAGAATATTTACAGTCACAAGAAAGTGTTCATTGTTAGCTGACATAAGTTAACTACCAATGACAACGAAAAGTTTAAAATTTAATTTAACCAAATGCAGAATAGTATGCAGGCCGTTGGACCTCTCAACTAATTACAAAATGGTCAACTTAAATTTTAAAATATAGAATATTTACAGTCACAAGAAAGTGTTCATTGTTAGCTGACATAAGTTAACTACCAATGACAACGAAAAGTTTAAAATTTAATTTAACCAAATGCAGAATAGTATGCAGACCGTTGGACCTCTCAACTAATTACAAAATGGTCAACTTAAATTTTAAAATATAGAATATTTACAGTCACAAGAAAGTGTTCATTGTTAGCTGACATAAGTTAACTACCAATGACAACGAAAAGTTTAAAATTTAATTTAACCAAATGCAGAATAGTATGCAGGCCGTTGGACCTCTCAACTAATTACAAAGTGGTCAACTTAAATTTTAAATATAGAATATTTACTGTCACAAGAAAGTTTTCATTGTTAGCTGACATAAGTAAACTACCAATGACAACGAAAAGTTTAAAATTTAATTTAACCAAATGCAGAATAGTATGCAGGCCGTTGGACCTCTCAACTAATTACAAAGTGGTCAACTTAAATTTTAAATATAGAATATTTACAGTCACGAGAAAGTTTTCATTGTTAGCTGACATAAGTAAACTACCAATGACAACAAAAGTTTAAAATGTAATTTAACCAAATGCAGAATAGTATGCAGGCCGGTGGACCTCTCAACTAATTACAAAATGGTCAACTTAAATTTTAAATATAGAATACTTAAAGTCACAAGAAAGTGTTCATTGCTAGCTGACATAAGTAAACTACCAATGAGAACAAAATTTTAAAATTTAATTTAACCAAATGCAGAATAGTATGCAGGCCGTTGGACCTCTCAACTAATTACAAAGTGGTCAACTTAAATCTTAAATATAGAATATTTACAGTCACAAGAAAGTTTTCATTGTTAGCTGACATAAGTAAACTACCAATGACAACAAAAGTTTAAAATGTAATTTAACCAAATGCAGAATAGTATGCAGGCCGTTGGACCTCTCAACTAATTACAAAATGGTCAACTTAAATTTTAAATATAGAATACTTAAAGTCACAAGAAAGTGTTCATTGCTAGCTGACATAAGTAAACTACCAATGAGAACAAAATTTTAAAATTTAATTTAACCAAATGCAGAATAGTATGCAGGCCGTTGGACCTCTCAACTAATTACAAAGTGGTCAACTTAAATCTTAAATATAGAATATTTACAGTCACAAGAAAGTTTTCATTGTTAGCTGACATAAGTAAACTACCAATGACAACAAAAGTTTAAAATGTAATTTAACCAAATGCAGAATAGTATGCAGGCCGTTGGACCTCTCAACTAATTACAAAATGGTCAACTTAAATTTTAAATATAGAATACTTAAAGTCACAAGAAAGTGTTCATTGCTAGCTGACATAAGTAAACTACCAATGAGAACAAAATTTTAAAATTTAATTTAACCAAATGCAGAATAGTATGCAGGCCGTTGGACCTCTCAACTAATTACAAAGTGGTCAACTTAAATCTTAAATATAGAATATTTACAGTCACAAGAAAGTTTTCATTGTTAGCTGACATAAGTAAACTACCAATGACAACAAAAATTTAAAATGTAATTTAACCAAATGCAGAATAGTATGCAGGCCGTTGGACCTCTCAACTAATTACAAAATGGTCAACTTAAATTTTAAATATAGAATACTTAAAGTCACAAGAAAGTGTTCATTGCTAGCTGACATAAGTAAACTACCAATGACAACAAAAGTTTAAAAATTAATTTAACCAAATGCAGAATAGTATGCAGGCCGTTGGACCTCTCAACTAATTACAAAGTGGTCAACTTAAATTTTAAATATAGAATATTTACAGTCACAAGAAAGTTTTCATTGTTAGCTGACATAAGTAAACTACCAATGACAACAAAAGTTTAAAACTTAATTTAACCAAATGCAGAATAGTATGCAGGCCGTTGGACCTCTCAACTAATTACAAAATGGTCAACTTAAATTTTAAATATAGAATATTTACAGTCACAAAAGAGTGTTCATTTTAATGGGGGACTTCTTTATCCTTTGTTAGCTGAAATATCACATGATTAGAAAAAATACAACACTCTGCGCAATTCAAGTACCAAAGACACGATGCACTCCATAAAGTAAAACCATCTAAGATACAAGCTAAAAAAACAACATGCAGCACATGCTATTTGACTAAAACATTAAGTTAGATTGGCCAAATCTAACGAAAGGTTTTAATCAAAAGTCAGTCAGTCTACACTCAACCAGTCAGCTGTGCCAGTTGGGTGAGACTGACTACAGTCCGTTCGCTGCCACTACTTTTATCCGCGAGCCAGTTGGGAGGGGGCCGGTTGGGAGGTTTACCCTGCTTCGCGGGTAAATTTCCCTACTGTCGGGTAATTCTACCTACTAAGTAAGGAAGTCTCCAAACCTCCAACATCACATCATTCAGTGTCGAACCTTCAACGAAGACTGTTCACATATGCTAGCTCTGTTCTGATGTTAACTATGGATAAGCCAAGTACAATCACACAAGATAAACTAAAGAGAATAAAAGAAGATTTAAAGAAATCTACTACTTCTAAAACTAGCAATTTTCGCAAGTCAATGTCACTACGTCTAAAGTTTCAGAAGCAAATTAAATTACCACTACATTGGAATGCATCAGGATCAAATTATTCTAATCAATTATCACCCGAAGCCATATGTCAAGAAATGAAGCTTCCTCAACTAGTAAGTCCAATAGAAACAGAAAAAGTAACATTTAAATATCTGTTACAAAACAAACATTATCAATTAGTAGAACAAAGACAAAATGAAAATAGTAAAACATTTATTTTCTTTTATGACAACAAGTTTTTAGAGGTTTGCTTTCCGACACAATTAAACGTATCAAATCCTCCTGACGTTGAAGATGGAAAGCTAATTTATTTGATTCACACAAGTCAGGACACATGGAATTGGGTATAATTTACGTACAAAAGGTATCAGTCTTTCTAAAGACTCCATTATATAAACCACCATATTTTGACCACAAAGGTTAATCTGTCAAACTATTTAACAAAATATAAACATGGTCTCCAAAACCCGTAATATACTACTACTACTAATTTTTCTAAAGATATATAAACAATATTTAATTTTACGTTATTTTTTTAGGACCTCTAACATAAGATAAGAATTATATTTGGTTTTACATTAGGCCTACCTCATTTGTGGGTACAAGATGAAGCTGCTATATCACATAGTTCCAAAACACACGCGAGCACACGATACAGCTAACGATACAGCTAACGGTAGACACAGCACCGTACAGAGAACAACACTCCGCCAGTACGTCCAAACGCGAACTGTGTGGATACTATCCAAATCTGGGTACAGCTCCGCGAAGGTTGAGTAACAAGGCCGGGCGTGGCCGCGACCCTGACCAAACTTTCGGAGGTCCAACTAACCCAATTCCGCGGCGAGCAGTGAGTCACCCATGCTGCGCCGCGCCGCGCCCCGCTGACCTTACTAGAATACTATACACAGTACTGTTGACTATGAATTTAACTAAATCCATCATTTAATTGTATAAACTGTGTTTTACTCGTTAAACAATTAAAACAGTACCCACATACGTCACAAGTGACGTACCACACCGCAACCACCTGCTCTTACGTAATTTCCTCCGAATGCCCTTTAAACTAAAAACTAATTAACTTTGTAACATCTGCCCGACAGCTGTTGGCGATAGGACCGCTAATACAGCACTACTCTCGAACCTAATTCAAAATGATTATCGAAATTATTTGTCATTGAATTGATTAATGACAAATTAATGATTGTTATTAATATTGAGTACTGCTAGCTCTTATGTATTTTTATTGGGTAAAAATATAATCCTTGATGAAGTAATACCATAGATAAAAGGTGGTAATACTGGTAATGACAAGGTTAAACGGTCAAATATTTTATTTTATTTCGATAGTAATCCAACTTTTGTCGACTATGCATTTTGACTGTTCCTCGTGTCACACACAAAACCTTATTTTATTCGGTTAGTTTACATTAGAAAAAAAAAAAAAAATTGGTGTAGGCCTCATACAAGTATAGACCAAAATAATTCTTAAGGGGAGATCTTTCGTGGCAGAAACCACATAACCTAAAGAAACGGGGTGCTTGTCTAATAGATTAGCCTAAGTGTCTGGTCAAAAACTTTTAGGGTATACATTTTAGTAAGCATTTGGTTTACACATTTATAATTGTTCGAGTATATTAAGGCCTATACATACTTAGACTTGTGAAGTTTAGAGCTATGCTTTGCAATAGATGTCGGAATTCAGGAGTTAAATGCTGAGGTATTCACCCCTCCCACTGTCGTAGTGTCGGCAGTCGGAGTAGGAACCAATATTTGGCTCTGTTCCGGGATATTTGACAACACTGACAGACGTTGACGACGCTTTCATCTTTCATCTGATGTTTATCACAAACGCTCTAATACATAGGAATATTGTTCATTGTTTATCTCTAAATAAGCCTTTACGAAGGGATTCCTCTTCATTCAAAACTGTTTTAGTTTGCAGAATCCATAAATAAAACATTCAATCTTGTTATTACCGTATTACCGTAAAATCGATATCTAGGAATGAATTACCATGGTTGAATTGAGATTGGGGACTTTTGTGGAACGGTATCTCCAAATCCAAACACAGTCACGATTATTCTTTCCCAAGAGACGAATAATGTTTGGTTTACTCTGAAGATTTACCTTCAACCTATAGTTGGCTCAAAATCACTGGGGATGAAATTAATCATGACAAACTAAACCATAAGTGGTTGGCAGGATTTGAACCTGGTACTTAATGTCAGAAGACGTGCTCTAACCACTAGACAAGCAAACCCAAAATTGGTGTAAAAGAGGAGGAGTTGAAATAATAATTTACTCATAAAGTTTTAAAATTGTTCAACTACGATTGAATGTGTATGATGTAAAGTAAAAGCAATATATCGAACATCATTGATTTTGACAAAATAATTGTTTGCGTGCCATACTCATATTTGACATCTGACGTTGATATATTGCTGTAAAAGCAGACTCATACGATATAATATTTTAAATTGATAGTTAACTATCAATTTTCTATATAGGCGGATCAGATCTATCTATCCACACAGTTATTACTAACTCTGTTATACAGCATTGTAAACTGTATTTTCTCATTTTATCATCTTTTAAAATATTATCACCTAAAACCGGCATAAAGATTTTATGTTTAGTTCATCATGCCGAACCCCTCGGTATAGATCAGTTTGGTCCAAGTGACCACACCCCTAATGTAACAGACTTCCGGTAACCATCATCGTCGACCTACTTCTTCTCTTCCTTCCATTAGGGGTATTGATTTAGTCAGTTTGTGTGGTATCGCATGTTTAAGTGTGTTGGGAATCGCATGAAAAGTGTGGTATACAAAACTTAACTTGACATAAACACTTTCAGTGTGGGGTTTCTTTCTTAATTTTTTTAAGTACGCGTTACCAACGAATTCCAGCAGTTTTGCAGATGCATTTAAACCAAACAAAAGTTTGGTAATAAAGCATTGACAAAACTAAGTCATACTGCAAATATTAAAAGTTCAATTGACATACAGAACAGCAATTTGTTGTGAAGAATAAACATAAAAAATCACATTGTTGACTTTGTTGTGCACATGGTGATTGGATGTCACCTATGGGGGACGGCCAATGGGAAGTAAGTTAAAGTAAGTTAAAGGTAAACAGTACCTTGATATGTACATCAAATTAAAGGTTTAACATATAAACCTATGTTTCCTTTAAGATTTTAAACATACTTGCATGATCGGGCTATGGAACGGGGTTTAATGGGGTGAAAATTGGTTTTTCCACTTTTGACCCTTAAAATATAAAATTTATTTCCTAACCATTTTGTAGAGCTTAAAAAAATGTAATAGAGAAGCGTCGTACATGTCTAACGGTTACGGAGAAAATTAAAAAAGTTTAAATTAAAAATTAAATAAACTGTTGTACAGTAGTTTGCTTGTTTATGGAATATTTTTTACTCGCCTATTAGTATTTCAATAAAAAACACCCTTTATCTTCCCTGTAGCAGCAAACCTAAGTACTCATTAAAATAATGTTATTGAAATAGAAATTGAATCTGACAATTTTAAGAGAATATTTTAGTGGAAATCCAGCCAGTTAAATGGAAATTTGTTTAGTCTGCAGGTTTGCTGTGGTGGGGGTATTCTGAGAATTTTTACGTTCGTAAAACCTTTGTTCTGAAAACATCAGTCTATGTAACGCCAGTTTCAATTAATCAAGATTGGCGAGTGTTTATGTTTGAGAGTGTTGCGATTATTTGAAAAGTTGAAATTGTGTTTTCCATCGTTTCTAGCTACACCTGGAGGGAATTCTAAAGATAAAACTTCAATAAAAATATACAACGTGTTTTCCCATTCAATATAGAATAGATTTTTCACTATTTAATAAATATTACCTTGAAAATGTTAAGGGAATTCTTAAGATTTCCCTTATAACTTTCTACTTTAAGGATTGGTTTTGTTACAGAAACTCGTCATTTCGCGCTCAGTCGATTTTAATTAATTTATGTTATGTTAAAACATGACGATTCGATACAATTCGTTCATAATAATGTACATAATTATGTACAAGTCTCCTTGTGATTAACATTAGAATATTTGAATGGTTTAGATTTAGTTCTAAGATGGACGATAGTTTTTGTCTGCTAGTAAATTCAAGTAATTTTTACTTGACAGTGTGCCATAAGTGTTAAGTTCAATATAATTTATGGCAATTGACTTTGAAAGCCATAAAAAACCCTACTTTTCATTAAATTTTAATATAATTATTTTTTCTCTTTTGCTTTCAAAGACTATGCATCCACGCATTTTTCTTTTGTTTACTTTTATGTAAATTGTAATTTATAAATTAATAACTCACTTTGACCATTGAACATAGCAAATATTGTTTATTATTTGAATTCTCTTTAAAACTTCATGAATTATCTAAATGCTTTTAGATAAAGGACACATAAAGTCCTTTATCCACGATTATGACACTACAAATCTTTGCTAGACTCCTCTTCTGAGTTTTAAAGAGCTCATTTTTTGAAACTTGTTAATCCGTTGTACATTATTAGAAAAAACAATATTTTTTTCTATACGTGACCTAATTAGTAAATATACAGTGCTGAATAAAGTAATGCATAACCTATGAAGATCCAAGACTTACGCAACTGAAGCTGCCAACTCATATACATTTAATTTCCCTAGAGGCGATATTTTATAGCGAAGTTTCTTTATTGTACTCTGGGAGAGTTTTTATTTTCATCCATATTTTCGTGACTAATAATTTATCTACTTACACAAATTGTATTTTAATTTAGTTATATTATATATATTTTTTCCTAAGGGTTGATTTAAATTTCTCACGAATAGTCATCGTAATGGTATCCCGGCAAAAATAAAAAATCTCTAATCTCCAAAAATTCAATTCTATCATTTTTTTTAATTTATACATTTAAACATTACTAATATACTATTTACAACAAATATTCTGAAATATATAGTTTTTATTTACTGTATTTACTAGTTATAGGCCTATTATTTTAATACATTAGCTGATGAACAAAACGTTAACATTGTAAGGAGTTTTTGACAAAAAGCAGTCAAGTAGAAAGGAAAAAAACATGAAATCAGGCTATAACATGAAATCTTCAACTACTCAACAACAAAGCACATAGTTAGCGAACTTCAAATTGCTTTTCGCTTCCGGTATCCAATTGTCCTGTCTTTCTAATTACTTACTTCACTAACATCACTAAGTAAGTAAGTTTATTTAATTTTAATATTAAAATATAAATACACATAATGTAATTGCGTGCATATATTACTTTATATTGTACTTTTTAGTGAATATCCCATATAGACCTACTAGACATCAAGCTTTCACCGTAGGAGATGCTTGAAGACCTAGACTTGGGAACGATTTACTTTTTTATGTATATCTGTCAACATGATAACTCGAGTAATTTTTTGTCGGTTTTTGAAGCTGAAAACCAAGTATTTTTTGTATTGCAGTTTTTATGTACGATTAAATTAATACTGAGAAAATTCCCCAAAAGTCTTAATTTCAAATGTTATTCTCATGTAGAATGGGAAAAATGTGGTTTGTCTGTTTTTTTTTTTTTTTATCAAATTTGGTAAGAATATTTATTAATCATATTTGAAACCGCCTTTATAAAACCAAACTTTGTAGTTACCAAAATTTGTAGTTACTGTGTCAGAAATCCTTCATAGTGAAAATAGTGTACACAACAATTAAGGATATATTTAGTTACCGTAAAATATGTTTTAAATTATTCATAATAACTGATGGATTAAAATTTTCTTACAATATTAATGATAATTTTTTAAACTAAAAAAATAACTATTAGGTATCTAGTCTATAAACAGTGTTCTTCAAAAGTTACAAGACAATTTTGGCTCAGATCCTACTTTAAAGTTAAGGATGGCTCTTAATTGATGCAGATATCATCATTAGATTATTTAATTGCCTTTGGGTTCTTTTATTACGCCTATTTAACAGTGAACGAGTTACTGACACTATGGAGCAAATGGTCCTGAATAGGTCGTTATTTTTCACTAAGCCGTTTTACTGGCCAATTTTTCTACCAGTGACATTCTTTCTCCGCAGAAAAACAGGAGTCGATTTATCACCGATGCCAAACAAAGGAAATCATTTGTAACCGTTGATATTGTGGCGTTTAACGTAGTTATATCGGTTAGGGTGTCTTTGGTGTTAAAAAACTGTTATCGCGATTGTTTAATCTTTATTTTGATCTAGTTACTTTAACTGACAAAAATTATTTTAAGCTATCAGGTCTAAGGTTAGATATTGATTTTGCTAAAGGATTCGCTAATAATTTTACTATAATGTCCTTATAAATTGTGATTAATTGATGTATTTCATTTGGCGTTACGCTACATACTCGAACAGTTTTTTCCAATAAATACAAAAAAATAACACCATGAAATACTTATTAAACAATATTTTTTTATAAACGCATTTGTGTTGGAAGCACTAAAATCACTACAATTAACAGCATATAATTTTATAATTTTTGAAATTTTTAGTTATACATGAAACTATTAGAAATAATACTTTTTTGCTCTTATTAGTAAAATATCTATAATCTAATTAATAAAAAAATGTTTATTGTAATGTAGATTTGTTCTAGTAACAATCTCGTTTTTGATAAATGTTTGAATAGGGATAGTTGTCAGTCAAAATCCAAAACGAATTGAAAAAGAAAAGGAAAGAAAAAAAACTGTAAATTCTGAAGTAATAAAGCTACAAATTGCCTTAATGAGCTTAATTGTAGTTTAAGCGCCAAATTGTATTGTCATATTCAGGTCACATGTTTGTAAAGAGTTACCTGAGGGGAAGGTAGTAACAATGTAAGGGTTGTACATTGTACAATGTAAGCCGGGTCTCTCTGCCTACTGCCCTAGTGATGTACGTTTAGACACAGCGGTATAGTATACTTGCGTGGCTTTATGTAAAACATTTTTGAAAAAAAAATCTTTTTACCCACACTAGATTACGCCATTGGCTATATAGTTGATAATATAGTCAATGGTCATAGATGTGTGTCCGGTTACGATGTTATATATATGACTGTTATATATTCATTGACTACCAATTCGCCATGCTAAGGAAAACATTCGCTGTTAAGGTGAACACTTGTATAGATAATTACATCGTAATTTGTTATGAATTCCTGTCAGTACAATGACTTTAAGTTACGAGATTTCTATTATATTGAATTAGCATGTACACTGTGACCATAGTTGTACACATAATTTCTTCCTCTGTATTCAAACCAAATCGAATATTAGTTTAAACTATATCTGAAGAATTCAGACTTTCTTTCCATTTTTACTTGGTAGTAATTTAGCTAATATAGCTGTCTACCGGTTTGATTAACGAAAGTCTTCAAAGCCACTATTACTCTTCGATAGCCAATGTTTTGGAACTGCTGCCTTTTATTACAATCTTAATTCTAATTTTGTGACATCGATTGACCATTTGACATTGTTATTTATTTGTGAAGTTGAACTGGTGAACATTTAAATAAACTGAACATTTTTCTATTAACCGAATTGTAAAAGTTTATTTCAATGTTTTTACTATCGTAACTGTTTCGCGCAAGGTTTTACAAACTATAAACGTTTCACTGTAGGCCTCAACTAAAAAGTCTTATTAAAAATAGAAATTGCGTAAGATTTTTTTTAAATTTTAATTCTTATTAGCTTACATAAGTGTATCTTAGTTTAAGTGTATTTGGGTCTAGCTTATTTTGGGCTTAACATGGTAGAATCACGTTTGACTTAGTGTGTAACTTTCTATTGTCTTAGATCGACTGAATTTAAAGCTGCACCGTTTTATAAAATTAAGCCCAGTGTTCAACAAAAGCGGGGTTGAGTCGTTTGCGTTATAGGTCGGTATTAAATTTAGAACAATTCAAATTATTCCAATTCATTGTAGTAAATAATCCTTTATATTTAAACATTTTTACATAAAAAAAATATATATATATATATATAACAAGAGTAGCTGTAAATACTAAGAAATATTCTAGTTAGTTATCCTGAATACAAAATGAATTAGTGCTCTTAACTCAGTTACTACTAAGCTCTGTTTCATGGACCCGTGAAAAATGCTTGGTATTTTCGTCTAAAGGTTTACTTACTTGTATGACGAATTCTAGGACAGAAATACGCATTCGATCATCGAATTTTTTCACTTTAATTCAAATTAATTAATTTCACAGCTTTACACTTCGTAAAGACTTCTCATTTCTCTTATCCATTCACATTTACAAAATTTAATTCTCTAATGAGATGAAAAGTGCTTTAATGCTAGCAAATTTGTGACCGAGCCAAACATTCTTGTGCCAATGTTAAGATTGTTTAAAGTTCATCGCCATAGCCTTGTACATGGGTCAGAAGAGGTATTTGGCACTTGCTGATGTTTATGAAGACATGCTCTCGTTTTCATTTTAACAGTATACATTGCCTTGGATGTACTTGGTATTCAAAATTACATTTTTCTTGTAAGTTGCTAGACACTGCAACGGCACTGTAACCTTGTTTTACCGCAATAATGAGTTGGGTTATATAATGAGAAACCGAAAGGATTTAATTTTTTGGTACACCAGTATTTAAGGCACGAGAAGACTAATTTGTAGAGATTATTGTGCCTACCTTAACACTATCGTTATTTGGGAAACGTGAGTTAATAGTTAAGGTCTTGTTCTATATGATGTAAACTAATTGAAGAATAAACCTTTTTTCCTTTATACAACAAAAATAGTTTGATATTAAACCACCCTGATTCACTGATGTATTTACAATTTTTTCCCATGGTGTATTTGTTGAACACCCAATACGCGAATGTATTTCCGAATGTATTGTTAGGTAACTTAGCTGAACTTAAATTAAGTCCGTTACCAAATATTTCCTTTATATCTTAAAACCCTGTGCAAGGGGAAACAATCACTAATTAAAATAAATAAGCAATGGAGAAAAGAGTGCCCATATGTTGAGCGACAAACTGTTTACACCCAAGCGTGTATTGTTTTTGCCAATTAACTCTTCGTGGCTGTGTTTTAGAGTGTGAAACTTCATCTGTTTGGACATGAGTTTAAATCTGGCCTATAGCCAATCGGTTTTAGCATTGACTGTTTATATTTAATGTCAACCAGCTAATAGATACTGAATGGTTTTAGGTATAATAACGAGAGCTCGCCCCGTCGTCAAAAACTTGACCAAAAGTATGTATTGTGCAAACTTCTCTATTTTAACCCCACGCTGTAAATAAAACATGCGATTAGAATTTCTTCCATGACCTTCTTTTGGTACAACGCGCGGGTAAATCGGCCCATTAATATGGTCAGGCTAATTATCATAAGTTTTCCAAAAGCTTTTTAATATATAAGATACACTAAAGTAATAGTAAACTTTTCAGGCACATGGGAAACATTTAATTTAACACAGCCTACATATAAATCTGTCCAATAGAGCTCCAGATCTCACTCCTATTTGACTTAAAACTTTACCCCATGTTAAATTGTCAATAGATTTTTTAATTTCTGTTTTTATAAAACTTAGTCAAGTAATATCTGAAATCGAAGCAAAATGGACAAATATAGAGACAATTACATTTGGTACCAACCAAACGTGTAATTCGGTCCAGTAGTACGGTCAGGCTAGCTGTCGAAAGCTTTAAAATTTCGTCCCATGTTAAATCTCCATAAGAAAAGTCTCCATAAGTATTTTTATATAATATGTTCCTAGAGGTCGCCCCGTGGATGAAAACCCAACCAAAAATACCTATGTAATGTAAAGACTTCTCTATTTTCCCCACACACTGTAAATAAAACATGGGATTGGAATATCTTTCATTTGTTTTGATTTTCTGTTTATATTTTGTTGTTTTTTCGTCATCACCATGGCAACCCATAAGACCCATGTTTTTTTTAAGATTTCAAATTCATTTTTCGTGCTAATTTGTGAGCCTAATTCAATTTATAAAGGGATTTTGCACATCTACAGGTAAATATCTTTCATTTGGTACCAACCACGTGTAATTCGGTCCAGTGGATATAACTTATGGTCAGGCTAGCTGTCACAAGTTTTGAAAAAGGTTTTTTAGTATATAAGATGCTGTAGAGTCCACAATTCGGGGCTCACCCTTAAGCATAAGGTCCGAAAAATGAAATTTCCGTAAGCGAGAAAACACCGTCTTTATTGGAAAACCTCCACTAAAGCCTATGGTAATTGTTTGTCATTGCTAAGTGTCGAGAATTTCACTCCGAAGACCCGTTTACTGTTGACTAAACATAGGTTAACACAAGACAGTTGCGGCGGTTGGGTTTGTTCAGTTAATTGAATGTGGCGACCCTTGGAGCTCAATCGCGCCCTAATGTACTGCGGATGCAAATTTGTACCTCTCACCGGGCGTTGGTAAATAGAATGTAATGTAGGGCTCAACTCATGCTTTTGTAATGTTTGAATTGGTTAGTTTGATGGTTATAGTGTGTCAACATGATTTGTTTGTGATTTGTATAGTTGCGATCCCCCGGAGTTTGTTTCTAAAAAAAGTGCTTTGATAGTATCCTCGAATAAAGTGCAGGTAAGATGTTTGAAGACTGGTAAATTGTTGATTGAAATTCGGGTTTCAACATAAAATCCAAGTGAATTCTCAGCATATTTAATTGGTCTAATTTAATTGATTACTAGTATTTAATTTATGGATTATGTCAATTTTTTAAAATGTACATGAAAATAATATGCTCTACTAATGGCTGGATTACGAAAATGGGATTTAATACTTTTGGTTATTCTTTTTGATAAAGTAATCTGAGTAGCCCTGGTGGATACTTGATTCTGTAAATGTATTTGGCAGGAGTAGTTAGTGAATACATGTATGTACTATAAACGCAAGAAATAGTATGTTTCCCAACAAATCAAATTTATTTAAGTGGCTAAATTTTTGACAAATAAAACTTTTCTAATCCAATTTGAAACACAGCTTTCCATTCTATTTTAATTTGATACAAAAACTGTTTACAGTATGACTTGTGTAAGGGTAAACTCCAATGGAACAACCTTGTCTTTGAATCTTAACAATTCAATATGTTTCAGCTTCCTTAACATACCAATGTTAAATTAATATTGGAAAATAATTGTGCGTGAACACCACAATTTGTTAAGTTTGACGAATATCAACAATTCATTCCGTTCATACCTAATGTAGGCTACTTTTAGCAAAAGTTGAGTTTAAATTTTCAAATATCGCAGCGACGTAGGGTATAGTTGAGAACCCACATGTCAGCCAGTGATGCGATTTCAATGCGCTCTGGTTGACGTGTTGTTCAATATTGTACGAAACGTTTTGTCATTTGCCAACCGAATCTGCGAAGCCTTTTGTTTGCATTGATATTAGAAAAATGATTTTCGTTACTTATTTACCAGTTTTAACAGATGTATTAGTTTTATCTAATAGCTATAACAGTTTATCTATGTCTTTGATTTAACCATCACAATTTACCCGATTATGATGATCTACTGACATGTAATTCAATAAATAAATACCAAACATGGACGTACCGTGATGTAGACGGGGTAGAAACCCTTAATAACTAAATGATCTAATCAACCGTGGTCTTTACATATTGTATGTATGAATTAAACACTGTACATTCTATGTTAAATTGAAAAGAAATAAACTTTTACGAAAAAAATAACGAGTACTAAAGAGCTTTTGCACTTTGGGGGTCCCTAGTATTTATGCATTATGTTAAACACACAGATTACACCGTTCAATTTTGTAAATATTAACTTCGTAACAAAACTAGCCATAATTTGTCGGTGGGCTTTTGTATTTATTATATTCATAAAAAATGTCCTTTTATTTGAGAAGAACTTTTGTAGTATCATTCTTGACCCAAGCGAAAAGACAAATACATTTTTTATTTTAAGCCTTAAAGACGAGGTACCTATGTTTTGTTCTCTGTCGTGTAGGTAGAGGAAAAACTTATGTAATCATTTCCATATAGTGGCAGGAAAAATAACATGCAATTTTTTATAATTCGTAGTTCATTTTTATTTTTAGTTACCTTTAAGCGTGCAACAATTCTTTATTAATATTTGGGGTTTAAGTTCTTTAGTTTGGAAATAAATAGTTGAATTCTGTGTTTTCAGGGCAAAAGTTGTTAAACATTAATCTTAACCTCATAAACTCCTAAAAACACACACATATATACAAATAAATATTGATTTTTGCTTTTAGGAACATCAAAACTAAATTTTCGCTATATGAGAAATTCTCTAAAATAATCAACGAAAAGAGTGTGACCTCTTTGCAACACTATGTAAAACACCCCGACTAAGCTACTCCAGCTTCTACACTGCCCTTGCTGTCCCGATAAAACACATTTGTAGATTGGTCGCTCTTCCTGAAGGGTGTTTATGGGATTGCAACGGAATTCCGTCAATAACAGCTCGTGTAAACAACTTGGCGACTGATGAATTTCGATTGTATTCAATAAATAATCACATCTCTTAAAGAGTAAACCGTTTTGGATATCTATCTTGTGTAAATTATGTTTTCATCCGTTTGCATAAGGTTCGATGTGTTCATTAAATAATTGTTGAAGTGGTTTTTAAGTACTTCGTTATTATAGTCTATTGAATATGGTAGAATTGATTATTAATCGGTCAGTACGAAATCCAATTAATTAGTTTAAAAGTTTATTACAAATTTGGTTTACTTAAAATAAACTGCCAACTACTACTAGTAATAGTTTATACTTAATTCAACTAAACTACTTTATAGAGTTTAAACCTAAATATTATTTTTTTCCTATTATTCCCTCATTATTATAAAATGAATTAAATCAATTTGTTTCAATACTCTTATTATAATCTGAACCCGGGCCATTTAAATAGAGTTCCACATTCATGTATTTAAATTTTGATATCACCAGGTAGTCCTCAGTTTAAATTGAAAAGAATTTAACTGCCTCGACTCAGCAACATAACAGTTTTTGTGTTTTTAATAGAATTGGTTACAATTTCAAAAATAATTGAATCGAATGTATACAAACATTTGGATCGCAGTGGATGCAAAGTCAAATTAATGCAATTCTATTTTTAGTGCAATCGCAGTTCAATATCCACCCAAGAGTCCAATGTTTTTATTTCGAATCCACAACAATTTTGTACTTATGATAGGCCTAAATTATTTCGAAAAAAGAAATAGATTAAGCATAGCCTTTATTAGTAGTGTCTATTAAGAATAATGTTACCTCGGCCATTCTTGGACGCTTCATTAAAAGGTACATTTCTTGCAAAATCTTCGACACGAATTTCTCGATACTGATTCTTATTTTTATCTTAGGGACTTCTGTCAATCCTGGAGGTCGGAGTACAAAACCCGCCAATTATCAACGGATTTTATCTATGTACAATGACGTGGCCTGTGGTTTTCTTAACCCCCACCAGCTGTAGGTACGGCTATCTACGAAAGAAAGAAAATTGGCCTTTTAGACTAAAGCAGCTTTTTCTGTATTAAACATAATACCTCCAGTAAACCCCTTCGATAATAAACAATTTAATTAAAAATGTAAAGCAATTCTCTCTTTGTGTGACTTTAAGAAATTGCCTGGCCAAAGAACAAACCCAACTTATCTCAGCCAATAACAACGCTAGTATCTCATTAATTCCAACATTCGTCCTTCACTCAGGTTCGCTTACACACACGCAGGTAAAAATCGTAGAAGATAATGTCATCTAACCTATTTATCACTTTTGGAGATTTAAAAGAGCAGCATTGAGTAGGCCTACACATATTTTTGTTAAGGTATTTCACCTTTACGTCTAGGTAGAGGTAAGGTAGGGCAGTAGGTCGAGTAGTAACTGAATAACTCAGGACACCGAGGTCGTACATTGGGTCGAAACACACCCGGGGCTGGGCTGCGCTTTTGAAATACTCGAGCGTAAAGGATTATTTATCCCCTCAGGCGCTACGTAAAACTTACCTGGCGCTTTTATAGCACTGAGTTGTTGTTATTGATTATTGGAATTGAGCAGAAAGTGAAGAATATAAACTTTTAAACAGAAACATTTAAAACTTTTATTAATATAACATTAATATATTCTTTTGTTTGTTTTAGTGGTTTGAATACCAGAAAACAGGGAACTTTTTTTACTGATTTTACTGTTCAAGCTGAAACAAAAAAACACTTTTGCTTAATTCATGCCGACTTTCTATGTTTTAAATGTTAAAGACACCATGTTTTGTAGTCTTCAAACCACTAAAGCGTACATAAGCAGACATAAAGCTAAATGGTGTAGGATATGGTTGGAATGCTTATAAAATGGCGCAGTTTTTACCATATTCGGACACTTTCTTGTATACAGAGTGTGAACAAATGCAATAGACTAATGTTTTTTTTTATCAAACATTTTAATTTTTATTTTTGAATCTGTTTACAATGTAGTTTTTACAACTGATCCCCCGTCATTTTTAATTATTCTTATTCAAAAATTAATGTAGAATACGAAAATGATATTATCAATCGAATCCATCTACAGGTAATTGAGAAATTGCTGTATTAAGTTTAAAAAAAATAGTTATTTTTGAAAAACATAAAATAATTCGTTGGGAAGCAAATCTTTTGACTTGGAACATTTTATATGCATCATTACACTGCATTTACTTTGTACTTACACAAAAAAATTGTCACACTGAGTATCAATCACCCTGTATAGGATGCATACCCCACTAAAGTGTAAGTACATTTCACTGTATTCTCCCAAAGATTAAAATAGCCATAAATATTCACAGAATGTTTTTAAGCTCTCCCAAAACCCAACAAATAAACCAAATATTGGACAGCCTCCCCCAGATACAAGGGAAGGTTGATTTATCGTACGACGTTGTACAGTACAAAGAAACAGATGAATTTATCGCTTGTGCAACGAATGGGGGCAATCAGAAATGTAATTTAAGGTTTGCAAATCATCACACCCCCAACACCCCCCGACCCCTGGGGGGATGTTTCTCTCGATTAATTTTGACCCTTTTGAGCCGTAACAAACAACGCCTCGTGTTGTGTTGAAAGTTTAACGTTTCAATTTTTGTTTTGTTTCCCTTGGTTCTGATAAATATTACTATTGACTTTTTGGGTTCTAAAGTAGAAATAGTCCTTGTAGATAAGCATTCATTCTGAAAATAGCTGTAATACTACTCAGAGTGTAATAATATCAAAACACTATTTACCCTAGTCAAAGATAACGAGTAAGATAACACATGTAAGATAACCATGTTGGCCCTCTAGTCCAAAAATCTTGTGTAGTATTGTCGATATTTAATCATCTTCTTACTATCCTAGTGTTTCTGTATGACGTCCTGTATCGTGATGTAGGTTCTACTTTTTTCTATCTTCCAAGTTCTTCATCATACTGTATTGTGTTCACTAATGGTAAACGAATTCACAAAAAATTGTTACAATGCATTTTAGTTTATCTTGGTTTACATTTATGTTTTACTTTGTAAAGTAGGGGATTTGAGAGGCTTACAATCTATTCCTTACATTCCACTACTGGTAGGAAACTAATGCGTATGAGTTAAGTATATTTTGAATTTTCTTCTTATTGACCCTACGAAAATAATTAAATGTGCTTTCAGTTAGTTGTTTATAGTTTCTGACTTCACTGTACGTTGTCTCAGAAAACTTAGCTCGATTAAAAACCAATGTTTTTAGGATGGTACCAACACGCTTATATTTTACAAATATTTTTCACAATTGTGGAACCTGTTTTATGCGATTCTGTAAGCTCAATTAGTTTTCTACTTTAGCTATTTATTTATTTTAACATTCTGTATTAAGATCCTCATATTGCAACCTTGTGTATCGTCAAATTATAATAATTTCGCATAGATACATATTTTTACCCAAGAATATTGTAGTTGCGGGGTATTGTAGTATAAAAACTCGATCATGAATTTAAACAAAATAGATGCTTTAACTCACCAAACATATATTTTAGATCCAGTTAGACCGTCTTATCCACCTTAATGCTAGAAAAAATACTTGTTGGATTTCCATAAACATTAAATATAAATTGACCCTCTAAATCTACATACTCGTTATGCCTTTTGCTTTTTACTGTATACATTTACTTTCACCCCCTCTCTCCAGTTGCAAATCGCCCTCCTCGTCTCGCGATCGACGTAGGTCTGTTTTCAATATTTACGGCCGCTAACGGCGCGCTGATCCTATTTTATGGCGGATATAATCACTTGTGCCATCGTCCTGCGAAAATGCTCTTCGCCAGAACTGTTACTGACGTTTGTGTATTTGGGATTCGATCGGAGAGATTTTTGTAATTGATGAGCGTTTCAATCATTGTTAAATTGTACATTTACAGAATAGTCATACAGTAGTCGATATAGTGGACTGTTTTTCCCAGGATGTTATTCACGATCCCGGGATCGTTTTTCACATTGCTTCACTCTAGACCTAAGAGTCACTTCGACATTATCACTTGGATAAAATCCATTGGTTTGGTGGGGTTTGAACCCGGGAACCCCTTGGACTGAGGTCCCGCGCTCTACCACTACAGCTCGCTCCCCGATGGTGCTAATTGAAAAACATTTCAGTAGAACCTCTTCCGGACTAATTGCGACCAGGGGTAGTTCGGACTATTTAATAGTTCGGATTACTATACATGTTGTTGTTTTAACATAACATAGCTAAAACGTGACTAAAATGGGTCGTAATTGTTACGAGAAAAGTGAAAAATGCTTTATAAATTTAAATACAGTCTTTATTTAATACAGTAGTAAGCATAGTGAATAAACAGTACTGTACATGACAGTAGAAAAATTACAGGTATATCAATAACAACAGTATACAATAAAGAACTACAGTATATCGATTGAACACTAAAACCTAATAGGAACGTACAATAAAACTTATTTGGGACAATTGCTTCGGATTTCAGCCTTAAAAGGTTTGCCAAAAGATCAATGGCAGTATATAAGTCGATGTTCGCAATAATAAAGGTAATAAGTCCTTTTATTACATCTTGTGTGCCATTAGTACAGTCATTCTACCGATTCTCGGCCCAATAAAGAGTTACTGGCACGGTCTGTTATGTTTAATATTGGCTTCCTGTTATTTATGTTTATTGCTTTCATAATGGGTATTTATAAGATTTTAATGTGTAGCGTATAGTAAATTATCTCAGAATTAAATATCGGGGATATTAACTGTTACATATGTTTTATTTACATTTGATTTCTAACATGTGTTCAAATTATTATTTTGTTTACTTGTTGAATTGTTTATGTTTACTTACAGATTGTGATTTAATAAAAACTTACTACTTTCTATTTCTTATACAAAATGTGAACTTTTATTAGTAAAATTAGTGGAATCAACAATGGCGACGAGTAAAATGGTAAGTAGGAAAGAATTTGACCTAGGAAAGAAAAGGAAACTACTAGAACTACGCTTGAACAAACTCAAGGATGATTTACCTACATGTGAACATTCTCAAGATACATGCACTTACTATTTAGATAAACTTTTAGCAATATGGACTGAAATTGAAGTTACACAGTCAAACGTAGAAATATTGAACTTCACACAGATTCAGTAGAAAGTGAATTAGAAATTCGATGGCAGTTAGAAGAAATATATAGAGAGATACGAATATTCCTTGAAGCAGAAAAGAAAAAGTACATTACACATGCAGCAATGTCTGCTTCTGCAACATCTCAAAATGTATCTAATATTCCTTTCCAGCCGTATCCACCAGAGGAAAGTTTTCAAAACTTCACTCGACGCTTTGAAAACTACACAAAATTACGGGGAAACTTAAGTCCAAAAGTCAAAGTGGATTTATTTTTACAGGCAATCACCCCATAAATGCATGAACAGCTATACGATCTTTGCATACCAGATGACCCACATAACAAGCCATATGAGGAATTGATTCACATGTTAATGGCTCAACTAGAACCAAAACCCAGTATTTGGGCTCGTCAGCACAAATTTACAACACGTATCCAATTATGTAATGAATCTGTACAAGCTTACGCTAATGCTCTTAGAAAGCTCAGCGTAGAATGTCAGTTTACTTGTACAAGCTGTAATGAATCCGTGTCTGAAATTCTACTTCGAATGCAGTTTGTCAGGGGACTAAAAGACTCTGATATACGTCTTCAACTTCTTCAAGATAAACTATTGCAACCGTTTAAAGAAGTAGTCGAAAAGGCTGCTACATTGGAACTAGCTAAAAGTGAGAGCAGAATACTAAAGACAAATGAAAATCAAGAAGAAGTACACCAAGTATCAAGCAAGAACAAACAACCAGATAGTAAGTCAAGTAAACAACTCTCTGAGTATCATTCTCGTTCGGAGAAACTGAGGAACAAATGCTATAGATGTGGTGATGATTCACATAGAGCACATCAATGTAAGTTCAAAAATGTAGAATGCAACTCTTGTAAACGTTTTGGTCACTTAGCAAGAGTATGTCTAAGAAAGACAAACAAAGAAGTAAAACAATCAGATGAATTTGCAGAAAATACAAGCGATGACACTCATGAAATTTACCAGCTTAATTCAAAATCAAATGACAAGTTTATGCTCGAGGTAAAAGTGGAAGGACGACTCATGACAATGGAATTAGATACAGGAGCGGCTCTTAGCATTGTATCATATGATACATTTAGGCTTTTAAACACTACAAAAAGGATTTTCAAGACAAATGTTCAACTCAAGACATACACTGGGGAAATAATCAATCCAAGAGGAGTTGTTTTTGTAAATGTTCAGTATAAAGATCAAAGTTTTGTTGGAAAACTGTACATTGTTAACAAGTGTGTAGACTCTATATTCGGAAGAGAATGGATAAGAGAGATTCGACTTGATGCAGCTGACATACATTCATTGAATTCGAGTGAAGAAAACGAAAACATTCAAGAACTAGATGATTTGATGATTCGATACGAAGACATTTTCAAAAAAGGCATTGGGAAAATACCAAACGAAAAGGGTCATTTTAATGTAAAAGACGAAACCCAGCCAATTTACATCAAACCGAGACACATGCCATATGCATTACAAGAAAAGGTAGAGAAGGAACTTGAAAGACTGGAGACTTTAGGTATAATCACACGTGTCGAATCATCCGATTGGGGCACACCCATTGTGCCGGTTGTCAAACCCAATGGTTCAGTCAGAATATGTGCTGACTACAAGGTGACTTTGAACAAAGTTATTAAAGACGAACATTACCCTATACCTCGGATCGATGATATCATGTCAAAGATGCATTGTGGAAAGATATTCTGTACTCTTGATATCAGCAACGCATACTTGCACATGGAGATGGACGAAGACAGTGCCATCATGCAAACAATCAGTACTCATAAAGGGCTGTTTAAAGTGAACAGATTAATGTTTGGAATAAAAGTGGCACCCTTGTTATGGCAAAGATTCATGGACAAAACATTACATAACTTAGAAGGCGTACAATGTTTCTTTGACGACTTAATTGTCCAAGGATCTAACAGGGAACAGCTTCTTCGCCGACTGGAACAGGTGTTTGAACGACTTAAGTTAAATGATTTGAGGCTAAATAGAGAAAAGTGTAAGTTTTTCCAGACCAAAATTGAGTACTTAGGTCATGTGATCGATAGCAAAGGACTACACAAGTCAGATGCTAAAATACAGAGCATTTTAAAATGTAAAAGACCAGAGAACGAATTATTACAACAAATTCATAAAGAATTTGGCTACACTACTACATCCTTTGAATCAGCTGCTACGAAAAGGAAACCCTTTTAAATGGAGCTCTGCTTGTGAACAGAGTTTTCTGAAGATTAAGGAAATCATTACAAGTGACGACGTATTGGTGCACTTTGATCCTAGCTTGCCACTGGTCTTGGCTACTGATGCTTCGCCGGTAGGTGTGGGAGCCGTTCTTTCACACCGCTATAGGGATGGAACAGACAGGCCAATTGCCTTCGCCTCTCGATCGTTGTCAAAATCAGAACAAAAATACTCTCAAATCGATAAGGAAGCCTTGGGAATATATTGGGGCCTGAAAAAGTTTTTCCCATTTTGTTATGGCCGCAAATTTACTTTGATCACAGATCACAAACCCCTAGTGTCAATTTTTAATCCAGAAAAGATCTTGCCAACAATCTCGGCAACACGGATATTCAACTATGCTCACTTTCTCTCCGGGTTCGACTATGACATAGAGTACAGGCAAACCGCTCATCATTGCAATGCAGATTATCTTTCACGTTTCCCTATCGAAGTTGTTCAAGAACATTCTGTAGATGACCTCTCGAAGTACCACATAAATCAACTGGAAACACTCAATATCAACAGTACCGTGGTGGCTAAGGAAACTCTCAACGATGTTGTTTTGGGTCCAGTCCTACAGGCCTTAAAATCGGGACAATCTGTTGAACAATACGGATTTCACGATAACGAGCTGTCCATGATACCTCAATCTCTCAGACCTCATGTGCTTCGAGATCTACACGTAGCTCATTTAGGAGGAATGAAAATGAAGGCTTTAGCTCGCAGTTTTTGCTGGTGGAAAAGTATAGACAAGGATATTGAAGGGATGGTAGCTGAATGTCGACAATGTATTGAAAAATGCAACAATCCGAGAAAAACTATCCATCCATGGGAACAACCTTCTAATCCATGGGAGAGGGTGCACATTGATTTCTTAGGACCAACAGATGGCCAACAGTACCTGATATTAGTGGATGCCTTTAGTAAGTGGGTGGAGGTGATACAGACAAAAACAACTACAAGTACATGGACAGTCCAAGAATTACGGAAAATCTTCTCAACTTTTGGGTTTCCTCACATCTTAGTTTCAGATAATGGAAGACAGTTTGGTTCTCAAGAGTTCAAAAACTTCATGAATGAATGTGGGATTATTCACAGAACAACGGCACCATACCATCCAAACTCAAACGGCCAGGCTGAAAGATACGTACAGACTGTCAAGAAGGCATTAAAATCCATGGAGGGAGAAAAGGGTACACTGCAAAATAAAATCCAAAGACTCTTAATGCAACTCAGGCAAATCCCGAATTCAACTGGTACATCAGCATACCACCTAATGTTTGGAAGGAGTGTACGAACAAACCTTGCAATATTTGTTCCAACATTAGAACCGAACAAATATCAGAAGGAGGGAGTCCAAGTCGGTATAAAAAGGAATTTCAAAGTTGGAGATAAAGTGCAAGCGCGGGAATATGTCAATGGTTCGTCCAAGTGGTATTCCGGCTATATAACTAAAAAGCAAGGACGTGTAATGTACGTAGTTCAGCTAGAAGATGGACGAATAATAAGAAGACATGTTGACCAGCTGATTCTTCGTAAAGTGCAGCAGCACAGTAAATAGAGGAGGAGGTGTTACATATGTTTTATTTACATTTGATTTCTAACATGTGTTCAAATTATTATTTTGTTTACTTGTTGAATTGTTTATGTTTACTTACAGATTGTGATTTAATAAAAACTTACTACTTTCTATTTCTTATACAAAATGTGAACTTTTATTAGTAAAATTAGTGGAATCAACATTAACTTTGTAGGAGTAGTCTCAAAATCATTTGCAAAATTTAGATATCGAGAAATTACACTTGCCATTGGCTGACCAGTTTGTTCTACCATGCTTTGCAATTTCAATTATTTATAACCAAAATCTAAATAATATAACTTGATCTGCCATTGTGTGAAATGTAAAAAAGGCCCTTTGTTAGATTCTGTGTTAACTGCTTTTATTTAGGTTTGGGACACCTCCCATTTTTCATATACATTCTGGTATGTTTTATTGTTTTTAAAGTTATTAAAGTCATTTTTTAGCGATCATCAGTGTTTCGTTTACCTTAGTTTAGACAGGTATTCATTGATATTATTGAAAAAGCTACTTTTCAACTCCAAGGATTGTGATTTTTGTAGCGAACCACACAGTCAGTGTAGCAATCTAAAACCATCACAAATCTTTTTAAAACTCTAAATTATCAAAAATATTTCATACTATAACAAATACTACGCATTATTTAAAATGAGCTGGATTTTTCGTACTAGGCTTAAGCTAATTTTTGGTGGAATAAACTACATTTTGATTTGATTTCAACAATCCAAACTACTTATACAAAATCATGCAAATCTGACGATATATGTCGTGATAATGATATTCATTATAATTCATCTGTATGCTTGCACTCCCCCTCACCAATTATTACAACTTGAAGTATCAAAATATTAGGAATTTTAACGCCAGTAATATTAGATGTTCTGACTTCCAAGATGTGACTAAACTAAATCCAAGCCTTTGACATTTTAACTTTTTTTTAAGGAAATCGTCCATGGGCCTGTTACTATGTAAAGACCCTCTTTTTCATAGCATCATTAATTGATACCCTGAAGACAAATATTATCTGGGCCTGGAAACAATATAGCATAAAATCAAACCAACGACCTTCAGATTTGAAAGCGAGCATTAACCACTCGGCAACCCAATCATAATCTAGATGCTGGTAACAAATACTTTAACATAACTTATATTTAGCTATATACATACAGTTTGCTGTGTGTGCCATGTATCCTCTACTAAGCTGTGTTTGTTTTTTCGCAGGTAAGACCAAGACTATCAACGCGGGTCTGGTTTCCTCTGCCTCCGCCGACGCTCTTCAGCTCAAGAAGCAAGGTACAAGTGTCTTTGACGTTTGACAGTTTGTAGCATGCGCATGTCAATCTTCGTGTGCCGCTGTCAATGTCAGTGTCAATCTCGTTGTCAATGTTAATGCTTTAGTTACCGCGCAGACTCGATGTTAATTTAGTTGTCGTTGTCAAACTCCACGCCTGTCACATTCCTTGTTCTTTTTCAGTGATTTAGTCCCTTGAAATATTGCTGTCAAACTTCACTTAATGTCATCCTTACTGTCAAACTAACTGTTAATGTCGCTATCCCTGTGAAGCTCAATGCCATGTATCGTTTGATCAGTCGATAGTTTGCCATCTGCTGCAGACTGCATTTGTTTCACATCGATGCATTCTCTCCCGCCAACTGTAACATGTATGATGCCATGTATAATGCGATGCATTAAGGCTAAATTTTAAACTTTATGTATATTTGTAATGATACAGTGGATACAAAATGCTATCTGATAAGTAACCGTGAGCAAATATAGACTTTAAATCATAATTATAATATTACTGATTTGAACGTGAATAACAATATACAGCATGTGCATAAGTGCATGCCAATCTTCGTTTCTTACTGTCGTCCAAGTTTCAATTTCAATGTCGTTTAGTGCAATTTGTAAGTCTAATAAAGTAGTCGATGGCAAAATCAAAGGCGAAAGCATTGTGTAACTTGATGAATGAAATTTTTGTATTGTGCAAACTGAAAGTTCATTTTGTTTTCACTGGAAAATTAATTTTTCTCTTTGTCACTTTCAAATAAATTGTTAATCTCGTTTCAGTGACAAGGACATTTTATTTTAATTTAATTTGGTTACGTTGGTCAAACTCGGTGTTAATCTCGTTATAGCCGTCAAATATAAATCCACTCCAAATGTAGAAATCCTATATATATATATTTAGTTTTTTTTTTGAAAATCTAAATTTCATTTGTTAAATCGATGCTAATGCTCTTCCAACAGTGTATTTTGCTTAGCCAAGTAATTTAATATCAGTACATTTGTGCTCTACATGTGTTATATCCAGAAGATATGTAGTATACACTCATTTTTAGAGTAATTTTTAGAAATAAAATCTCACAGCATAGAAAAATCAAAAGTTTTTGATATTGCAGACGATTGAGAATTACTATTTGCGCATCATCGTTCGTTTTCCTCTGTCAAATCAGCAATCTCATACCCTTTAAGCACATTTAAACAACCGTACTAGCTTCTTTGTGTTGATACTATTTTGCTAGACTAGATGTGAGAGCTATTTATGACCGTATTAACATCAATTTAACAGTAACATTTACCATACGTAAATCAAGTCTTTTAACATATTTTAAATCAATGCGACGTAAAACAATTCATTTCGTTGCATAAGCAGGCGAAGTTTAAAAACTGAAAGTTTTACCCGGTGACACAAAGACACGGTAGTAATGGACGAGGTGAAAAGGAATGTCCCAAAATAAAGTACAAGTGAAATCATCAATTCACACGGACAAAGATCAATAGTGTGGCAACTGGCAACTGGAACTGACTATTCTGGAGACGACGAATTGTCGAGACGATGTTGCTTATGAACAAAAAGCAGAGGTTTGAGGCAGGTATGTTTAAAACTAAACTGTACCACGTCAATTGTGCACCTCATTATGTGCTTACTATGAAACTTCGTATCCAATTAGTGAGATTTAAGTATTAAATTTAAAGTGGTCATAAGTTTTACCGATAAGTCTCAATAATAAAGCTGCAAAAACAATTCCCAGAAATCTTTTATGTCAATCACATTTAGGTAAAAACTTGCAGAATTGTGTCAAAATCTTGATTTGATAATTATAATACTGAGAACTACTCTGTCGAAATGTTTTCAACGCATACAAATGTTAGGGTAGAGTTTAGTGTTGTTCTCTTTAAGATTATGTGCGTTTCTAGGCTTTAAAAAAATATATTTTCCCTTGAGACAAGCAATTTTAAATGTACGTTTAAGCTGCCTATTACTGAAAATAAAGTACACCACATCACGTTCATAAATAAGTTGAATCAAACACCATAAAGCATTGTTTTTTATTTGTTTCACCCTGCTCCTGCTCGATTAAAACTATGAGGATTAAACATAATGTTAATCCTCCTGGGATTCAAACTATTCTAATTAATAATTGCTTATTTAACCAGTCTACCTACGTAGCAATTGAAATATAGCCCACTACTCCATGTATTAATACAATGTATTATATATCAGTATGATGCAAATGGCAAAGACCAATAATAGATACCATTAAACCAATTAATCCATTTCATACCCACGGACGTAACATAGTCAGTGGGCAGTTGTGATATCTGATATATAGCAGTATTTCTGCCATCCAAGGTAATCATTCCCACTCAGGCGAATGTTGCGGTTATCAGACTGGAAACGAGTTAAATCATGGGATTTATCATGTTTGGCTTCAGTTGATTTGCAGTAGGTTTAACAATAAGTTCTGCTATTTTATTGTTTACGTATAATGTGTTACATCGTTGTATAACTTCGTTCTCACATAGTGTTCGTTTTGAAATAAAATTGTAATTTCGTAATATAATTCGTATAAGAAGCATAATAAGCTTGGAGAAGAGGGATGGCTATCATAATACATAAAAAAGCAAAAAATTAACCACTTTTAAGGATATAATCAAATACGTCGTTTAAAATTATTCCGATATATTTATACAATAAATATCTATGAAAATGTGTTTCATACATAGAATATAGTATTTTATTGTCCCCTAGAGGAATGCTACAGAAATTAATGTAATTGTGTTTTAAAGCCATTGGAATTGTATACCGTTTATGTAAGGGGTTGATGTTAATCCTGTGCTTTTTACAATCTATCGTCGACATATTGCTAGTTACCCATCGACATGAGTTACAATTCAATAAAAAATGTAGCTTCTGAGCCCAAAATCAGCGCAGACCTTTTTTTTTCTAGGAACCTCCACATTTGAAACCAAGAACTTTGCTAACCATACTACTATATATTTTGGTAAATAATCACTTTTCAATGAATTTTTCCATCAAATTTCGTACACTGCAACCGAAACAAAACTAAACAAACAAATACGCTATTGTATCAAATAGGCAAATATTATATCGAAACACAAAATCTCAACCATCATTTCGTAAATTTGTACAATTAGTTTGTTAAATCTAATATAAAAGTTTACAAGACATTCTCAAGATTGTACAGATCTGATATCAACGTAGAGGACATTGCCTGAAGCATTTTGGCGACGTTCCATACCATCTTGCTAGAATCTGTATATTGCCTACAGCTCCAAAGCTGTTGAAAATAAACATTGCTTTGCTGTTTCACAGAGATTCTATTTTGCTTTGATAATCTTAAGCTAGTCAAAACAATGTATGTTTTTCCATTGTTTAAAAGTTAAATTCTTTAACGAATGGAATGTTCTTTGCTTAGATCGGTCGGTGGTCCTAAATTATTAGCATATAAATCGGTCGGTTAGGAAAGGGCATTATTCCGAATTGGACCACTATTATTAAAATATGGCTATGCGAATTAAGGTAGTGTAAACTAACCCTAACCTATCCTAGCTTAGCCTTGTTTTTCATAACTTAACCTAACTTGTATTGCACACATTTTAATACCTCCTCTTCTTCGAAATACCCGTTGGCTCCGAACCCGAAACATCTTGATCACTTGTCATGGAGATATTTTCATTTTCCTAGGTGATTTGGGATTTGAACGAGGGTGCTCGGAACGATGCCACGCTGTAAATAAAACAGTCTAATAAAAAAATTTACCCAAATAAAGGCGTCCAAGGTCGTTTTTATGAAAACAATTTTTAACTTATCAAACTGATACTTTAAAAATATAAACTACCCAAGAGAGGCTATTCCTAAAGTTATCTTCCAAAATACCCTATTTATCATGGATTAGTGATAGAAAACTATTCAAATTAAATGCGTTTCGATTTATTGATTCATTGTTGTTGATCAGTAACAAGCAGAAACCGTAAAATGAAATAATTTCTGGGTTCTTTTCCCTAATATGTAAAATACACACGAAAACTATCAATGTATGATAAATGTCTTCTATACCATACGACACAACTATCGCACAAACGTCACTTTTACTTTTCACTTGAGCGATAAAATTTAAAATTGAAATAGCGACTTCACAACAGTTTCACCGGCGCTGTGTGTTTCTGTACTCGGCGCTTCAGTATTCAAATTCCTGAGGCACGTGAGTCTGTGAAAGCCGTTTATTTAACTTTGCTCCCTCTAAACGTCTATTTACATTATACATTCGCTTACAAAGAAAAAGGAAGAGATGCATACACCTTTGAGTTTCATGTTGACGTTTGCGTTGAAATGTTACGGCTTTTGGCGCATTTTATATTATATGTTATGTTCTCAGTGTGTGTGTATTTTTTACTTAAAATGTCTTAGGATTATCAAAAGAACAATTTAAATGATCAATAGTAGTCTATAAACAAAATTTGAAATTGATATAGTTTAGAAGCACTTATTGAGTTATACAAGTTGTATGTAAATGGAAATGGTAAATGTCTACAATATAGTAGACCTTTCAATCAGTGATTTCATGTTCATAATCAGTTTGATTTAACTATTGGAAATTTAATGTTTTATGTAAACAAGTGAAAATGAACGTAATACACGTATTTATTGGATAGTTTTTTTTGTTCAATTTATAATCAAAGAAAATGTTTAAATATGTATTTGTTGTGAAAAATTGCTACGAAGAGTTATTATATTCATCATTCAACTGGTTGTAATGAATATAAGCTACACCTGATGTAACTGTTTGTCATATTCGCGGTTATCTGCAGTTATCGGCAGTTTAGGCTTGCCGGTTATAGATTTGGCTGGATATATTAGGTTTACGTGCTCGGCAATGGTATGGGGTACACCAAGATATATTTACGCTCGATAGTGGGGTGTGGTAATCGTTCGAAAGGCAAGTTTGTTTTTATTTAAGTGGGCCTTTTATATTTAATGCATTGACCATAACATTTGTTTATTGTAATTTGTAATTGTGCTTTTCGATTAAATTGTGTTTTTACTTACTAATTACTTTTAGAACCCTGCTTTTTGGAATTTTATCTCTGGAAATTGCAATTTTGTATCCTACAATTATTTGGTTGATCCTTGCTTTGCTCTTTGTTTCCACACCGCTTGTTTACACTAAATTTAATGATTTTATTTTAAGGAAAGTTTAAAACATTTAGCATTAGAACCCAGACAGTTATGCATTATCATGCAGCTGTTTTATCAGGTGACCTGCCTTAATAATCAGCTGATTTAGTCGGCCTATTAAACCAATTCAGTAAGATGGTGACTTATTGTGGTTACGCGTATGAAAATTAGAGCATAGTGAGTTTAGCATTTAGTGAGATAACCAGTTTAGCTTTGCCCTTTTATTTTCTTCCAGTCCAGTATCAAACCATCAAAATCCACTGACTTTTCCTAGGATCTAATCTTCATCCACTAATCACTAGTCACATTAAACTTCGCACTCTGTTTCAGCGTTCATCAATCAATTATCTCAGACTTAAACAAGATTGTACACAACATTTTCACCCCCACCCCACCAAACTCCCCTTCGGTACCTTCGCCGCTACGTAAACTGAGCTGACAAATTATATTTGTAACGGAAGGGGAACGGGGCCCTTAGAAGGGTAATTAGGCGCTAATTTACCCCAAGACTTATTTAAGCTTTGCCTCCGTGGAATCTCGGTGAGAAACTCGGTTTTTATCTCTTTCAGCTATTTTGAGATGCTTCCACATTAAAAGTACTGTTTAGTTCATTCCCTGACGGCCTTTTTGCAGGTGATTTTGCGAAATTCGTTAACACTTGTAAGTTAAAATATGAAGTTTTTAAACGACAACTGTACCTTACCATAGACTGTTTAGTATATATATAACACCACACAATACTTAAATGTACTATCTGAGGCGCTGAAGTTCCTTTAGTCACCGTTGTAGGACAATCAATCCCAGAGTCTATTTTTCAAAGACTGGTAGTAAAATATTATCACGGTGTTAGACCGCACTTATCTTGAGACAGGTTGTTGTCCCCCTGTTGTCGATAATTGCAGGGAAACGTAAAATAACAGTGCAAAACTAATTGCCAAGTTATTTAAATTTCAAAATGAACTACGGTTTAAATAGTTCAACACTTCTACGGGACATTTTAGCGTTTTGGAAGGTCCGGATCTAGATCTTAACCTAACCAACACCAAGTTACAACATTAAAATCCGTTGTCGCTCTGGGTTTGCTTTTCAGGTACTGGACAACCAGTCCTAAGCCACGTGCTGCAAAAGTGTATATCTTGTGTACAGAACATTGCTAAAATAACACAGAGAGTTTTTGCATCAATTTTACAAGCTAATCAAACAGTCTTTTATCAGGATTTGAAATCGTCCTCGTTTGTTTTTTGTCGAGACTGTATATTTCTCCCATCTGCCTCGCGCGTATTGGCGTTACGGCTTATGGGTTATGGGAATGGGGATTATTGCTGAATGCGCTGGATTCCACTGGATTTACATAACCACCTTATCATCTTTATCCCGTTTACCTCCCCTTGAACGTTTCAAATCTGGCGTATCGGTTTGTGTACGCTACATGTTACAGAGAGTGGTTTAGTATGAAAAACGTTGTATGTTTTCATAATACTGCTTATAACTGTATAACTTGATGAATATTTTGCATCGAGAATTCAATAAATTTTCTTAATCAATTATTGAATCTCAGAGACATTAGTATCGTTCAGAATGTCTACCTATTGTGACAGAAAAGGATAGTGCCACTACATACTTATTTGTAAAAGAGGGAGCTAATTTAACAGTATGTAGTAACTAATGAAAATCAATTCGTTTCAGCTACATCCACCTCACTGATACTTAAAAAATCTTTAATTTAGAATCGTAAACTTACAAGAATATTTCATTTGCATGTCTCATTTTGAATGCAATTTCATTTAAATGAGATATTTCAATAAACTTCTGATTGCTTATCGGTTGTTCATTTATTCAAAGCAATTTAATTCTGCGTTCCTACAATTCTTGAAAGAGGTTTTCTTGAGAAGCGAGATATTTCAATATTGAATTAGAGTAATTTAATTTGCACAATGTCCGGTTTGTTCGTTTTTTTGTCTTCGTATTGGAATCGTCTTGTAATAAATTGAAATCGTAGCTTAGAAATAAACCCCGTTGCTATTATCTACTTTGAAGTATAATCAGCAACATGTTGATTCTGACATTATTAAATTAATTGTTTTGTGTGTAACTTGGTAGGTGAACTGTCATAGTGCTCGTCCAATTTCGTGAAAATTAGGATTTGTAGGTCCGAAAATGAATCCAGCAGTCCTATGCCATAGGCCTTAAGTAGGCCTAAATGGTTCCTAGCTGGTAAAGAAACAACCAGTTTTAATAAGTAGGAAATCCACTCAATGCATTCCACTCAAACAATATTTTGTCAACTCTTACCCTTATTTATTTTTTAGGTTTGTTATTCACAATCTTGATGGAAAATGTTCGCAATAACATCATATATTCTTGCATTTCCCCTTAGATACATAAATAGCTCATTATGTCTAAGCTGGCCCCATACACTATCCAACATGTTAGACGGACATGTCGGGATCCAACGTCTTGTCGAACATATTGGACAGTGTGTGGGTTCCAACCCGACATGCTCGACGGATATGTATTTAATGATAATAAACAGTTCTGGTCAGAATTTATTTAACTCTACAGAGACCAGAAGGCGTTGTGGGAGTAAACTCTATTGCAAGAAACATGCGCGTAAAGAGGGGTACGATATCCTGATAGAAAAGTGGAAGGAACTGTATTTAGAGTGTGATTTAAAGTTAGTTAAAAATATAATTCAAAATTTAAAAGCCTTGTTCCGCAAAATCCCTAAAAATTATCGCTCAAAATCCCCCAAAAACAGCTACAGTCGTCTCGAAATCCATCTCAGAACTAATATTTCACCTGACTTGTTGGGTATGCTCGACAGTGTGTGGGAAACACCCGACATAATGTCAGGTTGGATGATGGGTCCGTCGTCAGGTAGGATCATTAGGTCGGGTGGCATGCTATATAGTTAAATGTTAATGCTAATGTTAATAGTGTGTGGGGGGCTAGTGTAAGTAAACACTATTATCAGATTACTTGTGACAACAGTAGTGTGGGAGGGGGGTGACGCGGCCAGTTTAAAGGCTTCATACAATCCCTGCCCCGGGCTTCTGTGTGGAAACCTACTATCGTCAGTGACAGTGTATCAGTGTGAAAGTCAGTGTCAGTGTTCGGGAGATGATTTGTCATCTGTGTACTCCGTCGAGAGTTCTATCGTCCGTGTCAGGCTCCAGGACACCTTCCCCGGTTACCCCCTTGGGGCAAAACTCAGGTGTGTTAGAGATTCTTCGTTTACAGTTACATCTTATTCTGTTCAAAACTGTTAAGAATTCACGAGTAGTGACAGTGTTTTACCATGTTTTACTGAAATTCAAACAATGGTGTTTCATATACTTATTACTATCATAGTCAATTGGTTCACCCATATTTTGAAGTATGTAGCAAGCCCGTGTAACGTGCAGTTTTACCTAAACGTGGGAGGGTTTCATTGTGTTTGGAAAATTACAAAAATGCATTACTGTTAGGTCGACTAAAATCTACAAATCGTATCAAGTTAGGTTAAATAACTTCTTGATCAGCATCGTGCGTGTTATTAAATTACCTAAAAGTAAACAAAAATACGTCAAATAAAACTTGTAATAATATAATTACAGTACACTTATACTGTTGACTCACAAGACACTATATAAAATATGGTAAGTGACGATGATTAGAGCCAATCGAAATCGATTACCACTTACCATCTTTTACATATATTTAACGCCTTGTGAGTCAACAGTATAAGTGTAAGTATATTACAAGTGTTATTTGACGTATTTTTTATACTTTCATGCAAGTAAAATTGTCATTGAACCCCTAATTGCCGTAATTGGTATAATGAAATGGACTGTATGTGGTATAACTCATGTCTAAATATAAGCTGAGACGGCAAATGACATTAGCTAACGTGAGCGAAAACAGACCAAGATGTCTCATTAGTCTGTTAATTAACCCCAGGCCTTTGGGGAGGCTTTGTAGAGGTTTCTTACAGTTAACCTCTGTGTGTATTTAGGCTTTGCGGTCCCGTTTCTTAATTTAGGTATTATGCGATTTTGAATTGTTTTAGCGTTGATGTTTCAATAGTTTACAGGTACTTTCAAAACTTAGGATTCCACCTGATATAAAAAATATCTGTTGAAATAGAATGTGTAACTATATAGCCAGTTTTCTATAGGAAAGGGAAACGTGATTAAAAAGAGGGATGCAAAAAAATATTACCGTATGTTACAAATAATACAATAAATATAATGACATATACTTTTGTAAAATCTAATGTATTAATGGGGGTGTAATAAGTCTGGGTTCGCTAGAGTGCAGTTCATGGTACAAATATTTTTCTCTTTCCGTATTTAAAGTATACTTCTCTCTTCCTTATACACATTCATTACTTAGACAAGCATGAGATCATAACAAATAGTTTTATTTTCTTTAAATAGTGTTAAATTTAACGACGAATAGCAAGAAATAAATAGCTAACATCATATTAACCTAATGTACATAAAACTGACAGAAACATAACTCATAATGGTCCTTAGTTTATTTTTTAGATTTGATAAATCTGTAAGATTACTATCTGTAACATTTTTCTAAAATTATTTTCCAATTTGTATACTCGATTTGAAACATAAACGTCATCACCTTATTATTTTTTCTTTGAATAATTTGTTTTGTTTACGATCGCTACTAACTTAAAAAATGTTATATTTAAAAATAGACTATCAGTGTTTGCAACTTATTAATGGAGTTCTCTCGTAACTTTATCACTTTTATAAAAACTATACAATATTCTAGTTTGCAGTGTAATAACTTGTGCAATGTACTCTACGTGTTATTTTTCGTCATCAGATTAGCAGAGTAGATGCAACGTGAACATAATTTAATGGAAGCGCTGGTTAATATAGTTGCATTACCCATTCCATCATAACCTAATGCGACACTCCTACTAATATGATGGATGCAAGCGTTAAAATAAAACTTTGTTGAACATTACGAAATTTTTGATTGGAATAAGAGTAAGTTATTCTTATTCAAATATTTTTTTTAGATTTTACAAAAATCTTATTTTTTTAGATTTTACAAAAATCTTGGTCCCACGAAGTTTACAAAACTAGTCGGCGAGTTACAGTATCAATACACAAAAGTAACTAATTATATATGTTTTTCTAGTACAAACATGTATCAAAAACTACTGGTTCCAAGACACTTTTTTATGGTATCAGGCACTTAACTTGAAATAGCATTTGGTAGCAGAACAACAAAAATTCAAACGTAATATGAAGAAATGTATTTATAATCTTATTTGGATTGCTGAGTGCATAGTATTTTGTTGTCTTTGTTTTCCCTGGTTCTTTGATAAAAATTCTAGTCGTGATTTTATAAGCATAGATAAATACAAAACAAATAATCAACTACTAGATCAGATGTGTGCTTTAATTGCTGACTATTTTCCAAAATAGAGTGTTGTTAAGTATATGTTTTGTATTGTTTGAGATGTTTACTCATATTATGCATTAATTTTAATGCCACTTTTAACGGCGTATAGCTCGTTGAAGTGCCATAGTGTTTTGTTTGGTAGGGGTTATTTACACAACTTTTAATATTTGGTTCAGATCAAACAAATGAATCCCGTTATGACCATTTGACTCAACGCTTAAGGGCAAAGGCTTAATCCAAATATAATTCGGCTGAAACTTTCCATATTAAAAAAATCTTGAATTTAAACAGTTTTAAAAAAAACTGACGATTTACTATAGTACATTGATTGTCTTTTAAAAATTTGGCAAATTGCGTCTCAATTAAATTGTTTAACGAAAAAAAAACTCTTTTGTTACTCTTGAAATAACTCAAAGATTGTAGATTCAATTTTCTCTTTTTGTAAATAAATACAAAATAACATTTCTTTTTAATAGTGTACCAGGTTTAGTAAACATTTATTGTTATGCGAATTCGAGTTGTATATAGGTTTGCTGCGATGAGTAAATTTGTATATTTTAACTTGCAAACCATCTCGCTGGTGCATATTGAGCTCTACATTAACATTTTGTGAAGAGCTTTCCAGGGACAGCCCGTATCTCGTTTGCTGTTAATGTAGGCATACTCAGGACTGCCACGCTTTAGTTCTTATTCACCCTTCTTAAAACCTTATTTTGTAATTGTAATTCTAAGAACCAAAACCCAGTGTTGGTTAATACAGTACTGCCTTAGTATTTGAGTATTTTTGAAAGCATCATTTAAATTTTGTAATACTTTATATACATTATTTATTTATATTTTCTTTAGTTCTATGGACCCGTTGTTTGGGCTTATTTTAAATGTAGTTTCTGACATGATTCCACACAATGATTTGACGAATTATACGTGATTTTGTTGTTGTTCACAATGCTGTATAAAATCGATAAACAAAAAGTTAGGTTATAGTAAATCATTGAGGCTTGTATAAATATAAGACAACTTATAAAATATTTTAACATTTTCGATGAGGCCTACGTTCCTGTTGAGTCCAACAATGAAATTTGGAATCTTCTTTAAAAGTGAAAATAAATGGTTATGTGTGGAGCTAATTTTTCCCCCCTTGAATTGAATCAAGAAATAATAATTTATTAGCATTTTCTCGTGATTTAGGAGGAATTATCCTTGTTAGAATGTGTTTCAAACTTATACAGGGTGATTACCGAGAAACGCATGTTTTTCAAATAACGAGTACTCAGCTAATTCAGGGCAAAAAATCTATTTATGAGTGGAAAAACAGTGTACACAATATGCAATTTCAGAATAAAATTACTTGCAATTTAGCATTTAAAAATTGCATTTCTAACGTGGTGGTTAGAGAACATTGATAATTTTACGGGTCGCCTTCTGCTTTGATATAGCGTTGAAGGCGTTCCTTAAAACTTTCTACGGAATTTGCTAACATATCTCTAGGAATGGCGTTGATTTCCTGGCGAAAAGCTTCTTTAAGTTCCTGTATTGTTTTTGGTTTGTTTATGTAAACTCTAGATTTAAAAAATCCCCATAGAAAGAAATCTGGAATTTTAAGACCTGGTGAGTGCTCGGCCAAGTGACACCACCAAAACGTGGGATAACTCTTTTAGGTAATATTCGCCGAAGGAATTCCATTCTAATGCGAGCTGTATGGACTGTTGCCCCTTCTTGTTGGAACCATACGTCATTACGTATCTCGACACGTTGATGGCGCAGTTCCGGCAAGAAATGTTCTTCCAACATGTCTAGGTACCGTTATGGATTCACTGTCACTGCTCTGCCGTCGCGGCTAGGACTCTGAGCTGTTGCAAGGCGCACTCTTTAACTGTCTCAGGGGTACTAACTGTCCTTGCCAGTCCAGGAGGTTTTCTCTTAAGCAGAGATCTAATTGAGTTTTACATTATGTATCCAACGCAATATCGTGTTACGATCAGGGGTAGCGTCATGCCGTGCAATGTTAAAATGTGTATGAAAGTCTCGCTGAGTCTGAGTGACTGATTCACCATTTGCGTAATATCGTCGCATGACAAACATACGATGCTCAAGGTCCCACATCTTGGCAAAAATTGAAACTGCACACTTCCCCCTACACATCGCAACAACTTCTGGCCGTCGCCGAACGATATTCCTTGTGTACTACGAAAGTCAAAAACATGCGTTTCCCAGTAATCACCCTGTATATCGTAGAGAACTCTTTTGTTTCTCCTGCGTGCTTTGAATCTAGCCTTCTGCGAACTCAAAACAAGATATTGATACCATGTAGACCTAAGTACAGTACTTTTAAATTGCATTTTTAACTTTTGTATTTACGAATTATTGAAGTAATTTTGTTAAAAAATCGCAGAGAGAAGAAAACGGATTCGAAATGATTCCTAAGGTGGTTAAGTAAGAGTAGGCGAACTATACACACAAACACTATAAAATCACTCTTTAATACATTCTCCTAACTATTACTTAATATGTAAGCACCTAAACAAAATTTCAAAACTGAAATTGTGTCAGTGTATTGATAAAAATATTACATTTAAATTCTTATAGAAATCTACTTAGAACTGTGTCAAGTACTCAAGACTCCAGGTTGAATAGGCCTGGAAGGTGGTCTTATTACGATGGGGGTGTAAAATTAACATTTTGCCAAGCGGTAGCGGAACCCCAAGCACCTCATTTGCCTTTTAATTTATCCCAGGGGCAACCCCTTGCTGCTCTCATCGCCCTTTTTGCATCCAAATTGATTATTGTTGGCTCCTATCACATTTGCTGTATGTTTAAACAGTGTTTTGAGATTTTTTTATATTTAAGCGTATTGCTTCTGCGTTTTTGGTTGTTATGTTTTCGAAAAGGTTGTACTATGCACCTGTTGTAGGACAAGTTTGATGTCATAAATTGGACAGGCTTCCAATAGATGCTAAAGATTTCACTATAGTTAATAAATGTACAACTACACAGTATTTTTTATTTGAATTTGTTATCTTAAATGGTAGTACAAGACGAAATAACAGCAAAAAAGTAAATATTAGTACGTTTAATTCGCGTAACATCGTGCATTTACAAACAATAAAATTAGTTTATGTTTAAGTCAATTCCGAACAACAAAAACAGCAATAAGAGTGTTTTTTTTATATATATAAGTTATCTGTAAAAAGGTTTTATTGCTATATTTTATATGTTATCTCTTTTTCATCCAAAAATTGCTGATAAAGAGTTTTTTTTCTAAAATGGTGATTTGAATTATCATAAAATTTTTACTTACTTTAAGTCCGCAGTATCTTTAATAATGGTTTCAGTTACGGATCGTTTTAAGTTTTTTGTTATGGAACTAACGTTGTTATTTACAATAATTATTCTCTAAAGTGGCAAGACCTTCGCTTCCCACGAAGAACTGAGTGATATTCATACACATTTCAGTGAGAAACAGCTTCTGGAAGTATAACATTAGTGTCTTTAAATAAAAGTGTTGTTTTTTTCAGTTGTATTAATCTTGTGGATTTGAATTCATGGTTTAGTGCAAGGCCCTTATAATTACGTTTTATACTGGTATCAAACTAATATCATGTGGGGTGAATAGCTTTAGAAATGTAAAAGTAAACCATAAATTAAATTTATTATATATCCGCTCAACAAAGGAAGGAATGGAAATCGTGTCTTAGTTTATTTCACCCTCACCGCCGTTGGCCTATTTGGCCTACGCCCAGTATTGATTCAAATTTTCTCATGCACTTCTGTTTCCGATTTTGATCTTGTTTACTAATAATCTACTGTATCAAGAGGGCTATATAGTTTTTAAGGATTTTTGGAAAGCCCACGGTTGTAAATAAAACTTTTTTCTACTTCATTAGCACAAAAATATTACGTACCTTGATTGAAACCAAATTAAAACAATAATCCTTTAAATTGTTCTTATCATTGCTTTTATTCCAAGAATAAACCTTTATAGTTTTAAACGTGATGATGAATGGCATTTTTTCAAACTTTAAACTAATATCAAGAACTCTGTAAATAACAATAACTCATTTTTTGAAATTTTGCTGTAATGTAGTAGATATTTGTCTGAACAGTTTATCTACAAAGTTTCTCACTGATACTACTCCTTCACCGTATTAAATCTTACATTATTATTCCCAGTTGTGCATTATCTGTGTTTTGTAACGTTTGGTTATGTTTCAAGAATGCAGATGCTAAGTTTGGATCGTTTGATTAGAATTAGCTTATCGACGTTAAGAATGTAATTGCTTTCTGTTATTCAAAAATAAAACCACTTATTTCAACTTACTCAAACTCCTAGACTTACTTGCTGTACAAAAGCCATATGGATTTTAACAATTTGTCTTATTTTTCAGGTAAGCCTTTCCACTATAATGCGATTCTGACGTGAGTAATCAATCTTCACCTGTATTTACACTTTGTAAATAATACATTCGAATATTTACAATTATTATTTGTTTTAGGAACGTTTTTTATAAAAAAATATTACTAAAACTTGTTTAAAAGGTGTGATGAAGTTAAATTCTATTGTGCTGTTAGTGTTTAAATTATTCGTATTATTGCCCACGTCTCATCACATGAAGATTTTATTGCTATAAACTTCAGTTGCAAATACATTTTATGAAAGACTTTCCACATAGAAAATATTATTTACTACGTTACTATTATAGATAACAGGTTGTATACAACTAGAGAGACTTATGCATTTTAATATAGATCAACAATTGTATGATAAACTCTGGAAAGGGATTCCCGTAATACTAGTTGTTTTCATGTATTAATGACCTTCCTATTTTATTATTCTAGTCTATATAGTTACTACTTTATAGCTACTTTTATTATGCTTATTTTAATTATTGATTCTTATTATTTTGGATTGGTTGGAATATAGTATCCCACTTAATTTTAATGTAGGCCCTACCATTCATTGATTTTTTTATTTTTAAATAAAATTAGAAATGTTTAAATGCATAAGTATACTGCAAGATAGCTAATCATTCAGTTTTTCCACAAAAATGTGGACTCTTAAGGCACGGCACGATGGTTCCACCTGTGTATGACAAACTGAAATTGTTCACCGATTGTACCGATTGTACAGTACAATTCGTAGATGCCCTGGGTCCTGGCAAACTTGTCGAAAATTACAAAAGAGCAATGCAATGCAAACCTACACGTGAATCGAAGGATTTAAATATTTTCTAGCAGTTTTTCATCACCATTTGATTTTTGTTCACAATTATTTGGTATAAGTTCAATTGTAAGCCTATCTCGGTATAGCGCTGTACATAACTACTGTTGGTGGGGATGGATTTCGGTCTACGCTGTAAGTTCTAAATCTGTCCGTCCACACACAAATATAACTCTGCCCCGCGTGTGTTATGACGGCTACGTCTTCAATGCTACAACTACGTGATTCAATGCTATAACTACGTGATTCAAGGCTACAACTAGGGATTCAAGGCTACAACTAGTTGATTCAATGGTCCACGTTATTCAATGCTACAACTACGAGATTCAATGCCACAACTACGGGATTCATTGCCATAACTAAGTGATTCAATGGTCTAACCCCGTGATTTAACGCTATAACTACGTTATTCAATGCTATATCTACGTGATTCAATGGTCCAACCACGTGATTCAATGCTATAACTACGTGTTATTCAATGTTAAAACTACGAGATTCAAAGCTATGCCTTGTAATTATTGTAAAATAATTACAGTTATGAAAATTATAGTATGACATAAGTTTTATCTCATTAAAAAAAACATTCATATTGTTTATTCTTTCCAGGTTATTATTTTCAGTGTAGAAAAACCTATCTTCGCCTAAATTAAATTTGTATTTTACACGTAACCTAAAAAACGTAGTTAACTTAAATTCCTCACACAATTTACAGTTAATAAGATGGCCACAGTTCATGACAAAGTTGTTGCAGTTAAATTTGATGCGTTTCGTGAACACATTGTTTAATCAGAAAAATATTACATTCGGATTTCGAGTTCCGATTTTCGGTGGTAGGCAACGAACTAGAATGTAACAAACTTTGCACCAAACATGAAATGAAAATTGGATTGAACTATTAATGTTCATAAGTGATAGAGGAGAAACAAAGGGAATGTGATAATCTGTTGGAATCATCGAACATGAGAGAGAGATGTGAGATAGTAAGGGTGTTTTACAAGGGTGGAGAGGGGAATGTACGCTCCGGACACTGCAGTGACACTGGCAGATCTTCCGCTAGGGTGACTTTGCTCACCGCACGACCGAGTCTGCGAATTGTGATCTGGTTTTGATCGAGATTCAGTGTATAAATGTGAATCTCAATATAATTTGTATGTAGTTTGGCTATAATTATACAGTATTTGAGATTTAAGTGTATTTGAATTGCTATAGACCTATCTATAATTGATATAAAACCAAATGCGATCTAGTATTAGTTCATTTGATTGTTTCATCACGAATGCATTTTCTAAGGGGTTATGTATGTGATATTTACAATTGAGAAGACATAATCGACAAGTTTTGAAAAAGAGTCACAAATTTACGTATACCTCTGAAGAGCTTAAAAACACGAGCAAAGTTGATTAAACCGTCATTTAGTTGTGATTATTTTGTAGTATAGAAGCAGTTTTGCATGTTAACTGTTTAATGTTTAGTAATAATTAAAGTTGAGGGAAAGTTGGAAGAATAGAGATGATCGTATAATGAGTGGCGCGGTCTTGTAGTGTCTTGATTGCATTCTATGGTAATTGGCCGTTGTGATGAAAATATACAAAAAAAAAAAAAACAACAGCGTTTTGCATCTACTATTGATGGTACTAATGTAAATTTCATAAACAAACCCGATTGAACATCACTCTTTGTTTGAACGTCGTGCTAGTTATCACAAACTTGTACAAAATTGGCTGAAAATTCCTTGGATTATATTAATTACAATATATACCAAAATCAAACAACAAATAGAATTTTCCAACATAATCCCGCACATTGGTTGTAACCCTTCACAACCCCTTATGTCCTCACTAATGGCAGACACGCCTATCTATTACACCCCATTATCTAAGGGCTGGAGTGAGTGGGTCGTATCAATGGCCCCGACCCCTCGCCGGCTTTGTACACGGTTATAGAACGTGTGTGGGCCGTCAGTGTAAGGTCGGATGAGGACTGTCAATTAAACCCAGGCTTTGAGCCTTGGTGAGCAGGCTTATCGTGGAAACAATCTATCTATCTATATACTTAATTTAACATGGGTTTTATATGTAATGTCCCTTTTCCACCCGTCCTACGTAACCAATTTTTACGATTTAGGTGTCATTTTAGAGTCTGTTATCTAGGGAAGGGACGAATGTTAATGGTAAAAATGTCATTTAGGGCTTCGCCCCCTAAATTATTATTTATTTCTAATTGTCACTTTCAAAGATCCAGAGATGCTGACCAATTTTCTTTATTATGGGTTTATGTGAATTGTAATTGATAACAGTTGATACTTTGAATATTTAACCACGGAGAATATGACAGAACCGGTATATACGACCATAAACAAATTACGTCACTGGCCCGAAAAGTATAGTAACCGTAACAGTCGTAACGTTTTTGACAGTATCATGAAAATATTATTACAGGGCGTCTTTCTTGAGTTAGAATGAGAACTATTAGCTTCATACACTGTTAAACATTTCAGTTGCAGTAAAATTGGCGTAAACTGCGTACTTTACGCACCGCTCTAAGTACAGAAGGATTCACGACATAATTTCAAGTAGCAAAGCAATAACTTTCCTTCCTTTATGTCCTGCTGGGCTAAAAATTATATTTTATTCTTTTAGTCACGTCCTTTATGCTAGTACAAAAGATGAATTTCCTTTAGTGAATTTTCCTTTAGGGAAGTAGCTATTACTGTAGGTGACACGGTAAGACCTAGACCCGGGACCGATTTACTTTTTCATTTTGATACACTCTCTAAAACACCAAATATCAAATAGGCCAAACACACTTTTCGTTAAAATTTTTATATATGTATTTTTTATATATCCATGGACGCGATAACTCGAGTAATTTTGGTCCGATTTTATGAAGTTTGGCATAATTGTGTAGGGTTGTAGTATACACTTGGATAAGTTCGCAAACCAGACAGATTGGGTCATTGGAACGGGGTAGTATGGCATTTTTAAATGTTTAAACAATGTTTTTTTTTATTTTTTCCCTAAAAATATAAACATTACCGTTGTTCTTTTAAACCTGTGTGCAGCTTTAAAGCTGAAAGCTGTAAAAGTATAAATAATTTTGTATACTGAAGCGTTGTTAATAAAAGAAAGGTTACGTAAAAAATCCCCATGCTATTATTATAAAGAAAAATGTAACCTGTTATTTGCTTGTTTATATTTGTTACGTATAAGGAAATATTTTAGTCAAAATTCAATCAGACAAATGAATATTTTCTTAGGTGCAGTTTTGCTGCTGCTGGGGATATTTCTTTTTAAATAAGTTGTAGCTTGAATGAGTGTAAACCATTATATTCATGCAAACTCGTCTGTAAACACTTTCAGCCATTGAAGGGCTAAAATTAACCACGTTTTATTACGAACCATTCAAAACGCGCGAGGAAACACCAAGTGTTTTCAAGTAACAAAATATTTGCCTTCTTTTACGTCCCGCTCCCAAGTGGTTGCTTTTCGCAATAAAACTGTAAATCTTTTTTATGGGCGAGGGTAAATGAAAAAGTGGCGCGGGCTGTGATAAATGATTTATACCTACGTTGTATTTAAATGCGGTGCTTCTCCTGGGGTGGATTCATTTGTTCACTTTATTGTTGTGAAACAAGTGGGGCAAATGGTTTGAATGTGGTAATGTTTGGTCATTAGAAATGTTCAGGAATAATTTGGTGAAATATGTGGAATTGCATGTCATACAATTATGTGATAGTGTTCAACCTTTCGTCATGTTTTACATTAGTAGGCCTATTGAAATTGTTCAAATGCAGAGTTTGTTTTCTGTGAAGAATTTTGCCGAAATATGTGATCTAAACTGACAAAAATAACAATCATGTAAGGTATTGAAATGAAATAGTAGTTTACGCAACGATTGCGTTAAGTGAGTCTTTACGAAACGAGTAGAAAATTTAAGGCACGAGCCTTGGCGAGTGCCTTAAAAACTTCTACGAGTGTCGTAAAGACTATTAACGCGAGTTGCGTACACTACTTTACCTACGACCGTTTTTTAATTACTATCAATCTGGATTTAATTACTAACAATCACTAATGATAACTTTTTAGAGAGGTTATGTTTTCGTGTATTGTCATTGCCACTGAAAGTGATGCAACGACTTGTTGTATAATCAGCTGATTTCCTGTAATTACGTGTTTGTTAAACTTCGTTAAATATTACATTGCTAGCAGCATTCTTACCATAAATAATATTGTATCAGGTACAATTCGGCAAATATTTCATTTATTTTTGGACTTCCACCAACTTAATTAAGAATACGCGAGTATCAACATGAACAAGTCGGATCAACATTTAAATTGGTCAATTGATCAGCTGATCAGCTGATTAGTTGACGTTCGAAGCATTACAATTGTAATTCTTTTCTCTCAATACTTGAACCTCATTGGTCCGTTACCTGTGTGGATATGAGAAAACTATGCGGATATGAAATGAAACTATGCGGATATGAAAGTAAACAGCTGTAAAGTGAAACTTTTCAATTCTAAGAACTGGACTGAAATGGCTACTTTAAAAAACGGTCGTAGGTAAACATATTTTTTGTGAACTAAAAAAATACTATGCGACCTAACGAAAATCGGATGAATATTATTATTTTTCATATGTATAAGTTTTAAATAACCTCTTGTTAAGGACTACATGTGTTATTGAATTTACAGAAATAAATTTATTCGCTTTTTGGTTCTGAAGATAAATGAAGTGTCAAATCGTAATCGATCACCACTTGCCATCTTTCATATGTATTTACCGTATTGTTCGGTAACAGTGTAAGTGTAAATATGTGTTTCAAGAGTGTTATTAGATGTATTTTATTTTCTTTCTGTATACCGAGTTTCCGAAAGGATGACCCGGTTTTGAGCTCATATCAAGTTAACAATTATATTTAACAGGATGGATATATTATAACGTATATTTAAATACAGTAACTCTAAAATATTCTAACTTCCCGTGTCACACTCTTTTTACGAGAAAATGATTTATGCAATAGTTTACCATTGTGTCAAAATAGTTTAGTTGAAGGCCAAAACACGTTTTTGAATTAAAAAACAGAAGGAAATGGAGTTGAGAGTCGTGTAGTGAGAGAATTGTTTTCTCAGACCAGAATATCGAGAAATTGTTTCTCACCTCGCGGCTGTTTTTGTCTCGACAGACTTGTGATTCTGTTTGTTTGCGTTATAGGTGAACGAATAACGGATTTTTGGTGTTCAATATTAGAAATGTAAAGTGTTGGGTTTGCTATATACATGTGATTTTTTGTTTGTGTTAAATTTGAATGTTCTATCTGCATCCATAGGTTTCCACTTTAGTGTTTGTTTCATACAGTTTCTTACTGGCAAATTCTGATGGTTTTTTATCACAGCTATTATTACACATTTTGTCTTACACAAACACCAAAGTCTCGTAGATCTATATTTTCCCTGTACCGTCCCAAATATTTAAAAAAAAGTGTGAAATTACATTTCTTAAAACGGACCAATGTTTCACATGGCTTTGTTTTGACCGAAGATGTTGGCAGCCTCCTTTCCACTTGGGCCTTGAGCCCTTGAGCAAAACAATGGATGAGCCAGAAAGAGAATCAACCGTACTGATTGATATACACGGCTTTCCACGTGACGTAATTATGACTTTACGTGTTTTCCAAACCAATAGTTACCCTAGTGTCGTACAAAGGAAAATCCCCAACCCTGTGTTGTCCTTTATCTCCGAGTCAGTATTATTTTGAAATTACAATCTGCAACAGTATATGGTTACTCTACTGGAAAATTTGTAGTAGACTTCCAGGTACGTCGGACTATGCAACAAACCCTTCTCGTTTCGTTTACGTTGAATTTATTTCACCAATCTCTTGATCTTATATCTCATCAGTTTACCATATAGTATTTGTATAATTCGTCGTATTGTCAGATTGTTTACTAAGACGTTTTGATTAATTGTAATTTTGATATTTTACTACTCATTTCTCAAACCCTTCTTTACTTAAAATTTTCGACCGTTTCAAAGATTTAACAATCTCTTTCTGCTCAATTGTGTACCAGCGTTGGCTATTAAGACATTCCATCCCCATGTTAAATTTGTAGCCAGGTTTTTAAATCAAAATTGACTTGATGTGAGCCACCTACAGATTGCGCTGATCTGAATCACTAATTCTATCGAATACACAAACCTTTTTACGAAGTCGAGCTTAAAGGAATGACTTATGGTGAGCTATTGCAAATGCTATGACCCATCAACCTGGTCATCAACAAAAAATTAGGTATAAAATGCAATTTTTGACACTAGTGCATTCTATGATTGGCTCAGACAACTAAGTTCTGGTCCACATAGATGGGATGTGTACTTCAGTATCCAATAGTCAATGGTACCAGTTTTCAAACATTCTCTTTTAAGTTCCTGTGTTGGGCTCCACTAAGCATCTAGTCATTGCTTTACTATCATTGTTTACACTCCACCCACCTCGTCCCTCGTCCCCTATGATATTGAGTGATGTCTCTCGGTCCCCTTCTATTTGCTCTCTGTTTCCGCTACCCTGGGCTTCATTTCCGCGCTTCAGGTTCGTTTTTCCACCGGTCGTCGCTCCCTTATTTGATTTTCTGCTATATTGAAGTGCTTCTCGTCACATTGTCGGACGAGAAAAGCAAGTGCAATATAATTATGTAGTTGGTAATTCAAACATTGATCAAATACAACATCACGTAGAGTATATACAAAGAAATGTAAAAAAAAACTTTTTGGTCTTTTACATGTTGGTAATGTCTTTTTTTCTTTTCGTTTTGTTTAAACTAAATATTTTAAAATGTTCCAAAGCGTTAACGGGAAGTCAGAAGGTACTTTATTCGCTTTAGCTTTGCACAGAATTGCAGATTTGATTGATGAAATGTTGAAACTGTAAAAGCTGTCATTATAATTTGCTAAACAGTTCGCTGAACTGAGTCTAAACATTGACTATTTATGCTCACATCAGTATTTGAAAGTAAATACTTTTCCAACTTGGTGTTTCTATTACATTATTCGGAAATTGTATTAAATTTTTTTTTAATTTACCTTCAGCTTACGTCTACACATTTTTACAAAAACTAAATGAATGCACTAAAGCACAAATGCAAAGTATTGTGACCTGTCCGGTCCTGTGTGTCCTGTTAACAGTATTTCCTATAACATATTTTTTTTGTGTATTCATACACACGCAATGTTAAGTAGTGTATAGTTATGTTGACAATCATAACATTTTAGTAAAATTATTTAAATACAGTATAAGGAAATTATGTGCTATAAGGAGTATAAGGAGATAATAGCAGTAAGCGAATGCGAAATAAAAAAAAACACAATCTGAACTAAATCTAATAATCTTTTTGTGATTGTTTTCTAAAAACAGAGAAGACCTAGATTTTTTCGCAGACGGTTTATCAAGGTCAAGTGTTGTGTGTTCTGAGATAAGGGCGTTGACTGATAACAATGCATTTCCGTGATGTTTTCTTATCAGTGACAACATTACATCAGGTTATCATGTAACACTTCGCCCATCCCACAAGATGAATGAGTCTATTAGCCTAATTAAATGTTTCAAGTGGATAACTACAATTATTTTTTTACAATGGTATCATTTTCTGTTCGTTTATATTGTTATACATATTATATTCATCTATATTTATTATAGGGCTTTAAAATCAAAAGGTAGCTGGTTCGAATGCAAGTCAGATAGTTTCCAGACCAAGCTGTTATTTGTAACTGACTATTAATTAATAATGTAAACGAAAAGTCCGAGGTTAGATGACGAAAGTTGGGACTGTTCCCCGCAGAAACACAAATAAACAGCCTAGTTTTCCCATCTTTTTGTCAATTATCACGTATTAGAACGTAGTCTCTCGTCCTAATACAATACTCCAGTGTAGGTCTAGGGGGTTGTGGCGTTATCACTTAAATAAAATGGGTTGGTGATTGGTGGAAAACATACATCTTATTGTACTTGGATGTGCTATAACTCCATTTAGAACCGGTAATTGTAACATGAAACTCATTATTTTACTTTAGAAATTTCCTGCCAGTGAGAACACAAATTATTTGTAGAGGTTTGTTGCAAATCTGCTTACTTCAGTATAAGCTTGTCCTATGTGACGTAGTCTGAAAACTGTCATCACTCTTAATTGAAGATTTAATATCCTACCAGAGACAGTTTTAGTAGGGTCACGTAGTAATATTAGCGGATAACGTTATTTGTGGAGATCCGCTGTGGATATTAATCTGCTTACTTCAGTTCGAGGTTGTCCTATGTGATGTAGTCTTTACACTGACAGCTACACACTCCAAGTGAGGATTTAATATGCTACCAGTGACAGAATTAGTAGGGTCACGTAGTAGTAGGAGATAACGATATTTGTGGAGCTCCGCTGTGAATATTAATCCGTTTGAGCCGTTTAATTTTGCGAGGGGAAAAGTAATTTTTTTAAATAATTTTCAAACGTTTAGTCCAATTAACTCACATTATAGCTGAGGAAATTTCTTTGACGATGAGGATTATCGATGTGCAAGCTATCCTAGCTTATTTAATGTTGGTTTAGTAAAAGCTAAATATTTAAAATGATTTAATATTAGTGATTTTTTTAATTACAGGTGACGGTTAACAACATAGGTTCAGGGTGTCCACATTCTGGAAAGTCAGGGATAGTCAGGGAAAGTCATGGAAAAAAATTCTGGTCATTGAAAGTCATGGAAATAGGCAAAAAGTCATGGAAAGTCATGGAAATCCCCAATAATGGATGGATTTGACAGGACTTAATGCTCTAGTCGGCCACAACGCCGACTATTGTAGCATTTTTCTGAATTTTTCATAAATTCACAACAATTAAATTTATTACAGCTTACAACACAAATACTATTACAACTCAAACTTCAATACAAATATTGTTATAATGTTTTGATTTGTCTTAAGTTATGTCTATTTTGATAACCTAATTTTTTGAAACACTGTAAACTCAATAAAAAATTAATAATAAAAAGTATACAGTAAGGAAAAAAGAAAGAGTAGAGAGAACTAACCAGCTATGGGGACGGAGTAGACTGCGTTTTCTTTTTTCCTTCCATATTTTGAATACCATATTATTTTTACAAAATTTATTACTCTATTGTTATCTGTTAAATACATATTTAAGTATTTTCTGTGAAATAACTTGTCTAGGCAGTATTTTGTGTGTGTATGTTACATTATAATTTTTGAGTAAAGTTCGTGAGTCATGGAAATCGATAGTAAATGGTCATGGATAGTCATGGAAAGTCATGGAAATCAATGAAAAATTTTCTGTGGACACCCTGTAGGTTTGAACAGTGTTAACGTGAATGGTATAAATGGTGGTAAATTTTGTGCTAGAGTTCTATATCATAACAATACAAAAACATACGGGTTCGCGATACAGTTAATGATGAATTTATCTTCTAAAAGCGCGGCGTTTCAGAGAGTTTTACAGTTTAAAGTTTAACTGTCTTTACTCTCACACCCTCCAAAGGAACATAATTTATTTTGTTTTCAACCATATTAGTAATGTTGGTTAATTATTTTACACTCTGCTCAATTTTCTGTTATTAATGTATGTTTTTGCCAATTCGTAATTTCTTTCTCCTAGTTTAATTAACGTAAATATTAACTATTAATTGGCAATAAAAGTGCACATTTAATCGTTACTTCAAAAATAATATTTGAACTTTATTTGCATTTTTACTAATATTTTGAGATTATAAGAGTCCTCTATCATTACAAACGACACTGTAAAGAAGGCTTAATTTTAATTTTAGTTTTTAACTGTCGCTCTGAATCCATATATAAAAAAGTAAACATAAAATAAATTTTAATAGTTAACATTAAAATTATAGGCCTATGTGTTTTGTTTATGAACTAAGTTGACCATATATTTTTTCGTTTACTTGATTTTAAAACGTGACTTTTTAAGTTAAACAAGTGGATTTCCAAATGAAGTAATTCAACTATTTTTACAACACCATTTAGTCTCTAATCGCCAAATAATGTATACCCCTGCGGGTGAACTGTGAAATGTATGAATACTTACACTTATAATGTTAAATGTCGTATTCAAAAGCAATGAATTCCTTTAACAAAATATAAAACATATGAACCTGTTGATTGCTGACAAGCAAAATACCACTGGAAAGACAATCGTGCATCATGCAGTCAGTCGTCAGATTACATATTTTGTATGTCAAAATATCACATATGATACATAGGCTTTTCTGAATAACATTTAACTGTTGAAGCATGTTTAAGTGATAAGGTTTAGATTCATTTACACCAAACAATTCAACTCCAATTTGTAGTTGCATCAACAAGGTAATTTGTGAAGCCTAACGTTTAATTGTATCACTGATACTGAGTTTAGTTCTTAAATTACACATCTATGGAATAAAGACTTTATTACACTAAATATTTACAATTTCCTTAAGTAGTAAGAAGTAAAGAAAAGTTCGCCAAAAGAATTTTTTTTGTATTAATATAATACCTAATTAGATTGAGAAGAATGCCTAGGCATATCAATATATACTGGAAGTTCAGCGCCTGCATGTTGTTGCTGTTTCCCGCCAGACGGTTGTGTTTGGCGGGAAATATACGACGACTGTAGGCGCCAACCACGCCCAGCTCTCACATCAATTACACACACATACACATCTGTTTACTACTACACCAGTGTGGGTATTTACTTTATTTATACATTATCTTCAGTTAATACAATAATGATCGCAAGCTTTTTGTGATTTGTTTTGAAATAGTTTGGAAGTCTATATAATGTAGGCCTAATTAATATTTAAGGTTTTAATAGTATACGATATTATGTACCTACATCTATAAATGGAAAAACTAAAATAATTTTAACATTATTATATCTACACTGGTCAACCTTTAAATGACTCCCCGCATCTAAAAAAATACATTACAATGGCGTACTTATTCAACTAGTGTAATATGACGTCATCAGGCCCAATTTTTAATTGGCAGAAACTACTACAATACTATTTGTCTATCTATAACTAGTAGACCTGCATGTTATAGATTAAGAATCAATGTCTACAAAACAGTGCTAATGAATCGCTAATTTTACATACTTGCGAAGAAATATATTATTTCAATAATTCATCGATTTTTGAAAATTACTTTCGACCGTTTTAAATTTAACTATTCTTGCATTTTAAGATCAAATTGAAACTACCTCACCTAAAATAAGACTCCATTGGTTATTATAAAATTTGCCCATAGGTTACCTCCCGCTATCTCCGCGTCCCGCCACCTCCGTGTCCCGCCACCTCCGAATTTCAGAGTGACCCCTATAATCCTCGGTTACTACCTGCGTTAAGACTTTCCGTAATATAAAACAAGGGTAATATAAAACAGTTGTGGATGAAAATTTGTCACAGATAAGATAAGAATGATACTTAACATAAACGTAAGATATAGATAAGATAACTTAAGATACGTATGGCCTTGAAGACACATTTAACGTTTTCTTCACATCTCACCCGTATTCTGCTCAAATATATGGTAACTTTTACCGCCTTAAATTAAGCGAAAATATTATATATACATGTTAGTTAATAGAATCCACGTCAAAAGCTCACCGTGCGTCATGTTTTGTCGTTAATTCCGGATAACCAATATTTCACGTCAAAGGGCGGACGAGTTTGTCGAGAAGTAAAAGCGTTGTTTACATGCATATTGAATGAGTCTAATGGAGATCGACGTAAAACCGGGGAAATTTTACGTTGAAGTGTTGGCCAACCTGTCTCCTGTCAATGATGAAACAATATACCTCTTGAAATTTGTGGTTTTTGTGATAAACATAGTTTGTAGGGAAATACAAAGTCATTGTGGGAGGTCAATTGATTCTTTGGTTAGTTTCTGAAATGCATTGTTTACCTGTGTAAAAGCTCTTGCATAGCTTTCACAAACAGTTTTTACTATCACATTTTTGATACCATAGAGAAAGTACACTCAAAATATACATAATAACAATGTTCATTAAATTGATTGCACTTATGGAATATTCGTTGCTGGTGGATGTGGTACACCGTTTTTACATGAAAGTTAATAAGTAACTTGTTTACAATAGGAAATTTATGATTTGTTTAGTATTATTTCTTAATGTTGGTATTCTAATAATGTAAAAATCTAAAACTGTTGTTTACGATGATTTGTCGGGAGATATTTAAATACATAAATTAATTTAGAACATAATAGCAAATTTAACCAATCCAAAATAGGTAGGGCTAACTGCATACTGAATTTCCTTTTGCTATAGTCTCATCACATATATTTTTTTCATTGTCGTTATGTTGGTTTTGGTTGAGTTTGATACCTGACGTAAATGAAAGATATCATGTGTCATCGTTAAGCCATTGTTGTTCGTTTAGCACCTCCACGAAATTTTTACAAGTCATCTTATTTTTACATCCTATGTTTTTTATAGGGTCTGAAACGTTTTATAAATTACTTCAGACTTGGCATATTGGGTTGCAGCATTATAATATGGATAAAATGCATTGTTCTTTGATGGGATTTGAACCCACGACCTCGGGACCGAAGTTCTGTGCTCTATAACTATAACAGCTCGTTTGCCTCCAACTACACATACGTATTACGTATAGCTCGACTCTTTGTAATGTTCGCGAAAACAAAGATTCCCTTGAAATCTTTAACGAATGTATTTCGTGTTAATAACACTTTATGACGGTAAAATGCTTTCTCGTATAAAATACTTTTACTGCTACTTCAGTACAGTCTTTGTTCAACGAGATTAAAAACATTGCATTTATTATGCACTATTCCTTAAACTGAGATTTTTAAAATATGTATTTCTAGTAAGATTAGATTATTTTATTACGGAGAAATTTTACGCCAAATGTTTTACGAACAAAATGTAATTGACTTTAATAAATTGGAATGTTTTCGGAAATGTTTTTAGAGACATCATGTTTACTTCTCCGAATTCATCATACATACTGAATGAACATTTAATGTTGTCTCTATTATGAAAGGTTTTTATTAAGGGAGAAGCAGGAATGCTGTTTTACTTTCATTGCGTCTCCAGGTTCTGCTGTGATGTAAAATTCACAAAATTACGATGAAGCGTCTTCGCGTTTTGTTAAGGGTTGTAGTAAACATTTCCTCCCTCTCAGTAATTGTACAAAGTTTTAATTGTTTTTCTTGTAAAATCAAAAGAGTCGTCCTTATTTTCATCGAGGAAAGAAACGAATTAAAGAATATTATTAATGGAAATGGATAATCAATATTATCCATTTCTGTGGAATAAACATCAAATTATAAGCACTCACAAAAAACGAAATTTCTGTAAAAAAAAACGCTTTACTATTTATCATTAAATGTATATGTTTATACAGTTGGTAATGTAACATATATTGGCTCGCCATCTTCAGGCCAACCAAGATTTTCCATGTCTTATTAGGGAACAGGTTAAATGCTACTACAGTACAACCTTGCTTCGCATTATCAAGTGTTATTCAAATAGTTTATGGAATAGCAAATTGTGGCAACAAAAAATAAAAATAATATTGATTGCACCTTTGGAATCCATCAAAACCCAACACCCCAGTAGTTTTCCCGCCAGTTTCACGGCAATTTCCCGCCATCCTCGTCCGTTTTATCGGCGATGCGATGCGTTATTCAAGGACTAACATGTTTACACCAGCCCATCCTGTTGGGGCTCAATTTAAAAGCAATTCCTTGTTTCTACCCCTCTAACGCTCGAAGCGTTCTTTTAACTTTCGCCCAGACTTGTGTATCATCCAGTCTTACTAGGATTAGGTATCGATTTCTATTTGATATTTTCTAGTTTTGTGCTCTTGTTTGTGTATGTGTGTTTTAGCATGTCTCGCTATTGTTCACAATTGACGGATTTGTAAATAACTGTTTGGAAATTAATCGTTTTTATTTTATCAATAACCTTAAAAGTGCAATAATAGTTGAATAATTTGTGAAAGTATCGTCTTTGTTCCAAATTATTCACACTATATGTGACGTCTGATGCAACAGCGCCATGTTGCAGTTTTTAAAAGCCTCCGACTTTAGCCTCACAAAAGCTCATTGTGCGAAAGCACTTTAAATTGAAAGCTTCGCCCTTTAGGCAAATTGGTCCTGAATACGCCCACTTGTACATTTATGGGACTTGACGGGACCAGGTGATGTTTTATTTGCAAATTAATTGTAACATGTAAAATTCGTTTTCACTTTTAACAAATGTTTATGTGTTTACAGGTATGTACAGCGAACTTTGCGTTTCGAAGATTTGTAAGTAGAATTGTTCTTATTCTTATTTTCTTATTTTTTCTTATTTGAAGTGTTTTTGTGTTTACGATTTCAAATGATTAACAGAAGTTAAGTTTCTCAATAGTGGTACTACTGTGCAGATCAGTAGTCTATGGTGGCGGACAGTTAATATTTTTGGGAAAATCCGCTAATTTTTCCAAAAACTAAACGGTTTCACCTTTACAACCTAGGACGTAGGCTCTAACCCTGCGACATTATCACTTAGATGCCATCCATTGGTTGGTAGGATTTGAACCCGGAACTTCTAGGACCGAAGGCAATACAATTACCACGACCAAATGCTATATTGATTGACTTTGGTGATCGAATGCATGTACAAGCCTATCATATGTTGGTATTTGTCGACGGTGGAGTGTGTAACAGCTTGAGAATATCCAGCCAGGAAGTGAGCACTCGATGTTTGTGTAAGAAACACGCCTTGTGATAAGGCTGAGACGAGGAGGCACGACTGATAACAGCTGAGTGATAACGACGGGTGTGACTTTAGTGATATAGCGACGGAGTGACAGGTCGCAAACATATGTTGTAACATTGTAATACCGAGTCTGACTGACTCATTGATACTACTCAGTACTCCAAATGGCTCTTTAAAGAAGAAATAAGAAAAAAAATATATGCAATAACACTACTATTATGTTGTACAAAATTAATGCATTTGAAAATGACACTTGTTAAAAAGGTGACTTTTTATCAAAGGTCTTGTTTTCGAAATCGCACTATATAAGGAAACAGCACATATTTTATGTCACATAGAAATTGTGAAAATTCAGCATGTATAGAAACTTTATAGGAAAATTGTTGAAGAAATCGTACATATTTTATGCAACCATATAACATTTAGGAATCAAGTTATCTCATACTACATGATAGTGCTTATACAACATATACAACACCTTTTTTTACACAGGAATGTAACTTCAGTATTAGGAGAACCATTTGCTATTGAGGACAATATTACTCTTATGAGACTACCCATCTCGTAAGAATAAGCATACATATATTTTATATTTAAATAGCCTATTTCTAACTACGTACTCATATTTCAGTAAAAGCCTCATTTAGGAAACAACATAACTCTAGTAAAAATATATGACTATTAGAAAGAACATATCATTTAGGAAACAACATGCATATTAGGAAACAATTTAAATCTTAATAATTTTACTCTAAGCAAAATCCGGTTTGATGATTTTAATATTTTACCTATTCCATGCTCCTAGATTATATATAAAACTAGTTACTCTGCCCGTGCTTCGCTACGGGGTGAGAATGCAGAAAAGAATAATTTGGTTTTACGATAATATAATATACTATAAGGAACAGTTACAACACACTTACCAGGAAACATATAGGCAAAGACACAATCGTACTCATTGATTATTTAAATGAATATCTCTTAATGTATTACAGTACCATCATTTTATATAGTGTATATCATTTAAAATATATGCAAAAGTATAACTTATTGACCACATGACACTAAGAAACAATTCTCCTTGTAAACAAATTAAATTAAATATCAGAACAACATTTCTGACAACAGCTGGAGTTTCATAACAATGTTTGTTTCCCATGTTAATCTTATGGAGAAATACAAAACTTTAGAGGGCCCCGGGGCCTCACTCTCTAATTATTTCCCTATAAAGTTTCCTGCACAACTTCACGTTACGCTCTTTCCAATGACACCAAAAACATGTCAATATGTTCAGTAGTTTCAGAGGAGTAATTGTCACAAAAAATCTGCTTGCGTATTAAATAAGTAACTAGTGTCCTTGTTGCTCGAATTCGAGCAATTGCTAAGTATTACAGGCGTTATTTTACAACTACTGTATTTTCAACCAAGTCAGCAAATATTTGCAGCAAACTGTAAATTAGCAAACTTATTGACTGTTTACAATTAACATAATATATGCTCTTCTTCTCACTTTTGATTTCTCCAACAGCTGGATAGTTTCATAACAATTTTTGTTTCCAATGTTAATCTTATGTAGAAATACGAAACTGTAAAGGGCTCCAGGGCCTCACTCTCTCATTATTTCCCCAAAAAGAAAGTTTCCTGCACAACTTCACGTTACGCTCTTTCCAATGACACCAAAAACATGACAATCGGTTCAGTAGTTTCGGAGGAGTAATTGTCACAAAAAATCTGCTTGCGTATTAAATAAGTAATAGATAGATGAGAGAAGCAGGATATAACATGTCGAAAATAGATTGTAGCTAGTCGTTTTAACGTCTAAAATAAATTGAATGACGCTGATGATTGTGGTTTTGAATCGACGAATTATTGGGTCAAATCAATAACAATGCTTGAACCAATGTATTGTGTGGGGGCGGTCAATGGTATATCGATAACATACATTGTGTAATGTACATACTGTGTTGGCACAACGAGAGCACAAAACATGTCAATATTGATTTATTGTATGAATGCAGTAAAGTAGTACAGTTTAATAGTTCCTTTCCCAGGATTATAGGAGTATGTCATTATTAAATTAAATATTCTTTACTTAAACATTTCATTTAGGCTTGGGAGGATTATTTGTAAATAATGTCACGTTTGTTCTCACATCCATGATATTCGTTTCTGATAATGTCTTTGATGATTAGCTCCTACATTTATATATTTGTAGAGACATATTTCTGGAAACTAATTAAGTATCCAAACCCAATACCCAAGGGTGTTTGATTCTTTATCAAGGATCATTCAATCGCTAGCCAAAATTCAAAGATTATTTCAATATTGAAGGAGACTTGCCACGATGTATGTCAGATACAATTAACTATGTGAACATGTTACTAGTGACTATGTCACCATGTTTCCATATGACCTTTGAGTAGGCGTTGAGTGACTGTTGAACCACAGTCTTTCTTAAGGCACAATATCTTACCATTATATTGTGCTAGACCAGACATTGAAAGGCACTTAAAGACACGTCTCAAATGCCAATGTCACAACTTTCACTACTCAGTAACTGAGTGCCCAGTAATTAGTAGTTCATATTTGTCACAAAGCTAACGTGAACGATGCTTTACTAGTTTATGATAGCTTGCGTTTGGCCAATTGTTTAAACTAGACCAAAATTACACAATGAATAAGCGTTACAGCTAATATGTAAGATTTATTCCAAAACTATTTGACCTAATCTATTTTTTATTTAGAAAGTACAGTTAAGTATTGTATTAATTCCAACTCCAAACTGTGTACTACAACTAGTTTGTAGTCGCCAAAGTGACAATTGAAACTGGTTTCTAACTAGATCAGAGTTGCTTGTGATACTCACAACATGCAGTTGCAACGGCCACTTATTATCTAGTTATCACATTTAGTGAAGTCGTACTAAAACGGTTAGTTACCAACTGCTAAGTGACGAGAATCGATTTCAGTCAGTAGGTAATTCTTATAAAAAAATATAACAGTTCAAGTATTAGTATTTAGTAGTATTTAGTAATATTGCCCTAACATCTCCTGGGGAAGGTCGGTATAGTGGTCATGATAGTTAGAGGAGGGGGAATTTTGAGTTAAAAGAGGGTATTTTGAAGTGGAAGCGGGTTTTGTATGGAGGTTTTAAAGGTGGGTCAAGGGTATTGTTAAAGGATGGTAGGAATAGTTTGAGCAGGGTATTAAGGGGTGAGGAGGATTTTTTTCCTGTGAAGGAAGGTATTTTTAGTTAAAGGAGGGTATTCAGAGATTTAATAAGGTATTTTGAGTTAATGTAGGGTAGACTGTAGGGTATTTTGTAGGTTAGAATGTATGGATGAGGGTATTTTGAGTTGGAGGAGGGTATTTTGAGGTGGAAGAGGGTATTTTGAAGGGGTAGAGAGGGAATGTTTATGACGTCACTCGAGAGAAAAGCTTCAATTTTGAATCCAATCGGTCGGTAATTGTGTGTTAATTGGTCGCAGTCGAGCAGAATCCTCCCATTCACAGGGTTATTGTCGAGTTCGTCAATCAACGGGGCTTTTGTTATGCATTTACGGGAATGACTGTCAATTTACTCTTGGAGTGGGTGTCAACGTTTACATTGGGCGTGTGTTAGGGAGGTTTTACTACAATTTGTACCAATATACAGTTTATAAAGATCAGATTGATTCACACATTATTATTGTTGTAAAATGTCTATTAATACATACCTAATTTGTATAATAAACTGAAAAAAGTATTCAAAATACATTGTTATGGTTTTCAAGCTTTCATTGCTCAAAACCATTAATAATTATCGCCAAATCCGTGTTACATTTCGAAAAGTTTCCACAATTTACTCCTCCTTCTTACACCGTTAAATAAACGGTATAGGCTACTCATATTTGTTTTGACATCTTAACCGGATTATCTATTAAACGTTTGATCAAAGTTCATGACATTATAAAAAGTATTTGTATTACTAAAATGTTGGCAACATGAGTGAAACACTACCTACTTTTATTAATTTAATTTTTTTCATATTTTGTAAACAAACGAGTATTCCTAACAAAACTATTATTATTCAAAACTATAATTTACCAATAGTTGCAGTATTTCCAAATTCAGTAATTCACGTAAGTCAATTTACATTATTATACAAACTACTGAATCGCGGTAATATGAAAATTAAAACACAACCTAAATGTGCCGAACATTTCATACGTATTTAATCAATGCTATGTGGCCAGTAGGTGTGCGGTCGCGTCCATCCTCCAGCAGACTGTCTCTACGAGGTCACGTGACGGCGTCGTCTACAGTCCGCTCCGAACAGCTGATTGTCAGTGTTTCCGTGTCTGTCTGGTAGTGAACGTCGCGTCGCGGTCAACTTTCTTGTGTGTTTTGAAGTTGTTTCGCGTCGTTTCCTGGGGTTTCTATCGCCTTTGGTGTCTTGTGTTTGTGTCCTAACTTCATGTTGTGTCGGTTTTCAGTTCTGTGTTGTGTGGATAAGCCGTGACAATTTTTTCCAAAGGTAATTTTTGACTTGTTTAGTTTAATTGTTTAGTTATTGTAACGGATAAACTGTAAATTGATTTAGTTTAAGGTTGTGGTTGTTCAAATAATATGTTTGCATTATTTTATCGATCGTAGCTAATCAACGTGTATATCAGACTTTCCTAATTATTCTTGTTTTCTCTCCAGTTTTAACACGAAGTTTGGGTTGTTGCAATAAAAACACGTCTGCTGATGTTGGTATGATCACAGATTAAAGAATAGACAATTCTTTAATAATTTGTCTTATGTGGTAAAAAATCTATTAACACTACTATTTCCGGGACTGCCAGTAAAAATGTTTTTTTTAATACTAAACAGTCATTATAGGTAATCACTTCAATAAGGTGTAAATTAATACAAAATTGGCTGACAAGTATCTCTGGTTTTTTTTATCTCATAAGGGAATACTGCTTTTTAACTACACCAGTAGTAGTGTCGTTTAAGTAATTTTCCGTAGATTTATGATTTCTTAATGATTGGTAAGGCTGTTATAAAAATAACGACGGCACGTTTTATGTTTTGTTTCCAAACAGGCTTAGGTGAGAAGACGATTAATAATCGTTACTGAACTGATTATGAAGTAGGTTTAGTTTAGACTAGTCTTCTTCTTATTATGTGAAATCGGATTACAGGTTAAAGTCACTCTTTGTATTTGGAATTACAATCGACGATTGTGAAGGACGTAGGAAAATGAATGTTAACAAGATATTCCTTTGTTTATTTCTGTATGTTAAGACTATTAGAGCTTTGTAACGAGTATTTAAATGATACATGAGTCACTTATTTGAAGCAGCTTGCAACAATTACAGTTTTGCATATGGCAACAACAACCAAGGCCAATAAGTAACATAATGTGAATGGATAGAGCAATCAATATTGCATTTCAAAAGAATCTGTTATAAATAAGTTTACAAAACTATTGGGTAAAACAGACACTCTTCTCTGTGTGATGAGTTTCATGTTGAACCGTATAAAGCAACTCAACATGATTGTGTTACTTGTATACAATACTGCCTTTTAAAAACAAGCTTTGTTACAATAATTCCTTGTATAGTGGGAGATTTAAGTAAGATCAGAGATTTCAGAGGTAGGTCTACTCCTATAATCCGTGGTAACATTGTGGGATCGTCAAGTATCCGACGAATAGTATAGTTTATGTTTTTAGTAAGCCGCCCAGTCATTGTTTTTCTTCAACGATTATTACTAAGAACGATTGTTTTAGTTTGCCGGTATTTTATTCCTTATTGTTACACAATAAATAACGTCCTTGTAGTATAAACGTTCCAAGGTGAGTCGGTTCCGAGTTGTGTTGGTTGTTGCTCATTGGCATTTCAGTGACTCACTGACTCATTCATCGCGCACCTACAGGGAAAGTCGTTCCTGGAATGATCCGACAGCAAACACTGGAATGGGTTAGACTATTACTGTCGAGGATTAGAACTATTGTTCTTTCCTTCATGGGTTCCACTCTTGAAGATTTGTACTAGATAAGTGTGAGATTCCAATTACGTAAAACTGGTCTTTATGTTTCCAGAATAGAATAAATGTCTTTGGTAGGAATCGTGCTGGGGAATTCACATTGAATTTCAAATGAGAACGGCCAGGTACATGTAGTATTTCCCAATATTGAGGCAATGACCCTGCTTATTTGATAGGAAATATACACCCCAAGCTCTTCCTTTACAAATTAGGGTGTGATTGAAAATGCTCAAGAATTGAGAAATATTCAGGTTACCTTAACAGTGTTATAGGGTTTGGATGTCAGTTTAATGTCTAATTTGTACAGTTTGGAAATCTATATGTTTTAATGCAATACCATCAATTCCATGTTTTACTTAGTTCATGTATTTTCCACAAACAGAAATTTTCAAAGCTCAGATCCTATTAAATTGCATAAACACTGACATAATCAAGCCACATAGATCATGAAGCCACATACTTGAGGCGTGTGTCATAATTATGACCAGGAACTTGTTGGAAATACAATTAGGTTGTAAGATATAATGCCTAATTTATATCCCAAAGGTAAACGTGAACCACGGTATAGGAATGCCTTAAGACTCATTCGTTTCCATTAATACCGGACCTCACAACATTGTTGTTAGCTGACGCCGTACGTGGTCTATGTGTGTAGTAATTGATGAGGACGCATACCGACGTATACAGTGTACAATGTACATCTACGTCATGTTTCAACAAGAAAGAATGTCTTACGTTTTGGGTCTATTAAAAGCCATGCTACAAAACTACTGTGTCCATATGTTCTACATTGTTGAGAGAAATAAGCTCTGGATGTGATCCATGTGTTCTTTTTAGTCGGTATAGTGAATATCTTCATAGACTAACCATCGTTCTAATGGGCCAAATAGCTAAATCATTATTTTATTAATACACCCTACAAAACTAAAAATTCAACCGTCATTGTTTTTCATTAAAATACTGTCCCATCATTATGTGACGAATAAGTGATTAACTTATTACAAGTGGGTCGAAAACGTAAACCTGCTTGTACACCCGATGCATCCATGGAACATCCTCTACAAACAAATGTTTATTTCGAGATAGATGTGTTATTAATTATAATTCAGTATTTCAACAACCATTAGCTTCCAGTGGAATTCAATTTAGGAATATATTTGGTGTGATCTTTTGTGGTTGTAGCCATTAAACAAATGTAATTGCGAGAAAAAATCTTGTTTCAATTGCTAGCCAACATTGAAAATGTACAGGTTAAGTGTAAGAAAGGGCCATGTGGCCCTAACTTTGCCTGTATAAATAAATGATATTTCATTCATTTCAAAATGGCCCCATTTTAGCCATTAGCCATTTTTTACACTCTTATAACTTTTTCTTTGTGGTGTATTTTTTACAAAGTCTATTTATCGCCTAACACGACTAGACACTTCAACCACTGTCTGTGCTTCATTCAACACTCTTCCCTGAGGCCATTAGACGGTGGCAGACCTTGTCGCGATTGTAGTTAGGACTGAGGTGGCCGAATATATCACCTTGTCCTCAATAGCTTGCAGAGGTTGCAAAAAATCGGTCCAGTCTTCTTTGGAGGTCTGCGATTTTATTGTGTAATTATGATCGATCCTAGGGTGACCAATTAGTAGTAATTCGCCTTACTTTGGATAATCGAAGGGGTTTCAATAAAGAAAGGCAATCTTTGACCATGGTTTGTAATATTTTCTGTTTGTAAATTGTACGCCTGTATACTGTTTTTGTTGTGTTTTTCTCAATTCCAGAGAATCAACGAAGTGTAGCTAAACAATACATGTAAAGATCTGGGTACATGAGGATATAGTTCTGGCTTCAATAAGAAATTCTAAGGATCGATCCAGAGAAAAGTCGGTAGTTTTTTGCTGGTTCTGATCTGGGCCTGGACTGTCCTTCATTATTGTTTTTTTGTGCTGGTTCAACAATTTCTGCTCTTAGACAGTTACAAAGCTACATAAAGCATCTCACTCATATTTGATTCATCTTCAAGTTCATACACGCTATACTCCGTCTCAATATAACATTGTCATTAATAAAAAGTTAACTTACTTTTAAAAGATTATTTCGTAAAATACTTTAACTTTAGTTACCTATGAAATTCATGTATTAAACCCCAATGCTATTTCCCAACTTTATTTTACATATTAAAAATAGCATGGCTCATCTAGATTGACATCCCATCAATTAGAATGTTTTAAAGATTGGTTATTATACAATGTAAATTTCTATCGTGTATTGAATATTTGTGTAGATTGTTTCAATTACTATGTATTCTACTGGGCTGTGTGGATCGCAGAGTATTTCATTGTGAAATAATTGTAACTTCACCAGTCACCTTGAAACACAATCACTACCAAGTCCTTGGCTGAAGGTCTGACAAGTAACCGCTGAGAATCTTGCCTACCAAGTTACGCTTCTGTAAATGCAAATAAATTCAAATATATATTTATTTTACAGTGTCTGTCTGATCAGAATCTGTCTGAATAGAATAATGTTTAATTAGACACGATACTCAAGTTCAGGGCCATTCTTGCCAAACTGGCCACATGAAGCACACTAAACTTTGTCGAAACGGGTCTCCTTCGTTCTACGGTCTTTATTCCAGGTCGGGGAAACAATAATATCCATAATTATATGATAATTATATGATTTTTATTTGTTTTTTCTTCTTTCTAGGTATGACACTAGTAAAAAAATGTATTAAAAATGTTAAACCTTCCCAACAATTGGATTTGTATATTGTACACAATGATGAATGTCTTACACAATCATCCGCTATAATGGTAACAACTCAGTTTGTCAAAGATAGTAACTTTTTCGGATCCATACTAAGCAGGATGTAGCTTGGTTGAAGAACCAAGCTACATCAAAGATAACTAACACTGTAGCCAGCTGGGGCCTGTTCCCATGTATCGTCACGGTATGATGCCTCTTGTGTGAGGTTGAACGGCCGAGCGAAGCGAAACTAACTCTCTCTACACTTCACTTCGATCGGCTTCGTCTGGCCGCTGTATGTGGTACACCTACTTCTGAACATTGGAGGATGAGGTGTGTCGATGAAGATGGTGGCCCAGTGAACAATCGAGGGCAAATTTGATCAATTATGATTTCTGAATCTTGCATATAAGTTGGGGGTTTACCCCACCTTAACCACGCATTTTATTTTTAACTATAGCACCATTCTTATCCTTATGATCCTGGATTAAATAACCTCCTTCAGTGTGGATTTCAGCTCAGACATTGGTGGTATAGTAATCAGGAAGATTGTCTTCTTTCTATCTTGGAGAGCTGGGTTAACGTTCTTGTATATCACAATGGAATCCCACATCAAGCTGAAGGTTCCCCTGCGATTTAAAAAATCAACTTGCTTATTTTAATATGACGTCAAACAAAATGTTGGCCTATATTTCTGTGAACTACGAAGAGCACTAGTGGACTAGTGTTGACTAGTGGATCTTGTAACCATGAATTATACCCATTGTTGTTGTGAATTGATTGTACATTGTTGATATCCTAAAGTCAGCTGTTGCAATCATATTGTTTCGTATAATAATCGTTGGGAGCAGTGTCTGAGCAACGTGTTCTTTTCAGAGCAGCGACTTTCGGAGTGGTGTCTTTTGTAGCAGTGCATTTTGGAGTAATGCCTTTCGGAATAATGCCTTTTTAGAAGTGCATTTCGGAGTGGTGTCATTTGTAGCAGTGAATTGTGGAGTAATGCCTTTCGGAATAATACCTTTCGGAATAAGGATTTTCTTAGCCGTGCATTTCGGAGTGGTGTCATTTGTAGCAGCAAGTTTTGGAGTAATGCCTTTCGGAATAATGCCTTTTTTAGCAGTGCATTTCGGAGTAGTGTCATTTGTAGCAGTGAATTGTGGAGTAATGCCTTTCGGAATAATACCTTTCGGAATAATGTGTTTTGTAGCAGTGCATTTCGGAGTGGTGTCATTTGTAGCAGCAAGTTTTGGAGTAATGCTTTTCGGAATAATGCCTATTGAAAACTGTTGTTGGTAATTTGTATCGACTATAGAAGTGCCCAACTACATATTCCTTGGTTAGTAAACAGTGTTTTCAGACCCAAGCAACTGTATTTCCTTGTTCTGTTCCAATTTACAACGAATTACCTCCTGCGAGAGCAGGTGAATGTTCACGCTTGGACGCGCGTTATTGGTTCTGGAGGGTTGGGAGTTGCGAGAGCTGCGGAACTATTTGACTACTAATTGCTGCTAGTTAGCTGCAGATTAAATTAGTGACGTGTTCGGCTTAATTGCTCAGAGTGCACTCCGACTGCTGACGATTCATCACGATGCGAATTAGTAAACGCAATTTTAGTAGAGGTTGTATCAGTAGCGATATAAGTTAGGAAAGTATAGAAAGTTGCATATTATTCTTACTTAACAATCTTGTTTAGTGGTAATTATTTCCAACATTAGAAAAATTCAAATTAGACATTGAAACTGTAATAATCATACCACAACGCCATTCGGTGATAAGATGGCTCATTTTTGTCCACGAAGTAAAATAAAACATTGTAGACACTCGCTAACGATTACTATCCCGAAATCTGTTACGAAATAGGTTTTCCCGTAAAGATGAGTTTTTAAATGAACATAGCTTAATAAATGGTCACTGTTTGTGTTTGTTTTAGTTGTTTTTCTTATAAAAAAATGAATAACACATTATTTGGAATATAGATTATTTAAAAAAAAAATCACGTAATAATACTAGCAAGGTCAAGGTGTTTGCCTGAGTATTTGCTTGGTTGCAATTGTATAACATAAAGTGATTACTATATGAGCATAGATTAAAGGAGTAGACAATACTAGAGTGTCTACTCCTTTAATCTATGACTAGTGCACATGTTGCTCGAATTCGAGCAATTGCAAAGTATTACAGGAGTTATTTCAAAGCGAATAACAGTCATATTTACAATGAGTTTAAAAGAGTCAACTCAAAGATTACCAGTGTGTAACTCAGATCATCTTTGTTGTTGATAAACCTAAAGCATTCCGGCCGATTTTCTCCTTCTCAAAGTGCCTCGTTGTACAGGCAATACAGGTCATTGATAGAGGGCCAATTGAGAACGAAAAGTCGTTTTGGGGTAGTGTTAGGGCGCATTTGTAACTTAATAGTTGAGATTGTCCAGGGTCAGGTGCTGACTGTGATGAGTTAAGCCTACCATCGATGTATAATAACGCCCTTTACGCGCCACTGTTCTGTAGCTGCGGTCGTTATCACGATTACGCCTCTTGTCTATGTTTCGTTGTCGTCGCGTCGGAGGCATTTAAAAGGAAATACAACAAATAAACAAATCATAGCTATACAAAACAACGATAAATGCACAAATTTAAGTTACAATCATGCTAACTCGATCCGTCATAGCGACACAAAACAACGATAAATACACAAATTAAAGATATAACAACCATACTAATACGATCCGTCTTGGGGGTTATGTTTACACAAACTCAAATAGTAAATAAATGTACTCAATGCGTTTCATTGAATTGAAAAATAAATAACAGCAATTAAATTATACAGCTGATCAAAATGTAAACAATTATGTTCTTCATAAGGATAACATGGGATCTTTCAAAGCCACTGGGGCAGAGCCCAAGGGACTCATTCAAAAATGTAAGGCCAGTTTGCAAATCTACGCGAGACGCTCTTTCCAATGAGACGTCAATGGATAAAATCGGTTAAGAAATGGCGGAGGAGTTCAACCGACAAAGTTTCATGTAGCGTATTAATTATATAGATACTGTATTAGTGGCAAAGACTATGGACATTAGTTTTGTTAACTCTTTAAACTTGTGTTTCTTGTTAACATGTTTAGGATAGTTGATATAGTAGATTTTTCCCAGAAAGACTAATGCTGAAAATGAACCTGGAAATAATCTTCAGCTACTTAAACATATAGTTATCTTCTTCTGCTAGGTAGGTCTAGTTGGATTAACTTCAGTTACTGAACTATGGCACGTCAATCATACGAGTGGTGTACAGCTGAAGACTGTGCACGTATTGTACTAGAACGAGACAACCCAGAAACCACAAAACCAGGTTCTCGGTTCAACGTTCCCTGTACGTAGCATTCCACGTTCACTCTCCCCCCCAGTAACAGTACAGACGGAACGACGGAACCGGGCTACTGTTCGGTCTGGTTTACTTGCCACAATCGATCTCAATCAACTGCTCAACTTGAATTGTAATTGTGATATTGATTTACTAGGCCTATGTATTAAGACCTGTTAGTTTACAGACATTTTAAGTTAGCACCCAGTGAGATAGACATAAAACTGGAGGTAGCGCTGGCACAGCAATTCTGTAAGAAAATCGTTGTTATGCTGTTTCCATTATTTTTCATAGAAAAGAGCCAATGATCTCAATCAGCCTTATCATCTTACAATCATCATCACGAAAGCTGTGATTTTAATGTGTTCCTACCAATTCCATTCAACACAATGCACAAATGCAGACCTAATTTAATCCAGCCATCTAACAACACATCATTCAGATAGTGTAAACATTTTATTTCCACAAGGAGCACGGTGGACCTAGAACATCGTGTCGCAACCTTAGGATTAAATTTCCCATAAGAATTACTTTCTGATCCCCCTTATTCTGTGAGGGGTTGTTGTTCCAAATGTGTTATCCATCAACCCTTAGAATGTTTTTATCTCTAGAAACAACTTTGTTTTAGTGTTCACTATGTTTTATATAGTAGACAGTGATGTTCAGTAGTTTCTTTTCATAACAATTCAAAGGTATTCCAACGACACCAAAACAATCCTTGTTGCTTGTTATACAACTGTTGGGTAGCCACAAGGAGCTGCCCTGCACCCATGGGCGGGTGGGCGGCCGCAGGTGGGCGACTGGGCGGGTTGTGACGTCACACAGGAAGTGCAGCTCCACACCAGCTGCTCTACAGTTGCCGGATATGATCTGTATTAACTAACTGTTGACACTACCGACGACCTATAATTGGTTAACCGTCTATGTGCGTTCACCTGAGCAATTTCGGGTTTGAAACGTTTATAGACTAGGTACCTTGAATAACATGGTATTGTTGTGAATATTCAAAATGTTTATCATATTAGGAAGAGGTGTCGGTATTAGGTGGTTATTGCGGACATTTTAGATTTTGATTAGTGAGAGTTCTAGTATATACGTAGTTTCGAAATTTAGAATCTGATTCCGTCCTCAGGTGAAAAGGTATCCATTAATAGGTGAAATGTCTTGTAAACGGTTATTATTGCCAAGAACGAACTTCTCACAGTATCTAATTTATCTAATCTATTTTTTTTATTTGTCATTTGTGCTAGGATAGTTTACTATTGAGGGAGAAGCAGCTAAAAACTGCAAGTAAATTTGTTAGAGGGGAGTTCTCATTCATATATGGAACCTCGATTTACAGAATGGTAAGGTTTAAACACTCTGCCTACAGAGTCCATCATTCTACGAACGTTAGACTATTCAATCATGGTTAATTTACCAAATGCTTATTATAGGTGTCATTATCGCTCATTTAAAAGGTTTTCTTTGCAAAGCCACTAATGATAATGCATTAAAATATAATTAATTATCTTTCCGTTTATTAGTGTGCATACACATAAAAAAATAATGGAAATACCTATAAACATTCTACCATTTTTATCGTAAATATTTCTGTTGAAAACATAATAAAGTAAATACTTAACGTTCAAGACAGCTAATGGGACATCCAGCCATTGCCGTCAATGATATTGCGTCTGTTTGTTTATGTCTCACTTTGTACAGTATCTATTTGCGGCGGACTATTTGATGCCGCGTGGTTGGCACTGCTGGCTCCGCTCCCATCAGCTGATTGCATCTGGCGAATGGCGGATGTCTGCGTGTTTTTGATTGTCCATTGTTGATGTCTGGAGTGTAGTGAAATTTAAGGTTCTCCATGTAATGAATACATTGTTTTAAGTTTAACTATACAAATATGTGAAACCACAACGAATGCAGTAAAAAATGCAAAATTTTATATATTATGACCTGTATGATAAATTCGCTTGGATAATTTTTGTTTTAGTTACATCTTAATTTACACCCTTAATATCTACAAAGTTCTAAGAGAAATCCATTGTCTATTTCCTATGAAAGAAAACTGGATTTTGAAACATAGCATTTTGTTCACCTATGTTTCTAAATCTAAATTAAAAGAATAAACACAAAGGCCTTCTTAAGTGTACAGTCCTTGAAGGAGCTTTAGGCGTGAGGGACAGCTTCTGTTTCAAAATGTCCGAAAACATCTGTATCAGATAGTAAGTTCAGAAACAGCTTGAATGTGCAAATGAAGCACAGAGCTGCTGGTCCGGTTATGTAGGAAGCCTTTATAAGGATAAGACGGTCTGGGGGAAGTATCATGGTGGGGGAATGTTATGACTGTGTGAGGTACCTGAATGAACTGAATGTTACATAACATTGTAAATGTATCGAGTATAGTCTAATGTTTGTATTAGATCTTAATTGTCTGTCCATATTGCATTGAACGAGCTCAAGATGCCCTTGTGATTAAATATCAAGTAATATGCTCTATTTGGTAAGACAGGCTTTTAAGTCTTTTGGTCCAGTAGAATTTTCACCTTATAAACGCAGTACGATGCATGAAAACTGAACATGTTTCAACATATCCTTCTTTAAGCAAGCAATCCAGACATAGCAGTATCACTAATATTTTGTTAAGTATATGCTTAGGAAAGGGGATTGATTTACTTATCCATAAAAAGATATAAAAGGTATAATCTACACCAACATTATTTTGATTCAAAATTTATAACAATTACCTATACACTATTTTTTGCTGTTGGGTTTTAACCCTTAATTTGATAGCGTGCCATTATTGGCACATGAGGATTCAAAAAAATGGCACGTTCGCCTGATAACTTTTTAATTCCAACAAACGGCGTCCAAAGGTTCTTTGCCTATTGCTGTTATGGTTTAGTGCACTATAGTGGATGTTTTGGAAATTACTATCACTTTAGACCAACATATAGAAAAGGAAGTCTGGAGGCTTAGTGTAGAAGGTTAGTAAATTACTTCTTATTTCAATATTTTATGCTGTTTACTTATATATCTAAGTGATCTGCACAGATAAAAGATAAGAAACATAACCCAGGTCAGTAATTAGCTTAAATATGAATATTGATTTTTTTATAAACTAAACAATTTGAGTGTGACAAAAATGGCACATTGCCAAAGAACCAGGGAACAATGAAAATTTTTGGGCATGCCAAAAATGGCACATTACCAAAGATGCAGTTATTTTTTTTAGTTTATTGAGCGTGCCTAAAGTGGCACACTGTTTATAAAACAGTGAAAGGTATTTATATTGGTAAATGTATGTATTTTATTTCCACAAATTGTAAAATAAAAATGTTTTTGTGAGGAAAGACTTTTCACTAGGCTGTTTAGAAAAGACTTTGGCTTTACAAAAAATCCCGACCATCCATGGCAACAAATATCTACCAAAAAGAGTTTTATTTCCTGCTGAAAGTGAATCTTCTTATATGAAAGTTGATTGTGCATTCCGATAAAGACTTTGGTACTTACAAATATTTGCTCACCGTATTGACATATCGTGGAGTAACGCCATGCTGCCACGTTGAAAATAATTAAACTGAAAACCAGCAAGACAATATGTCACTAAAAAATTTTAGTTATGGGATTTTTGAAACGCTAACCAAAGAAAGGAGTAAAAGACAAGTTCTAAAAGACAAGGATTTACTTCTTCTCACACCAGCTGCTCTGATGTATGTTGAAGATGTATGCTTTGATGGTGTTGGACACTACCCTTTCTTTGTATACATCAAGAGGTCGATGCAGATTTTGCGAAAATAAAAAATCGTCGATAGAGTGTTCAAAGTGCAATGCGAGGCTGTAACTAAAAGAAAATAGCAATTGTTTTGTGGGGTTTCACCAAAAGTAGATTAAGTTTTTTGATGGACATACTCTAATGAAATTTCAAACGATTTTTTTGATGGGCATGACTAATGAAATATCAATAAATTATATAATGATGTATTTTCTATTGTAATCACATAGTTTTGTAGAGGTTTTACATGTGTATACATTTTAGTTCATTTTTTATAATGACGTTTATACCATTTTATATTGGATTGATAACTTTTGTGGAGAAATTGTTTTTTTTTATATCTTACATATAATTATAGTTATAAAATTTTGATATCCAATATGTGATTATGTCGACTTATTCAAACCCTAAAGTTTATTTTTAAGTGCTATACAGATACACTTGTTGTATTTAATTCAACATAAGATTCCTAGAGAAATCTCCGCATCTTTGGCAAAGTGCCAAAAATGGCACACATGAAAAAATTTTGAAAAATACTTATAAGAATTTTAAAATTATTTTTTTGAAGTTCCTTTGGACCCTTTTGGTTGAAATATTGCAAGGAAAAAGTAGTTTTCAAAAAAAGGTTTGTTTGCCAAATTAAGGGTTTTAATGTCTATTGGTAATTTCTAAAATCTGGAGCCTGTTTAGATTTGTATTTAAATCCTAAAACATTTTCAATGCGCTCTTTAGTTTCAATGCCAGAAAGAGAGTACCTAATAATTGAAAGAATATAGTTTTATTTATTTAAAATAGTTTCATATTTGTGAAATTAACAAGGAAACTCACCCTATATCGAACAGAAACATATTCCTGAACTTTGTTTTCAGCTAGTACAGTACTTAAAGATACCCTACAGGTAATTTCATAGTTACATTTGAAAAAATATATTCCTAAATAAACCCAGAATATATACGACCAATACGCATTTGGCTGTAACCAGATGAAATACACAAGCAGCGTTTAAAGGAGAAATTTCATCCTTGTAACTCAAATTTTATCAATCTTATCGAAAAGGAAACCAACCAACATCTCGCAAAGCAGTCTATATCACTGCGAGACGTAGAGATGTATTGACCAGGTGTATGGTAATAGAGTATGGTCAGTGAAAGCGAATAGTCAGCTGGGCTGGGCAAAACACGCTATTCGCCATTGCTCTGATTGCTGTGTCATTAGAACCATTAGGTCTTGTGAGTCATTCTGGGTTGCCACTCCTGCAGTGAATGTATGAAGGGCTCTTTGTAAAATGTCTCAACGTTCAGGATGAATGGAAATCAGCAATCCTATTACTGAATATCTGAATCCTGATAGTTGGATTGTGTTGCCAATTTAGATGGGATGCCATTGAGGTGCGGTTTGTAACACAAATTTGAGTGAATGTGTAAAATGAAGTGAGACGATCTGTAAACAGATGATTGAAAAAATTTACAAAAGAATAGCAGTTCGTACAGATTTGAGGGAACATAGAGATACAACAGAATACATTCAGTTGCGATCCAAAATAATAGGGGCTGGACCTTTTTGGGTAAACCAGTTTTGATTTAATCGATGGTTAGTTTAAAAATGAATTTGAGTGAAAATATTTTGTATTTTGCATTTTTAACTTCCCATCCTATGAGTCTGATGATGAATACCCCAAATAAAAGTGCAAGTTTGCCATTGTAACGAAATGTATTCACTATTATTTCGTGTCTTCCCAAGCCTTTGGTTAGCAACAGAGCCAGTTAAGGAAGTTGTACTGTTGTAATTCACTAGATTGTACAATTAAATTGATAAAACATACCACTTCTGTAACTACCGAGTTTTAACTGTATGAATACGGTGTAAATACTACATTGACTTGTGACTTTGAAAATGAAATATGTAACGGATATGTAAATGAGAATTTACCTATCACGTTAGCTCACTTTCACTCTCCTCGTGAACGGCCTTGTCAACTGATAAAGATTGCTTTAGTTAAACTAATTACAATTTGACTTCTAGCTTACTTAAAGTTCTGAGCCAGTAATTTTGTAAATTGACAATAATATGATAAAATAACACTTATTACAAAATCTGTTATGGCGACTATGACAGTAAAAACTCTGGTTCAACACTAACAAATGGTTTTTTGAACAAATAGTGAAAACTGTAATTTGAAACTAACCAATGGTTTTCGCACTAATAGCATAGTTGCGTGATACTGAATGGATTGCTATCAGACAGGTTAGTTAGAGAATTAATTATCATCCACGCAACTAACTGATGACCTTTATATACAACCGTGAAACCCTATTTAAAGCTTGTGTATAATGGGAAAGCATAATTGCAGCATTAGTATTTCATCAATAACATTTATTTACTGCCCCCCCCCAAACGACGATCAGGCTAGTAACAACAGTCCTTAATTCACAAACATTTAGTTCATATCAATAACTACTTATTGATACAAGGTTAAAAATACTTGTAATATCAAGTGATCCTGTCTCTCTCCGTATTCCGCTGACTTCAAACCTATGGTTTCATTATAAGCTGATTACGAAATTATTCAAAACAATACTCTTTATCCCTGGTAGTGTGAATACTGAATAGTCGTGTGAAACTCACAACGAACAAGCATACACGGTTTAATATGTTTTCAGGAAATCAGAAAAATATCAATTGCTAGGACAATAAGCTAATCTAATAGGTTGGCCCAGACCAAATTCTCTCAAAGAGATGCTCAAATAACGCTAACCAAATACTTAGCGTCGATAATCAAACAATAAAGGAATAAATTGTCTTTTCTTCGACTTTTCACCCCTTGTTTTCCCCATTTGAAAGTATTATTCTGAAATCACTCCCCATCCAAGTAGACTCTCCTTGTTGGAAAAGCAGCTCTGGAAGTTTAAACTGAACACTTCATAAGTCTGATAAGTCCCGTGGGATTTGGACTCGAATTAAATCAGCTTCTTACGGCGTTCTTTTGTTGAAACTT